>NC_084544.1:11595625-12220000 GCF_024500275.1 Phycodurus eques | reverse complement strand
CCCAAAAGAACTGGGGATTTCAGGGAGACATTCAAAAGTGCGCTTTGCTTTTATAAAGCAAAAATTGTCTTCTCATGCGTGATAAATGATGCAATAGTTGACCTATATTTCATGTCTGAGGGGTTGGAAGAGTAGTGGAAGAGAACAGTCATGCTGCAGAGGTATGTTATTTTCTTCCAGCATGTGAAATGAGAACAGATCCTCTGCTGAACTATATGCATTTTGTCTATAATCATTTTATACAGGGTCACCATGGCAATAACAACAACGCTACAGTCTCCTAATTGCAACACATTGTACCGTTTACAATGATTTTGGAAGCTGTTATGGTAAAGTTGCTATTTGTTAATCATTAAAACCATTTGGGTCAGTTGCATAAAATATGTGTCGAACCATTCTTGGTTACTTAAAAAAATTATTCACCAGTGAATTATACTCAGAGAAAAGGTCACAAGAACATGATATATATATTAATAAATATATAAACAAACATGCCATTTTAGTGCAATGTGTGTAATCAGGATACATTTTTTTGTTTGCTTACATGGTATAAACAGTACATTGTATTTTCAGTGAATACTGCATCAAATTGTGAAGAGAACATTAGATGATCTTGGAAGTCTGTACATTTTCAGCCTTGGTGAAGGGCTGAGCTATTATGAGCAACGCCTTGCAACGCGTTTGTACTGATATGTTCTACCGCGCTCACATCCCGTCATCAGTTTCTTGGAGGATTTTTTTTGCCAGTCACTACTTATTTTTAGCAGACCTGTCAGCTATTTCATTGTAACATAGGGTGCCATCATCATCAATGGCTCAGTTGACGAGCATTGCTTGTCAACGCTTCCTCTTCACAGTGAATGGAGGAGATGTGGTCAAGGGTCTTTTGAAGGATCGTTTGCATGCATAGGTTTATTGGCAACACCAAAAAAACAACAACAGGTATGAACAACTGACCAGTGGTGGGTAGGGTAGCTGAAAATTGTACATAATATGACTTTAGTAAAACGTTGCCCTTCAAATAATTACTTGGGGAAGGCCTCCTGCATACTGTGCGATGCGGTCGAATCCGATTGGATTGGAACATCGCAAAAAAACAATTAAAAATAAAAAAAGGGAGTCGCCGACTGAACCCCGCACATTGAGTGATTACTCATATGGACACCTTGAACAGCGAGTCTGTATAGGTGTTTGATACTGTACATAGTGTATTGTACTTTTATCACATTTATTAAACTATAAAATGACAGATTAATAGTCAAGGATGAAGCAGGTTGCTAAAGAGAGTGGATGTGGGCAAGAATAAAAGCGGGACTGTGGACATTTTGAGTCTCGCTTGCTTCCGTTCACTTTAATGTACCCAGCGTTTGGTCACGAGCTTTGCTTTTTCCTCCACAACACACATTAGATATGATAAATTTACCATAGCCACATGTTGTTGTGAAAAAAGCAATATCTGATACATTATAAACTCTTTATTTGGCTTGGGGGTGGCTCGGCAGCTGTTCCGACCGGTTAAAACCCGGAAATGTGATTTTAGCGTGAGTGAAAGTTTATGTGGATTTTGATTGGCTGTAATGTGTGACGTTGCGACAGCGTCCGCTGGTGATTCAAATTCGAAAGCTTGATCAGCCACTCATGAAAACAGTTGCCATACAAAGCCCACTTCACGACAGTTTAGGCGGGTTTCGCCATAGATTATTCCCTACTTCCAATCAGAGCATGACCTCTGATCGTTTTGAATGATATCCAACCCAATGGCCAATGTAACTGAGTTCAAAGGTCAAACAAAAAAACGGATGTAACATTAGTCCAAATAACCACAATTTCAAACATGGATTATTATCGGGGTTATCGTCGCTCCCTGTCAAAGCAATACCATGTAGTCTTTTTGGTTGTTGTTAAGCGATGAAGGTGAAAAGATCAAAAGTCCAACTGTTACGGGTTGGTACCATTCTTTTTCCAAATTAAACCATAACTTCTAAAACAGCATCTAAGCAAGAAAACTACTGAAACTATATGTACAACTCAAAGCAACACCAAATTTAAACACACCACTTGCCATCTTATTTTAAACCTTCATGACATTAATATATATATATATGCTGAATGCAAGAAAATGGCATATTTTTAAGGAAAGCCCAACTAACCAATGATCACGATTTTCCAAGCGCGTTAACGATATATAATTCCACGTGAGAGCAAGAACTCAACAGATTTTAAAAGCCATTTTAAAAAATGACGTTTGAGGTAGCTGAATTAAAGGAGCAGATCCCTAATTCCGTTGTTTTTAGTCACAGAAAGTATTTGAATCGTGTGTATCTATTCAATGGCACCGATGCATGGCAACCACAGCAACAAAAGTCTTGTAAGCGTCCACGTCATCATGTCTCGGAGAAGGAACAAGACAGTCAAGTTCAGGTGCAAACAGGGACTACGACTTCCAGTGTCCTCACAGATGCAGCTTCAGTCACTATTTTCTCCCAGTTACCGAGGAGATGGTCCACATGCTTAGACCACCTGCTGCAGGATGAGCTGGACCGTTCTCTCACACACACACACACACACACACACACACACACACACACACACACACACACACACACGCGCGCGCAATTACGTCACAACACAGGCAAAGCGTGGTGCCTTTCCAAGCAAAACCGTCAAGAAGTAGACGAAGCGCACATTAGCACATTAGCACGTTAGCCGGCACAGTGATGTGGAAAGAGGGAGAAGACTTGCAAAGCATCACCCAATCACGACCTTTTACAGTTGACCCCTTCCAAGTCTGGGCACGCAGCACAGCCTTCCTTGTCATCGCTGTGACTTTTAACTATTTCCTCTTATCTTTTTTGGGGGGGGGGGGGGGGGGGGGTACACAAGGATACACAACAGATGAAAAATAATGTCCGCTTACCTTCGACAGCCATAGCATCACTCGCAAAAAGAGCTGGGGAAAATGTGAAAGTTGACGCTTTCTCATTCTACCTTGTTCAACCGTTTTATCGTTTCGTTGCTGCGGGCAAGCCACAGTGCACATCGGCTGCTGCCGCGGCTCAAAGGATCACGGGAAATGTAGTCTGAGAACAGAAGACTAGCTAAAGTCGTGGGGACACACTGCTGGGTTAGGAATCAGACACTCATTCCCTACTTATGGGGATAGTTTTAGACAGTAAATTATATACACTGTGCTCCAAATTATTATGCAAATGATATTTCCTTTCTCTGATTTTCCTATATCATTGATAAAAACAGTCGGCATAATTTTCAAGCCGTCAACTGTCACAATATAATTCTAATGTTTTTGAACAAAGCTCCCAAAGATAACAGTATTTTTCAAAAATAAAAACCAAATGTAAAAGCACTGTTCCAAATGATCAAGCACAACAGAGTTTCAAGACATTTGTCAGGTTTTTAAGAACTAAAAATTGTCATTATTTAAAAATTTGCAGCATTAGGTCATATCAAAATCAAAAGCTATTTCAATCAAAAACATCATAACAACATTTTGACATCGACCCCATATTTGATATCAGCTTCACAATTCTTTTTTCACTAAACGTGTTACTTTTTGGAGAGTGTTTACTTGAATTTATTTGAGATGATGCATTGTCAAGCTTGAAGATGATTTTGTGAATGAAAGGATGGTTCATCTTTTGGTACCATGGAAGAAAATGGTCAGTCAGAAAATCCACATACATTTCCGAGATTATTTTCACATTTTCAGGGACCCTAAAGGGTCCAACAAGCTCTATCATTGGCATGTTTCTGGCCCAATACATGACTCTGCCAGTCCGCCACTTCCTTGCTAACATCGCAGCCTTGTTGGAACATGGTGGTCTTCCACCAACCACCCACCACCATCGATCTGTCTCCTGCCCACTGATGAAGGACAATCTCAGGCTGCATGGTATACCTCTGTATCATTTGCTGCTATGGGCATAAAAGGAGGGAAATTCATGTTGTGGCCCCATCCTCCCCTGACCTCAACCCTATGGAAAACCTTTGGAGCATCCTCCAGCGAATGATCACAGTTGGTGGGAGGCAGTTGACATCCAAACAGCAGGAAGCTATTCTGACATTCTGAAAATAAATTCAAGCAGAAACTCTCCAAAATCTCACATTGTACTGTATTTGGCCGGAAACATCCCGGGGAGAAAGTTTGTCGGCCCTTTTTAGAGTCCCTGAAGGTGTGTAGATGACCTCTGAAAATTATGTGGATTTTCTGACTGACCACTTTCTTCCATGGTACGAAGAATCGTGCTTTCATTAACAAAATCATCTTCAAGCATGACCCTAGAAATTCAAGCAGAAAGTCTCAAGAAAAAAAAACTCAAAAAAATGTAATGTATGTTAGAATTGTGAAACTGTAAAACACTATGAACAGAATCTTATGATTTTGACACTTTTATTGTCATGAAATACTAATGTTCCTTCATTAAACAACATTCAAGGGAAATTTTCACAACCCTTTTTTTTTTTTATCAAAACAATGAAGGTGAGGCTGTCACAATGCATGCCCCTTTACTTCTATCTTTGTTAATCTTGTATTCTTTGACGCTTTGTCAGAACATACAGTTTTTTTTGTTTTTTTTAAATCCAACATTCCAGCCACACCAAGTGGGGTTAGTTCATGTCAAAACAATTTCTTTTACCCTTAAGGAAAACCTGTTCACTCAGTCAGAATCATTCTACACAAGTAAGACACTTAAAACATTGTCAAGCAAGGGGAATCATACTTCATACACTCATAGGGGAGTTACGTCACTCCTGAAAAAAATTGAGCTTTAAAGTGAATTAAAAAGAATGGAAAAATGCAAATCAAACACTCCTATTTTAGCTAATGGATACTGCCGCACACAACCACACACAGAAATTATTTTTCTTTCGTTTTCTGATCTATTTTATACCAATAGTAAAATATGATTCTAATTTTTTATTTTAAAAAAACGTTTTTGTGCCTGTGTGTCAGTTTGAAAATGGTGTTTAAAAACAAACCTCAAATGTAGTTTGCATGGGAGGAAAAAAAGACAGAAATGCATGGAATAAATGTTAGACCGGTCCATGTTTAGACATTGTTTTGGTGAAAAGAAAATTATATTTACGTGTGTGTATGATAAATATATCTACTAAATGTGTACATGTGTATATTGTTGGAAAATTTGCCAAATAATAAAGCAAATGTATACTGTTCATTGAGAATTCTTGTAGGGACAACAGACAAAAATATTCAAAGTATCATAAATCATCTTTAATCTGATTAAGACAGTTAAAAGCAAAGAACAAAATGCCCTCATATGAATACATTTGTTCTGTGCAAGTCCACTGGTAGTGCTTCCAATCAAGACAAACTTAAAGTAAGGCCTCTTGAATGAAGTTTTAAAGAGCAAAGTAGAGGAAAAGTTAGGTACAATTTATAAATAATAATGAGGTACGCCCCAATGTGACCCAAAGAAAGTGAAGCCATTTCTGTATTGGCCGCTGAGCAGGCGAAGCTGGGTTTCCTTGTTGTCGGCATACATGTTGAAGGAAGTGCCGCGGGGCTGACCTGCATGCAGTGCTCGCCCCTTATTAGTGACGAGCACGATTGACTGCATGACGTTGGTGTACATTCCAGAAATCTGAATAATGGTTTCATCCTTGAACAACTGAATCTCCTTGACCATGCCATTTTCCATGCCAACTACAGGAGACCAGATTGGACCATAGCGGAATTGAATTCTGATGGAGAGACAAATAAATTAAATCAGTTCATTTAACATGCATGTTATAATAACGATTACCAAATTGTTCAATCAGATCACATTTGTTGAATATTTACCCAGTGACGATACTGTTGTATCTCTCCCATAGCCGGACAGCTGTGATGGCACCATCTCCAGAGAGAGTGAATGAGTCACCTCCCCCCGGGCCCACTGGTTGGCTAAACGAGTACATTTCAGGCTGGACTAAAATTTAAACAACAACAACAACATAGACATGAGGAAAGGAGGACCCAATAAGTTCTGTTTGTATTGAGACAAGTTTAGATGTTGTGGTCCAGCATGATGAATTTAAAATCCACTTTCAATCCATCCAAATACCACATGGACAGTAAAGGATTTGCATTACTTGAACATCAGTTACTATAGACCTCTCTGTGCAAGATCATATTCCAATTATGCTGTATTTTATACTGCGGTTGAGTTTTTGTGCCAATTTATTGTCTGGTGGTCTACCATGGGATTTTTCTAATGTAAAATATGTCCCTTAGCTAGAAGTCATGTCGACTACGGATTCTATGTTGATTGTCCGCTGCCACTGAAGATAATTTTTTGTGCATAAAGCACAAGTCAGTATTGTTAGGATCACATTTAAAATGTTATAATAGTACCTTAGATCTCAAAATGGGTCAAAAGTTTGTTTTTATTATCATTTTATTGTATATCGTCTCTGTCGGGTGGGATATTTTGAAAAGTGGTTAAAGAAGAAAAAGAAAAAGTAAATTCTTCAAATCTTCCTGTCAGCATGTCAAACACAGACTGTTATCTTCCCAAATACATGAGTAACTTGTATACTGCAAAATTAAATAACTTACCAGTGGGAAATGCACACAGCATGAGAAGAGTGATGATTGCAATGGAATGCATTCTGTAAAAAAAAAAAAAAAAAAAAAAAAAAGACTACTGTAACTATATATACACCGTACATATATGTTTAATGACTTGTTTCATTTAGGATAATATGTATTGCGAGGTATTTAAGGAGCCTCAGTTATTACCTGTCTTATTTCTCTGATCCCAGAACAACTGGCATGTACCTAGTAAGTAATCGGAATACAACATAGTATATATAACAAACTCATTTGCATCGATAAGAAGATTATTAGCCGTAGCAAACTGTCTAATTGTAATCACTTGTCAAAAACAAATAACCATACTCACAGATTTTACATGCAAGGGCTCAAAGATCAGCGTGTGCGGCTCCAATTCTTCTGTTTCTTATATGAGAGCAGGTTTAGAAACAAGCCTCGAGTGTGCCAGAGCCCATTGCCGATTAGAGACAGTACACCCTGGTTGAAGCAATTTCAAGGAAGCGATTCAGAAATCTTAGGTGGTTGCTTGACTGGTCCGCCACCGTCAGATAATTGCTTTTTGAAAATAGATATAACTATGATAATTATGGGTGTGGATTATGAGTGAGTCATTGTCATTGTTTCTTTGCAAGCCGACGGACAACCCTGAAACAAGTTTTCAGTTATCACAGTCAATTTGTGTGCTGCAGTATACTGTATGCTATGTATTGTGAATTAGCAAGCGGGAAGACAGCTAAGGTATTGGAGGAGAAAAAAAAAGAAAAAACGTATTTAAAAGAAGATCACATGTGTTATCTAGTTATATTTTTGGTGGAGGGAACAGCAGCATACAAAACAACAAACAATTATAATAATTATATGACAGGACAAAAATGCACACAACATTTCATAACTTTGCCATGGTACCACAACAAACAAGATAGATTTAACATTTCCCCTGTCAAGGACATAAAGGTGAGTTTGAGAGGTTTTTTACTTCAAATATACACTACTCAGAAAAATAATTGAAGTACAGTATATTCGGCGCTTGGTGGTGTACTTTCACCATCAACCTAAATTCATGAAACCTTAATTTGATCGCAAAATGTTCGAATGTACATCCAACTGTTAAATGTTTCAGTACTGTTTGCACAACTTGCTGTTCTCTAACAAGGAGCTGAACAGCAAAATTCATGACAGGTGTTTGATCCATGAACATTTCCAAGGGACTTCAATGCCTTTCAGTGCCTCTTCCAGTCTCTCTTTATCGCTGTTGCGACCTGCTGAGGACACTGTGACACTAAACTCAGTGGTGTACTTATTTCTTCTAAATATCCTCTTCTTTTTTTTAAGCCTCACAATGGCAATGTACTGTTAATCAATTGCTTGGTGTTGTTTTTGTCTCCTGGTGTCAAATTGTGACCAGCACGATGAAGAGGGATGACTTAATCGTAATTCAAATCGAACTAGGAAATGCATGAGTCGATTCAAGGAACACCTGTTGTGAATTTTGCCGTTCGGCTCCTTTTTAGCGTACCGAAACACTGAACAGTGCATTCAAAAGATTAGAAATAGTAAAATTAAGTTCACATTGTCAAGGTTTTTAGTGCATTTGAGGTTTATCCATAAATTTCACCCGAAAGGTGAATATCCCAAACATTTTGTGAGTAGCTTACCCCGTACATATTGTATCGTATGGTTCTTCAACATAAAATATACGACTCATGCATGGATCATATTGTACAGTGGCTCTCAGGTCCTTGCAGACATACTGTAAGCTTTACAGTATGATTCATGTATGGTTTCTATTTAACAACTATACAATATATCTGCTAACTACGTACTGCAAATCACTGTTTGCACTTGACTGTGAGACTGAGATCATCATACTTTGTCAGGCATTTCTATTTTTCGAAAGATAAATGACAGCACAGTTTATTAGTTTAAAAGCCTTATGTTAGATATATTGTAGAAGTTATCATTTATTTGCTTAGCTTGCATTAGTATTATGGACAATGTTTAGAAAGAAAGATGTCTCGCCTTCAAGAAGATGACTCAGCAGGAATCATCTGAGAGAAGGACGTGGCCGGGACGTGGCAGGTGCCATGTTTTCACCTTGAAACCCTACCCTTAGTGTGTTGTGTCTTGTAGCTTAGTACGTTATGTCTTGTAAACTTAGAAACCTCCCTATTTTCAAATAAATGCAGGAGCGACGGGAGAGATTGTTTAGAGCGTGTTGAGAGGCTGTAACCTGAACAATCTCCCATGCGCCCTCCTCATGAGTAAAATGACCAACGTCTTCATTCCTTTTGTGTTTATTCATTATAATGTTTGGTGAGATAAATCCAACACCTTACAAGTTACACACAATGCATTATATTACATTTTCAATCTTTGATTTCAAAATGTTTAATGACAATTTACTGGGCTTCAAAGCATCATACAAAACAATATAATTATTACAAAAATGACAAATGAAGCTGGGAGAAGAAGCAGCTGTGACAATGTTTGGTCGACCAAGTTTGATCGTTAATTAGATATGAATTATTTTACATATTCGCTATGGGAAGAGATGTAATCAGGGTAGAAAATGATTAAGCATCAACAGGCAAGTAGAGATATTACATTTAAACATTTCCATGCCAGATGATGATTACACGAGTTTGCGAGTTGTTCCGGGAAGATCAGAGACAACAGCCCAGTGTGCCCCAATGGCGGTAATGGCTCCGTGGAGCCGACCGCTGATGAAGCGCAGTTCAGCCTTCTCATTGGTCGGGAACATGTTGAAGGTGTGGCCTTGGGGTCGGCCCGCATACAGGGAGCGGCCCAGGTTGGTAATAAACACCAGACTTTGCACATAGTGAGAATACTTTCCACTGATCTGCACAATGGCCTCGTCTTCAAACAACAGTATCTCCTGGACTTCGCCATACGAGTAGCCCGTAACGTTGGTCCAAGTATAGCCATAACGAATTTGGAGGCTGATGAAGATAAAATAGACAAGCTTAATTCATAGGAATAAATGAATTCTATGAATCAAAAAGGTAAATATGGTCATGAGGTTACGCCTTTATTGTGTACTTATTTTTCAGTAACCGCGACCTAGTCAACCTTTTACAATGGATAAATAAAGAAGAAAACATCTTAATACTAAATTAGCAAATGCAACGATGTACTAGTTGTTCGGGCTGTAATGAAAAGAAAAGTTTTGTGACAATTGTTTTTAAACAAAAGTATAGAGAGAAAGAAGTCTGTTTTTAGAGTGGTGATCGTGTCCAGTTACGGACAGTGAAATAGTCATGCAATGTTGTCACAACACCACCAGTATACTATAATAAGAGCAATTAGTTGTAGTTTTGTTTTTTAAGTTGCAATTTTACCACCATACCATTGAAGATCTTGCCAAAATTGCCATTTAATAGGTAATCCATCCATCCATTTTCTGTTCCGCTTATCTTCACTAGGGTCGCGGGCGTGCTGGAGCCTATCCCAGCTATCTGTGGGCGAGAGGCGGGGTACACCCTGAACTGGTCGCCAGCCAATCCCAGGGCACATACAAACAAACAACCATCGGCACTCACATTCACACCTACGGGCAATTTAGAGTCTTCAATCAACCTACCATGCATGTTTTCGGGATGTGGGCGGAAACCGGAGTACGGAGAAACCCCCCGCAGGCATGGGGAGAACATGCAAACTCCACATCGGCGGGTCGGGCTTTGAACCCCGGTCCTCAGAACTGTGAGGCAGATGTGTTAACCAGTCGCCGACCGTGGCTCCTTCATATGTAATGGCTTTGCAAATTAAAATGATCACCAGGATGTGGAGCTTAATGTGATTGTTCAAAGTACCTTTGTGTTAGAGAAAGAACTAGGTGCGACTTACTCGTCAAAGTGTTTATAGCAAATGTTCTGCAAACGATGACTCCAGGCCTTTTTTTTTGTTTTTTTGCCTTGATTCAGCCTTTGTGGGCTAGCATTACCTGGATGACTGAGATTTTCCGCAGAAATAAAGCAATTTATATTACCCAATAACTATATGTCAGGTCAATTGAATATGTTGTCTATATATTCTGATCCATAAAGACATTTATAAACTGTTACTAAGTAGCGAGTCACAAAACAGTGACAAACTAATTAATAAAGAGTTTCGAGTATATTGCAGTATTTCATGAGTGGCCCTTAAAGGGATTCATATAATATATCGCTACTGTCCAATTAAAACAATGTATCATGAAATGAAATGTATCAGACCAAAAAAAATAAAAGTTAGTTTTGTGTTGACAAGTTACCGTCAAAACAACGTTTGGATTTTATATATTTTCACTGTACTGTGACGGCACGTAATATTGACATCCTGCTTATGCTGTGCCAAATGCATGAGTTATTCACCCATAGATGTAGTTATTGCGGGCCTCCCACACTCGGACACCAGTAATCCTTCCGTTGCCGGTGATGGCATACGAGCGGCCCTGCCCTGAGCCCACTTGTGGTGAAAATGAGTAATACTGGTTTTCAGGCTGGTCTGCAAAAAATACACACACTTACAGTCTTTATTGCAGAGCATTGGGTAGATGTCCAACAACTCTAAGTAAGGTAAAAAAAAAAAAAAAAAAAAAAGATCAGTTTATCCACTGTTAATGTGCAGACTTACAGTCACTCAAAGCTTTGATTGGAAGAAGTAGAAGAACTATGGCCATAAAAAACATTCTGTGAAAACAATGAATAGGGGGTGAAAAACACTAAATTCATCTTTATCAATAGCTGAGAAATAGAGGTCAGCCTTACCTGCTTTCTGTTTGGTGGTTTTCTCTGTGATTGGAGAATACAGATAACAAAGGAACTAAAGTAAAATATATTATATTTGAATTCAGGAACGCAGGAAAACATTGACAGTTTTTCATTCAACTTACTGATTATGTGTCTGTTCCAGGTAAGGAAGTTCCAGAATTAGTCCACTTGGCTAAACTGTGAATACCATTTCACTTCATTTTGGCACTTTATTTATAGTGGCAATCTTTCGTACTGGCACTTCCTTCAAGTAGCTGTGGAGAGTCAAATGGGCGGAGATGCTACTTACACCTTAAAGAGGCGTTTCAGGTATGTTTTAATTCCATATCAGCTGATCTATCATGTAGAACCTGCCCTGCCTACACTTTCTTTCTGGCTTTGACTTTTCTTTGAAATGTGACATCACTACGTCAAAAAAAAACACACACAAACAATACAACAAGTTCACTGCGTTTTCCATCTGTAGAACATGTGTCTGTGGATCTCGAGAACAAATTAGCAAAAAGATGCATCACATCCAAGGGAATTCTGTTTTGTTTCGACGAGACCAAAGGGCTACTGCTTGGATGTACTCTAGCTCCAAAAACACGCTCGAGCATCATGTTGTGGGAGTATTGATCCTAAAATGAAACTGGTGGTATCGAATTTTATATTATATTATAATTTTATATAAAAGCAGACAATGAATAATAATTTGACCTGACCATTGTTTATGCCTCTATGAAAGCACATATATTTATTGATTTATTTCTTTTTTATATAAATCATCGGTACCGTACCGATGATTTATATATAAATTTGTATATAAATCATCGGTACCTCTGAGTTGTTTGTATCTTCAACCTGGGTTCTATCTTGAAGCAAATTCGGAACGTCAGATACTCCTTTAGAAACAACCATGTTATGCAGAGCATCTTCTGTCTTCTGGCCGTGGATGGATTTCTTGGGGACCCAAGTCTTTTGGGGTTCCTCTGATGAGTCTCGCTGACTTGAAGGACACCATCCACTCGGCTCTGTAGCCTGCTTCCTCTCATTCACTGCTGCCAGCTTTTTGCCAGGCTACACACGGTGCTGATGGCCCTAAGCTTCTTGATATTCTTGTTGGCGGACGCTTTCCATAGAGAGGCTTGCCCCGCTTGTTGCTTCGACATCATTACTTGCTAAAGAACAATTTAAGGCAAAACAAATTCCTCCTAAATCAGACGTCAGGTTATTAAAACATTGTTTTGCATAAACTTTCTGCTGCCTACCCTTCCAGTTGCAGCTCCAGCTCTGAAAGCAGTCACACTATCCAAGGGTTCCGTTCCAGGCACCTTTGCCCGACACTGCTCACCCCTATGCAGAGTCGTGTTTCATCACAGATTGTAGTGCCTCTAACCCCAAGAAAACATTGAAATGGGCCACTGGATGCAGAATGAACGCAGACCAGTCTTGAGGCTATCCAACACGCATAACTTTATATATCCTTTAATTATCTGCTCTAATTAACTGTGAAAGTCTGAATTCAATACAATAGTATTGCATTGCTCTGTGGATCGTGTCTGTTTTGTACTTGTAACATTTTAATAGGGGAAAAGAGGATGTAATTGGCAATTCTGTTTTGATCGCGATATTTGAGGAGCAGAGACGTAAGCATTTTAAATCACATAGGAATTTAAGAGGAAAGAAAAAACACCCTTGCCCAGAAAAAGAAAGTGGTATGTGGAGCCGATGAGGACCCCCTGCTAACGCATGAACCGGTTTTATCTTGCAATGCAATTTAGATCACAGTTCATTCGAAGAGAGCAGGAAAGAAACAGGAATTAATGCACAAGTAACATACTTTGTGCATTCTAAGAAAATAAAGTTCAACACTTTTAGTGTAGGTGCTAATTTTCATGGGATTATACTGTAGGTGGATTTCTAATCCGTGTTTGTACAGGAGACTGGATCTTATAAAGAGATTTTGGCCCAGGCGAACGCACACAGTTGCAGCTGTGGCCAGTCCGTCATGGAGGATAGAAGTGACTCATCAGCCATTAAACGGGCAAAAAGTCGTTTTTTTTTCAAGTTGAGATATATTTTGTGCGACGTATGGTGCTCCTACACAACTCCACAGTTGTGACGTAATAAATATAACAAAATATAACCACTAATTATAACAAAAAAAATATATGGTGTGCTTTTCAGCACCATTGTGTCAAACCGTCTTTTTTTTGTGGTATTTTCACATAGTCCAGGTTGATATTTCACATTCCATAAAGCTCACCTAAGATGTTGATGTCATTTTTTCGTGATGAGATCCCCTGCGTGCAAGTCCTAGACTTCCTTGTTGCAAGAAGTCCCAAACGAAACTGCCAAAAATAGAAAGATAAGAAAGATATAAAGATGTTAAAGCCAATTCAATAGCCTCTTCTGCAGCATAGGGGTGGGGGATGAATAGTCGAGTGATTCCCCTTCAACCCATTCTACACAACTGCACCATTGCAAACTGCAACTTCAATAATAAACATACAGTTAGATTACTCTGTTTTATTATTGATTAAAAAAATAAATATTCATAGGATTTTGTTACACTGTTAAGATAACCGAATGTGTCATTTTGCTTTTGTGCTGTATGAGTTCATGATAGTTGCAATAATCACTGCAGTTATTAATTTCGTATAACAAGGTGCACAGCTCACAGGGGTAAAGTGACAAAAGTGAGCAGTTACAATAACATGTCAACATGTTAAAAATTGGGTAGTAAAGCCTACAATATAGACATGCTTGATAATTGAATTTGAATTAAACTTGTCAGAGTGTATTGAAAAAAATACATTTTAATTGCTACTATCATTAAACATGGTAGTACTCTTTTATTAGTTTTCCAGGCACAAAACAATGGTCTGAGGTCATGGCTTTTCCTTTCTGTTCTTTTTTCAAACAACAAGCTTTGGAATGTATTTGAACAAGTACAATGAAGCGACGATAACGTTTTTCTTTGAACAAACATTTCTCAGTAATTCCCCCAAACATTTTGGAGTAATGTGAAAATAGTTATAGTTACGATTAAGGACACATCACACCCTTTGTGATCGGAAATAATAACATCATCACATTTGAAACATGTTTCCTGTACATTGTGAAATAAAAACTAAAAGGAGTTTTTATCTTTTCTTTATTTTCTTACAAGCCACTGAGGCTTTTTTAATAAGGCAATGTAAATGATATTCCACAGAAACGGACCGATTATTGAATCCTATTTATGCGGTATTAGTTCAATTTAAGTATATTTTCAGAGCATGCACACTGTGAGGATAGATTTTCACCAGCAGAGTTCACTGTAGACTCGGTTGGGGATCAGTACGCCTGTTATGGTAAGATTCTCTTCAGATATATACTGGAGAACAGACATCGGCTTTTAAACACGTTAACTTTTACAGGTCAACTCAATTTGACCCTTAAACCTTTGAATGTGCATGTCCAACTGTTCAATGTTTCAGTACTCACCCCCCCCCCCCTCCCATAAACATTCATTCAGACAGCTGGCCGCTGAGCTTTGAGTGTCACATACTGTTAGCTTTTCTGTTCAGCTCCTTGTTAGAGAACAGCAAGTTGTGCAAAAAGTACCGAAAAATTAAACAAACATGCATTCAAAAAAGGTCAAATTACGTTGACCCGTAAATGTTATCGTGCATTATAGGTTTACCCTGACATTAAACCCAAAATCATAATTTGCAGGGTTTTTTAAATTGTATTTTGTCCTAATATAGGTAGAGTTTTAGGAAATCTTTGGTCTAAAAAGGATTAATTCTGGTTGTGTCTGCAGGCAGATAGTAAACCAGTGCATATACTGTATGCTAGCTGGGTGATTTCGGTCAACTGGACTGGGTGGTCTGAGGAGGCTCAAATCTGGACACAATGCACCTGTCTTCCTTGGTGTGCATCAACATCTGCACTCTTGCTGCTGCTTTGTTTACTTTATGCCGCTTGTTTCCGGATTGTTTTGTTTGGCGAGCTGTTTTGCAACAAAAATGTATGAATTGGCCTGGAACGCATCTGTGAACATCCCTTGTGTGCACACCTCTGAGACCTTGTTAATCATAATCCTACACAATTTTCTGCAGTTCTGCAATTTCTTCTCAGCTACAACACACACCAGCTATCGCAATGTATGCTGGGACTTGTAGTACCAGTTGTGTGTGCATTTCTAGGGTACACTAACTGGCGAGTTCCAACAAAAACATTACGGTCCAAATGCAAGTACATTACTCTTTGTCAGCTCTTTAGATGTAGAAGCTAGTGTATGAAAATAATCATAAAATAATGTATGTTATGACTACTTCCCAGGCAGAACTTAGCAAGTTTGCCTCACAGTTCTGATGTGTGGGGTAAGAATGTCAATTGCGGCTTCCCTGTGTGGAGTTTGCATAATTGCATGCTTGTCAGGCAAATCCAGTTTACACCCACATTCTCAAAACATGCATGTTATGGGCATCGAAGACTAAATTGAACGTAGGTGTGTACGGTTGTTTGTCTATATGTGCCCTGCGATACTTTCATTTGCAGTATTTTTAAGATTGAGAAGAAGAAATGTATGGGTGCTTTAGTGCCCCTAAAACTGGGTTGAAATTCTACACAAAAATCAGGTTTTAATTCAACACAGCGTGGCTTCATGTTGCCTTGAACGTTCTGTAAAGCTGACGTCAGCAAGCAAAAGTAAACTTCTGTATTATTCACGTATAAAGAAGTGACCTTTGTATTGTTTGGTGCTCAAAAATAGGGATTAGGATCTTGGACAAATTAAATCAAGTCCAAAATATGGGTCAGAGAGGACTAACCAAGAGTCATGGTCACCAGTTAGGAGTCCAACAAGAGGACAAAGAGCATTACTGAAACCAGATGCACTCATTAGACATCGAGGGACAGTTAAAAGTTCCTGGTTTAGATTTATATGACAGCCCGCATGACAGTGTTTTACATTATGAAGAGCGTGGAAGCCGAAGAGGAAGGAATATGATAAAACAAAAGCATTTTAGAGTGGCAAGTGTTTACAGTTGTAGAAGGTTTAAATATTGCTGTTTAATGTCCGAAATCTTCCCCTGTGTCACTGATAACTGCTTGATGGTTTCAAGCATGACTCAGAGTCCACCATCTTTAGTGGCAATGCTGAAACACATCAGCACCGACGGACTCATGTTAATGCCAGAAAGCAAATGGCAAAGAGAGTAATAATAGAACAATATTTGCTTTGGGTGGAGGCGTTGTCACATTCACTAATGAACATTAATGACAAAATGCAGCCAAGGCCAATGGCAATTGGGAATTCCATTTGCTCTTACTGTAATGCATTGACTTCATGTCATATATCAAATTATTCAACAAATGTTGCCCGGCTGATTCGTGTAATTTGTTCCAAGTATATCTAACATTTAAACTGCTGACCATGGCCCAAGTCAACAGAGCTTTCCCCTAGCGAGGATGCTATATTTATCGGCAGACAAAGGTCTTTGTGGGTTCAACATTTAAGGCCGATTGATTCGCTGACAATCTACCCAAAGAAGTGAGTGTTTAGTTTGAAAACAATAACAAATCAATCTTCACAAGGAAAGTACAGATACATTTAACGCTTTAAAAACATTGTTTTACAAAGAATTCTCTGGCCGTCTATCCTTCCAAGAAGAGACTTTAAATCCGTTTGCGTGAGCTTCGCTGCAAGCTCACATCACACTTTCATAGGCACAACGTAATGAGATCCAAAATAACAGTGGTATGAATAAAATTGGCCCTCGGGAGAGCAAAGGCCACAACCCCGCCTGGCAAGCATAATTTGGAACTTCATATATACCACAAGATCAAAGAAACATACAACTCAAGTACATGTTAAAAAATGCCTTCAAAACTAAATAGGGGTTTCCTTGGATCGCAACATTCATATAAACGTAACTACAAAATGCAGTCCTTTATTTCGGGTAACATCGGTATTAACGATCAGAGATAATACATGTAAGCTTTTTACACACACACAAAAGAACACAGTTAAATCTTGCTTACCAGTTTGCAATTCATATGCTCGCAACTCTAAAGTAGTAAACTGGTGATTATACTCGGTTATATTATTTTATATCAAAACCAAAACAGTTAGCTGCTAAAGGGCTGATGATCTTCTCCTCTGGCAAAATCAAGTCTTACGGTCTTTAACACAGGTGTGTCAAACATACGCCCCGTGGGCCAAAACCGGTCCGCTAGGGGGCACAATCTGGCCCACAGGATGAATTTGAAAGTGAAAACATACAAAAGACATTATGGTGGTGGGGACTAAGGATAATTTTGAGAATGATTGCGCTCCTGTAAGAAATTAAATGGTAATAATTCCTAGGTCTTCATAAATTGATTCAATTTTAAAGTGCAATGCAATATTTTGCAGTTCCAAATACCTGTGACTGAAAGTTTTGTGCCTTAAAATACAATCACTGTAATCAGTTATTGGAATTTGAAGAGAGCAGGAAAGAAACAAGCATTGATGCACAAGTAACATACTTGTTACTAACATATTGTGTGCGTTCTAAGAAAATGATGGTGAACACTTTTAAAGTAGGTGGTAATTTTCATGGGATTATACTGTTGGTGGATTTTTAATTATACCAACATTATTGATGACAAGTTAAAGCAAAATATTCTCAAGAAATCCGAGGTTGTTTTGTAAAATGATTCAAATAAAAATCATTAAATATAAAATGTTTCCTAATGTATTTGACTTGGTTTGCATTCAAACAGAGGGGAAAACGTATTTATTATGAAATCAGGTATGCTAAGATTTTAGTGGTCCTGGCCCATTTAACATCAAATTAGCTACAATGAGTTTGACACCCCTTGGTGTAATTCCATTTCACATGCCATAAATTGTACTTTCATAAGGTATTTTATACTGTTAACGTGAACGTTTTATTTTCATTTTCAAGTATGCCCGTTGTCTTATCGTAGGATTCAGCGGCTCAAAGTGTCCAAACAACTAACTGCGGTACTAGAGTATATTGTGCTATATTACATCTGGTCAAATTCCAATACAGTAAACCTCTATATCGCGGTTTACCAATTGAGGGTTGAGTGCATGGCAGATTTTCTAAAATCATAATTACACTGATAATTCACTATATCGCGGGATTTAAAAAAAAAAAAAAAAAAAAAAAAAGATTTATTAATTTTTTTTACATAAGATACAGTGCATGAGATCGTGTGAGATCGGTGCGCTATTGACTGATGGATGGCAGCTGTCCTCTATCCTGGGCTGTGATTGGCTCATCGAAGCGTCATCAAACGAGTCTCGCAGGAGTTAAGGAATTACGACATCTTGCGGTTAAAAGGTCTCTGTATGTATCTCTCTTGTCCATTTCAAATCTACATGTGATCGCCGCTCGTACTGTTGTTACTCCGGTGTGGAGTGCTTCTGAAACTTCAAGCTTATACTTTATTTCAAGCCCTAAGATGCCACCAAAACATTCTGTGCCTTCTAAGAGGTAATCCATTTGCAGAAATGCAGCGAGGGCTGTAAATGCACATGGAGGGGAAAGTTGAGAAGCAGTTATTGGTATGTCGTCTCTTGACACCAACAAAGGCCAAATGTTTGTTTGCCAATTTGTACGGAGGCTCTTGACACTCCCCTGCCTCAGCCACTATTGAACACATTCCGGCGAGGGTGTCGGGTCAGTACCGGTGGTGACGGGCACATAGTAGTTTGCAGGCCCTAGTAGTTTGTTTAACCTCTGATTAGGCTCTGGAATCTCAACTATGAAGAGGCACTACAGGTCCTGACAGCATTTTTTGGCACTTTGGCAATCTGTCATTGGTTCCATCACATACGTGAAACAATTGAAACTCCACTATATGTGCAGTGAGGAAATGATCTTTGCACCATCTGGTTTGACCAGAAAAAAACAAAACAATAACTATTTGACATCTATCATCGAAAGTATGCTGTATAGGAAGTTCAGGGCAGCAGGGTGATCGAGCGAGAGTCAAGGAAATTGTTATCAAATTTATTTTTACTATTGTTATTTTGTCTGTACTGCATTTCATACAAATGTATTTGCTGCAAATAAAATGTTCTTAAAATTATTAGCTGAAAATTGTGTATCGTAAAATCGTGTTGTTTTGTCTGATGGTAAAGTATCGGTGCACTTATGCAATGCACCCTCGCTGATGAGCTGGACATTTTAATCTGACGTGAATCTCACAGTTTGGCCTCTACGTTCTTCCAACCTTTCATATGCATTTATCTCAAAATAAAAATATTCTATATTACATTCGTACATTGTGTTTGTTGTAACATTCTACTGCTGCTCCTTATTTATTATTTTTTTTTTATGTATGAAGGACAAAAACAACACACCACCACCAAGGATTGGGGTGTATTTGTTAATGAAGGTTGTCAACATTTTCAGAATATGGTTGACAAGCCAACATGGTTGGGTAATAGCTAGCATGCCTGCCCTTTCCCTCACGTTCCAAAAACATGTATTTTAAGTTAAAAAAGGAGTACGTATTTTTATATTTTATTTACGATCAATAAAAGGTGAAGGAAACACAAATAGGGAAGTCACATCTCACCATTTAACGTTAACATATATAACATACACTTGATGCCCGTACCTTGTAAAGAGTCCTTAAATTTGGCATTTAAAAAAAATAAATAAATAACACCATTGAAATTATGCATTTGGACGCATGAATGAGTGAGAGCCCACACTATGAAACTTTAGACACAAGTGCATCATCACAATAAATGTAAAAAAAAAGTCCAGTTCAAGAGAGAGGATAATAATCTTAGTGCATCACATTTTATTTGATATCAACACAACACTGACCACATGATACAAAAGATGTTTAAATAAATCAGCAAATCTACAGTTTAATGAGGTAAAAGCAGAGTTATCAGTGGCACACTTCTCTAGTGTTATCTTCATTTTGTTAATCCGACAGAATAAAATAGCTTTCCTTGGGAAAGCTGATTTATATACAAACACATTCAATGATCTAAATGTTATTCGAACGAGTCAATGGTAGCTTTACAAGTTCGAGATACACCAAATGCGTATTCCTCTCTTCCTTCATGCGTCCTCCAGGAATCCTCCAACACATTCTGCTGTCGTAAGGTAAATGTTATGAAATGCTCGTTCGTGTGAATAATTTGCTGGCACAATGACTTTACATGCCTCATATCCGACCCAAGGAGCATGACTGGAAAACAGAAAGTCTGAATTTAGATGAAGTTTCATGCTGACGTCTCCAAAAATACGTTTTCTTTTGTTTTTCCTGTTAACAGTTTACATTATGATGATACAGGACAGATGTATTGACCATCACATACCTGTTAGATTTGCAAACAAGGTAACCAGCTTAATATAAGCCCTTATAGTTTTAGAATGGTGAATGTCCCAGTCCTGCAGTGGAGTAGTAGCGCAGGTCTCAATATACACGTGACTTCATTATGCAAATGTATATTTTCTTCGTTTTATGCAGATCTAAAAGCAACGTTTTCCACATTTAATGCTTTTGTCTCGTTGACACTGTCATCAGTATAATCAGTGTAATCAGTGTTACAATACAAAAATCAAACTGAACAGATTGAACATTTCTCTTCGGTTAGATGAGTTTGGTCATCCATCCAGAAGTATTTTAGCTAATAATGGTATTACCCAATGCAAATATAGCAAGTCTTCAGCGATACAGTCAAACAGTGGATGGTCTCGGACTTGATTTAGGTTTTTGTTTTTGTGGGAAAATTTTACATTCACTCGTTTTTACTCCCCCTTTTTTTCAGTATGGATATAATACGCCATAGAATCCATGTATGGATGGGACTAGTCATTCATTTTTCAAGTGGCTCCATTCCACGATTTAATTCCATAACATATCAAGTCTAAAAACAATCAGCAATGTGTCACCATTGAATATCATCATTAATAAAATAAAGGTCAGCTGAAAACCGAGTGTGCTTCTCAATCATAATGCACATATACTGTAGATTCAGAATACACCGTACTGTAGTAAAGACATTCATGTGATGGTGGATATTTGCATACAGTTGTCATAAGAGATGAATACTTAAAAACATAAGAATTATAACATTTAAGCCACTTTTCTGTGAGCAACAATTTAATACAAAAAGACAAATATGTGAGTTGTGTCCCTCAGAGCATAAAAGATCAGTTCTGTCCTGCAGTTTGTGAGTCCTCGCTGCTCTGTTATCCATCACTCCATCATATTCAGAACGTCCTCATTCTTACAAATTGGAAGAAAAATCCTAGTTTTCTTGATGTGTGTTTTTAAAATGTGCACACATTCCCAGTGTGGGATAAAGAACACTTCACTTATGTTTTCCTTAAATAATTACAAGTGTGTTGATCTGATCAGGAGCATAAATCATGCCTTCCTCTGTTTTCCTCCCCATGGTTATTTCTCACTTCATTGCAGAGGAAAACGTTATGAAGCATAGCCGGTGAAATGAGATGAGGATAAAACTGGAAGCGTCCCTCTGTGCTAAATTGCCATTTGGAGGTTTAACGGCTAGGAGAATTCCAGCGGGCGGATCATCATGGCCGTGGCTCGTAGTGAGTAGCTGGGGCCCTTAAAGTAGTGCCACTTGATACCGTTTACCTTCCCCACATGCTGTCCTTGCACGAAGTACATGCCGTTAAGGTTGGATGGGCCGCAAGCATCGAACCACCAACCTAAAAAGAGAACATAAACACATTTCTTAAATTAGTATAATTTTTTTCTTTTTTTGCGCATTGCATAGTTTTTGATATACAATACGAACCTGGATAAGTTGGTATTCTTCCAAGAATGTTCATAATACATTTTAATAAGAATCCATCATAAAAACCTGTAAGATGGACCCACTGGAACTCTTCTGGGTTTTTATCATCCATTCCAATATGTTGGTAGATGAGTTCTCTACACAAATGTAGTTTTGTGTCATCGATTATTCAAATAAGACAGCTGTGAGATGTGCTCTGTACCAAAATATATTAGCTGTGATAGCAGGAAAAAGAATCACAACCAAGCTGATCCACATTTGATATGTGTATACTGAACACAAATCTGTGATGTCATTATCCAGAGGGTAATGATCCAGATGTGTAGGATTTTTGGCAATGTTTTAGAAAATCCCATTTATGGCCCTATCTGTAACGACTGGGGGTTTCGAGCCAGAGGGTCACAAATGCGGACAAATTAGCTGTTGGAGAGAGGCTAGGCTGCTTTCAGGCTACTGTCGCACTTGAGCAAGGCACCGTCTTCACCGCCCTAGCTCAAGAGCTGCAGCATTGATTGTGTGTCCCTTTCACTCTGACATCTCGCCTTTCGTGCCTGCATGATGTATGTGTCATCTGATCCTCTGTGTGGTGTGCAACACCAAAATAAACAGCTGAGTGTGAATTTGAATTTCCCCTTGAGCGATCGGCATGAGTATAATTAAATAAATAAAGAAATCCCAGCTGACTTTGGGCGAGAGGTGAGGTACAGTTTTTACGGTTCGGCAGCCAATTGCAGGCCGATCTCGACAAACCACCATTCAGACTCACATTCACAATTTAGTCTTCAATTACCTAACATGCACATTATAAACCTCAGAATTGTCAAACAGAAATGTTTTACAGAAACATTAATAGTGTTCTTGTCTTTAGGCTCGAAAACATAGTTGTTGGCATGTTTTTTTGAATACTGAGATATATATATATATAAAACATAATAAATAAAATGCAAATATAACTAAATAAATAATAAATAAATATAATGTAATACTAAGACAAGGAACATGGGTCTCCCATGCTGTGCCCATGCTGACACTTGTAACTATTTAACTTTTATCTGTTCAATGTGTTACTGTCACTGTGGTCGTTAGCATGCCAGTACCTGTTGGTGAACCCGTTCGGTACCTCGCTCTATTTAAAGCATAAGTATGTGTACACCAGAGATCACAGCTCGGGGCTGGCACTGGGAACTTGTATTCCACTCTCAAGGTGACACGGTTCATAATTCCTTTCTGCGATTACGAGAAATGGTGGATGTGCGGATGTGATTGTAAGAATATATTGGAGGATGAGTTTGAAACACATGAAACCGTATTTTAGATATCAGCAATGTAACATTCACGCTCTTTATCTGTGGCTTGTGAACTCTCAATTGCTGATACGGTCAGATATGGAACATATGCAAAGCATGGCATGTGTCACGCACTCCCGCCTGTGTCAGAGCTGAACACTACTTTGACATTTCACAAAGCTTGTCTGCCATCACTGGGAATGAGTTGCCCTTGTTGCTAACGCTCATCGCAGTGATTACACACACACACACACACACACACACACACACACAGACACACACACACACACACACACAACAGCATTTAAAGTGAGGGATAATTAGCTGACAAACCAGTGTATTATAGTTTTATAGTTCTGGCTTTAGGAGGAGATTCATTTGAACAAGTTTGCTTGCCAAATTCCATGTCATGTTTCGTGAGAAATGAATGAAAATGTCCGGAAACACGAGTTAGTAAATTTTTATATGGGATGATGAGCTCATTACTCAAGAGAGTACACGGTGTAACAATATGTTTGGGCTAAACATTACTTAGAGGGCGTTTGCAATAAGTCTGAT
The DNA here is from genome assembly GCF_024500275.1 of Phycodurus eques. Lineage (NCBI taxonomy): Eukaryota > Metazoa > Chordata > Actinopteri > Syngnathiformes > Syngnathidae > Phycodurus > Phycodurus eques. The sequence goes on along the minus strand of NC_084544.1, from coordinate 12,196,033 downwards.
AAGGGTGCTATGGTTCTGCTAACTTTGTAGTTCCTGCTGAGTAAGACAAAGATTCAGTGGTGAGAAAAATATTTGATGCTTGGCTTGTGAGTGAAAGTATCCTTTTTACATCGTGAATTGTAGTTTTGTCCATCACATTTCATTTGAGTATAGTGGTACGACTGAATTTGAATGCTTCAGAGCTTGTACAGTTCCAGAACTCAACCAAAATCATCTTGTTTATATTTGGACTTTCAACTGACGTCATGCACAATTAAGTGTGTCTTTTTCTATGACATTTTTAGGCCTTTTGTCACACTTATTCCCAAAAAGGTACCAACCTCAGGGAGGGGTGTTAAGAACAGAACAAAATAAGGGAGAAAAATATACCGAAGTCGGGTAAGAAAACAAAGTCGGGTAAGTCCCAACTCTAGTACCCGGCACTGGCCTCTATATAGTTAATAAGTGCTTTATGTTGGTGACGCTTTGATCCTCGAAGAGATTACCGTAATTTCTTGTGTATAATGCAGGGTTTCCCCCCCCAAAAAAATTGTCTAAAGTCCATAGTGTGCATTATACATAGGTATTGGGGAAATGGAAAAAGACTTCACATTTTATAAATCTAGGCCCCCATCTAGAGGTTATCAAAAAGCTGTACACTTTCATTCCTATATGCCGCCACCATCTAGAGGTTATGAGAAAGATGTACACTTTCATACTAATATGCCACCGCCACCTAGAGGTTATGCAAAAGGTGAAGCCTACACTTTCATTCCAAAATGACAGGGGTACGTATGACTGCATATATGTATAGTTGTGCTCATAAGTTTACATACCCTGAGAGAATTATTTTTTTTTTTAAACGACTGATGACTAACAACAACCATCATTAATTTCTTTAGAGTTATGTTTTGTTTAATGATAATGCTTTTCTGAAATGCTTAACAGTTTAATTTGAATCCCTTTAAAATAAAATTAAATGTGTTTCGCCTAGCCCTTCGTGTTTTCTTTAAAGAATTGTCCCCACCTTACAAATTCTGCCTGGGTAATCAAACATGAGCAAAACTGTGTGTTTTGTCATTTACAAAATAAAAGTAGGTCTGTGAATTTCAGTATTACGTGTTCAAATAAAGTGCTTAACTTCAGAATAATTATGTGAAACAAAACTAACAAAATACAGATAATTCTTCATGTTTTGATCATATGGGTAGAAGCAAAAGCATGCATTGTAAAAATGCATTCTACATAGGTAGAAGGGTTTTGCAGAATTTTTAGGTCAACTTTGGGGGTGTGTATTACACATGGCTGTGCATTATACAAATGGGAAATGTTTCAAAATAAAAACAATGTTGGAGTATTCAACCAAAGGATCCAATTTATCTCCAGGGTAAAAACCCCATAAGACTTCTCACACAGCAGAAAATACAAAAATACACTGTTTGTCTGTCTGAACATTTTAGGTCAGATAGTTCATATGGCTGCAATGTGCTCGTTTAAACCAGATTGGTGCAGTTGTCTTCACTTAGCCATTGCACTTTGACAAATTCAAAAATTAATCTAGTCTATATGGCCCTAAGTACATTTAGTGCTGTTTTTGCATACAGAATGTCCTTAAGACCATGCGAAGTTTGTTACCTCATTTATGTGGCAAAATAGTATTTTCTGTAGTTTTTTTTCTCTCACTTACATCATCTAATATAGACCCATTCTTATAACTGCAGGCCCTAAATTAAGTACTGTGTGCACTGCTGGATTTAGACCAGTCCTGAGTCAGGTAACCTTGGACCCTGGCAACTTGCAATTAATCATTCGGAACCAGAGTGTTCTCCGCTCAATAAATGACACCTCCTTTTATTTTAACATAATCACAATGACATATGGCAACACCAATGGGAAAGTCAGCTTTCATAAATGGCTGATTAGTTGTTAGAAAGCAGCAAAAAAGCAGCAAGGGTTGCTGGGCTCCACTTTCAAGCCAGGAGAAGTGGTGTCATTTTAATCACGCTGACTTTTGGTGCAGCGCCTGAGCATTTTTATATTGTGCTCATTTTCCAACCACATTGCATTTGGGAGAGCATGCAGAATGTGGCTTAATAGGTGTGGATAGATATAACAGTATATACTGCAACATTAGCCCATTGTATGTATTGCAGGAAGAGGTTCAGCTTGGTCAGACATGAACTAATGTGGTATGGACATTGTGGCCTGCTTATGAAGCTGAACATGGAATCATTGTTTTTTGGCTCCGGAACGAAACCTCTTTTTTTCCTTTGTCCAAGATGAAGACTTTCCAAAATTGGAGACAGAAGAGTTTTTTGCCTTTTACATTGTGTTCATTGTTTTGTTCAATTCATTTGAAATATCAATTCCCATATACAGTGTATGATTCCCCCCTTTCCTCAATTCACCATTGTTGTTAGTGGGCCTTTATCATTGGATCAAATTGCTTTCGGCTCAGTGTTTTATTTTTTACTATTGAGATTTAGTAATTTTTACGCTTTTATGACAATCGATAATGTTAAAAGATGATTAAGGGCGTCTGCATCACAAATCAGCTTTGAAATTTGCAATACACCTTTGTCATACGCCATAAAATACTTGATACAACTTTACATTTCATGATTAACAGTCTTATTTTGACATGTATCATCTTAAGCAAGTGATTTTATACGTACAGTATATATTTGTGTTATATTCTGTCTTTCGCTGCTTGTCTTGTTGTCCCGTTTATTAACTTCACATCCCAGAAAATGCTTCAGTATGTGAAGGAACCCAAAGATGATTTAAAAGTAATCACGTTAGTTAAAGCAACATGTGTCTACTGTTTTGCATGAAGTTAAAATGTCATTATGTGGAACTGCACTCACCACCAGTGAACATGAGGGCGCACTTGCACATGCAGTTGTCATTGTCCATGTCCTTGGTGCTGAAGTCTGCGCCATGGATCACTAGACTGCTCTGTCTGCCTGCTGTCCCACTGTGGCTTTTCAGGAATAGCCTGAAAGACATCAGGAGGTGGGAGGCCGGACATAAAAACACATCAGTGTGAGGTAGAGAGAAGAGGAGTGTGAGTGACGGACGGCAATAAAGACACAACATGCTGCAGGAGATATCTCCTGAGAGATATTTTTGTTGTTGTGATTGAGCTTATGAAGAACACCTGTAAAAACATTAGAAAGACTGACTGGATATAAAATGACAACTCGAAGGACACTGGAAGCAGATGTTAAATTTAAGAAGAAAATGCCGTTTTATGGAGTGTTCATCAGATCTTATCCAATTGTTGCTACTGGAATCAGCCCGGTGTTTTTATGTGTGAGCCATTCACCAGAAAGAAAGAGAGAAAACAATAATCATGCCATCAAGATGGAAGTCAGAGGGCATGAAAGGACATGACCAGTCTTAGGAAAGTACAATAATTCTGAAGTTTGTATCACAAACTGATCTTAAAATGGAGTTCCCTGACTTCAGTCAGACTTCATCTCAACATGAAGTCAACCTTGCAACCTCTTTATCTCATTATTCCCAATGAGTAACAAATGAGATGCATGAGAGTTTCTGTTTGTTTGTTTTGTTTCCATTTTTATGTATGACAGTTGATGACCACAGTGAATGTAAAAGTAATATTGCAGTAAGTTTGAATACCTCAGTGACTCCTTTTAGCAAAGAGAGTCATGTAGCTTAAGACTCCTATATTTATACAGCTGTGTAAAAGATTGATCTGTAGAAAGAGGAGGAGTAAAAGGAGTAGAAAAAAAGAGAACTGTTGGCCATCAAAACAATTAATATAGTGATCCAGTGGAAGGATAAAGGTCTTTTATATTTTTTGAAGTTGTTCACCAAGAGGGGGACACAGAGTTCTGATACATACCAAATAATTATCAAGGGAACATTGTTTTTTTTTTCCTGGCCAACATTCAAGAAAATAGTATGCAAGCATCCAAACAATGCAGTCTAGCAGGCCGGAGATAGCTTTGAAATTATATTTTGGTTGATAACATACCAACTCACTTACGAGTAGAATGGCCAGTCAGTCCTAATTCCAAGCAACAAAACATGTTGTGTCAAGGATCAGGTCTGCTACTACTCTGATAAAGGCCAGACTTACACTTTTAACTCTTTAGTTTCCATTTTACAAAGGCGTTGTGAGATCTGTTGCACTCACAAATTGCCAAGACACATCATCAAGAAGGATTTTCAGCATGACACTTTGACAGGCAGCTTGAAATAGTATGGGTCTGTGTTTACTGGGTGACCAGCATATTTACCAGACCAACATCTACGAAGTGAACAGACATCTGCTGTCTGCTATGCTTCCTGTCAGGTTATCTTCTGTGCACAATTGGTAGTAGAATCATCTAAAGATGGGCCAAGTCATAAAACCAAGCGACAAAAGATAAAGATAAGGAACAATATATGAGACAGGAACAACATATTCATAGTAATCCAGTTCTATGCCGTCTATCCCCGTCTAGAACAAAGCAAAAACATTTTAAAAAACAGGTGGACAGTGTGTCTACAATGTCCGATATGGTCCTGGTTTACTTAGCGTTCACATTGTCATTATCATCAGTTGACTAAAAGTGGCGTACCAGACGCTTGATTTGTGTCTTTGGATCATGCAGTGTTCACACTTGAGGCGGTGTGAAGCGAACAGGCGGTCTCGGCCACTTGTTTGGTCACAAGACACACCTGAAACGAATCGTACCCGTGTGCCAAATTATTATCCATCATACCAATGAAGAGAAGACCTGCTCGAACCAGATGCATCACTATGCGCATAGAAACTGAAGACTTGTTTCCAAAGCAGCTACTTACAACGTGTAGCTACGTCACCATTGTACCATTTAACAATTCATTTACCTGCTTGATCGGATTACGGTCTGATCGCGCTCTCACGACAATCAAACCAAAGCGTGCCTTGCTTGCAACAGTATCAATATCAAGACTGTTAGATTGACTGTGCTCACCGTGATCATTGGGAAAAAAAGCATTTTCTTTAGGTTCTGGCCATCTAATTGTAAGTCATTCCAAATTTCTTTGAAGTTTGAGTGCAATCTATATACATATTTACCAAGTGTCAAGAAAGTATTTTCACTTGTAGATCAAGTGCTATCAAAGTTATACACCCCAGTCAACAAGAGAAACAGAGGAGGAATCAGATATCGGCGAATTGTTTGTCTGACACCATTTCCAAGTGAAACTAGGTCACGGTGATTGACATCATGCTGGATTATAAAACCATGATCATCAAACTGAACTGAATACTAACTAAATAAAGAAAAATAACATTGGTGCACAAAGGCTGTTGTTTGAATTATTTCCAATATTTATTGGAAACAAGCTTATGTGCACATATATATCTCATGAAGTATAACCATCAAATATTTTGAAATTTATAAATATTAAAAACTCATTCACATTTTCCTCAGTGGAGGTGCACTTAATAATTCAATGTAGAGAAGTATGTTGTTTCTCCTAACACACAAGAGAAACGTGTTGAATTACACCAGCGCAAGATGGGATTGACATGGGGCCCCAGATCTCCTAACATGTGCTCTATTACTATGAACAGAGGTTATTGCTGTCATATAGCAACCTTAGGAAGGCCAATCCAAGCAATAACCTGCACAAAGTTCATATGACTCTGAAACTTTGTTGAAAAGCAAACCACAGTGCAATAAACAATATCTTTCTTCCTGCGATTTCTCACAGCCTTCAAATGAAACACTTTTTAGAAACTACTTTTCTTTCCATAATTTGGTAAGATATGGCCAAGTGTGCGCAGATTTTTTATATTGGTAAACAATCAACAAACAGTCACGTAAGCATTCAGAACCTGCTTTGACAATCCAATGAGGAGTCTACCAGTCAACCATTAATGCATTAGACAATTTTCAGCCTTTTAATTATGTTTAAAATAAACATTAATTAATATTATGCCTTAAAACTAAGCACTTTTAAAAACATCAAAAAAGTATCATTTTTATTCTGTACAAAATCAGTAAACATATATAAAATGTAGGTCACCTTTCCGGAGAATGGAGCAGCTTCACCCACTCATCAACTTGAATGCACAATTGCAATTTACGTAGTGTGAACTTGTAAGAGAACAATTGCACTGAACTTCATTCAGGCTCCTACTGTAAATATAATGGGAATTAGGCAAAACTAAATATTTTAAATATTGTACTTTGAGCAACAGATACGATCCTATGACAACCTGACAGGAGAGCATATTAGGACTGCACTTCAAAATGAAAAGCAAAAAAGAAAAAAAAATATTTCTAAAGAGCTGAATTGCTGCCATTTATATCATTCATTTTAATTGGAAGTTTATATATATATATATATATATATACACACACTCACACACACACAATTAATTGGAAAAAAAAACCTATATAGTACCTTGATTTGAATCATCCCAATACTATTTTCTCGTGTGTGATTTAACCAGGAAACCATCCATCCATCCATTCAATGTTGGTTTTCGGCTCACTTGTTGTATCACCTCATCATCAAACACCTGCAATTTCTCCTACAGTTACATGCGGTTCCCCCACAAATTAGAACACTGAACCAGAAAAAGGCAGAATAATGTGGCTAATTGAACCAAACGTAAAGGAAGATACTGTATATTGTTAAACATAGTTATATTGAAGGGGGACAAAAACTAAAAAGGTAATGGTATGTATGTGGAGCAAGAATATAACCTTTTCTTGGCAGGTAATACGAAGAATGTTTTCTTGAGTTTGCTTGGTTATTGTTGGACTGTTCCTATTTTTCTTTGCTGTGTGTGTCTTGCTGTCTGGATTTGTCTGTACCTCATCAGGACCTGATCAATCGGTATCAATCATCTGACTCTTGTTGACACAGCATAGCTGCTAGTACCTAAAAGTAACAAAAATAGTCTTCAACTCACTATGAAGCAGACTGTATTACTCACTACTATCCTCTTCAATCAAAAGCAATAAATACAAAAGTGAGTTAAGACAATCCAACACACAGAGGTCCCAGAACACATGATGTAGTAGCACCTTCTGGTTGTTGTTGGCCAATGTTTTAAAAAAGCAATGTGCAAATGTCCTACCAAAAATTTTTCTTCAGAACAAACATCCATCCATCCATTGTTAAACAGATTTGTGTAGTTTATGTAGAAGGATATCTAAAAGTAAATTTTTTTTCATATTTAATGAAAAAATCCCAAAAAGTCAAAATCTAAAAAACATAAGGATAGCAATGACAAAAACAAAACACAAGGATTTTGAAAACATTTTTGATTTGCAGTGAACCAAAGTAAAGCTTGTTTATAGGTTCTCAGGGTTTTCAGGGCTCGAGAGATTTTGTTTTATATATATCTCAAATCCCGGCCTCGCTTGTGTGGAGTTTGCATGTTCTCCCCGTGCCTGCGTGGGTTTTCTCCGGGTACTCTGGTTTCCTCCCACATCTCCAAAATCATACGTGGTAGGTTGGTTGGAGGCTAAATTACGCGTAGGTGTGAATGTGAGTGCAAATGGTTGATTGTTTATATGTGCCCTGCGATTGGCTGGTGACCAGTTCAGGGTGTACCCCGTCTCTCGCCCAGAGTCAGCTGGGATAGGCTCCAGCATGCTTGTGACCCTAGTGAGGATAAGGGGTTCAGAAAATGGATGGGTGGATGTATCTCTAAGTAAGTTAATTAAGATGGGTTAAGAAGTGATGTAGTTTCAACAATGTCCATGATGGTATAAAAAAAAATTAATCATCATCATGGAGTAAATGTAGAATGAAAAAAAAAACCTGTAATATTCTCTAACAATCTTTTTTTTTTTTATTCATCCTTTGACAAAACCACAAGAGTCTACCCCCATGACCGAAGCTATGTAGGGTGAAACCTCTGTCCTCACAAGACATTTCTCCAAATTAACTATGGCAACGAGGCAAATAGTTCCACGCTGGGATACAGAGCAATATATTTTTTTCTGGAAGATTACGAAAGAGTTGAGGCAACGTTTTTTAGTCACAGAATCTCTTATGTTTTTTTTTTATTTTCACAACAAAAGGGAGATGTTGTCTGAAAGAACCAGCATTACTGTGAAAACCTGAGAAGTGAAGATGTCAGTACTTTCCGTTGAGGCCAGAGGATTTCTTGGAACATTTGGATTTTTGCAACAATTTTCCATATTTGAGGATCCCAAGCATCTGCCACAGTTTGCGGTCTGTTATCACTAACCCCCTTAAGAATAAACAGAACCCCACATCATCAAATATGTCTGTCGAAGGAGATTTACATAGACAACACAGTGATACATTTTAGTTGGATTGAAATTGTAATCAAAAAGACCTCTCCACAGGATTGCATAACAGGATCAACACGACTGAATCGATTGTAAATGGTCCTGTCCAAAGAAAATCTAAATTTGTCAATTAAAGTATTTCCTTCTATGTTTTCATATATCTGTGTTCCATGTCTCATTTTGTATCCATCTCCAACATACATGAAGGACAAAGCAACAATTCGAGGGTGTTCAGACATTGCAGGGTCACAATGGATACTGGGTTATACAATGAGACCATGGTTATACAATGAGACCAATCTCTTTCGACTGAAAATATTTTGGTTTTAAAAATGTCAATATACGACATAAGATCAACATTTCAGTTTTTATTTCCAGGTGTTTACATCTGGATCTGATATACAGGTTAAAAGATAACGCCTTTTGTTTGTGGTGGCAAGTGTGTGTGGTGGCACAGGTGTTTTCTATTACAGTACATCAATTATTCAAATAATAAATAGTGCTGGATGTCAATGCTCACACCTTTCAGCTTTAGGTTTTGCCTGCGAAGACTTTAATTTATACTAGTTACAGGGTTAACCGATGTGAAAATCAGAGCACTGACTATGTGTGGAACATTGTGAAGCTGAAAGAAGGTAGAAAATTAATCAAAGCCTTTTGCACAACCATTGCTTACTGTTTGCAGAAGACTCCATGAACAAAAGCTACAATATACGACAAGATGTCATGTGTGTGTGTGTGTGTGTGTGTGTGTGTGTGTTCCAGGTTTTGTCTTCCTCTCTCTCGTTTCTCACACACCTGCTCCTGTGAGCATCTTCACCACCTGTGCCTCGTTCATACCTAATTACCGATTGTATTTAACCTCGTGTCTCATTCCCACTCGTTGCCAGTTCGTTGTACCTTGTCGTCACGTTCCAGCATTCCTTGTTCCTTGTCACAGACTCACAGTAAGACTTTGACCCTGTTCCGATTATCGACCTTGCCTCTTTGCCTCATGTTCTTGGATACTGTTGCCCTTCTTGGATTGCCTGCCTGTGTACCGACCTATGCCCGTCTATTAAACCACTCTTTTTGGAAACTGTCCATTTGTTTTGGAGTCTTGCATTTTTGGGTCCTATCCTCTGTTCCGTTAATGACACAAGATGCAAACATCTCATTAGCAAGACGACTACTATAAATATACAAAATATTACAGAGGCTAGCCTTAAAGTTCTGGGAGAAAGTTTAATGGACTGATGAAACTGAACATTATCTTTTATCAATGTGATGGAAAGGTTAAGATTTAAGAAATAAACTACTGTATCTAAAACATACAAGCTCAGCTGTGAAATACACTGTAAGTAGGTACAGGCAAATTGGATTTTTGGGCTTTTGTGGCTTCTTTTAGGACGGGTTTACTAATCTTCATTGATGATTTACCACACGATGGAAGCAGGAGTCAGAAGTCAAATGAAATATTCTGTTGGCCAATTTAAGGAAAACTGCAACCGAACTGAAGATAATGACCCAAAACACATTTCCCAATATAATAGACTTCATCAAGGGAAAGAAATGGAAGGTTTTTCTACTGGCAAAGTCAAGCTTCAGACTTAAACCCTATATAGTATGCATGATGCCTGCTTTTAAATTCAATCTAGTCCAATACTTTTGCTCTCCCAAATATTTGGTGTTCTGTTACCAGTAATGCTATCTTTGAACTTGATGTACATACTGTACCTGGAAATGAAAGCTGAAATGTCTAGTCTCATATTCTTTTCCTCCTAGCTGACTTTGGACGAAATGCAGACGACACCCTGGACCCATCGTCACTCGTCAGTCAATCGCAGGGTACATATGGAGAGAACCTTTCACACTCACGTTAACACTGTCAGTGAGTGGCCATTGAACTGACTCTGCCTGCACGGAAGTCAGGCAAGTAAACTGTTGCATCATCAGTTACCTAAAAATTTTCAGTCTACAACAAAAAAAGAAAAGAAAAGTAAATTGCCTCACTGTTCTAATGCTTTGGGAGGGAAGCATACTGAGCATGTATCTATTTGAATAATATCCTTGAATTGAGCACTTAGAGTTGACATGCAGGTCAGTTTAAAGTATGCACCATCTGACTGACTGGAACTCCTGTTCTTCATCCAAAAAGTGTGATTTCCATAGCCAGGTTTTTACATCATAAAGGATCCGGGTAGATTGTGTTGAAATATTTTTGTTATGTTAAGAAGTGTTTGGGATACAGGAATTTTTCAGGGTTTCATAAGGCCTCGTCCATTTTGCCAAATAGTGCAACATAGTCCAGAACCTCCACAACAAATGGACTTTGGAGCAGTCCAGGTGAAATTCTGCACAAAAGCACATAACATTCTTTGCAGTAATGGGATCATTACCTGTAGTTCTGTTTCTCGCTGCCAATTTGAAAGCGATCATAAAGTGAGAAGGCCTGCTGTCCGTCCCAGTCTGTCAGTTCAACGCGGAGGATGTACTGCCTTTGGCTGGTCAACTGGTAAACATATTCATTCCCCAACCAGTGCTCTGCAGATGTACTTCCAAAACCCTGAAATCAAGCGAGACAAAAATAACAAGTGTGAAATACAACAAGTGCCGTTTTAAGAGTGATACTATCATATCACCTGTGGATTTCAGACGTTAGAAGAACATTTGTAACTAGAATAACATGACCCATGATCCAAGGCTATTCATGTGGTCATTGTTAATTCATTCACTTCCACTTCGCTAATCAGAAGACTTTTTGTAGCACACCCTGCAAGCTGCTTAATTAAACATCTCCTCTCCCATGCATGGGATTATTTGAGACAAAATATATATGCTTAGTGTTCTGCAGTGTTTATAACAGTAATATAAAAAAATCATTAACCACAGCACAAGCCCCAGCATTAAATACATTGCTTGAGACACAACAAAACAACTGCTAAATGTTTTCTATGAGCAGTGCTGCCGGTTGAAGGCGTAATGCTTTTGACAGCAGTGGAGTGCAGAGGCTAATTGCAAGAAGTGGATGACATTACAGCTAATGACAAAAGTGATCCAATTGGAAAAGGGAGAAGGGAGGGTGATGATGATGACGATGGTGGAGGCAAAGTCTGTGTTTGTGCTTAGCGTGTGTGGTGATGAGGAATAGGAAGGAGGGAAAGTAAATATGGCGCATTCTTGGGGGCTTAGGCATGTCCTGCAGACTGGGTGGAAGAGCAAGTGAGTGGGGCCCTTTTTATAGCTTCTTCTTTCTATACAACATATTTCACTTCTGAGTGAAGATCAGCTTGGTCTCCTGTTGTGAACCAGAGTCCATTTCAGAATCTGTCTGGAGAGAAAATTTAAGTCGAAGTGCATTTTTATCTCGTTGCTATAACTATAACCCATCATTTAAAACTTAATAGAAGTTATTTATACAATAAGTTGAACTTGCCACTATACAGTATTGGGGCAGGTTTTGGCAATATTCATGCATCTTAAACCCTAAATGGAATGGAACGAAAATGTAATTGTCAGTACCCTACCATTCATTTTCTTATTTTGTTAAAAGCCCTGCCGTAAAGGTAATTAAACAAACAAACAAACAAACAAAAAGCTAGGTTTCCGGCTGTCATAGATGACCTCTGCTAATAATAGTCTTTGGATTACATTTGAATACAAACAATGATATTCCAACTTAACTTCCTAACTGGCCCAACTAACAAAATTACAACTTCTGGCCACACCACCTTGACTGAAAGAATGACTGATCCTTTGACTGCATTAAATCCAAGCAAAGGCCTATGAAGCCCAAGAATGTGAAAACTAATAACACAATAAAACACCATCACCTCCAATCTGTTGAAGGAGAGTGTGATAAAATGTTGCTGTTGCCTTCCACAATGTCCTGTGAATGTCAACCAAAGGTTCATGGGTACCCCTCATTAAATGTAATGCACTCTTTGTGCACCTGTTCGCGTTGTAAGCTTTCCATGTCAAGTCTCACTGGGCCTTAGCCTTCGGCTCTCACATGGTGTTTTTTCACCCATATTTCCATTGTATTCATTCCAGAAACAATTTGTAGAAATGTTTACATTTTTACATACAGAAAGTTGAACTCCTCTGAGGTCATATAATTTAGAATTCTATCAAAATTTGGGGGGGAAACAAAACTTTGGAGTACGAAGACTATAGTGAAACTAGATGCTATGTGTGTCATCACCAATTATCAAAATTAACCACAATTTTAAAAATGTATTTCCATGTTTTTTTGTTTGTTTTTTTTTTTATTCTATGCTGGTTCATGTTACTTATTATACAACTCCATGAAACAAACCTGGAACTAACGCTGTTGTTATTCGCCGTCAAAGTTCAGAGATTGTTTAGTGTATGGATACACTGATTGATCAGTGTATCCATATTGTTTATGTTCGGTCTTGGACGTTCCACTCTAATATGTTGCCATGGCAATCCAAGATTAGTGACTGTAGTGGTTGAAGGTTCTATTGTTTTTTTTCAGTCTAGTCTTGGCTAACTGATTTGACTTTGCTGCAATCACAATAAAGTGAATAATTCTTATTTCATGACATTCTTTTTTTTACATTATTATTACTGTTAATGAGGTAAATTGTATCCAGTGTTTGTACAAACTCAGTTTTTTATTTATGAGAAGCACACGTAAGCTGTCTGTTTCCCCTCCTAAAAAGAGTAGTCACCAGCAGGAACTTGTTCTCAACCCCAGATGTTAATAACATTATATGACAAAACATTATATCTGATCTACCTTGGTACTTCTCTTGCTTATAACGTCTCGAAACATCATTGAGATCCTTTTCATACTGACAAGTAAATTATACATCAGTCTAACGGACTGAAGGGGAAATTAAACTAGAGACAGAAAGCAGATTATCGGGGAAAGTATAAACATATAGTCCATCTGATAATAAACTGACAGCTATTGGAGGGTATATAGTGGTGAGACTTATAGAGTAACGTCACCAGTTTGACTGCCAGCAATAATAAATGCAATTCATTGTTTGTCCAAAACGTAGTCTGAAAATGTTAACGCTGCCATGCTATATATGCATTGACACTTCCGTGATGACAAACACATGACGTTCTCCGCAAACATCCAACGCAGTGCAACAGAGGCGAAATAAAAGTGTTGTTGTCATATTTACACGCAATAATTTCCTGTTTGAGAAGGGGAAGGATAACATCTTGGCGGGTCTAAGACACCCTAGACAATGTTTCTAATCCAAAAAGGGGGCTAAAGTTGAGGAGAAATAACATCTGGCTGAAGTGTTCCAAATGGATCAGTGGACCCTTTTCAACATGTTCAATCACAGCCAAAAAGCTAATGATATTTGTCAGAACCTGATGGCTAAAGTATTGTCGCAACAGGACGTGGTGCTCATAACATAGTTTTACAACATTTGTATTGTGTGTAACAAGACCACCAATATTATCGCTTGTGGATTACACATACAGTAGATGATGCAGGCATTTGTCTTGTCTCACCATTTTGTAATCCTTCCACGTTCTCTGGAAATCCACACTGCCGTCTTCTCTGCGCTGGATGATCGTCCATCCACCGCCAGCTGTTTCCATGTTACAATACACCTACAAATTAAAAAAAGAATAGAGTTTGACAATGCCACACGGATAGGACCCAGAGGGCTGCCAATTGGGGGATTTATTAGATGTAATATTACATAACTGGAAGATGTAATGAATGGAATATTTGATGTGATTCTCAGCGGCATTCAGAAAAAATGAGGGGTCAGTTTATTTGGAGTCGTGTTTGGGAACTTAGTGTATCTCTGTCCCACTCAAAACTAATCACCGTCTCCTTATCCTCTACCAACTCCCAAGAGGTGTTCCTCATCAGAGGGTCTAGATCAAAGTGGAGGTCTGAGATGGACACATACCAGGAGACACCTGGGTGTAATATGGCCCTTAACCTTGGACCTCAGTGTGCGTAAGCTGATAATGCAGGGTTGTGGGTCTATCTGCAGGGTTGCTCAGTGTTTTGAGTTTGAGACACCGGTGTGGAGTAGGGAAGGTCTCTCACATCCGCAAGCCCACACAGCTGAACATACATGAACGCAGGCTGAGTATAATTAAGGAAGTACCCCTGACACGATCATTTCCAGGAGACTGTCTCACATCCATCTCGTCAACGCTCACACAAACAGCCACTAGCCACCTTTGAGATGATTCTAGCAGTGGCCTGGGGCTTGACGGATACAATCCGCTCACACCTACTTCAAACCTCTCCATTTATCAAATTATCACCTTCATCAATCAGTTGGTGGTGAGCAGAGCCGAGGTTAAGAACATATCATCATACAGACAACCCCAGTGTCCTCGACATGTTCAGCTCCAAGTCTGGCTTCACACCTCACCCATCGCCAAATTCCTGCATTTTCAAAGCTGACGTGAGTATTCACAGCTTGTACTCTTCATTTGCACTCATCGGTGGCAGATGTCCCGCGGTGGCTAAGTGTCTTTATCTCATTTGCAAGGAGTAATTTTCATTCAACTCAAAGAAAACAAGCGGTTTACTTTAAACCAACAGTGTAAGTGTTCAAACGAAGTGATGATTTCACGTGAAAGAGGCATTTTGGCCACACCTTATTGTGAATTCTCACCCTTTTGTTCTCTTGCAGGTTGATCTGGATGTTATAGACTCCATTCTTATTAAAGCCAGCCTGGTAAAGGTCGGCACAATCACGGAACTTCTTTTCTTCATCCAGGACCTTTGGGACTGGGGGTGCAAAAACAAAAAATAAGATGCAGCTTTAGATTAGGTAAATGTGTATTGCAGCCTTTGCGTAATTAGCGGTGCAAGGATTTAAAAAAAACCAAAAAAAAAAACACCCTATGTATATAAAAAAAGAAACAGAAAACTATTTTCTTTTTAAAACAAAATCATTGTCAAGAAAATATAATATGTTTGCCAGTTTATTGGAGATACTGTATACTACTGAGACATTTGGTTATTGAAGTTTCGTACTGCATCTTGAAGAATATTTTTGCAGACTGACTCATGGCCAGCCCCCCTGTCTAAGCATTGTTAACCTATCTGATATTTTTGGTTGGTTTTCAAAAATGATACCCAAAGATAGGCTGGTTTGATTCTGAGGTTTGCTTCTAACCAGCATCCCATAACTCTGCAACTCAACCCAATAGGGTATATAATAGGGTATCAACCCAATAGGGTATATATAGGGTATATGTATATATATGCACTACCACCTTTTGCATTCAGTAAACAGGTGAAAGAACTTCCTTCCGGCATGGGTAAATGGCAGAAACCTATGGTAGGAGACTGGGACAAAAACTTTAAATATCTATAATGTCTTTTGTTAAACACAAAATGTCACCACAGAGCCACTAATGAAGAGGCTTTGTAGGCTTTGTTCGTGTTTACGAATATCATATCATATTTGTATAAATAAAGGATATACATGTATTTAACTTTTTTCCCAAGACAACTGCCATAAGGAAAACAACACACTTCAAACCATCATGTCATCAACACTTAGTCATGCTTGTTAGCAGTACAGACGGGCTCACTTGTTTTCTTGTCACGTCCCGCATATAGCGGAATTCCTTGCCGCAACGGGAAGTTTGCGTAAGTGCATCAATTCTCTAGAAATCTAGCTGTAATAATCAACGCCTGGAGTCTTTTTAGTCTGTGGTCTCTGGGTTACAAATAATTACAGAATTGCAACTGTTTACGTCTTCAAAACCCATAGAAGTCCCAGTTAACAAGTTTATCTCCTTGATCAAGAGGATCATTCTTCCAGGTGTACCTTGATGTCTCGCCTTTGCACTGGCCTTATGGTCTGTTGGTCCTCCTGAGCAGATCCACCCATCTACAATACTTTTGCCATCCACCTGTGGTTTGTTAGTCTGTTACAGCTTCAGGTTAGTCAACTTGGTTCCCTGATTTACAGCTAAAAAACCTATAAGCAGCCCAACCGGCACCTCGTCTTCTTGTCTTGTCCTTGGGCTATCCACAGTTGATATGCTACAATGAACCATTTGTATGACGAGAACATGCAAACGCCACACAACAAGGTCCTAGCCAACATTCACATGAGACAGATAAGATATAAACATCCCACTGTAGGCCTACTTCACCCAGAGTTTCAATATCACTATAAAGTGCCTTTGGTGTCCTCATCAGAATCACTCTGTCATGATCTTATTTTAAGTGGTCAAACATTTGCACACATACCAGTACTATGATAAGGCTCTTGTAGACCCTGTAAAGTGTATTCAGGGATTGGTTTCTAAATACCCTTAGCCTACATACTATACTGTATGTTTGACAATAATTTCTAAAGACACGTGCAAACACTGAGAACAATGTTCAGTACTATTGTTGAAATATAGCATTAAACTCTTTTCTTCAACACTTCAGTTGTCTGGATTTTTGGCTAAAATGAAGCCCAGGTACGCGCTTAGACTTTCTGGCATGAACGTCCCTCTCCCACTATAAAGTTCTGAGCGCCTTCATTCCATCAGCGGTCATCTGGCACAATTGTGAGTTACTTATTAATAATAACTTGGCCCATTTCTACCCACTACAGCATGCAGGTAGCTAGTAAGCTATGCCTCAATCTTCCCTGAAGTGTTACATCTTTTATATTATTGGGGCGACAGTGTCTCTGTTATGTGGACTCACACACGACACACAGAGCGAGGTGTTGACAAATTCGACAAACTCACTGCTCGCTAGCCTGCTAACTCACGGATAGCTGCAAATGATTGTGGCCCTTGCACCACGTGGCTGGGCAACAGTTTAAGGGACCAAGAACAAGAGTCCAAACAAGCAAATCAACTGCGAACAAATCCATTTATGCAGAGTACGTGTAGCACATAATAGCGTACATTTTGATTTGGTTGCAGAAGACTGTAATAAACCATTACTGTCTTTTGTTCCTAGTGTGATTTATGCCATGACATTGTTGGAAGAGAAATTGTAATTGAAACAAAATGTACATCAGACAGTTTGTAGCCTACCTATCATTTGGTGCCCCACCAATTTTTGGTGGGGCACCTGCTGTTTTCTGTAAATGCTAGATTAACAACAATTTAATATGGAAGTTTATGATTTTTTTCTCTCATGCCACTCGTCTTTTTATTGGTCCTCCCTATTCCTATATAAAAATTTATGATGAGTAACTTTGAGCTGGGAGGTTCTCGTTTGTACGATGGAGAATCAGAAGGCAGAAGATAGACGGCAAAGTCTCACTGCGAGTATCTTGTAACTTCAAGATAAAATCTGAGGGTCAACTAGCATATTAGTAGAAGAATCCGAGTTCACCATCCAGATTCCCCGCTCTCTCTGAGAGGGCTTCAAACTTTGACAGACCAGCTGCATCCATTTCCATCTGTAGGTAATTATGGCTGCACTATTTTGAAACCAAGCATGAGGCTATGGACAAAATACTACAAGCTATAAATTTCAAGTTCCTGTTATAACAAGTGGTTTATATTTACTTTCCAAGCCTTGTTATAGTGATGGAAATTCTTTCAGATTTTCTTTTTTAACATCCTCTTTCTTCTGCGCCTTTCTCCTCCCACTTAATGGGTTCACGTCAGTTTTCACCCCATTGTTTTTATTGTTAGAATTGTGGAGTCAAAGAAGATGTCATTGGAAAGCGAAATGAGTCAGTGATCCTTTGCTTTTACTTTGATCCGCCTGTGTGCAAAGGACCCCTCCTTTGGAAGTAGGTCGTTTATTTGGGTCCACGACAGTATTTGGCCATTTTGACAAAGTATTGAGTGTCAGTGACAAGACTCTCCTGCTGTGACAGGTCGACATTGGGGGCCCTTGCACCCCAGACTCTAATACAACAAAGGATAGCCCTGTCAGACGGTAATTTACCCCAAGCAGGCTGACAGCGGGGTACTTTTAAGGAGCCTTGAAGGTTAATGTTGGTAGAGGGTTTTTTTGGGCCTGAAATTAGTGTTGACAATTATTTCGCAATAGCTACTGCGATTTCCCAAAGTGCAAGAAAATCGCTCAGGGACTGGACCACAAGACTGGTTCCCTTGTACCGCTTGCTGCCCAGATCTCCAAATATTATTTATGTCCCAATATTTGTTTGTAGTAAAATATGTAGTGGTTCAGTGGGGACTCATATTCAGCAGGGGGTTCATGTGAAAAGACCAATAGGCCTTGGGTGTTTGCATAAATCAGTACTTGTGCCAAATGAGCCCAAATCCTGGAACTGAAGAGAGTGAAAATTGGAGCTAAATGGACTGCTATAGACATCACTGCTCCCATGTGACTGTAATCAGTCTTTAAGTACATCTGAGCCTGATTCACTACATGAGCCCATGAATTTCTCGCACATAGTTGTTTGAAGGATGTACAGCATGACAAAATTATGTCAGTGCTATTTTATGGTAATGCTTTCCAATTCATGCACACACACAAACACACGCACACGAATACTGTATTGGAAAAGAAAGTTGCAATAAACAAGTTCTAATGCTAGCAATCATTACATTAATGATTATAACAGGGTTCCTATGCAAATTTGTGGTATATATTGATATACAACAAAAAGATAACTCACTCAACCCAGTACAGTCTATTATGTTAAAAACATCCACATAAAACATGTATGCAAAATAAATGTGCATGAATTTATTTATTTTATTAATATGTTTTCCATCCAGCTTGTTGTACTTTTGACCTATATGTGCCACAATGTGGTTAACACATTCACTGCCATTGACAGCTTTAGAAGTCAAATATCCATGTTAACTGGGAAGGCTGGCAGTGAATGAGTTAAATGGCCTATCCATCTGATCATTGCATACCAATAATACATATATGTTATCAATAATACAGTTTTGGCATGAAAAAAATCACGTTCAATTAGTTAAAGATAATGCAAATATATATATATATATATATATATATATATATATATATATATATATATATATATATATATATATATATATATATATGTACAATATATATATATACAAAGTTTGATCTAATATTTAGAGGTTTATCGTACAATTATATGTTTGTGTTGCGCACAATGCTCAGCTTTTTAAAAATATTTTTTTATAAATAAATGAGTCTCATTCCTTCTAAGTAAGAGGCAATAATAATGATGAATAACATCAATTCCATGAGATAACAGAAAACTCTAAAACAAATTCTTATTTTGCAGCCAGCAACTTTAAAAGAGTGTTCCAAAGCTGTGGTCAATTACTTTTAATGGCAGTCTGCGGCTCATTGCACCCTAATGAGCTTTGGGTAATGAATACAATTTAAACAAATTGCTTCATCTCGCCACATCAAAAATATCTGTTTTCACTGGAATATTGGAAAATGCTCATGGAAATGTTGTAGATGCACTAGTTGGTAAAAAAAAAAAAGGTACAAAATCAGTGTTGTGAAAAATGAAATGACTAGCAGACATGGGTCAGCATATTAGGAAAATAACCCCAAATTGCTTTTGTGTTCTAGAATACTTTCATTTCAATACACTGCAGTTAATAGAAACTGCTGCCAAGAGTTCATAAACTGTGATTACAAATGTAATTCCCTTGTACTTGTAAAAACAGAGACATTTACACAAATTAGCTACTTAAACATATGTTTAACATTGTGGCAGTTTGCGCAGTGAACAAGAAATATATATATATATATATATATATATATAGTATATATAGTATATATATATATATATATATATATATATATAGTATAGTATATATATATATATATATATATATATGGGTGAGTACTGTATCTGGATAAAAAGTGCATAATGAATTTTTGAGTCAATATAGCTCAAAGCGACCGTCCACCCAACCAGTATCATTATGGCACCGCATCGATGTTCATCACCCTCTTTGAACCCGCAGTCGCAAATGACCATACAAACACAAGTACCAGGTACCAAAAAATAGTTTTTCTTACACATTCATTAACCGAACTGAATTGATTTATAATTGACATACAGTTATTATAGCATTACTAAAACAACTAATCTAATCTAATGGTATCTTAGAGTTCACATAACACTACTGTCAACATTTGATTTTTGGATTGGTTAACTTGTGCAAAATACATTTATCAAACACTGTTTATTTACCAACATGACATACAGTAACACATAACTAGTCGGAATGCACCATGGTCTACTCCTAACCAAAACTAATACAGTAGTAAAGTCATAATTATTGTAAACGTTTGTAACAAAAATACTTCTCAGCCATAGATATAAATCTATCAAAATGAAAAAGTAAGTATGGTGGTAACTGGGCGTGTCTTGTTACGCTATGCGATGATGTATTCTTTTTGGTGCTGCACAACCTAGTTCATTGTTTGTCATTTGGAACCTTTATATGTCGCGTCAGGATTGTCATAAGCCGATGACCCTCTTTGTTTGCAGTTCATTAGAGACATTCAATCTTTTTCAAAATGTCATTTTCTCCTGAGGCCTGAAATGTCCATGCTTCAAGGAAACTTCTCAAGCATTTTGATGGCATGAAATACCAAACACCACTCATCAATTTTTCAAGAAACAATAAGGTAAAGAACATTTATATATTTTTTAAATGCAATGTAAAAACAAGGCTAGAGTGTCTAATAATCAGTGAAATCCATCTACCCACCCCTCACCTCATTCAGACTGGCTCTCCCTCAGGAACTATTACACTTTGAATTATTCAGGCCGGGGTTAGGAAAGAAGCGACCTCTAACCTGCACACCCGCTTCAACCCTGAAACGTACCGCAGTGGAGGGAAGGACCCACCACACAGCAGCAGCCACATTGCACATCTAGCGCGTCCAGTTAAGACGGGCACTAGTCACCTCGAGAGACGCTAACGTGATACTTAATCAAAGACCTTGTACTGGGCCGAAAGGCAGGCAAGGTAAAAATGGTCAAATATTTATTCATGGCGAACGTCATTCAACTTGACAGTTCCAGTAAACCAATTTGCGTATATGTTGTACTTGGACCTACATTAAGAGGCTGAGATAATACATATTCAGCAGTCAAGCCAAGAGGGTCTCTAAGGCCTCTGGTAATTAAATGTTACATACACAAATCCAGACTAAACAGATGGATTACAAGCAGGTCAGTACACCCGTGACCTTACATTGCATGGCCCATTAAAATTACAAAAGCAAGCAACATTTATTAATCATGTGCGGCAGCTATCCACTTGTGATGACATCCCGTCTTTTGTTGAAAAATGTCAAGAAGCGGTGTAGGGTTCTTGAAGCATTTACACGGGATGTCCACAAACGCTGTTAAAATTCTTCCAGTGCAACACATGCAACTCGTCCAATGATGCATTCGTTCTTGTAAAATCTTTGATTTAGTATTACAAGTTTGTGATAAAAAAAACAACAACAAAAAAACAGTATTAAAAGAAAATAAGAAAGACTATTGGTGTTAGGTCATGTTGGGATCAACGGAAATGTTTATATTATCACAAGTGAGTCAGACTCAGAGGAATAAAATAAGTCTTTGTCTTTAGAAATGGCATTCTGTTTGACATTTCTTTCAATAAGTATGCACAGCTGTTTTATAAATAAAGCTTGAAAACCAATTATTTCAAATCTAGTATCACGCTGGTTTATGAAAGCCACTAAGCCTCTTTAACAGAAGTAGCCAGGTTAAAACAAGAACCACATTGCTCGCGTCACGCTGCGTTCATTGCTTCAGATTTTTTACAGGCAGTGTTTCCCTGTGTTTCCTACAATGGGGTAAGATTTACAGAATGGTGTCATCATAATTTCAAGGGGATTGGAAAATCAGTCAGGTTAAACCTGGAGCATCTGTCCAGAGGAATAAAGTATTTCAGAAACAAGTTAATGGTACATTAGTTCAAGATATAGTCGATCAAACAGGTTTTCTTTACACATTGCGGTCTGATGTGGATCAATGGGCCTTATTTTGGGTTAGGGCAGGGGTCACAAACATGGTGTCCCCGGGCACCAGGTCGCCTCCACGGACCGAGGCGTGTTCTAAAATTAGCTCGCCCCTTATGGGACATTCATTTTTATCTGTTCCTACCTTGTTAAATCACTGTTGATAATTACTGTGAGAAAACACTAGCATGATCAGTGTCTTCAAATACATGAATATAATTGATTTTTAATAATAACAAATAAAGGTAATTTGATCCAAATTGTTATTTCAGAAGTCAAAAAGGTTAGGGACACCTGGGTTAGGGTAATCACAGGTGAGGGTTAAGAACTTTTACTTTGTGTTGATTACAAACTATGTCTCAATACTGTATACAAATATAGAGATATACAGATGGGAAATTGGAGTGTGGCGCCCGAGGCTTAGAGAGTCCGCATGCAGTAGCTTTGTCTGCATCACTGCAGCTTTGGCACCCTTTGGAGTGAAAATGCAATAAAATCTGTATTAGCGGGTGAACGCTATTGATCTACAGTCTGCTCAAGTATGTGTGAACATCTTCTCTGGAGGGAGTCTCAGAGTCTCCAGACGTCTCCAATATTGCCACACGAACTCTGAAAAATTGTTGCTAGAGGGTTCGGAAAAGTCATTAAATATAAGTTGTCAAAACTGAGCAGCCGCTCGCTTCATTGGTTGTCATGGTAACAAAAGCCATGCACAGCATTTGCATTAGACAGAAACGGCCAAATTCCAGAGATTTGAACCAGAGTGTGACAAGTGGATTAAGTCCGCTCTAATTCTTTATTATTTGTTTATGTAGAGGGCTGAATGTCAGAGACCTTATTTAAGGACACCTGGGAACTGTTTCAAATTGTGAAAAAAAATGCATAATATGTCTCCTTTAAGAAGAAAATCATGGCAATATCGGCACCCAGGGATATCTGAAGTACATTTCATTGCATTGCTAGGAGGCCTTGCTATTAAAACAATCCTCTTCATGATAGAGCAAACGAAAAGGCAAAGATCCTGGGAATCGTGCAGCCTAATCCTCGGGGGATCCAAAATGTTCTGCGTTAACTTAACTGATAGCAAGTCATACAATTCTAAAACCTCTTAGCTAATGTCTGGTAAACTCACAGTGTCAACCTCCACTTAACCTACCTCCATCTTTGGAGCAAAGGTTGAGTAGGTTGTGGACGGTGTCCATCATCTCCTGTTGCTGCCTTTGCAGGGCGGTGCTGTTTCCCGTAGCCCGGCTCAGCTGGGCCTCGAGCTCTTTGATAACCCCACTCTGCCTCCCAACAAGATCTTGGAGACTTCCTTTCTCCTGTTTTAGAGTCTCCAATTCTTCATGGTGCCTCATCTCCATTTCTAACATCTTCTGCTCCATGAGGCTAAGGGAAAAGCAAAAAATAAAATCAAAATTGCCATTCTGCTATCTGATATGACAGTTGTTTCATGCAGCATGAGTGCCATCAGAGGACAGAAAAATGTCGACGAGGGCCAGCTCTGTGGACTTGTGAGGACAAACTTGAAATCTGCTTGGTGTAAAGACAATACCATTGCTTATATAGTTTCAGTTACATCGGCCAGCACGACTGATCCTGAAGACGTTGGGGAGATAAGATGAACATTGGAGCACATAGAGGCTGAAATCTAATATTGACATACAGGAAGCAGTGTATCCAAGAAAAAATATGCTTCAAAATAAAGAGAATAGCTTGTCGGGAATAAATTCATACAATTACATGTAACAAAGAAGTTGGGTCCCAAATATGGCCGCACAGTGGTCGACTGGTTAGCACATCCGTCTCACAGTTCTGAGGACCCGGGTTCAAATCCGGACCTCGCCTGTGCGGAGTTTGCATGTTCTCCCCGTGCCTGCGTGGGTTTGCTTCAGGCGTTCTGGTTTCCTCCCACTTCCCCAAAAGGTTGAATGAAGACCCGAAATTGCCCGTAGTTGTGAATGTGAGTGTGAATGGTTGTTTGTTGATATGTGCCCTGCGACTGGCTGGCGACCGGTTCAGGGTGTACCCTGCCTCTCGCCTGAAGATAGCTGGGATGGGCTCCAGCTCGCCCGCAACCCTTGTGAGGATCAGCGGTTCGAAAAATGGATGGATGGATGGGTTCTAAATATATGTCAGTGCTTCTGATAGCCTTGCTGACCCTGTTTCTCCACCACTGCAGTAGACAGTATACTGATACTATACTGTATACAGTATATAGATATTTTGCTCTCCTATCCTTTTAAATATCTAGTTATGTAATATACATGTACTGTGAACACTGACTTTGCACTGGATAATTGGTGATACTGTAAATGGCATCTATTTATTGACTTGTCATGTTAAAACATTTGTAAACGAACCATCAAATAATCCTCTGCGTGCATGAGATTTGCTGTTATTGAACCTCATTCTTGGGAGATGATATTCACAGATCATTCCGCTACATTGAAGATATCGAAAAATTAAAGACAGCATGTGCAATTGGGAATGATCTTTTCACTCTAGCTTTCATCATTACAATATTAATAAGACTGCTGTATTTTCAAAGTTACCTTTTTTTTTGTTGTTGTTCAGAATCTGAGACATGATATGTTGTGTTATTTTAAATAATCCTAAATGAGCAATTCCTTTTTCTGTGAACACTATTTTGAGACAGGAAAATAATCCCTGCAAATGCCTAAAATCAGTTCTTTGGTTTTGAAACAAAGGGTCTGATTTACTAACGATTGTCCTGTGAAAGAAAATCAGGCGCAAACGTGTGCTCACACAAACGTGTGGATGACCTGGAGCCAGTTACAAGAAGGAGTCATGCCATGACTGCGGCAATTGGTGCTGCCCTCTCCCAGAGGAGTTTTTCAGATGTGCCGTTCTAAATTTCAAACGCAATATTACGTAAAATGACCAGATACATCCAATGTCACTCACTCCAGAAGAGTTTAACCAAACTGAGTAATAGATGAATTTTCTGTAACTCAGTAATCTGTTTGTCTGCCTCTTCCACTAACACGTTCTGTTCCATCACTTCAAACTTCGTTTTGCGCTTATGATGCCCTCCCTAAAGCACAAAAATCTCTGTTACATACAGCGGTCTCAACCACTTTTACACTTGTTGCCAACAACTTACGCAATCTGTTAAGAGTGAGTAAACCAGGAATTTAGCGGCTGCTATTTGGGATCTTAGTAAACCAGGCCCTATATTTACTTTACCAAGCTGCCCACTTTGTAGAGCAACAATGCTATTTAGAGTCTTGGTAAAGGCCCGAAGTCTTTCAAAGTGGAAAACACAAAAGTATTGCTCTGTTAGCAAAAATTTACTAATTTATTCGACCACAACGTCATTAAAATGAGACCATCCAGCATCAGAACACACTTTATTGTAGGCTATTTCAATTTAAAATTAGACTTCTCTGAATTTCAGTAATTTAAATTCAGGATTGCAATTAAATATATGAATATAATTTACTATTTTAATCAATAAATATAGAAAAATATTCATATAATAAAAGTAAATTTGCTAATTCATGGAAAATAATAATACCGGTACTTATATATTTGTTCATTACAAATACTGTATTTCGGTTAGCCATTACGGGAAAAAAAATGATTGTGGTAACTACCTCTGTGGTTAATTAAGGGCGGCTGTAGCATAAACACTTACACTGCATAAAATTTACAATGTTAAGCACTGTATCTTTTCAAGATGGGTATTTGTACAGTATTTCATAAATGTGACCATGTGGCTGAATTTGTTTGCTTGAACTGTTACTTGTTTACCTGTTCTTGTCATGGAGCTTGTTGATCTCGGTGGTCTGGACCATTAACTGCTTCTCCAGCTTGTTAGTGGAAAGAGAATTTTCTAGCAGCTGGATCTCAAGCCTCGATGTTTGATTCAAAACCTGAGACACACACACAAAGACACACACACACACACACACAGACACACACACACAAATTGAGTTCTCCTTTAGCAAATTGGAAACAAGAAGACCACAAATCCATCAGTGTTTTCAGAATTTTATTATTTTTTAAAGCGACTGGTTAGAGCATCTGCCTCACAGTTCTGAGGACCGGGGTTCAATCCCCGGCCCCGCCTGTGTGGGGTTTGCATGTTCTCCCCGTGCATGCGTGGGTTTTCTCCGGGCATTCCGGTTTCCTCCCACATCCCCAAAACATGCATGCTAGGATGAATGACCACTCTAAATTGCCCGTCGGTGTGAATGTGAGTGCGAATGGTTGTTTGTTTGCATGTGCCCTGCGATTGGCTGGCAACCCGTTCAGGGTGTACCCCGCCTCCTGCCCGATGATGATAGCTGGGATAGGCTCCAGCACGCCCGCGACCCTTGTGAGGAGAAGCGCCTCAGAAAATGGATGGATGGATAGATTTTTGTTTTGTTTTTTGTTACATTTGACTTGGCATAACCTTAAGAGGCGCAGTTCAACAGTTGGGTTTATGAAACATACAGGATGCATCATGCAGATTTGTGCCCTAAGCATTAGTTCAGTCTTCTGAAATATTACCTGTGTCTCAACATCAGTCAGCTTCCGCGTTTGTTCTGCAGTTTGAGAGAGAAGGTTGGTTCCCATTTCCAACATGGCTGCTGTGTGGTTGTGTACAGCGCTCTGTTGCAGTTGAGCCATCTCGGTTTTCATTCTTTCTTTGATGTAATTCTCAATCTGGATTAAAGATGACAGGAAATGAATTAAAATTCAAGCAAAGTGCATCATTTAAATCAAGAATTAGTAAATACACTGTACTTCCATTTCAAGGGCTGCAAACCACATTGTGTCATAAGAATGTTGCTTTCTCATTCACACTGACAATGACCCTAAATCCCAAAGAAAACAACAACACATCAAGTAATGTTCAGGGCAGTCAATTGTTCCACTGACATACAAATATACACAGTCTTTTAAAAGTTTATCAATCGATCATTGTTATGGAAGAGATTGGTTAAGATGGTGAATTAGTTTTTCACACCAATTCAAAAGGTGTCCCAGAATGTATACAAAATTTAAAAGCTGCTAGGGAAATTGATGTTTGCTTCTTATGTGCATTTGGTAATTAATAAGGACAGTCAGACTAATTTTTAAGCAACGAACAAACAATTTCATAATTTTACTCTAACCTGATAACGGTTTCCCAGTCTGAACTGAACTCTCGCTTCGTGGAAATGTGGCATCTAACTTCTAATACAATACCCTACTCCATAAAACGAATGGATGTGATGGATGTATTGTTACAAGAGGAATGAAAAGGTTTGCTTTCCAACTAAAACATGCAGTTCTGCAGTTGCGTTCATTTGACGGTGTAATATCCTCACTTGGCAGAGACGTGAAAGTTAAACAGCCCATTTCTTTCAGCCGTGAGACACTCTCCGACTTATTTATCTTTCACCGACATTAGCGAACAGTCTACTATGGTCTTGGCTGAAAAATAGACAATGAAACTGATTTGGAATCATAGTTCTTGTAAGGTTAGATTACATTGCATTATAGTGAATCATATAGTATTGCTTTGTTTAGAAAATGATTTCAGTCCATTGTGAAATGTAAAACCGCTGAACTCTGTGGAAGGTGTAGGTTGTTTTTAAATATCCTTTCAAAACTAAAGGATAAGCTCTACACTGGAGGTTTGTCCATCTGCTGAGTTCCACATGAGACATTAGACATTGTACTGCATGTCACCTTGAGAGAAAAGGCAGTGAAAGCACAGCTGGCTGAATGAAACTAAACATGAATCGTCTCTTTTGGGAAATGCGACAGACTGCTGGCTGAATGTGGTGGTGGTAAAAAATGCAAAGTACCAAGGAGAAACAAGATTCCACAAACACACCCAGTCCCCCAAATATTCCACTATGGCAGCCATAAAATGGGCCCATGTGGGTGTTGTCCCTTACAGTATATGGCTTTCAGCATCAGCTACTGTTAGCAACATGCATTTTTGGTCATTGGCAAACAAACAAGAGAATCCTATAGAAAATGATCACTGGCACATTCCCTTGACACATGACTTTTATAGGTTTTTGGCCTGGAATTGACACATGAGAGTCAATAAATTCACTTCACCTGGGGGAGATGCAAAGTTTTAAGCGGGATGAAGGGTGGGGGTGCACCAGCTCTGTCGGTATGTTGACAGGGTTTCTCGGCTCAAAACGTCTGAGAAAGGAAAGTTTTGAATTGAGAAATAGAAATGCATGACTAGTGTAACCAAATGTCTGACGGTGCATTGTGTTTTCTTCCGAGAAGAGATATTTGATTGATACATTGATTAACCATTAAGACATCGATTTGGATTTCAGATAGTAAAATGTCTTTTCAGACTGCCTATTGAGTGACTGCAAGATCTATGCCACGCATGTTGGATAGCATTGTGCCTGGAAACATAACTTCCTTGGAAAGACATACTGGAGCTCACTGAAATGACGACAATCAAGCCCTACATTCTGTGGTGGTGGCCACCGGCAGCATGTTATATTAAGATAATGAGCCAGGTACCTGTTTAATCCAGAAATTGTCACATGACGCATCATAAGTGAGATGCAGCAACATGGCTATTTTGGGTCTTTCATTGTGTAGAAACTGATTAGACTGTTTAATGCGGTTCCCAACATCCCTAAGTACAACCTATTAAATCAACTGTGTGTTTTATTGCATCTTACACAGACACACTTCAATGCTTTAAGTTGAACATATGTCTGCATTCCCTTTTGCGGTTGAAGGTTGCAAGAGAGGAATTCAAATAAAATACCACTTGCATGAGAATAGAAATACATTTGGCTTTCCAATAACAAAGTAGACTTGAAAGTGACATTCCAGAAGGTGCAATAACAGGAGAATCTGGATTTAGAAAGTGCTAAATTCTGAGTCTGTTTTTCCAAAAATCACTGCGAAAGACATGCTCATGTCTCCCTAAGTGCTTACAAGTTACGTGCGGACTTGGCAGTATGTAAGTTCACTAATGATGCAACTTGACAGCCCAACACCGTTGAATTAGCGGTAGAAATGTTCCATGTCAATGCAGCTTTATCTGCATAAACGATATTCTATTCAGACATTTTATGAGGAACAATTGGCTGGAAACTCCAGAAACGCAACTGCTTTGGGTTATCCAGGACATAAATAACAATGTGCGTCACATTAAAGCATATGTCAAGATCCAGATCCCTCAGTTTTCAAGAGCAAAAGGGCTTTCCATCATGTACGAGTACAAGTGTTTTGGTTACTGAATGTACTGTAATGTGTGCAGTTTCATGGAGAACATCACAGACCAAAAGGACGTGTGAGCTTCCCCATACATATGCTGTACATTATCACGGCAGAACTGCTAAATTGCTTTCACTTGGGAGCCAAGAAAAGGATCATCTCTCAAGATACTACTCCCTGCTATCATTGTTACAGATTACTGTGAATGTTTACCACTTGTCTGACATTTCCCTTTTAGTGCAACGTCCCTTTCAAAAGGGGATCTTGATCTTTTCTAAACAGCAGCAGTGGTGGTGCTGAAAGACAACAGAGTGTTGGGAAATGGTGCAACTGGACTGTATAAAACACTTAGTAGGGATCAGTTACATCTCTGCTTAAGGATGTGTTATGTATTTGGAAAGATGATGGTGTTACTGTGGCGTGACCCATCTTCTGGGACGCATCCCTTAGACAAGAAACTATTCCACATTCTTTAAATGGACTTGGGAGGATGGGACACTCCAACACCCAGACCCAAATCAGTACCCCATTTTGTATTACAAACCACTGGTCAGAAGTAGACAAAGATTAGTTTTCTTACTCTGTTCAATAGCAATAGAAATCATTTACCTCCCCACCAAATTTCCTTTATCAATGTAGTGCTGTAATCAACTTTCAGGTCCTGTTTTGTGAAGTGAAGCTTAATAATCTTAACATTCAGCAACCATGTAGTTCAAACATTCTCCTGCCAAATCTGATTTTAAAAATCACAATTGTCTTGTTTTTTCAAATGCTGTTGCTATATAACTTCCATGCCAGAATAAACAGAGCTGCAGACTGGTTTATAACAGTAACGATGAACAAATACGTACACTGGGTGACAGCAGGACTTCAAGGCTACATTCACACGGCAGGTCAATTCCACTTTTTTTGTCCAGTGTGACACATGTATGATTATTTCATGTCAATGGGAGCAGTACAATTCCAATTTTTTCATATCCGACCCAGGCCTCTTTCATATGTGGATATACTGTAAATCAGATATGTATCCAACGCGAGTGCAGTATGGACGCTCACGGGGCACGCATCCGACCTGTACGTCATCAAAAGGCGACAAACGTCACAAATGTTGGACAAAACCGACACGCGACAAAAGCAAACGGCAAACAAATTTGATTTTGTAATGGGAATGACGACATAAAAAGAACAGATTTAACAAAGAAATCTGCATTGGGCATCATGCACCGCCGTGTGAACGTCGCCCAAATCGCAGTGCAGCGAGAGATTACTTGCTGACTGAAATAGTGAATAATGTCAAAATCCCACCCGTTTGCTTTATGTACACCCCAATAAGTAGATGTATGAACAAACGAGGAAATCTGGTCACCCTTCTGTAGTGGTTCCAGTTCGGATCAGAACTACATTCTGATTACAGAGACTGGATAACATATGTTGACCATTAGTTCCACAGTGACGCAACATCAAATTCAACAAACTTATTATACAGTATATGCTTCCTCTCACCTCCTTATCTGAGTCTACTGCTTCTGTCAATTAAGATTACAGGTTTGAACGCTAAAATTCCTCGCCCTACCAATTAGTAAATTCCTCCCTTGTTGACATTCCTGCCTCATCTTTTTCCCATTCTGGAAATTCCCTACCTTACATCATGGTCAAGATTAATGAAAAGCAGATACATTACTCTTGTTTCACCTCCCACACCTCCCTGTCTTTCAATTTTCCAATGTTTGTCAAAGCTGTTTTAAAATAATGTCAATATTGCCGTTATACCAATGATACACTTACAGCATCTGCGTCATCCTCGGCCCATGATACGAATCAAGCCGGCATGCTCTGTCCCGGATCTCCATTTAGCACCATGTCCAATCTTTTTGTTCCTAACCGTCCTTCCACTTTTAAACCACTATGATCCTCAAATGCTTGCTTATGTTCCCATACTAAGTACAAAACTAAATGTGACCACATATTTGTCTTACCGCCAAGCCTTTTGATAGACTTAATTTCCTGTTTGGTAATTTGTCTCTTTTATATTCATGTCACATATGTAATCCTCTCTCTTGAGTTTACAATATGCAGCTCAGGAAAAAATATATATATATGTATGGTCTAAATGGTTTAAGTATTTTATGGAACTTGAGACTTACTTTGTCAGTAGTTTATATGTTAAAACAAAACAAAAACAATTATTTTACACAAACTTTACCTACGAATAGCAAAATCAGAGAAACTGATTTTTTTTCCCTCACAGCTGTATGTCATGGTATAATTAGTCAAATGACAACTATTTTTGTGTTCCTTTTGTGTGGAACAGTCCCCCCCCCCCCAAAAAAAAATAGCATGTCAGATATAGCTTTACAGACTAAGTGAAAAGTGTGTGCCCTCTATTTGCTCGCTGACAGTCCAAGGTGAAATTGACACCCCCCTCAGTGTAAGTTGAGCATAGAAGTAACTCGGAGGCTTGACCGGATCGTCACTCCTTCTGTCGCGTATTAGAGAGATATGGTCAAATTATGTACGTACCTTTGGAAGCTGCCTTACTTGGTGTTTATTTTTAAAGCCAGTTTTAAGGCTCTTCCGTCTTAAACTCTGTCAAGATTAGGTGAGTAACAACTTAGTCTGAACTCACAGTTGACTTGTGTGACCTTTTGCCCCAGTGGCCAAACGCCAGGCGTTGACTCAACCAATTTTTTTTGTGTCTCATAGAAGGTGAAAGGGGAACACAAATAAACAAATAAGATGGGAGACGATGTCCTGTGTGTGTTTTATGTGCACAAATGTATAGCTTTAATTTGAAAGCTTAAACCCTGACATGGGCATTATAGGTGGTAGGAACAGCAGCATGCAAAGAGCTGGGTGGTCTAGATCCAGTCTTATCATGTCTTCTGAGGCAGAAAGGCAATAGGCATCAGGAAAAACAAACACTCAACAGTTAGAAGCCAATATTTTCATCTCTGTTCATTTCCATTCATGAACTTGATCAGAAATAAACGTGGTTGCAAAACGTCAACCAAAACGAGGTGACTGCATTGAGCAGCTGGAATACAAAAGGTGGTTAGGATGGAAGGAAGCATAGCACAACGCAAACACATTAACATCAGTAATATAGTGTTAATCTGGTCTAGTGATTGACTGCTTATACATACTGTAACCCTTATTTGGTTGAACGTGGTAATGGATAAATGGATGGATGAAATTGATGCGGGGCACGCCTTAACTGGTTGCCACCCAATCGCAGGGCACATATAAACAAACAAACATTCGCACTCACAGTCACACCTACGGGCAATTTAGAGTGTTCAATCAACCTACCACGCATGTTTTTGGCATGTGGGAGGAAACCATAGCTATCTATCTCTGAACTATAATAGTATGTTTTAGAAGATAACCACCATTCAATGTTTAAATTAAATAATATCTAAAGTATTCCATGCTTTACGTTAACTTTTTGGAGAAATACGCACCATTCCTACTTGACTGGGACTTTACTGTTTTAATTGGGATTATCTATCCATCCATCCAGAGCCGCTTCTCCTCACAAGGGTCACGGGCGTGCTGGAGCCTATCCCAGCTATTATCGGGCAGGAGGCGGGGTACACCCTGAACTGGTTGCCAGCCAATCGCAAGCTACATACAAACAAACAACCATTCGCACTCACATTCACACCTACGGGCAATTTAGAGTCTCCAATTCATGCATGTTTTGGGGATGTGGGAGGAAACCGGAGTGCCTGGAGTAAAACCCACTCAGGCACGGGGAGAACATGCAAAGTCCACACAGGCGGGGCCAGGGATTGAACCCCGGTCCTCAGAACTGTGAGGCTGACGCTCTAACCAGTCGTCCACCGTGCCGCCTAATTGGGATTAATTAATTTCAAAAATGCATTTAAAAATTATGCATTTAATCACACTTCATCCATGAAATGACTTTGTCTTATAGAAGTGATGTAATGTTGGTAGAATAGTAGGGAGAGCGCAAGAGAAAGACGGGAGGGGAAAATGTTCTTTACTGTTCGTGCTACTATCAGTGATTGTCCAAATGTTACAAATGCCAGGACTGCGATAAAACACATGTCCCATGATGACGAAAAAAAAAAAGCAATATTTCCCAGGCTTATGTGTGAAGATATAAAATAGTACTGTGTTAACATTCATTTTTGTACACAGTCTGTCTCGACAGGATTATTAAGCATGTGTGTTACTTGAACAAATTGAAGTTGAAATTGTTAAATTATATACTGTACATGAAATGATAAACAGCCTGACAATTACTTTTATTCCACAGAAATATATTTTTCCATAATATCCAGTTACAGTCAAGCTCTCCACGTACTTTGGATGATCATATGGGAGAGAAGGAGCCCAAGACATGGGAAGGCATCTAAAATCAAACAACAACAAACTAAGACCCATTTCTTCATCTAGAAATGGTAATAGAGAGTGGGGAAGCTTAAGAAAGATTTAGATGTGTGACGCAGTATGGGAATCGTTCCTGTGGGACACATTGGGTCAGGAATGTGCCTGATGATGGCTTTCTTGTGTCATTTAGTACAGACAATGACAGTTGCCCTCAGACTAACATACACTGAAGCTACTGCCTACAGATTGTGTGCTTATTTCCAAATATTACATTTCAAATACCATTCCTCTGTACTGTACACTCTTAATATCTGAGCAGAAAATTCTTCTGTCCAGAGGTGTGAGAAATAGATGCAAAAGGTCATAGTCATGACCCAAACACTGCAATTTCTTAGAGAAAAAAAAAACTGTTCTTGGGCTCTGTGAGTGTGTGTGTTTCTTTTATCTAGCCTTTGGACATTTTTCTATTTGGCTGTCTCACATAAGAATAATTTTCAGTTGAGCTCCTTTCATGCTATTACACTATCTCCGTGTCTGTGTGTGTGTGTGTGTTGAAACACTATAAAGCTGGGTGTCTCCTCTAGTCAAAATTAATGGACGGAACCTTCTGTCACATTTGTGTTTAATTTTCATCCCAACATCCTATTTAACACGCTTTCCAGGATTTATAGACCCATCTTTGTTGTTGCGTGCAATCACCAAAGGAGATATATCCACGTTGAGCTGCCATTCAAGCCCGTGTTTTCTCACTTTCTCCTCCTGTCTCTCTAAATAATACATCTCTCTTATAACGTCTGCTTTACTGAACTCACCAGACTCACGGGTTATCACATGCAGCCCGGATGATGTTACTCACAAGTCATTTTCAACTCAACCGTCTTGTTTAAGGAAGAACCATAGTCTTAGCAGTATGATGATTTTTTTTTTTAAAGTAGAGTACCAATGGCAGCACATAAAAACTATGCAAAATGTGTTATCACGTGTAGCTGAATTTGCTCTAAATGATGCGCTACTCAAGACTAAACAGACAAGATGAATAGGAAGATGAGGTGCAGTAGCCTGACTAACATCACCACATGGAACCTCTTTAGTGTGACCTAGGGTTCAACTATGCCAGTAAAAGAGGATAATAGATTCCGCTGTGAACGATAATGTGCAGCTCATGCATGGCCACTATTGTGTTACGATCGAGCTTCAGGATTGGAAACCCTTACACTGAAACTTTGTCTGACATTCAATAAAAGATTGATGCAAATGCAGTCAACCTTCATGTCAGTGGCTAACTCTTTTGTGAGGCAGAGGGTCCTCGGTTTATGACGGTTGTGACATACGACGTTTCCAAGTCACAATCGGCATGCAATATGTGCCCTGCGACTGACAGGCGACCAGTCCAGGTTGTAGTCCGCCTTTCACCCAGAATCAGCCTGGATAGCCTCCAGTTCCCTGCGACCCTGAACAGCACTACAGAAAATAGATGGGTGGACGGTTTTGACCGTTCATATGACGATAGAATGGTGATTACAGTAGATTGAAGGGGACGAATACAGAAAGCGCATTGCTTTGTTGTTGGTATTGCGTTTAGCTTTAGCATTCTCAGCCAACAAAATGCTAGATCATCATCTTCTTGAAGTGTTTGACAGTTGGCAAAAAATGTAAATGCACATCACTGGCCTCTACAGGACATAGTCTCGAAAGGGCATGTGGCAAGCATCCACACTCTGAGTGGCCCCTCGATTAATAGGAAAAAAAATAATAATTCCACTACTATACCTGATCAGTTTTAAGTCGTAATTGCACCATTTACCACTAGATGGCAGACATCGCTTAGTAACGCTTCCACCCAATCTTCTCCATCACACAAATATCATCAAGAGCAGTTTATCTGTTCAACAAATCCAAAGGCAAGGCTATGTACCTAATTTGCTTAGAGACGTTGTCAGCCATGATCGTTTCACGGCGCTATTGAGTCGTACAAGACAAACCGATGCTGTTTTACCTTTGGGAAGAGGCTTTGTCCCGTAATTACGTGTTTGGTAAGGAGCCAGGTAACGCTAAACTCATTTTAGGTTAGCATACAACGGAACTGACCGGGAGGTTACTCAAGTATAACACCAGTGTTGGGGAGTAACTAATTACGTGTAATGAGATTACATAATGTAATTCCGAAATGTGTGTCATTGTAATCCAGGAGAAAATGTGTAATCAAATTACAGCTGCTTTTGAAAAATGTCATCATTAACATTTCAAGTACAGCCACAAAATCTCAGATTTTACAGATGTTTTATTTTTTACATTTTACACGTAATTCATCCACTCTACAGTAGTATATTCACAACAGAACAAATGTGTCTAATATCTCATTCCCTCTGCTTTCGTTCTTTTAGATACTTCCATTTAGACACTTGATCATCGTGTAGCTATATTGTGATGTTTGACAGACACTAGCCAATTGTCACAGGCTCTTATAAGTTTGTGACTGCCATAACACGAAGAAGAGCGTCCTATTTGATGCTGAGCAGGCCATCACTTAAACTGAAGATTAATTCATCCAAACACAGGCTCATGTATGTCAAACAGTCCTCCACATACACATATGCTGAAATGGACAGAAGTGTGACGCAGGATCATCTCGACACATGCACACACACACACACACACACACACACACACACACACACACGCTACGATTTACACGAGGATTACGCTCTCCCTTCTGCCTGTGCTGCAGACATGTCATGTTCAATAAACATCAAGAAGCATTTGTGTTGCAGGTGTGAAAGTCAAGACCATAGGCAAGCCTCACCTCATTTGACCACTGACAGATTTATGAGGAAATTCCTGCAAGCTAACTGGCAGGGATACAGAAACACGTATTAATCTGTTGGCTACTGTAAAAATAATTAACAGGGGTGAATCTTTTTCAATAGTTACAGTACTGTTTCATGGTCTGAGGCTATTATTAGAATCAATTTTTTTCCTTGCTCAAACAACAAATGACTGTACATAATTTGAATCTCAGTACCACGTAGGTCTAGGCTGAACTCCATCCATCCATCTGACCATTTTCTAATCCTGTTAACGGTTACTAATGAGTTGGCACCTGTCCCATATGACTTTGGATAAGAGGCAGGGCACACCATGGACTGGTTGCCAGGTCACACCTTGAAACTGGTTGCCAGGGAACATACATAAAAACTACCTTGCTCACGAACATTCACATCGATGGGCAATCGAGACTTTCTATTTAGCATGAATATTTTTGGAATGTGGGAAAAAAAACAAGAGTACCCGTAGAAAATCCACACAAGCACAAGATGAACATACAGATTTAGCACAGGAAAGGGCAGAGATTCAAACTGAGAACCTTTGGATATTTAGGTTCTTCATGCCTGAAAAGCTATTCTGCAAACAGTCAGTACTACTTTGATTATGGTTTCTGATATTGTATATGTACCATATCAATGTGAGGAGAGGCTGTCTTTTGAATGACATCTATTTAATGCCAAAGGTTTGTTTTGGTTCTTCATGCCTTTAGGAGCCTTGTTTTGTGCTCTAGGGCAGTGGTTCTTGAACTTTTTACACCAAGTACTACCTCAAAGAATGACATCACTCTTCAAGTAGCACCATAATGACCAGCACTAAAATACAGGTAGCGTAGTAGGCCTAAGTGTTCATAAAAAAATGAGGCAGACATTTTATTTCTAAGAAGGTATATTTAATATTATTGTATGCCAATGTAACAGTCTGAACGTTTAACAATTAAATATTGGAAAATAACCATAAAAAAATACTTCAATAATGTAACAATGCACAGTTTGAACATTTAATTTAGTGATACTTTACCATACCACTAGAGGGGGCCCGTGTACCACATTTTGAGAAACACTGCGCTAGTGCACAGTAATACATTATATATATATATATATATATATACAAGAAGATATATTTTGTGACAGCATTTCTATTTGATGTTGATAGATGGCCACCCATGGATTTAGCTTCAGCACACGTTCCAGAAAAGAATAGGCTACCAGCTATAGTTTTTCATCCTTCAATATGTATTAATGAGTTACATTCCATACATTTAGGGGGAGCCCAAGAGCAAAAAGGAAACAATTGTATCGCACTGTTGCTTTAAGAAACACAAAATGAGATTGTAACCAAAACAAGTGAGTCGCCCATTAGTCATTTCTATTCCATCCAGTCTACACTGTGGGGGAGCCAGACAGTTTATCTTCTGCCCAATATCGTGCACTCACTCCATATCTCCCTCTGTCTCGCTTTGTATCTCCACGAGAGCCATGTCATCAATTTCACACAACTTGAACTGACTCCACAAGCTTTTCTTTCAGAATTTACCACCTCTTTCAGCCAGCTGATTGTGATTCTTTTGTGGAAAAACAACCCTCGATCCACCAGGATGAACTCCAAAAGAAGCTGAAACAGTTCTGTCCTATGGAGCCTCTGGAAAGAGGTCTGCCGTTGACAGACAAAGACATCTACTCAGAGCACATGTGTCGACGAGAGTTAAGGAGACGCTGCGGGGACGTTCAGCCTCGGAGGGAATATTTGGGGAGGCGTGAAGAATTTTCTCCCTACTTTACTGGAAATGATCATTGTTAGATACACAGAAATCAAATGGGAGTGCTTACTGTAAACCTAAAAATAGTAAAACAGGCAATCACTAAGAAAGAATGAAAAAAGTCTAATAAATCACTCTCCTTGCCAGAATCAGCAATAAGAAGCACTTTTTCTCAATATTATCCTTTGCTGGAAGTAAAAATCCTCATTAAGTTGAAATAGTGGAGGCATCCTGATACATACTTTAAAAACATCCAAAACAATAATAATGCAAAAACTGTAATTCTGAAAAATAAACAGCGGCTGGTGTGGGTGTGTAATACTATCACCTGTTCTATTTTGATTCTAAAAGAAAAATGCAGCCAGTTTCGTGATTGAAAAGTTCATCGTCAGTTGTGATTTGCGGCAGGCTTTGATAACACCACTTTACTTGCCCCTCTTACTGTGCGTTAAGATTGACTGTAATGTTTTGTTCTATCTAAGAAACGTTATCTCATATTGGCTCCAAATCACTCAGCTGTGTAGCAGTGGCAGATCGAGTCACGAACCTTGAGCATTTGGCAACTCTCTTGACTATAATTTATCACTTTGGATGAAATGACTTCCACTTGCCTGCCCAGAATAATATTATGGTCAATCTGTGAAAGAGCCTTTTGTTCTCATTTCTGGGATTAAAAAAAATAATAATTAAAAAAAAGATTCAAACACAACAGTATAGTAAAATACAGTTTTAAAAATAATTCCTGTTGTATGTTAAAGGTTTGTTAGTTTAATGTGGAGGTTTTGGCTCATTCCATTCACAATCAAATATCTTTTTAAATGAAAACAGCCCAATGTTGATCTTTTTCCATGCAGCACAATATAAAAATACGAGAACTCGGGAGAGAAAATACCTCTTCCCAAGCCAAACACCTGTGTCCTGTAAGTGGACAGAAATAAAACAATCAAGATGTGAAGAGTTTTATAATTGTAATAATAAAAAAAAATGCATGTATCATTCAGAAGTTACAGCCATTATAAATGGAAAATATCTGCGTTTATTGGAGCTTAAAAGTACTTAGAAAATGGACTCCCAGGAAATTAATGGGCTACGTGTGGTGTACAGTAGCCAACAGACTAAAATGTGTTTTCCATGTCACTTCAAGAAAGATGAAGCAGATCCACACACACAGTCTATTCTAGATTATAGTGAGTTGTCATTTGATGGCTGTTGGACTGGGGCTTCTCGTGTAAACTCAAGGAGATCTCAAGGCAAGTGAACGACTGAAAAATCCAAGTATGTAAGAGACTGTAAACATATGCCACTTTGGTACCTTCTTAAATAGAAAGAAATCACAAATGAGCTCAGCAGCAGAAAATAATAGAGTGAAAAGAATACTGCAGAGAAGGTTGGTGTATCATTTTCCAAATCTACACTCGAGAGGCAAAAGCCTCTCATGATCAGTTGTCACTTCTTTAAAAGATGCTGAGAAAGTGGGAGATCGAACCTGACATGTTTGGATCAGAAGAATATGAAACTGGTAGAACAATATGGCCATCTCGCTCGCATTTAGGAAAATGTACGAGCTTAAGAGTTCAAACAAAATAAATACATAGAGAGCACACCCAAGAGAGTGATTCTGTATATTGAGGGCTCGAAAGCGTATGCCGTGCTTTCTTTACAGCTGCAAAATGTAAACCGTGCTGTCAAGTCCAACGCCAGCTGGATGATTTACTGCGAAATTATTGTAAAGTTTACAAAATGACTCCAATCTCCGTCACACAACATCATCATCATCATACAACGGCATGCCATTTAGCGCATTACATTGTTGTAGCTCCGCCTTTACAATCATTTGGTCATCATTTTGCAAGACGTTATTATAGTGTGCTACAGCAAATTCCATGTGTCCTTTGTATGAGTTGTTTATCGGGTCAAGAAGGAAGAGCTTTTTATTCCTCTGAGAATGCCCTTGTCTATCGAATTAATCCAATTGTTATTTTTGGCCCACATCTTTACTGAAAATAAACTACAGTAGAGGAAGTTGTCCCCCAACTGGAAAGGTTCCTTCTTGGTTCTGTAGTCATACTGTGTGGCCCTCTGATAGCATTAAGTAAAGAAACATATTCACCCTTTGTTGTAGCGATCCCACTATAGAAGACAAACAAGTTGCTGTTCATGTTTCAGTGTAAATTTTAAATCAGTGTTTATGCAGCGCGTCATGCTCGTTGAGAGGCAGAATGATGGGAATTTCACAGGGATAAGACACTATCCCCACCCCCTTTCCCTCCCCTCTCTTTGTGCAACAGCTTAGTTTGGCACAGACTGTCCTTCTCAAGAAATCCTGGTCCGAGCTACTTTCGACTGAGAAGATCTATTACTTTCACTCCCAAGCGCTGAGACAAAGTTTGGCTTGCTAATTGACCACCGTTGCCAAATTGTCATTATCGTTGCAATGTTAGAAGAGAAGTGTAGTGAGTATCTGTAATTTAGAAAAATGCACTGAGTGGTCACTTCTGTTTTGATTGTTTCTGAAGGCATTCAAAGCAACATCGTACATCTTAATCAGTCAAATAAGCAACTGCAATGTATACGTGATCGCAATATTTTTTCATGGTGATCCATATCTGTAGTGCTTTGACGTTTGAGAACCACTCCACACAATAATATTATCGTCTATTTAGCAGACAGATACATGTGTATGCATGTACAGAAAAGCTAAGTAATTGTTAAATTACTGTCAAACCATTATACATATGAACCACTAAATTATTTGGCTTTATAGCTTTACATCTTGTTTTTGTACACAATTACAACATCCAAAATTAAACTTCCCAAATATGGGGAGAGCTCTGGAGAAAAAGCACAATTCTTGCTTACCATCTGAACTACTGGTATTCCAAACACAGTGAACACCATACTCTTGGAATAGTTTTTTTTTAGCACCATTGTGAGATAGTTAAAAATCCTTATTCCACTGATTAAGAATAGCCTGCAAGTACCACAATTGAAAATGTTCCACAGGTGTTATATATGTGGTTGCTTTATTGCTATATCTGCTCATGTGCCCATTTACAGCATAGTTTTTTTTTTTTTTTTAATTATTCTTATTCTTATTGTTCAACCTGTTAAAGAGATTGTTTCCTGTCACCAGTTCCCTCTGAGAGATCCGAGTCAAGCTTGTCAGAGGTTCTTCCCTTGGTGGGCAGGCAGGGGAAGTAATCCTTGGACAAACACATGGCACCTTTTGACTAGTCAGGAATGTTATCAGGGTCCATATAC
This sequence comes from Phycodurus eques, assembly GCF_024500275.1. Classification (NCBI taxonomy): domain Eukaryota; kingdom Metazoa; phylum Chordata; class Actinopteri; order Syngnathiformes; family Syngnathidae; genus Phycodurus; species Phycodurus eques. The sequence continues at coordinate 12,154,476 of NC_084544.1, read as the reverse complement.
TCTCCCCTGCATTGAGGAAGGCGAGATCAGACTTAAAATACTTCCTCAACAGCTGTTTGCTGCATCACACTCTCTTTGTACCCCACACAGTGTGCCGAGAACTCTGGCACGAGGCAACTATCTGGAACAGTCTCCTTTGTCCATCTCTTTCATCAGGGCTGGTTGGAGCCACATCAGTGTTCTCCAAGACAAGCAGTAAAAATACTGCTGTGATTAAGATAGATAGACTGACAGGGCCCTTAATCTTTCGTCTGATGAAACAAATGTTAACTGCATCCTGATGTACCCCCCTATGAAGTGTCATTAAGTTGAATTGCTCTTGTATGTTAAAGGCTAATTAACAGGACAGCAACTAACTAAAGTCGACTTTCATATTTTTTGACTACAAACACTATTGTGGTCTGACATTTTTGTTTTAGTCGTGACGTGCTCTCGCATGCCCAGAGGGAAGATTTAACACACTTGACGACATCTTCAGTATTTAACATTTTTAACTGTGTGGCTCCAAAAGACATTTGTCCTGCAAAACAATGACCAATTTTTTTTTTGGGAGGGGGGTAAAATTTGTCCATTATAACTGGCCACTCAGTGTCTCTTTTTTTAAATTGTATTTGTTTTTTTAATTAAATTTCTTTTTGTCCTGTTCGGCTGTTAGGTGAAGCAAATTGGAAAATCTGTATCCCTTTTATGCCGGAACAGTTTTACTGTCACAGTGGAGTTTTTAAGTTTCCGCTGTGGTTTCTTAGTATTATAATTGAGGTTTATTGAGAATCAGACTTGATCACTCGAACAGAACAAAGTTTCTAGAAGGGAGAGAGAAACAAAGACAAAAGACAAAGCACTAATTGTAAACAGGATGAGAGAAATAAATCATTACATTATCTACAACTATGAAACATTAAATATGAGTGTTGCATGGGGCTGTGGCGCTACATCCTGTGAGGGAAGGAGAGGACAAGATAGAACAGGACAAGGACAGGAGAAGAAGCATGCAGGACAAGGGTCGTGAACAATTGAAGTGTGGTGGGATTAATTATGTAAATTATAAAAGTCTACAGGACGAGAGAATGAGTGAGGGGATACACAAGCGATTTGCATATTCATGAGCTATTTGTCACAGTAAGTGCGTGACCACACACCCAGTGGAAGAGTCCTAGTTGTGTGTGCCTGCAGAAGAACATGCAAGTGAATTGACACCGTTTTACATGCACAAAGACTGATAGAACTGTCCCGTAATTGCTGTGGCCGTACCGCGGAGGCTGAGGACCCCACCCAATCAATCGAGGGGCGGGATCAGGCCCAGGGGTCCACCCGAGAGCAGCCCGGCGAACGGAACACATCCCACACGAGGGACCCAGGGCGGTCCGCCGGCCCCACCGAGGCGCCCCGACAACTGGCCACCCAGTGGGGCTCGCAGGGACCCAATGCCGCCACCCAGCCAAACCCCCCACCCCACCCACCACCCCACCCCACACGCCTCGCCACCGCACCCCCCTCCACTCCCAGGAGAGCTAGACGCCCCCCCTCTCAACCCACTCAGTGTGCCAATAGTAATGTGTATTATAATAGTGTGTTGAAATGTATTCACCATACAATTGAACAATAGGGGAGAGTTTTGTTAATACAAAATCTTCCAGAGAAGCCATCATTTATTAGCCGTAATATTATAAAATTATCACTATAGTGTCATCATGTGTAAATAAATGCAGGCATACTCTATTTACCATGGTATGCAAATATGGCTATAAATTTGAAACATTTATACTATTTGGTCTCTATACCAATGGAAGCATGTCTTATTAGAGTGTATTTTTCCTACATTTCTGTTTATTTGAGTACATGCAGTTTTAAAATGATGATTGAACATTGCACTAAAGCACTTTCAGTGATATTAGGCTACTGTACTGTACTATTTGTTTTTTAATTGGTGCATTTTTTTGGGGGTGATCGAATCAATTTTCGACAAAACTGAGTTTCTCAAAAACATTTTATTAACCCACATTTGGAATTTCCAGAGCCTACGGGCGAGTTCTACATAAAATGTGTGCAGCACGTTTTAAAATATTTTTATGGAAGAGCTTTGATATGCTATTCCAAAATGTCAAGTAATAAATGCCCATTGTGATACTAATCTACTCAGGAAAGAGTGGTTGTATTAGCAGTGGTAGCAGATGTCCTCATACACTTCCATTTTTGCATCTGAGGGTTTATACACTAATGAGGTCTCATTAGTCAATCTGTCATTCGCCCAACGCCACCCTTGTGTTTTTATAGTATCACTTATACTATCTTGGAATAATGGGGTCCACCACATAAAGATAAAGCTGGTGTTATTTCACCCCTGGCCTTTCTTGACAGACAGACTGCTTTTGAATAAACACACAGGATTTGAAACTGACATGTCAAACTGACAAGTAGTGAAAACCCAGATCAAAAGTTTTTGTTCAATCAGGTCACCACTTCCTGTATGGGTTTGTGTATTGTGATCTGAAATTTCAAGCTAATCTATGAACCATGGAAAAAAACAAACAAACAAAAAACCTTGACAACTGTCATACATAGTAAGTACCTTTAATCGAGATGAGAGGCAATTGTCCAGATGTTACAAAAATACTACGCTTCTGAGACGATATCCCTTTGAACACAATCTATTTAGATTGGACATATTTGTGGTGTTTTTCCAAACAGATTCGCAGGAGGCTTGACTAAGCTCTCACTCTACCTCCTGAATTACAAATTCAACCGACACACTATGACACACTATGACACACTATGACCAACACTCGTATGGTAACATATTGACAAATGGCTATTTCCTCTAATGCGAGGAGTGAAAATCATTTTAAAGAGCAAATGGAAAGCAGGCGCGCCACAGTGTAGGTCAAACAGTTTTGCTAGCAAATAGACCGTAGTTGATGAATTCCTTGGTTCTTTTGTCATCTATCAAATCCATGAGGTCTTGTCTGTATGCAGATTGGCCTCAGGTTAAAGTGATGTCTCTTGTTTTGCAGATAAAACAAACCATTAGCTTTAAGCAACTAACCATTTTTGATCTAAATGGTGCTTTTGTCAGAAGACAGATATTGCTCAAATGCAAATTTTCAATGTTTTCTTATTACATAAGCGCATTATCATCAGCATCCTTATTGTAAGGACGGTCATTTCAGTAGTTTGCATCTCCTCCATGCTAGCATGGAAAAATGGCTTTAAAAAAACCTAAACATTGTAGAGATGCTGGAACACTAAAGGAAAGACTTAAATACATCTGATCACAGAAAGGAGGCACATTTTATCCGCCAGTCGACTGAGGGCAGCAAGAAAAAAATGGTTGCTGCAATCAAAGTGATGAATGTTGAGTACAATGTTGACTAAGGCAGAGCAACAAGCTAACCCTGGTACAGGTGTTCATTTGAGCCATATCTTGCCTGGCATCCTCAGAAGTTGCAATGTTGACAAATGTGCTCAACCAATGAACAATCAGTAGTGTTTATGTCACCCATACAGATGATTGTATTGGCTTGCCAAGAAAGAACCCCAATTGACCAGTATTAGAAGTAGTCATACTTGGTTGCCTGTACAAATGTACGGTAGTCAATGGTGAGCAACATCATCAGTACTGTGGGAAAAAATTGCCTTAGTTTTGGTTTTAGTCATGAAAAAACAATTGGAATATTGAAACACCCATTTATCAATTTTGATAACTTGAATATTACGCACTTGAAAAAGCATGTATTGGATTATTGTTTTAGTCTAACGACGATCTGGGGGGTTTTATACTCAACATGTTTGTCTTGAATAAATAAAGGAAGCATTTTCATACTGTGTCTTCTCCAACTCTGTGTCTCTCTTGAGGCTCTCTCTTACTTCCTGCCATTAAAGAGACAACCCAGTGGAGAACAAGGGCTGACTGACGTATAACTACTACTTCTACTCTCTGGCTGACTAAGTGGAACTGTCTGAATTCAAATTACTTGTTGACAAAACTAAAACAAAGATGTTCGATGTTGACGTAGTTTCTGGCCCATGGAAGTGTAAAGAGGTTATAATATCTGTGGAAGCAAATAATACGACAACTGAAAACTGTCTTGTATAATAGCGAATTCAGATTTTTGTTGCTGTGTAGTAGAGACTTTGTATCTTTAACATGCTAGTGGATTTGAGATCTGTGTTCTCAAAATGACCGTCATGGCACGTTGCATTCATCCATTAGTTCTACAGGATTCCACAAAACCAGCAACAGTAAATGTTTTACAACAATTACCAATTGATATATGATAGCTATTGCTTAAACTGACCCTATTACTGGAGTTATCTGACTAGACTTACTAGACTGTAATCTCATTGTGCAACTGGTCCTCCCCGTTGACTTTTCACACTAAAACTGACCCCAGAGCACAAAACACTCTTGAAAACTGTAAGAAAACAGCAAACAGTGCTCTGCATAAGCCAGAGAGCCTCATTCCACAAACCCAAACAAGAAATCGGGCGAAGCCACAAACAGACGCTGTGCAGAGACCACACACCCACGGGAACACAAACATCTCAACAAACACTCTCCAACAAGACCAATTCAAAGGAAATCCATCCAGGGTAGTTAAAGATAGGAGTTTCTTTCTCAAACCTTGCTGTTCTATTTTAGTCCCTCCATGTGACGAACATGTGCCCAAGTCAAGCAGTTATGCAACATTTCACCCCTAACCTGAACACCTCCTTACCTTCTGTAGCCACTGCGTGTAATTCTCCATAATGTGTTCAAGCTGCTGGATCTTCTGTTTGGGAAAGTCCGGATCGGGTGGCGGTGCATCTCTCTGGAGGGAATTGGCATTATACTGTGGGCTACCGCCTTTTGCCTCCCTGCAGGAACCCTCCCCAGCTGCCCCTCCTTCAGGTAAGATGAAGGTGTAGGTGCACTGGCCATGCTGGATCTTATGGAATCGTCTGCTGCCGCTTCCTCCGGTGTTGCTGCTGCCGCCACCTGTGCTGCTGGTACTACTGTCGACCCCCCTCCTCTGCTCGCCTCCGCCGCAGGTCACAATCATTACAATTGCTGCCAAAGACAGCAAGTGATACACAAAAGTGTAGCACAGCATCATATCAGCGTTGCAGGCAATGGGAGTCCTTTATCTTCTTTTGTTTAGGTGGTGTTTTGGCTGGACGTTTCCTTCTGATGTGCATCAAGAGGCTGTGAAGAACACTGTTGGTCTCAAATATATGCAATCCATCTTTACATAGGAGGGCCACCATTGAAAGTCACTGTTGTCTGCTGTTCTTATATAGCTCCTTTTAAGTTTCTGTGAAGACCAGAAAGGTTGAGCACATCTCATGCAGGGTGACAACTTGGTTATCTTGATCTTCTTCCAAGTAAGCCAAAGTCAGCAAGCAAACTGTGCATCAGTCAATCAACGCTTTTAAAATAGGTGCTGGGTAATCTGGGATGGTGCTGTTAGACCTCCCCTGGTCACCTTTCTGTTTTCCCCCTTCTGCTCTCTGGCTTAACGACTGCAGGGAGTGAGAGATACTCTCACTGAAGAACAGTTCCAAGCTTCCAGCACACTCTGAGCCTGCCCCTTGTAGAGCCTGTGGAGGAATGTGAGTGTGTTGCATGTATGAGTTTGTGTGTATTGTGTGTGTGTGCCTGGCAATAAGGGACCCCAGCACAGAGGATGTGCTTAGACTGTGAGGGTCGGTTTACAAGCGCTCAAACTGGAGGCTAATGTTGCTGAACTGCATTTCTGGCTCTGTGTTGACCAAAAACATCTATAGACATGTTTGTTTGTATAAATTTTTTGTTCTCATTTGACTACTCTGCTTTTCGAGAAGCTCTGCATGAACCTTGTTTGAGGATAAGTGGACATGTCATTTGGTATGGTGGCCTTTTAAAGAAAAGAAAGATCATAATCTTCTTTGACACGTGTAATAATAAAGTACAGTACATCATTGAGTTTATTTTATCATTACACACAAGGAAAAAGAACACCATATACTCTAGTCCCCGTGCCTTGTTTGCATTGGGGTTTCATATTTTATATATTATTTTTTTAAAATATTGTTGTTTCTTATTGAATAGTGCAACTCTACTAAAAGAAACATCACATTGTGTCTATTTAATTGTAAATCCTACCTGTCTCACAGCCAACTGTGTTTAGATGAGAAGAAAAAGGTGTTCTGTAAAAGTACTGTACTATAGATAAACCACATTTAAAAACAAAGAATTGCAATCTGAACATAAGAATGACTGACCTCATGTTCCTGCTCAATCCAGTGGTACGGTGACATCAGCCTCTAATTTTGTCTATTTCGACTAGCCTAGTAAGTGTTATTGGCATATGCCGTTGTTTCCTTTGTCCTATTGCAATTAAGGGCCATGCATTTGATACCTGGGCCTTCAGTGGGGATTTACCCAACTTAATCCGCCTCTTAATACCACCACAATCAAGTCGCAATCATAGATATAGCATACAAAAAGGCAATATAACAGCACACAACTATACCATGTACATCATCTAGAGGCGTTCAGAATCAATATAATAACATGTAAATGGACTGCACTTATATAACGCTTTATCTACACTATCACAAATGGCGGAGAGACTTCAGGAAATGTATGCAGTTTAACGTGACTAGTATTGCGATAATCTGGGACAATGGCGATTGTGCAAATGTTGCAGATACGACTCAGTCGATTGTGCAAATGGTGCAGATGCTACTCAGGCAAATGAGTGGCCAGTATTGGTCAACAATAGATATGCAAATAGTGCAGGGCGGCGAGACTACTACAGTGAGTCCACGAGTAATGTATAATTGGCCTGACAGAAATGTGACAACAAACTCAAGACAAAAAAAATGGCAGCTTGTTGCAATGTAAGTAAACGGTTTAAAAAGTTAATGGCAAGAGGGAACGAGCTGTTGGAATGTCTGCTAGCTTTAGTTTGCATTGTGCGGTAGCGCCTACCTGAGGGGAGGAGCTGGAAGAGCTGCTGCCCTGCAAGGCCCTGCTTGACCCACTGGGTGCGAATTAGGGTTCAGTGTCTTGCCCAAGGACACTTCAACATGCAGAAAGTCGGGATTCAACCTAGCTACACTTTGATCACGAGATGACCTACTCTACCTACTGAGCCACACCCATGACAAAAACATGAAAAAATACATTGTACATCACACTTACCAGAGATGCTGTTTACTAAATATATCGCTACATATCTGCTTTGTTAGTTGAAGTTGGCTTTAACAGGCTTTAGTCTGACCAACCAATTAGAGGACAGAAACATTTTGATGTCATCAAGTGCCAACTCACTGGCCCTCTGAGATTGAATTGGAAATCTCGTAGGTTAAAGAAACAGTCCCATTTTAAGTTACATCGACCAGCACTACTGTTTCTGAAGGCCCTTAGCAGATAACATTGACATGACAGCACATAGAGCTGAAATCTGATTGGACAAAAAAAAAACCAAGATCCACATACACATTCTGAAGGTTGTGCAGCCAAGAGAAACGCTGTAAAATTAAGAGAATATACTGTTTGGAAAAAAGTAATAAAATTTTATATGACAAAAAATAGAATTTGGTTGTAAATGTAGGTCATTGCTTCTGACAAGGCAAGCACGGTGAATGACTGGTTAGAGCGTCAGCTTCACAGTTCTGAGGAACTCCGGTTTCCTCCCACATCCCAAAAACATGCAGTAATTGGAGTCTCTAAATTGCCCGTAGGTGTCACTGCGAGTGCAAATGGTTGTTTGTTTGTATGTGCCTGTGATTTGCTGGCAACCAGTTCAGGGTGTACCCCGCCTCCTGCCCGATGATAGCTGGGATAGGCTCCAGCACGCCCGCGACCCTAGTGAGGAGAAGCGGTTCAGAAAATGGATGGATGGATGGATGGATGGATGCTTCTGACAATGGGCAGGCTAGCAGTGAAAGCCATGTTGGACCTGATTTCCCACTACTGAATTACTCACATATGATTCAGCCCGATGAACTCTTTTTTTTAACTTTCCTGTAAATGAATGACCAAACAATATTGGCACAGCAGACAGTACTCCAGATGCATGTTCATCCATAGGCCAGAAGAAGGAGCATATACATGAAACAGACTGGTGACAGGGCCCAACTCAAAAGTCATGTTTTGTTATGGAGTCCATTGAAACAGCTGATTTTAAGAGACGCAGATAGCTTAATTCTGACACCATTTTCACATTCCATTTTAAACCCCAAACAACACATCTGCGTCCATGTGTATGTTTCCTATTTTTATGTGCACATGGTACAAATTTAATGCATGTTGTGTACACTCTTGCATCGTGTGCATCTCTGCATGATCTTTGCGTGTGTGCTTGATAGTATGTGCGTGCAGTGATATCAGAGAGGCAACAAAAAAAAGTTCTCCGTGTGGGAGCCGAGGGTTGGTGTGAACGAATGCATGGGGGCGACCCAAGATAACAAAACCCCTTGAATACCCGAACTGTGTAAGACACAAAGCATGTGCAAATATCTCTTGGAGTGCTTGTCTTTGCTTGATGCACTCTGCTGGTGCTTGAAAATCTAGGCCCCAGTAACAGGGAAACTAAGTAAGTTTTTGGACATAATTGAAACCAACAGGAAAATCTGAATTGATTAAGTTAAAACTACACATCACCACTATTAAGATTTAAATGTTTTGTCTGTCACATCCATGAGAGGCCAGCAGAAGTATGACAAAATTGACCGTACGTCATATTTGTTCCCAAAATAATTTTCTAAAAAAGCATCTGGCTGAGTTTTTTTTAAGAGTAAAACTCTGTGGGCTTTTATTACCTCATTCAACTTTCTTCCACTGCACTGTGAATCTCATTTCTCTTTAGGTCAAGGCTTTTTACAGTCTCTTAATGTTCAAACTCAATGCTGCCATTGGCTGGCCTTTCAGTCATTCTCAATCCAGCCATTAGCCAGGTTACATGTAAATCATTTGATACAATACCAGGGATTGGTCAGTTCTGTTACTCCCACTTTATGCAAATGTTGCTATAGGTCAATCATTACAAAATGTGTACATGTTAAACATCACACTAGCATGCACACCAGTAGCATGCAATGACTTTTAGCAATGGTCTTTTCAATCAATTTTAATCAGTTACTATACAAACAAATATGGCCTCTGTTTATACAGCCAGTTTGACCTACATCCAAGATCTTTACCGAAAGCCAGTCACAAAATGAAAATCTTTTCATCAGTGCTCTCCTTTGGTCCAAAACTGAAAAAAAGTCTGAGTAAAAGACCTCAGGGCTCTTTCAGATGGAGAATGATACACAATTGTTCAATGACATGATTGCCTCATTTTCAACATGCAGAGACATCTATTAGTCTTTGAAGCACTTCGATTTCAGAGCAGACCTCTGATGTTCACTTTGAAGATGAGCAAAGACTCAACAATTTCAAGACCAGAACTAATTTCAGTTACTTTGTTTTAACTGTCAATGAAGGTGCTGTTCTCAGCTGATAAGTGAGTAGAGTTTTTTCATTTTTGCTGAACCAAGTGTGGCAATATGGTGGAGCACACTGTCGAAATGATCCAGGTTAGAATCTTCACTGGTACCTCTTTGTGTGGCGTTTGCATTTTCTGCATGTGCTGATGTGAGTTCTCTCTGGGAACTTCAGCTGTTTCCTAGATCCACAAAACATGCACGCTTGACTGACGACTCTAAATTGTCCATAGTTGTGAATGTAAATTGTTGTTTGTGTATAAGTGCCTTGTGTTTAACTGTCGACCAGTCCAGAAAGTGCCCCGCCTTTTGCCCAAAATCAGCTCATATAGGCTCAATCTCACTTGTGACACGAAACAGTATAAGCATTAAAAAAATAATTGTGTACCATGTCTGATTGATGCATGCAGATCAAAATTCAGTGGGTAAATTATATTAATATGTAGAACAGAGATTGTTTTGTCTTTTTTTAATCTATAATTGCCACAATTGTACACCAGAATCAGTATACAAATATAACTTGCAGTGCTTTGAGACAAAAGTTGTATTTTGTTAGCACTGATAGTATCGGGCTGATTTCTGCTGCAACAGCAGATTACTTGAAGGATTGCTTAAAGAAACCACTGTGACACGTGCCTCTTAGAGTAATGATGTCATGATAGTGAGAACAGCAGGAGAGGGACACCACAGAACCATTAGCACAAGATGGCTGCTATTCCTCATTAGTCCTTCTGTGCTCCCCAATCCGAGCTCGCCACAGGCATGGTCTATATCTGATGTCAAAGCAACCATGCCCAATCCCTGCTGCATCCTAATCCCTCCCATGTGATGTCTCTGGCCAGAACAGAGACCTACAGAAAAAAGGTCAGGACTTGGCGTATGACGGTGTTAAACAGTAAAACAGACTACTTTTATGTCAAAGGTTAATGTGGGTTCATGGACAAGAACTTTTACAGGATCTCATGGTTAAAGTGAATATAGAAAAAGTGTTTGGTAAAACCAACTGAATTTATGCAAAATTGTACAGTGCCGTGAAAAAGTATTGGCCCCCTTCTCAAATTCTTACGTTATTGCAGATTCCCCACTTCGTTTAAGATCATCAAACAAATGTAAATGTCAGACCGAAGATAACTCAAGTAAACTTATTTTTATTTTCTGTTTTTAAATGGTGATTTCATTTATTAAGGAAAAAAAGAATTACAAGTCTAAGCTCCCTGGCCATGTAATTGAACCCTCTTGTTAAATCATGAAATAACTGTGGCTACTCATATTTTTTGGTTCATTTTCACTGACCACACCGAAACCTGATTACCTCAATACCTGTTCAATCAAGAAATCACTTAAATAGAGCCTGTTTGACAAAATGAAGTCAGTCAGTTATCAAAAAGCTGCCACGATCCAAAGAAATTCAAGAACAGATGAGAAATAAAGTAATTGTCTGGAAAGGGTTACAAAACCATTTCTAAAGCTTAAGGATTTCAACGAACCATGGTGGGAGCCATTATCCACAAATGGAGAAAACATGTAACAGTGGTGTACCTTCCCAAGAGTTGCTTGCCTACAAAAATGACCCCAAAAGCACAGCGACGACACATCCAGGAGGTCACAAAAGAACCCAGGACAACATCTAAAGAACTGCAGATCTCCCTTGCCTCAGTTAAGGTACTAGGGTTATGACAGTCCCGACATAGAAGTGTTTTTCTTACAAGTACTTACTGTAATTTTCACTTAACTAATGTGTTAGCATAGGTTAGTCGTAGACTACTATGTGTTCCGATTTACATACTAATCGGGGTTGATTACTACAGTCGCGAAAAAAAATACAGAGAAATGGCATAACACGAAAAGGATCTAGCAAGAACTGATAAAAGTCAAGGACCTAAATACACAAACCAATTACATTAGGCCATTATTAGGCAAAACAAGGGTGTACACTGTGCAAGTTAAATCCATTTTAAAGTTATTTTCTGTCATAAACTGAGAACTGTACAAGCACTCAGAGATTGGGACACCCAGTCAAAAGATCTCTTTCAGGGCCAACCAATTTTCTGACCCACCAGATATCAATCTGCTCACCGTATGATTTTTTGGGGGTTCTTCAGATCCTTTTCGTGTGTTGGCATGCTATTTGTTTTCACATGGACGAAAGGCAAAAATAGTACTGATGATGTAACCCCATTTGGCTGTAGTCCATCACTTTCGTCTTCCACCATGTCCTTTGTTTTTTGTGCATAGACGTAATCAAAACAGCATAGAAAAATGTTTGTACATTTGGATTGGTCACATTTGGATATGACCTAAATGCAAGAGAGTTCTAATTAATGTCATTGCTTACACCTGTATCTTACTATTTTAAACCCTCTTTTTCATTTTGTCTTATTTTATATTATTTTCTGATTCTATTTATATTCCACAAGTCTTAAGACTTATTGGGCTAATCATGGAACTTGGGTATCAACTTTCATGCCATATTGTGTAGCTGTGTGTTGCTGTGAAAATTAGTCCTTGAATCCTTGAGTACTACTACTACTACTCCTACTGAGTAAAAAGGTCATTCAAACAAGACATTTAGTGGTAGACTTTAGTACAGTGATGTAAAAAGACCAATTCTCAAATTAGAATGGCTCTTATAACAAAAACAAATAAATCCTTCATCCTTTCTTCTGATTGAATGGATTAACTCCAGCACACATCAATGAACTATGTGCCAAGTTCATTTGTGCTATTAGTTATGTGTAAACGGTATGGGAAAGAAAGAACAAAGAGCTAAACTATGCTGTGAGTGACCCGGGCTGATAGCAGGTGCAGCCTTGCACTCCCTGAAAATGTTGCACATCACTAATTTTCCCAAGTCTTCTCAATGCAATGCCATTAAACACTGAGCAGGAACAGGAATAAATAAAACAGGAGCAGGAACAGGAATAAAGATATCCAGTATGACATATATGAAACCAATGTTATACTCTGTCTGTTGCAACTGATCCTTTTCATGCAGCACATGCCACAGTTGAAAGGGAATAAATATTTACTGGAAAGCTGGAAAGTCACACAGCTACAATTTTAAAGCCTGTGTGAATGGTAAAGTTTGATTTTTTTTTTTTTCTTGTCATCTTTCACTGACAGTGAAGCAATGACACAGTAACATGAAACAGTATGTTTACAAGGTGACATCTATGGTCAACCTAATGCCTCCTGTTGCTCCAACACTTGAGTATGGGATCATTTGTACAATTTTGGGTCTCTTTCCCATGTTTGCGCCTGTTTTGTCTTGCGTTTAAAAATATATAGTATATTCCCTACTTATTACTGTGTCTAAAATCAACCTGAAAGTTTAAATTGACACTTTGTATAGTGTTGTTAACTGTGTGCAACAAACCCATCTGTTGTGGCTTTGTTCAACCCCTGCACCTTCCCAGAGGCTAATCACGTATAGCCGCACATCGTGTAGTAGAGTTATTTGTACTCTAAACGGTGGACACGTTCCCAAAAACAACATTGTCACAATCATATTTGGCCGTTAAGACGTCACTTGAGCGCTGTTAGCAATTTCTAATCATAAAATTAAGTGTGTGAACACAAGTACAAACAAAATACGACCTTTGTTGCTGTAAAGACAAGTTGAGGATTTGGCATGAGTTCTGCTTCTCGTCTCGCTGAATAAACACACAGCAATGTCGATCAGCGGAACACAAAAACACATTAGATATGGAGCCTTAATCATACTTTTTGTTTTCATGCCATTTTTACCATTCTGCTCTCACTTCCAACAAATCAAATCAAGTGAGCCATGTGTTGTAACAGATTGAGTTCAGTTACTCAGACTTAATTTGCATGGCACGCTGAATGTGTTTTGAACAAATTCACCATAACCTTAACGAGCAATGGAACATAACCTTTTGTGGGATTAAGGAACTGGTACAGTATAAATAATGTGACCAAAGTCATCAATAGAAATGCCCTTACTTGGTGGTCCCTGATCAGCTACATTAGCCATCATTGGAAAGAGAGAAGAAGGTCTAAATGTATGTTTTACTCTTGTGGGCAAGTATTGTTTGCTTTTTTTTAATGAGAGCGGAACCCAGCCTAACCCTTGATAGATTTATTTTGATGTTTGTTTTTATGGATTTATGTCAATAAAGTGTAGGTCAGAGTTAGACCTGCAGTTTTTGATTTGTTTTAACTTTCTGCCTCTCTACAGAGAGGCACAGAAGAATCGTTAAGGGGATGCTTAAATCTCTACCCTCTCCCGCTGCAGGATTTCAATCTACTGTATGATGGAACGGGTGTAGGCAGTCTGAAAATAAGTTTATTTTTTATTTTTAAGAATGAAGGTTTTCCTATTCACCCACTAATACTAATACTCATCACTGTTGGTAAATTTTATGACGTATGAGTGATAGATAGACAGTAATTCTGTCACCCTGATAATCCTTTGATGGACCAAAGGGGAGTATACATGGAGTTCCGGAACGTTCACAATGTCTTTGTCATGTCAGGTAGCAGATGAAATAGTGAATAATTTATATAGTCAAATTATACTGCCCTTGATACAATATCACTTAATTTCATCTTCAAGTGATTAACAAATATAATGCAGCTTTCATGAATGAAATATAGTTATCGTAGGTGTGATTCAGTTCCATTTTATTTTTCATCAAAATGTCTGCCAAATGAATCACAGATTGTTTAAAATAAGTGTTAACCCAAACCATTCACACAATAAAACTTTTTGGAACCACTTACCCTGACCTAAATCCAGTGTTGTGAAACTGACGTGACTAGTTTCATTACATTTCTCAGTAATGTGGTCGTTTTCAACATTGAATAGCTTTTTCAGTGGCAAAGCTACTTTATCAATAGCATGGTACTATTCACAGAAGCTACATTTCCACACGCAGTTCTAAACCTTATCGATCAAAGCAGCTCCTCTCAGTCCCTGTAAAATGCGGCACACTAGTAGTTTGGACATTTGCGGAAGTTCGGTTCAAACTATCATGTCAGCAACCTGCAGCACACACAGAGATACAGGAAATCTGCTAACATGTTTTCCGGCTTTGGTAGGTGTGATGTTAATTTCGCAAGCAGAGGGTGATATTACCCATAATGGCGGCCCCATCAGATTCCTGGAGATTGATGAATTATTCTGTTTAATTCTTTTTCCACGAACACTATATTTACTAGACTACCATGTTTTGATTAGTGATGGCACATACAATGTATTCTTGCCCCCCAAAATTGTGGGTTGACTTTCCCTATAAGGGTTTAGATGTGTGTTTAAAATGCACGTTTGTTTTTCTGTGTTTTGGGGAATACATTTATTTATGTTTATGCATTGCACTCCTTAAGTAGGATCAAAATAGTTTCATTTACGGTGCAGACGTTTTTTTTTTTGTGTGTTTTTGTTAACTACATATCCATTTTGTGAAAAGGAAAAGGAAATTTGCAATTGTTACATTGTTTGACGGGTTGGCTACGCAAATCAAAGCATTTTGCAATCCAGACCTTTGCCCTGAGAAAAGCCCTTGCAACTGGACCTCTCTGAATGTTAATTGAAGATCCTCACAGAACACTTATATGTTCCAGTGTTTACTGTACAACCCCAAAAAGAAGTTTCAAGACGTCTAACACAAACTCAAGGAAACACGTTCAGGTATGTCCTGAAGTGTACACAACAAGCAAAAAGCAAACAGCAACAGCTAAAATAGCATCACAACGCTGGTAACATTTTTGGCAGTTATAGAATAAAACTGCGTCCATACATCTGTGCGCGCGTACTTGCACCTGAGTTTTGCACGAGAGAATTTTGAAATGCAGTTTTTCCTTTTTGAGGCTCCACCCAACTAAAGTAACGTTAATGTAGTTTGGCTACTTTGGTCATTTTATGATAGCTTAGCTAGCTAAATTTGTCTGGTTGTAGCTCACTACATTTTGCAAGCAGCTTGCCCAACGCTGCCTAAATCATATCATGCTGCCTGTTGTCAAATAGAATCAAGTTATTAAACCTGTAGTATGTAACCTTTGCCACTACCCCCCCCCCACCCCACACACACACACACCCACACAAAATAAAAAGATCGATTACTGCATTACAACAACAGAACAGAGCCATTATTTCTGTATGATGTAGGCAATGCATGTTATGACCCTTATATGTGAGTACATTTTTATTATGTTTTTGCAGTGCGCCACCTACCGGGCCAGCGCGGAAAATGAATGGGCATTCACAAAATATAAAAAATAAGATACTGACAAACACATCAAGGTCTTAGAGGAGCTGAATGGCGTAATCAGCATTGTGGCATCTCCTCTAGTGGTGGCTTGGGTGAAAATGAATTATTATTATTTTTAAACAAAAGAAAAAGTTGTGGATGATAGTTTTAGTCTGTTTAGTAAGCAAACTTAGAAAAAAAAATCACAGACAATTCCAGTTAGGTGTATATTGATTTTAATGAAAAAACCAAAAAAAAAAAAAAAAAAAACTTATTTTAGGCAAACAAAAATGGTGCATGACAGGGCATGAGAAAAAAAATAAAAACATGCCATCTCTTTCACTGCTTTGAACAAATAAATCAATAGCACATGCCACCAATTCTAATGGGAATAATTATGTTCAGAGATTTATAATAGTGTACTGTATCAGATGTTTTATCCATTGTTGTATTTTACTTTTACAGTACATCATCAAACTGTCAATCGTTTATTGATTCATGAGCGGATTGCTTGATGGATCCATAAATCAATGAACATACTGTATAGGAAAATATATAAATCTATGAAAAATAAATCTGTCTTTTGTTGCATGCATGGTGGAGCAAACTGTGATTTTAGCTTATTTCCTTTGTTGTCATATCCAGTCTTGCATGCACAGTATATACAGGACAGTACATGTAGTTCTGTGTGCACATTTGTTGGTAGGTTTGTTTCTCCTTTTATAAGTTCACTTATCTTGCACCAGGTTCTGTGTATTTTTGTGTTATTTCTACGAGCCTCAAGTTGTTTAAGTAGTAGAAAACAAAGAAAATGACACACTAGCCCAATGTGGGAGCCAAATACACCAAAGGTTGACGATGTCTTGCGCATAGTGCCTGAAAAAGGACATTTCATACATGTCCTGATGGAGAATTAACAGCAAAAGATATGGCCATGACATGCTTTTACCATTTAGGGTGGCTATCGTCTGTTTGCACAATATTCAGACTGTGATAGTGCTGCACAGATTTTCTTGGTGCAAAACAGGCAACATGATATCGAAAATCTGACCACTTCACACCAAAATAATACGTTTTGAGTTGCTAAGACCATATCTTAGTGAGACAACCTTATTATTATGCATGCTATTAAACTGACTGTACAGATCATGTTTTTTTTTTCTTTAACCATAGAGTCATCATATGATCCTGACGACATCTGTGATAACTTCACACACTTTACACTATAATGACAAGAAAATATCCCAAACCAAATGAAGACAGATACAACTGTAACACACGTATGGTATGTTAAATGGTAGTTGGAGTGACAGAATGTAATGTGGATCTTGAATGACGCTAAAAGCAGAACAACAGGGAAAAACAAAACAAAACCAAAGTGCAGTTCTATTGAGTGGTCAGTAAAATAGAGTACAATGAAAAACTGTCTGGCTAGGTGTTCAGAAGTAAACCTCTCATTATTCTGTCATGATTGATGAATTGACTCATTTTTTGTTGTTGTTGTTTTTTGCCCTCTTGACTTACAAATTTGACCTTATCGGTTTCATGTCAGCAAATTAGCTCGAAGGTGGACAGGTGCTATAAACTTGGCCACATGATGTGTATGTTTAGCAGAACTCTGTCGCGTCAAATGAAGCCAGCAGCGTTCAAATGGTTTACATCATGTCACCTTGTTGTATGGGTCAGAGGGCCAACGCTAAACACAATCAATGACTGTCCCACTTGCCTTGCCTTTAGGACACACAAGTCACGGTCCTCAGTGCTTGTTGGAACATGTGTCGGTGAACGTGTCACGCTCCAAAGCTGCTGTTACCAAGTCAAAATAAATGGAAACTAATTTAGCAAATGGGGAGCAAAAGCACCACCACGTGGGACTTGACCTCTGGTACCCAAGGGTTTGACCAAAACTTGGTGATTTTTCTGGTTCCATTTGTTGCTCGTAGTGTTCAAAAGTTGAAAGAGGCTCTTCTGATTTTGTACAAATGGGCGGACAGCTGCGCCAAATGCTTTCACAAATCCTCTTCAGTCTTTGTCTCGAGTGACTGAGGATTAAGATATCAAAACAGGGAGTGTCAAACCATCTGTAGTTGGTCACCGTGTACTAGTCTGTACAAATACTTAGATCCATTAAAAAAGAAAAACAATTACACACTGTAAATACGAAACAAAGTAAATTGAAAAGGTCACCACCAGTTTTGTTTTAAGAGCAGTTGTTTTGACATTGGAAAACTGTAAATAATAGAAAGAACCCATCAGGTTTTGGTGAAGACATGAACAGAATTGTGGGTCCTCGTGGTGGGGGACAAGAGCTAAAAAAAATATTTGACACAAAATAAGCATCCATCCATCCATTTTCCGTACCGCTTATCCTCACTAGGCAATACATTTCAATTCTTATAGATTTTGGTCAGCAGCTAGACATTGCATTGCATCAGTTTGCATTTTGAGCTGACAATATTCACAAGTTGGAGGCCGCAGTGATTCCATTTGTAATCAGGCTGCCGTGGCACACGAGTGTGCTACGTGAGCCCATCAGACGTGCTGCGGGAAATGATCTCGTTTCACTTAATTTGTCTGAAAATTATTCTTTATTAAGAATAAATATCTCTTTGTTCATTTATCATAGTTGTGGCAAAACAATTCAATGCTCTTCCACTAGATGACCAAAACTTTAGAATGTGTATCCACCGGTTTCCATTCATACAACAGAATCAGAGTGAATATGTCAGCTTTGTGTTCAAATAAACTGGCCCAGATTTCACACTGAGTGAGTACATTTGTGACTAGATTGAGATGAGCTCATCATTATTTCAGTATTCATACTTTTTACGTTAATTTTGTATTGATTTGTTTTTATTTTGGTAATGTAAAATGGGTGTCTTGGCTCAAAGGTTGGGAAACGCTGATTTGGTGTTCGCAACTTTTGTTTAGCTACAAGCATGCATCCGCTAATATCATATGTTATCCCTTAAAGGAGCCATAGGCTATGCGTTGTTTTCCGCAATGTCATTATAGAAGTGTTTACTGCATAGTTCCTGTCATTGTGTAACTGGCTTGATTTAGGGGCGGCAGGAACATTTGGTGGTAATGTTATGACAATGCCCATTTGTGCTCCACAATAGCTTGAGTGTGATCTCTTAATGACAGGGCCAACTGATTCATCCATTCTAAAGCAACAGAACATAAAAGTTTAAGTTCAACCCGTCTCTTGCTATAGGTAATGTTTTTTTTTGCATTTTGTTTATGCATAAGACAAGTCACTTTCTATTGTAAGCATGCTTTTCAGTTGATGACTATCATAGCCTCCCACAGAATAAAAACAGGAAATGTTAGGCTGCATTGCCAAATGTGATGGCACATGTTTTTAATATTGCTTTGCGGAATACATAAAAACACCAAAGATTCATGTTCTTTGGCCGTATAACATTAGCCATTAGTTTTCCTAATGACACCATATTTTAGGATTTATGCGGTCTATATGACAATATAGCATACATATGCATCCACCCCAGTTTTGCAAACTGGTCATTTACACCAAATGTGTGTAGCAGAGAACTTTTTACATCACTTATATCATCAATTGCTTGTCCGTCACCATGTAGGACACTGGAAACAATCCAGTCTTTCACCATTACGCTCAACCCCTGCTGTTTTTTATATTTCTTTCTTTCTTTCCTCCCCCTACTACGGTGATTGAGATGTTTTCAACTAAACACCTTCATATGCTGAGTTGTGGTTGCCAAAAAAGCTCCCCACACATGGAGGTTGGTCCAGTGTTATGGCCTCTCAGGGGTTTATTAAATCCCACTTGGCTTGTCAAGGCTATTTATGGGGATTATAAGGAACACCACTCTCAGGAAGATAGGTGCTAATCCTAAAGTGCCCAGTGAGGAGTTGAATTCCCATTTTAAGAGAGTAATGCCTCAGCTTTTTTCCCCCCGCACTGAACAACGAGTCTCTTCTGGGATCACCACTCAACTTTAACATCCACCTTCGATACGTACCATGTGGACTATTTGATTTCTGTCATGTTGAAATGTATTGGGGATTACAAAATACAATATCAACAGTTATTTGCAGAGAAAACTGTCACGGTATTGCAACTATAGCCTTTGATGAGAGATTCATTTTGAGTATTTAACTTTGTGGGATTCAGACCAGTACAGTGGGAGGGCATGACTTAAAATTCATTTGTGTAAATCCATAAAGATAATGGTTAAAAAAAAACATAAATACATAAAAAGAGCATGACATCTGAAGGATATCTACATTTTGGCATTCCAAATTCAGACTACAGCTTTTCTCAATCAAATTCATCAATTGACTTAGTCCGGAAATTGGCTTTCTAAAATTCGTTTTTGGGCAAGTTACAGAAACAGCTAAGAGGATGAAAGGTGAAAGAATCATTTCACAGTAACCAGTGGAAAGCTACAGATTTTTTTAAAAATCTTCCTTATTTTCAAATTTTACAGTTTAAGATTCTGAATATGCCAAGAACTGCAAAGGCAAAGGCATTGCTTGTTGGAATTCTGAATAATTTCAACATTTATAACCATAACCATCAGTGACTCTCCAATGTCCAACTTGCAAACCTATTTCATATATCAACATACTGTCATAGAGCACTATAAATTGCATTGCCTGTGTGTGAGAACTTACATCTTTTTGGGATTTTGGTATTATTGCATTTATCTTGCTCAGTGCAACATTGCAAAGGAAGAAAAGAGAGAAACAATTTAGCAAGAACCATGAAGTAGGCACTTTAATTGTTTGGTGAGCCACATAAAATGGTGCGGCAAACCAGATGTGGCCCCCAGGCCTTTAGTTTGACACCTGTGCTATATGTGTGTGTCCAGGATTTTTCACCTATTGAAAGCATGTGAGAGACGATATTTTTTCTCCTCCCTTTTCTATTATTTCTCTGTATTGCTGTCCATAAGCTTCAATTTCAAGAACATTCTATGACTCATAACTATCAATTTGTCAATGACAGACTTTATTACATTTATATGTCGCAGGTACTTTATGTCTTGCTTCAAAATACACAAACATTAAAATGCATATGCTGTGCTACGAAAGTATATATTTATGTTTCTGGTCCATTATGCTGTCTAAGCATATTCGATATGTTAAAACGAAACCTGTCACAAAGCAAATCAGACAGCAAAGGAAAAAAAACGATGATACCTTTTATATCATACATATACATTATGGATTAAGTATCTATGAAGGTGCAAAATTGGGTTCAAATTTTGGATTAAATCCGTGTGGCCTTGGCAGAGATATACTGTATGCTCTACTGAGTGCCATTCAAGGTATGTATGCAGACTTTGACCTTCAAGGCAGGCCACTTTCTGAAAATGGGACCTGTCCTTTAATGCTGACTCAGCTGCCACGCTTGATAAAGGACCTTTCATCTCCATCTACAGCGGCCTTTCTATCCGACTCTCTTCAAATAATATACGAAGAATTTCCAGCTATTGGTGCGTGACTGTGAGCCCACTTGGGTGTTTAAGATAAATCAATCTAAAGTTGGAGAAGAGGTTGAGGCTCTTTCATAGCAGAGCTCCCACCTTGAGGCCCGTGTCAATGAGGTGTCAGGAGATTGTGGCCACACACCAGCTCTCCTGTAACTGAATGGAGAAAGCGCGGGATTAATTGCGTCTCGTATCTACTGAAAGGGTGTCAGGACAGCAGCCTTTACAGCAGAGTATCGTGACTGTCTTTTCACTCGCTTGCACCCTCTATTTTTACCAGCCACCGACAGCTGGACAGTGTAACAGCGCATGGAAGCTATTCAGACAGGTCGAAAGTCAATGCATTCTGATCACAGTGCAGCCAATTGAATTAATTATTAAAAACACAGGCTCTTGCAGAAAAACAGAATTGTTTAGTGTCACGTTGCAGTTGCTTCCGGCCAATGACCTACGAAGTGTCCACTGACTGGCAGCGAGGGAAAAATATGAAAAATGACAAATGGTAGAGCAGGTAAAAAATATTGACTACTCTCATAATTCACCTGAGATTGCTCAGGTGCCTTGAATGTGAGCGAGAAACTGGAAAACTCGAGATCAAAAACTGTCTCGTACCGTTTTGAAAATAAGCATACTGTATATGTATATACTGTGTAGTGCAAATGGTTGTTTGTTTCTATGTGTCCTGCGATTGGCTGGCGACCAGTTCAGGGTGTACCCTACCTCTCGCCCGAAGATGGCCGGGATAGGCTCCGTTTATATCAGGGTTAACAAACATGGTGTCATCAGGCAAAATGTAGCCCCCAATGACTACGTGAGTAGCCTGAAGGCCTGTTCTAAAATAATACAGTAGCTCACCAGTGATGGGACATTGTGATTTCCCAGGAACGTTGTTGAAGCTCTCGTTTGAAAATGTAAATAACTGAAAAGTTATTTACATTTTTTTTTCCTACCTTGTTAAATCATTGATAATTATTCATTTACATTAGTGTCTTCACATAGATGAATATCATTATTAACAATAACAAAGGTAATTTGAGCAAATTAGTTATTTAATAAGTGTGTATCAAACAGGTATCCCTTCACATTAATCAGAAGCCAAGTAGTACTGTAGCTCTCAATTTGACTTGATATATGTCATATATTTATCATTTCCGGATTGTCATAAAACCTGTGAAAATGTATCGTGCTCGTCGTGGAAAATCATCATTTAAACAAAAATAGTCCTTAAAATCACAATTAAAATTAAATTGTTATCACTAAAGAACAAATCACATAAGACCATTAACAATGCATAAAAATTACCATAAAAATGTATAATACAATTGCATCATGATGTTTTAACTGTCCCACATTTAGTAGGTAGTGTTGACAGGTATGTGTTAATCTATATTCAAGCAACATCAGAACCACCTGGTATAACTTTTTTTTTTTTAACTCTTTTATTGATGACACTATGCCATACACAGTCATTGTCGTGACTATTGTAGTAGCTATTTGGTTTGGCATTTGGAGGCACCTAGCAGTCCGCGTGGCATCACCAATGTACATAACTAAAACACACGCACACAGGTTATTAAACTCACTCAATGTCAATGTGATCAATGAAACAAAGTTTAGCTCACTCTGCTGAGACGGTGTGTGTCTGCGCATGTAAGCATGTATAAATGGGATTAATCTGAAAACCGACATGTTCCCCTGAGTGAGCCTTAATAAATCTTACATCAATTTTAGTGGTTAGTCCAGAGGGCTGCTTCTTCTCATTCCGTCACTTTTTATTCCCTTCTCTCCTGACCACACATACCTGAGCTGTCAGACTGCAACTTTCCAAGCATATTATGAGCACGTCTCTCTCTCTCGAGTGTCCCATATGGAACTTGAAAGATGGCATCTGTGTTGAAAAGCTATTGCTCCCATACTCGTTGAATGGCCTCTTTGTGTGAGTGACTCGCAGTTGCGTTCTGTAGAGTGTCACAAAAGTCCTACGCAGTTTCTTATCTGAAAGTGGACAAGAAATGAGTTCCAGACTTGTGCCTGAATGTTTGGGGGAAAAGGAGGAAAAGTGTTTTATCTTCGCTCATACTGGTACTTTGTCATGGCTTTTGAAGGTCAGGTTATATTGTAACATGTCACTGGGACGCCGATTTTTTTTACAGCTCTGTCAATGGTTGCATTGACAGAGCTGTAAATATATGTAAATGTATAATTTCAACTCAATTAACTATATGTATGTATATATATATATATATATATATATATATATATATATATATATATGTGTGTGTGTGTGTGTCTTTCACAGGTGCTTATACACGTACAAAAAAAAGCAACTGAAAAGTTACATCGTGTAATATAAAATGAAGCATTTACTGTTCGGCCGAGACGTCTGCTAGCCAGAATCTGAGTTGCACTATTTTTTTTTCTGACTTTTGGCGTGCCTAATAATAACCCTATCTTATTACATAATTTCCTGTGTATTTGTTTTTTGTTTTTGTTTTTTTTAAGGCCAGTTTTGAAAATTTGTGGCAAGCTTTCATGCACAGGCTGCATGAATTGTCAAAGAGGGACAACGCAGGCCCGCAGGCCTTAAGTTTGACACCAGTGCTCTAAATTGACCATAGGTGTGAACGTGACAGTGAATAGTTGTTTGTCTATATATGCCCAGCTCAGCCGTGACCCCGAATAGTTTTCCTTATTTTCTTCTGTATTTGTGTTTCTCTGCCTCTGGTTTGAGTGAGTTCACCTGTCCTGTCAATTACCTGTCAACTAAGCCCTGCCCTACATTTGCCAGCCAATCAGCTCAACGGCTCTCTTCTTCCACACAGCTGTGTCTCATCTGTTTAATCAGTCTGAGTCTATTTAGTTCGACCACTTTCAGATCTGTTTTGTCAACACTTGTGTCACTGTTTTCTTTATCGCAAATCATTTATTAAGTGGAATTAAATAACTATTTATTTGCTGCCTGTCAAGTGCTGATTTTGTATGTACTATATCGTTTTATCTGCCTCAATCACACAGCTCAAACCACTCCGTATTTTTTCTGAATATGAATGGAATGTAATAAAACAGCCATACATCACTGCTAGTCATCCCCAACCTCCCTTTTCTTTCACAGCATATGGAGAGAGCTGTTGTTTTCTTGTTTTCCCTATGGAGCTCAACAGCCATTATTGGCATTAAGTAGGTCAACAAAAGGGGCTCGATGGCTAGTTCTTGGCAGACGGCTCTCATCTGTACACCTTCCATGTGGTCTGAGTACATTTGGAGCACTGCCATATTCCATGATGAAGCAGTCCATGCAATTAAGTTCTCTAAAGAACGGAACAGGAAGTGGCTTTTGTGGAGGAAAGGAAGAGTGGTTATAAAGGATCTTGATCTATCTTCCAGCTACTGGGCATCTTGTCCAGGCTCTTGTTGACAAGAGCATTCCATGTCATTTAGTAATGTAACCAGACAGCTGCTCTTTTGGGTAAATTCAATGACATGTCAACCATTTGCACTGAACAGAGAATATGCGGGGGAGGAAATGAGGAAGTTTTTCTCTCTCAACTTTTTTTCATGCTTTGGGAAGGGATTTTGTTGGATTGAAGACTCATGGGGGCAATGCCCCATGAAATCCAGCAATTTTTCCTTACTTTCCAATATATATTTTATATAATGGAACCTCTCAAGCCAAATGCCCCTGAGGTCGAACAATTTGACTGATATTTTCTGAAAAAGAAATAGGTACATTTAAAACGGCCAACCACCGTGTGAAGTTTGTGCTACGCTGTTGGCCGTGACGGGCGAAAGATTCACAATCGTAAGGGGTGTATCGGCCATCGTGGCTAAAAATGAGTGGCCGTCCATCTCACAGTGGGAGGTAGGCAAAGATGAAGAATAGGTGGGTGCGTGATATACTGGTGTGAGAACAAAGACCAGCTAAAGCTAGAATATGCAACTTTTCAGAACTGCTATAGCTGCTCTTGCACGGCCGTGAACATCCAATGTTACATGAAATGTTACGGGTTTTATGTTGTCTTTTTGGAATATACATTCAATTAAAACTATAAGAGAGATGATCACTTTACCCGGCAACTCAGTGAGAATGGTCACGTGACGTTCGCTGTGGTTTTCCAGGCTCAGCCATGCAGCCCTCTGCGAAAAGGACACACACCACTGTTACTACTACTAATAATGCATTACACTTATATAGTGCATTTTCTTGGCACTCAATGACTCTATACAATTTCATGCATTATTCATTCACTCCTCAGTCACACCCTGGCGGTGGTAAGCTACTTGTGTAGTCATAGCTGTCCTGGGGCAGTCTGACAGAGGCATGGCTGCCATTCTGCGCCTAGATTCTCAGAGAAATTATTTCTGCATGTTATTGCTGCTTAACCTGAAAATACTGAGTCACATCCCTTCATCAGTCTAGATCCCATAATTTCTCCCTAACTGGTCTGTCATTCATTCCTTTTGAATAAACTACTACAGAGATCTTGAGTCAGTGTTCTTATGTGCTGTGTATTTACCTGCTAATTAATGTATACACATAGCTCCATCTTATTTTCCAAATTCTTTGGTTAGCTTTGCCTTTGTTTCTGATCCATTGCCCATCGACACACACACATCAATAAAAGAATCTTGCTTCTCTTTCATTGCGGTCAGATGGAATGTATTGTAAATTTTGCTTGCGTCACCAAAGAGGATCTGATTGGCCTGAGAAGTATTGTCTCATCCCGCAAATCATGATTAATGATGTGACACAGAGCTTAATAAATGCAATATTTTCGCCAAATGCTTTCTCCGTGTGCATTTACTTGGAGGTTCCCTGGCGTACTATAAGAAAGACAAGTATCTGGATGTCAATGCATGAATCTTACTTTTACAGAAACAGAAGATGAGATACAAAGTGGTGAGATGTTGCAGAGATCAAAAGAGGGAAATACTGCTGAATGGTCAATAAAATCTTTATGGCGCTAGGCTGATGGAGGTCTTTGATAGTTACGGTTTGCAGCAGTCTGGGAACAGCCAGATGAGATAGCAAAGTATTTATTAGGTCTACCTATTTGCAAACAAAACACAGACTCTTATTGTAATGGTCATAATGTGGTGTCTTCTAGGTGTAAAAAAAAAAAAAAAAAAAAAAAAAATCATGACTGAAAACAGTCGACATGTCCATATGCATTCATTCTTCACATCTACATCTCTCTCGGCAATGTATTCAGAAATACCGACTTAATAATTACATAAAAGATTTAATGTTGAAAAGTCAATATTGAAATGCTGTACCGGCAATAACTTTAGCAGAAAGGAAAATCAGAGGTCCTACTGTAAATAGATGGACCTATTCAACATATTTTTAAGAAATGTTTTATCTGGTTTAGTGTCAAACCCACCAACGTGTAATAGTAGAATTATATTTTTCTTATTGCATATCCATCCGTTTTCCAAACCGCTTGTCCTCACTAGGGTTGCGGGCGTGTTGGAGCCTATCCCCGCTGACTCTGGGCGAGAGTCGAGGTACACTGTGAACCGGTCGCCAGCCAATCGCAGGGCACATAGAAACAAACAACCATTTGCACTCAGTTTCACACCTACGGACAATTTAGAGTCTTCAATTAACCTACCATGGATGTTTTGGGCATGTGGGACGAAACCGGAGTACCCGGAGAATACCCACACAAACACAGGGACAACATGCGCAAAGTCCACACAGGCGAGGCCGGGATTTGAACTCTGGTCCTCAGAACTGTGAGGCAGATGTGCTTACCAGTCTTTCACCATATTGCATAATATTAAGTTATTTTGTACTGAATTATAATGCATGTTATATGTTCAGGACCACAGCTTGAAGACATTTTGCTGATTTGGATTGCTTTAAAGTGTTTTAAGTTTTATTGAAGCCTCTGCATTTCAGGGGAATGTTGGCGATGTGATAACGACGTGAAAGGAAAAGTCACAATGTTGCATGACTGCCACCTGTAGGACATGCAGTGGACATTAAAATGTAAAATTCCTCATCATTGAAAAACAAAACATAAACAACATCAACTGCAAAACAATTGTTACACGAATGTCATCAAAATCTGTTGAAATAAAACTGGGAGTGGACTAGTAACTGAAGGGCCCCATGATTTATGTTCAATGCATATGCGTACAAATAATCAGCAGTGAACTCGTGTACAAGGCAGTAGTCCCAGACACACTGTCTGGACTTGGGTTTGCTCATCACTTTGCAGTGTCTCAGGGCATGCTGCTATTTGTGTTGCAGCATTTGGCTGCAAGGACCTTTCTGTTGTGCGCCGGTACACTACAAATAAAAGTCCTTTGAATTTAGTTCATTAGAACGTACATCGGTTGCAAATTATTAAAATGTGCTAAACTGACATATTACATTCGAGGAGAAGAGGGAAAAGAATGTCCATTTACCATATTGAATCACACACCCAATTCCAATAAAGTTGGGACATTGTGTAAACTGTAAAAAAAAAAAAAAAAACAGAATATCATGATTTGCAAATCTTTTTCAGCCAATATTAATTTGAATACACTACAAAGACTTGCTGCTTGTTGTTTTTTAATTAATTTATGTACTGTATTTACTGACATTGGTTTTCTGAAGGCGTTCCTGAGCCCATGCGGTGATATCCTTTACACATTGATGTCGGTTTTTGATGCAGTGCCGCCCGAGGGATCGAAGGTCACGGGCATTCAGTGTTGGTTTTCGGCCTTGCCGCTCACATGCAGTGATTTCTCCCGATTCTCTGAACCTTTTGATGATATTATGGACCGTAGATGATGTAATCAATTTGAACATTGAATATCTTGTCTTTGCAGAGTATTCAATTAAATATAGGTTGAACATGATTTGCAAATCAGTGTATTCTGTTTTTACTTATGTTTAACACAACGTACCAATTTCATTGGAATTGGGGTTGTACATCAAGCTCAAATGGGAAAGAATTCCACCCACCAACAATTAGTGTCCTCAGTTGCCAAAAGCTTATTGGGTGTTGTTAAAAGGAAAGGTGATGTAACACAGTAACATGCCCCTGTCCCATCTTTTTTGGAACACGTTGCAGGCATCAAATTCAAAATGAGTGAATATTTGCACACACACACACACACATGCGCACACACTCACACACGCACACACAAAACAAAGCTTATCAGTTTGAACATTAAATATCTGGTCCTTGGAGTGCATAGTGTATTCAAATGAGGTTGAAAAAGATGAGCTAATTATTGTATTGTGTTATTATTTAGATTTTACACAGCGTCCCTACTTTATTGGAAGTGGAGTTTATAAATACAATAAGTGTGTACCAGACTTGTCATCTGTTATTTTCAAATCAAAGTTTTAGGACTATCATGACCTTCATCACAAGACATTTACACTTACAAAATAACAGGATGTTCAACTTCCTCCTTTGGCAGCATTTTGTGGAGAGTCCATTAAAATAAAAAGAAAAAAAAGAAAAAATTATAAATAGCGTGTAATTTCTGATATCTTGTTAAATGAACCTGAAGGTTGTATTACACGGTAGTACCGGACAACTCCTGTCTGGTTTGATTTCCGCGACTCACTGCACTTTAACAATTGTGCCTTTGTCGCTAGGCGCCAGAGGGAGACAAAATTCTAAATTGACAACATTATTGCAATGCCGCAAGGGGCCCTGTCAGATATAGCGCCCCAGAGTCTGGGGGCGTTAATCCAATTATGATTATTATTATTTTGAAATTGAAAACCCTCAGATCGAGGTGCCTTTGTCAAAAGTTTGGTTTCAAGCCATTCAATACTGTGATATTTGAATTGCATCGAAACATACTGTTTGAAGACACTCCCTTACCCATGTGTGTAAAATACTTCTTTGTGTTGCACATTGTATAATGTGTGCAAAAAGTAAAGTTGATTTAAATACAATAGAGAATAATGCATTTTCTCTCGAATGAATTTTAGTTTTATTTTTTTTAAATAAGGGATCGACGGATGGATGGAAAAAAAGGGCTGACCTTTTTTGTATGATGCTTTTACAACACGAGATGGCAGTAGTACCCAACATAATACTCGGCTGGAGACTGTTTTAACAGAACAGTGGGCTTGTGCGACTACTCCATGTTTGCTGCATATCCTAAGTGTATTTCTGTCTGTACTTGCAGCATTGCATACTAACTTGTAAAGATATAATGAATTGTGCAGTTCATTATCTATTTTAGTGCAGCGCAGAAAACAAGTCAAAGCCAGGAAGGCCTTCTCTGCTGTCCGAACCACTGAGAGAAGCAGTTAACTCATCATTCATCAGTCACTTACATATTCAACTAAAATTATACTTTTTGTTGTTGTTGTTCTATGAACTTGTATTTATTTATTCCCAACAATCCATTCTCTTAATTTCCTATAGAGCAGCGGTGTCAAACATACCACCTGCGGGCCAAAACCGGCCCATCAGGGAGTCCAACCCGGCCCGTGGGGATGGAGAACACACTCACTGCTATTTTTCAATAAAAGTAACTTGTTTTTGTACACTGACAACACTTAAATGACATTGATGCACTTGTGAAGACCAAACAATGCCAAGTTTCAGGAGCACACTAATATAAAATTGTGTACCGTGTTCACATTGTGAAAATAATATCGAAATGTTTTGTTTTAAGACATTGAATATTACAAAATTTCAGTCAAAAGCTTCACTTCAAAAGAGGTTGGTTTGTTGGAACTTTGTTGGGCTTTTCTTCATCCACTGCCAGAACGTATAATTTTATGTGTACATTTACAAATTATCCATAATAGAATGGTGCACGGGCGCACGGTGGCCGACTGGTTAGAGCGTCAGCCTCACAGTTCTGCGGACCCGGGTTCAATCCCCGGCCCCGCCTGTGTGGAGTTTGCATGTTCTCCCCGTGCCTGTGTGGGTTTTCTTCGGGCACTCCGGTTTCCTGCCACATCCCAAAAACATGCATTAATTGGAGACTCTAAATTGCCCGCAGGTGTGAATGTGAGTGCGGATGGTTGTTTGTTTGTATGTGCCCTGCGATTGGCTGGCAACCCGTTCAGGGTGTACCCCGCCTCCTGCCCGATGACAGCTGGGATAGGCTCCAGCACGCCCGCGACCCTAGTGAGGAGAAGCGGCTCAGATGGATGGAATGGGGCACGCTCACTGACTCATACTGTTGAAATCCATCCATCCATCCACACTCTGTGTGTCATGCATTTCAAGTATTTTTTTTAAATTATTTTTTTTACTGTAGCTGATGGGTTCCAAGAAAGTGAAAAGTGCAGGTGTGTATTTCGAAACCCTGGCATCACGTCAATCAGTCTCTGTTGGTGTAAGAGCTTTTTTTTTACATAACCCCTCTCCAAAGAGAGCATTTTGTAGTATTGATGGTTTCTATGATTTGACTTGGGTAAATCTCTACTAAAGGCCCAGGTTCCAAATGCCAGTGTCAAAAGCAAAAAAAAAAAAAAAAAAAAAAAACCTCTGCCATTCATTCATTACCTCAGACCTCTGTGTTCCTTATCTTATTCTGTAAACATCAAAGGATTTTGTCTGGCTTTTGCTTTTTCTCTGGCCTTGGTCTAAAACACACCGTACACAGTTTATTTTATTTTATTTCATTTTATTGAGTTCTTCAGGCGGCACGGTGGACGACTGGTTGGAGCATCTGCCTCACGGTTCTCAGTTCCGGGGTTCAATTCCCGGCCCCGCCTGTGTGGAGTTTGCATGTTCTCCCCATGCCTGCGTGGGTTTTCTCCGGGCTCTCCGGTTTCCTCCCACAACCCAAAAACATGCGTGGTAGGTTAATTGACAACTCTAAATTGCCCTTTGGTGTGAATGTGAGTGCGAATAGTTGTTTGTTTATATGTACCCTGCGATTGGTTGGCAAGCAGTTCAGGGTGTACCCCGCCTCCTGCCCGATGATAGCTGGGATTGGAGAATGGATGGATAGTTCTTCAATGAGAAACATTACACTCAACAGCATTCTACTGCATAAAAGCACATAGTGATAACATTTGATCTCCACATAACCTTCAAACATGGAAAATGCAAGCACAAAAAATTTCTGTATTCAACATATTTTCTTGTTCTTCTTCTTCTGTGGGGTCTATTAGCGGTTATCTGACTTATTGGCCAGCTTGACCATCTTAATGCTGCATTTCCACCACCAACTGAAATTTTCTTTGCATTGTAAGGAAATCAATGTGAATTGATGGTGGTGGTATGTTGTGAAGTTTGCTGGTGCCATCTAGTGGTAGGTGGTCTAAAGCGCACTTGTATCTCAAAAGTTTGCTTATATCGCAAGACAAAAACCGGCCACATGACAGCTCATGTCTCAGAAAACTTTTAAGTCAAGGCTCCAATGTATTTCCAAAAGACGGACCACCCTCACAAAGAAGTGTTAAAAGAAGAACATCAGAAGAAGAATGTACGCTGAAGTCACCATACATGTCATCACTTATCAAAATTAAGGGTGAGTATTTTTATTGTGTTCCAGTGGTTAACTGGAGTGTTTTTTTTACACTGTGAAGATTAAATGTAATCTTGTATAATTTATGATTACTTACTGGAACCTTTGCCACTGTGATGGAATAATTTACTGATTCACCAGGATGACAGTTCATTTGGAGCAGTATGTTTTCAGTTAATCATATTGGAAAAATCTAATTTTCTCCAAGAGAATGTGACATTTAGGGGAATGAGGATTAGAGCCCACATAGCAACCAATCTGGATGGCCGCGCAGGATAGAATATGAATGCAGCCAGACGGATAGATTTCCATGAATGATAAAGATTTTAATCTGGTAAATCAAATACTTTCTTGACTGAAGTTTGGATGAGAAAAGAGGGAAAAGTTCTGCGGCATAAATATTAATTATGAACATTCCCAGCCCTCAAGCCCCCTCCCCAACCTCATCTCCACCCCTTCTACTCTTCCAGATTTTTGTTTTGGACAAGTGAGATCCTGTGATGCTCTGCCAGTGGTACTCCGGCTGCTCAAATATTTGAGCTCGGAAGCAGCCAAGTTGACTCAGCTTGGAACATGGCTTTCCCAGAGCTTTGATAAGGTGCCTGTGTTGAGCCCGGACTTCCAGGCAGCCTGCACAGTGAGTCTCTTGTGCATCTCTCCATCTTGTGTCCACCGAGGATTCAAAACAGACACTCAGGAGTAAGGGCCAGACAGCCACATGAGAGAGAGAGAGCATCCGAGACGGACACTGCGTCAGGAATTTTACTATTCCGAGATGTTGACTGGCAAAGCTCAACTTTAAGTGGTTGATGCTTAACAGTTGATGGTGAGTTTTTGGGAGATAGATGAGAAATAGTTTAGACTGCAATGAGTTATGCTTTACTTCCAAACCATAGCCCAAAATGCCGACTCTGCTTCATTATCGCAAGCAAGATTCTTTACACGTTGCATACTAACACAAACAGAGGACTGCATTGGCTTTGTGCACACAAGCTGACACTTTACTTGGAAGTAAAAATGGAAAAGAATACGGAATTGGTCCTTTTTCAGCTGTAACAGCCATGGGCATCGGACTGTGGGGGAAAGGAAGACAACTTTCCCAGGGACCCGAGCATGTGTGTGCGTGTGTGTGTGTGTGTGTGTGTCTCTGTGCGTGTGAGACAATTATCTTCATGTTTAATGGTTCTTTAGGCCCATTTTTTTTAGTTTGTGATTGTCCCGAGTGTGGATTGTGCAAACTACATGAGAGGTGTTTGCTTCATTATACTGCTACAATGTATGCAGAGTTGACAAAAGCCTCCCCTGCTAGAACAATTGGAGGAATCATTTCCATATCAAGATGGGAAAGGGAAGGCTAAAGAAATCTAAAGAAAGAGAAAATCCTCTCGAACCAACATTTTCTTCCACTTGGTCTTGCTTAGCTGTGAACAGCCAGACATAGAGAAACAGTCAATAATGAAGATCTGAAAGTTTGAAATTATGATAGTTTCGAATATATAATAAGAAACGACAAAACCTGGCTGGAAAATGCCATTAAAAAAAAAATCTGTGAATACTTTAAAAAGTGTTTTTAAAAAAGTCCAGTTCATTGTGCTCTCAGTATTGGTTGAACATGCCTGCTGTCCTATTTAAAGATTGTACAGTATTTGGTTTAGTTGTTTTATACATTTTCCAATTTAACACAACATGCCTGTCTTTTATTTTCCTCTCACCATCTTAATTTTCGAAGCTTACTCCATCCATCCATCCATCCATCCATCCATCCATCCATCCATCCATCCATTCTCTACTGCTTATCCGAGGTCAGGTCGCGGGTGCAGTAGCTTCAGCAGGGACGCCCAAAACTTCGCACTTCATCCAGCTCTTTCCGGGGGGATCCCGAGGTGTTCCCAGGCCAGCCGAAAGACGTAGTCTCTCCAGCGTGTCGTGCGTCGTCCCCGGGGTCCCCTCCCGGTGGGACGTGCCCGGAACACCTCACCGAGGGGGGCGTCCCGGAGGCATCCGAATCAGATGCCTCAGCCACCTCATCTGGCTCCTCTCGATGTGGAGGAGCAGCCGCTCTGCTCTGAGATCCTCCCGGATGACCGAGCTTCACACCATATCTCTAAGGGAGAGCCCGGACACCCTGCGGAGGAAACTAATTTCGGCCGCTTGTAGCGCTTACTCTCATAAAAAAAATATATATATATTGTTGATCTAAAAATCTATCACTCATTGAAAAGTTTAATGAGCTTCTAAAGATGTTAATCGTGGGCTTAAATGAGCAGCATAAACACAAAACTGCTTGCGTTACATACACTGTAGGTTCTTTTTCTCAGTAAATCACTATATTTGGGAATCTTCTACATCACTAGATCTGAATCTTTCATTTTTACCGTGATTATATTTTTTTTCTGGAATAAAGGTTGCCGTGGTAGATTTGCCTATACAGCAGCATTTTATGTCTTGATTTTATATTTACCCGAAAATTTGAAATTTCGATTGACACGAGGCCTTGTAAAAATCATTCAAAATGTACAGTAATTGTCTTCCAAAGATCCCTTTTCTTTACTGCTTGTCCACATTATGGTCGCAGGTGAGATTTAGCCTATCCCAGCCGACTTTGAGCTAGAGGAAGGGTACACCTGGGGCGACAGTCAGTCGCAGGGCACAAATAGACTAACAACCATCCCACGCATATGCACACTGATGCAATATAGACCACCAAACTCCACACAGGAAGGCCAGAGCTGAGATTTGAATGCTGAAACTCAGAATTGTGAGGCACTAACCACCATCCAAAGGGGATTTTAATATCTTAAATATTAAATTAATTGGTGGACTTCTTCCAGAGTGTTTTCATTTTACACATATATTATAATAAGCACCTCAAACTTTGACTGACATTTATTAAGGTTCATTAATTGTCCTTTTCCCCCCCCCCCTCACCTTTCAAATCATTAGTTTGATTTCTCATCTTCATTGATGAGCTATCTCTCGTCTGGGATCTCTCACCCAATACACAAATGCAATATAGTACAAAACTGTACACACAAGCACACATTTCCCACACTTTGTCCAGGTCCCAGCCCGTTAATATGCAATTACAGGGGGCCTAATTAACATTTTAATTAGGAAGTACATAATTGTGATACAGACCCAGATATTAGTGAGGTGCTTAATAGAGAGGAGGCAATCAACTCAATGACTATATATTACAGATACACAGGCCGATAGCCTTTTATCAGTTTAATGAATTATCTGTTTGATGGAGAACTTGCCCAGTTGTTCATTTCGGATACAGAACATGAGGACTTTGATGGATTTGTGGATGAGGACTGATCAAAAAATAACGTGATTACATTGTTAAATACTTCAATAAAGTACAACCGAACTCAGTTTTCCTCCCGCTGCCTTTTTAAAACATATGCTAGCGTGCATGCTAGCGTATGTTTTAGCGTGCATGCATGCTACCGTATCTTTTAAGCCAGCGTATGTTTTACTATGCGTGCGCCCAATAATACGGTGCGCCTTATGTATGTGTTAAATACAGAAATATACCCCGTAACTGAGACTGCGCCTTTTAATACGGTGCATCTTATGGTTGCGAAAATACGGTATGTATTTTGAAGTAACCATATATGCTTGTTTTCTCACATGCTTTCATGCCTTTGTCAAAACACCTCAAGGATTTATAGCTTTCTTCCAGAGTACATACTATTTACTGGACATAGTGACATAAAACTCAAACTTTCTGTCATTTTCAAAACAGCCGGTCTTATTCGACACGGCGATGCCTACGTTCTTGGTATAAATGGACCTTATGTCGGCGATAATAGGCCTGCCAAATATTACAGGCTACACGCTGCTGCTGTCCTTTTATTTACTCTTCATGAGGAGAAAATGGTGTTTGGCTTTCATACAGCAAGCATCTGCTTTTGGTCTTGGCAAGGGAAGCTTTCGTCTACTCCACAATAAAAACAGTGCCTGCTGGATGGGCATTCGAAGTAAAGACTGGTGGGAGACATCGCTTCCATTTTCTAACACCGTTACACGTGTAACTTTTAACTTGTAGCTTTCTTCTACCCCATAATACAAACAATGCTTGCTGGATGCCCACTCAAAGTAAGGACTGGTAGGAGTCATTGCTTCCATTTTCTACCACCATTACATGTGTGGATGTAAAATGAAATAAATCCGATTTAATGGGTATACTGTTCATGCGGAAAATAAATCTAAGTATCAGGGTGAAATCTAGGTATGTTTAGCTGGTAAAGAATCCTCATCTCATTATTCAAGTGATCATGTACACAGCATAATGTGATATGATTTAAGTTTTGGTGTGCTTGTACTTTGACTCATTTGTCATTGCTCGTGCTATTAACTCCAGAAAACAGTTGGGTCTTGCCTTATGACCCTCAACAAATGTGGTGGAAGTGCTACAATATTCCATAGAAACGCAACTTTAGTTTTGGCATTCTGTACTTTTGAAGTTGATAGGGTATGTTAATCCAATCTGTGAAGGGAAACATACTATGCAAACAAGTCTTGGCTGTTTACTGTTCAATTGACGTGTACCAACAGGGATAATGGCAGACATTTTCTGAGGATTTGTGAACATCTGGACATCTATTAAAACACTATTGCAGATTGGGGTGTGGAAAATTAGTTCACAAATCCAAAAAATGCAAAATTATTTGATCATATACTGACGCTTTTCTTTTGGTTGCTTTCTCTCACTAAACTCAATCTTGACTACACCGGGATTGCAGCACCATATAGACTCTGAGATGGAGATAAAAGGCAAGATGACCTGAACAACTTGTCCATGTTTTGTGTAGACGCGCAGGAAGTCACTGTGGTTCTGTCAGGGTGATCCGACATACAGGATGTCAATTTGTTGAGTTTCATCAGAGGGTCATGTCTCTATTTGTGGAGAACATTAAGCTGAGCCAGTACTGCTCTTTGTAAAAAGAGAGGCATGGATGCATGAGACAAACACACGAGCAGCACAAACACACAATTTTATTGTGATAAGGCACCACGAGATGATGAAATGGCAAATTTTGTATTATATATGTGTGTGTGTGTGTGTGTGTGTGTGTGTGTGTGTGTACATCCAAATCATTTACTGTGACTTTAGGTACAATAATCTCCCAAATCTCTCTGTTGTAGCTTGTATACATTACATTATACATTATTATTAGTGTTATTCTTAAACATTGGATGTTTGTTTAGTCAGATAATTACAGAATTAGGCACCACACTGGCAACACTTGGATTTTCTGGGGTCAATTACATCAACAAAATACACCACACGTACAACCCCAATTCCAGTGAAGTTGGGACGTTGTGTTAAACATAAATAAAAACAGAATACAATGATTTGCAAATAATGTTCAATCTATATTTAATTAAATGCACTACAAAGACAAGATATTTAATGTTCAAACTGATAAATGTTATTGTTTTTAGCAAATAATCATTCACTTACAATTTTATGGCTGCAACACGTTCCAAAAAAGCTGGGACAGGTGGAAAAAAAGACTGAGAAAGTTGAGGAATGCTCATCAAAGTCCTGTTTGGAACATCCTACAGGTGAACAGGCTAATTTGAAACAGGTGGGTGCCATGATTGGGTATAAAAGTGGGCTTTCCAGAATTGCTCAGTCATTCACTAAGCAAAGATGGGGCGCGGTTCACCTCTTTGTGAACAAGTGCGTGAGAAAAAAGTCGAACAGTTTAAGGACAATGTTCCTCAACGTACAATCTAATTGCATCTACGGTCCATAATATCATCAATAGGTTCAGAGAATCTGGAGAAATCACTGCATGTAAGCGGCAAGGCCGAAAACCAACATTGAATGCCTGTGACCTTCGATCCCTGCATCAAAAACCGCCATCAATGTGTAGAGGATATCGCCACATGGGCTCAGGAACGCCTTCAGAAAACCAATGTCAGTAAATACACCCGTAAGTGCAACTTGAAACTCTACTATGCAAAGCAAAAGCCATTTATCAACAACGCCCAGAAACGCCGCCGGCTTCTCTGGGCCCGAGCTCATCTAAGATGGACTGATGCAAAGTGGAAAAGTGTTCTGTGGTCCGACGAGTCCACATTTCAAATTGTTTTTGGAAATTGTGGACGTTGTGTCCTCCGGGCCAATGACGAAAAGAACCATCTGGACTGTTATGGATGCAAAGTTCAAAAGCCAGCATCTGTGATGGTATGGGGCTTTGTTAGTGTCAATGGCATGGGTAACTTACACATCTGTGAAGGCACCATTAATGCTGAAATGTACATACAGGTTTTGGAGAAACATATGCTGCCATCCAAGCAATGTCTTTTTCATGGACAACCCTCCTTATTTCAGCAAGACAATGCCAAACCACATTCTGCATGTGTTACAGCAGCGTGGCTTCGTAGTAAAAGAGTGCAGGTACTAGACTGGCCGGTCTGCAGTCCAGACCTGTCTCCCATTGAAAATGTGTGGCGCATTATGAAGCATAAAATATGACAACGGAGACCCCAGACTACACTGTTTATTGTTATGATCCCTTCTAAGTAGCACACACTTTCGAATAAATTTACCATAAATTTTGAGAAATTATAGATCAATTAGTCAACTAATTGTTAGAATTTTAGGTGACTAGTTGTCGCTCATAAACTGCTATATATAATTTGGAAATTAATTTTCAATTGCAGAAAATATGAAGGGAAAATGTGCTTTTCGACACAGCCTCTTCATATTAAATGTACATAAGAAAGCACCAACTCATTGTTGTTTGTTGACTCTGCCCAACCTTTCATGTGATAATGGACAACATGATTATCACTTTCACCAGTCTCTTTAACCTTGTCCATTTACTGTCTCCCGCCTGTTCTATCACCTACTAGTGATTCATTTTGAGTGCTTGGTTTCAGTTTTTGTTTCGCTTTCATCAATTTGGTTATCTTTCCTGATTTTAAAATAAGGAGTTTTTGTTCCCCGTTCAACCATTAATCCAAACAGAATAAAAGTTTTGAGCAATGCTCTTTGATGCCATTTGTATTCAGTCGCGTTCTCCTGAGATTTGATGCTGCATGTGAACTTTCTGTGGAGCCTATACACTGGCAGTCTGTGTGAGCAGCGGCACAAGAAAATAAGAACGAGTTGCTATGCTGCGCCGACATGGCTGACTGGTCGGCCGGCTCCGTGATGGACCCTGCAGCTTGTGAAAGGCTCAACTTTAACTACACCTCATTTCTTTCCACAGTGTTGGCAAGGTAACCTAAGCACTGGAAGAAAGACATCTCGTCTGCATAGCTGAGAGGGAAGACAAAAGAATCACTGACAGAAAGACAGCAGATCACCCTTAGCAAACTACAATGTAGGTACACTACAGAAGAGTATGGAACACGTTTAATCCACTTCACGCTGAAATGTTTTTTACTGAGCCTCCTCACTTCCAATTCTATAGAACACTTTCTAAAACCTAGCAAGTTACACTCAAACCACACAATCTGGCATGATGGGTCACTAAAGTAGCTTTTCATTTTAACCATTTTTTTTATATAGCTAAAGACCAATACTATAAAGTTCCTAGCAATCTATAAGACCTAAACCACTTTGTTTCAAATTACAGGACGACTCATAGGTCGTAACATAAAATTGATCAAACAGTATAGTTGTCATGAGTGTGACGTTAGCAGCAGTCGGATGAAGGAAGAAAGTAAGTTTTTTTTAAGTACAAAATTGGTGGGAACGTGAGGTCAACTCATATTTTACATTTTGGCTACCAATGGAAGTCCTCACACTTCTGAGATGCTGGGTTTACATCTAGCCTTCCTGTGTGAAGTTTTGCATGATCTCCCATTGCCTGTGTCTGTTTTCTCTGGGTACACCAGTTTCATGTTTTGTTTTGTTTTTATGTGTGCGCCTGAAGAAAACCCACGCTAGCACGGGGAGAACATGCAAACTCTACACAGGAAGGTCAGGGGCCCAGATTCAAACCCACAACTTCAGAACTGTGGGACAGATGTGCTAACCACTTCAACATTGTCCCACCCCCGTAGATCCAATAAAACCATTTTAACTGATTGAGGCAACAATCCGTACACTGTGAATGGGGCGCACTTATCGCATTGGTTAAGTCTGATTCGTAATGACTGTTAGTTGTAGTATCTATGAAATAATCTAATGTGTGATCATGTAAAGTCTATTTGAATCCAAAGGAGAATGCCTCCTTGGCTATATTAAAAATACTAACAAAGCCACTAAAAACAAAAAGGGCATAATTTCATAAATGCATGCATTTCATAAAAGCCCTTCTGCTATTAACAAATTTGTACAATGAGATTACTGTGAGTTGGAGGCGCTAGGTAAGTTAGCCCTCATACATATTCATCACACCCACACACAGTGATGATTTAACATCATGTGCCAAGTATCTGGCGCCCGTTTAGTCATCACAATGCTAACCAAAAAACTGAAGTTCAGTCATAATGTCATATCCTACTGCTTGCAGCCTTCAGGGTTAGAGAGGCAAGGGAAGCACATAGCACCCTGTCAGCAAAGGGGTGAGGGTTCGTCGACATATGGTCACACGTGTAACAACATGCCTTTTTATAGATGCTGCCACACACCTGCGAGACGCAGAGTCAGCTTTTTATTTGTTTGGCTACCTAGTCTCTTTTTGTCACAAGGTGTGCATGTATGTGTTTCAGTCAGTGGACACAACTGACAGTCGTTTTGCAGGAAATGTAATACAACATTGATGACTTTATGAGTTGGATTTGAACCATAACTGTGAGCATATGATTATTAGCCTTATTTATATATAAATACAATAATACGTTTATAATGATATAAACTATACTGTTTGTATCAGAAAATAACAAAGGTACTATATATATGTATAAATAGTTTACTCACCATTGGTGAGATCAATATTCATATTAAAAATGTTGAATTAAATACAATTTTTCGAATTCATGTTTAGATGGATGTGTGCAGTTATCTGAATTAAATAACATTTTTCTAATTCATGTTTACATGGATGTCTGCAGTTATCTTTGTTTTTGATACTGTTTGAAAAAATTATCCCACATTTCCTGGTAATTTCTATTAATTTCAACAGAAAGCGTAAATATTTTGAGAATTCCTTGGTTAAACTTCCTGTGGATGGTTTCCGTAAAGTTTCAGTGACTTTATTGGAAATTATCCGTCCCTTTCCAACCATTGTTGAAACGGCCGTTGTTGAAAAGCAATGGAAAATAATCTTGAATTGATAAAAGTCAAGGAAAAGAAAGATTATGAAAAACAGATGCTTTTTATTACCACATTCTAATTCTTCTCCTCCCTTTCTAAAACACACAGTTAACTACTCATTAAAAAAAATTGAAGGCAAGTGAAAAATGAGGACAAGACAAGGTATTGTCCCCATATAAGAACATTATAGCTTCAAAAAGTGAAACTTAAACCAGGATTGTTATCTACCAAGTCACTTTTGGTGTGAAGAAAAGAACCGAGCTCATTCTATGGGCCTCAATACTTTGCTTGATGAAAATTAATATTGCCCTCTCTCAAATGACTGCGAGTGTGCCTGAGTTATAATTAGCTTATAAAACACGATGCTTCTCTAGTGGTTTGTGTGGCTTAGGGCTCACAGTGTTCATCGAAGAAACCCTTGATGGATATTAACTGTTTAAACTAAAATAGTTAAATATTTCTGTGGATTTCTCCTGGCTAAGGGAAATCGTTTTTCTCTCTCTCTTATCTATTCCCACCAAAAGAACTGTTGGTGGTTTTCGGTGGTTATAATTGTAGTCACACATGTGGTAGTAGTTTTGAGCTATACATACTTGGCACCGGCACCACTGCTATATAAGCTTCAAATGGCCAACTCTGTTCTTTCACGTCAGCCCTTTGAAAGAAATACAAAAACAGATTGAATCATGGGACACACAATTTAATTAGAGGGAAACAAGTGGGGAGAAGCTGACCCAACAAGAAACCACAGATCGGACAAACTTCATGAAAAATATATATAATTTCAGTTTTACAATTATTAAAGTCCACATATTCAATACTCATTAGCACATTGCCACTGGATGACAAACTGTCAAAAGGTCTATTGGTACCTCAGTGGTTTCCCCCCACTGCATTTTTATACAAATTGTCATCACCTCCAGCATTCATTTTGGCAAAATAAACAAATAAAAATAATGGGAAAAAAAAGATTTCTCGGTCCTCAAATTGCGGGCATTTTGTAGGCCTCTTTCACAAGCTTTGTTTGTAGTCACCAATGTTCTTATTTTATGAACTATTTGCTGTAATAGCAAAGAGTTTTGTAAAATTGCTTTCATAAAATCTTCACATAAGGTAAATGCCTTGAGTGTCTGTTGAAGACAAAGTTCGCAAGATTAGGATGGTGTTTGATGCCGACTCCAACCAAGTGCTCTGTCCTCGTCAGCACAACACAATGCAAACCAACACCACTCACACTCTCCAACTAGCTTCTTTGGTGTTTCCAGATGATGAAACTGGTTGTAACTGAAAGGAGTGCATTTTACCTCAATCACCGCCAAACATCTTGTTTCACAAGTCAAAGATTTATAACTCCTAAAAGAGAAAGTAACAGTCTAAACATTCCACTCTGGATGTTCCGGTGTAATTGAATTCCCAATTCAAATTCCCAGTACATAGAGGACTAGTAGTGATGAATCAGCTCAGTTGCAGAGTGCATAAATACAAACATGATGAAGTGCAGCGAGCAGCAAAAACAGACTTTGCTGCGGCGAAGGCCAGAGCAATCATTGCCTGGCCACTTTTGTTTGTGTTTTTCCAAATGGGATGGAGTGGAATGGCTTGATGGGTGGGTTGGTGTTGGCTGGGATGAGGAATGAGAAAATGATGGGAGGGCTCCCACCACAAATTGTCGCAGCTCTGTTATTATGGCGAGGTTGAGCGCTAGCAAACAGTTACATGGCCTGATGGGTTTACACAATGGTCTTTTCTATATAAAAGCTCACCCTAGTCTTGTAGTTGGCCACTCACCGAGGCCTCAGTGGGAGCTAGGAATTCAAAGCTACCTCTACTTAGTCCAAAATAACACATACTTAATCAACAGAAAGGCAACATTTATACTGTATGGAAAATCCAACCATCATATTTGGTACATTACCCCATCTTGAAGGTGACGTAGTGTGAAAAGGCAGAAGACAGACCACACAGATTACGAGGTTTTATTAAACACCACTCAACTAAATTATACGGTATACGGTACGCTATCCATTTTAGATCAAAATGTTCGTGTTTAAATAAAATGAACAGATAACTGTATTTTCTTTCCACCAGTTTATTAATTTTTGCATCAGGTAACTATTTTGTGTAAGTTGATTTCAGTTGCGAATCCACACACTGATGATGCCATAAAATCAAATGAATTCTAAAAATCCATATCTAAGGGCACCGTGTTGACCGAAAGGTAAAGCCATCTGTTCTGAGGTTCTGCGTTTGATACTTGCTCCAGCCTTTCTATGTGGAGTTTGCATGGGCTCCGCGTGCTTGCGTGGGTTTTCTCCGGGTACAACAACTTCCTCCCTTTCCAAAAACCTGCACGTTAGGTTAATTGAAGACTCTTAATTTCCCATATATCTGAACATGAGTGCAAACATGTTTTGTTGTCTCCTTGTGCCCTTGATAGGCTGGCGACCAGCATAGGGCAAACCCTGCTTATTTTTTTTAAATTCAAATAGTTGAAAAACATTAGTTTACTAATTTCAAGTATTGTAGATGTATTTTCTTTACTTTAAATTTAGAGCAGGATTACGAACTTAAATGTTTCATTTTGACCAAAT
Organism: Phycodurus eques; assembly: GCF_024500275.1. NCBI lineage: Eukaryota > Metazoa > Chordata > Actinopteri > Syngnathiformes > Syngnathidae > Phycodurus > Phycodurus eques. Next base: position 12,111,065 of record NC_084544.1, on the reverse strand, counting down.
TAATTGAATGCGATTTGTGCATGTGGACGGAAGGAGCGACGTTGGCATTGGTAAGAAATACTAAGAAACTTTGCATTTTTGTAACATTACGGTTAGTTTAAAGTCATTTGTTTTTAAACACGTATCGGTCCTTGACTAGCCATAATATTCAGCCCTCGAATCTGACGTACTATAGTCCTGAGAGTATAGGCCCAGCTTGACAGTAGCCTAATGGGGACGGGAGGAGCTGCTGCTTAAATGTATATATTTTTCTCTGATAAATCAGAACGACGCCATAAAATGTTGTTTAATAACAACGGTAAAAGCCTTTGCCTTGTGTGAAGCTTGTACGAGTGTGTGAATGCAAGCACCAAAACTCATCCAGAATCCCTGCTAACCCAGAAATAAACAAGTCAGGGAGGTTTTTATTCATTCATTTTCCGTACCGCTTATGCTCACTAGGGTTGCGGGAATGCTGGAGTCTATCCCAGCTAACTCAGGGCAAGAGGCGGGGTACACCCTGAACTGGTCGCCAGCTAATCATGGGGCACATATAAACAAACAACCATTCGCACTCCCGTTCACATCTACGGCCAAATTAGAGTCTTCAAGTCTTCAACCTACAGCGCATGTTTTTGGGATGTGGGAGGAATCCTGAGTACCCAGAGAAAACTCACGCAGGCACAGGGAGACCATGCAAACTCCACACATGCAGGGCCGGATTTGAACCCAGGTCTTCAGAATTGTGAGGCAGATGTGGTAACTTCCCCCATTCCGCTTACTTGTATTAAGATAGATAAAATAGGCTATGCATTTTTTCCCACAATTTTAGACAGTTCACAGGTCTTAATAATGTCTGTGAAAGAATTATTTTACACTTTAAACACTTTATTTCTAGTCATTCTCATATCAGTCTATTTTAGCAGCTGACATGTCAGTGAGCCTGCCCTCATCCCGACCCAAAGAGATTAATCAAAAGTGCTCTGAGACTTTTTTTTGTAATGTTATGCACAGAATTTAAAAGGAGAATTTAGACAGCTTCATCACAATCCAAAGTCAAATTCTGAAAGAAAAAGAACAAACAATGCTTTTCATTCATTGTTAGTTTTGTTGCCAGGTTAACCTTTGAGAATCTCTGGTGTAAACATGCAGAGCCAAATGTAATTTTGCCACAGTTGAAATGCAACATCTTCCTGTTACTTGCATGGGGATTTATGAATGTGTTATTTGGAAGCTATTCAGCAAGTGGATCGTTTGTCTTGTGGTCTTGGATGTGCAGGTAGCGGTAGGGACTAACTCTCTTACTGTCAACAAAGGCAAATATACAACAGCATCATCCAATGGGTTCCCCAGAGAATTTATCAGTTAATAGTTTATGTTGAATTGGACTATTTTCCAGCAACAGGAATCTCACTGGTACAAGATGACTCTTTGTGATGCTCACAATTCACACAATAGGCCACAAGTGTTGTATTAAAAACTGGAATGACAATGTTTTAACATCAACTTTTGGTTAGAGCATCAGCCTCACAGTTCTGAGGACCAGGGTTCAATCCCCGGCCCCGCCTGTGTGGAGTTTGCATGTTCTCCCCGTGCCTGCGTGGGTTTTCTCCGGGCACTCTGGTTTCCTCCCACAATCCAAAAAACATGCATTAATTGGAGACTCTAAATTGCTTGTAGATGTGAATGTGAGTGCGAATGGTTGTTTGTTTGTATGTGCCCTGCGATTGGCTGGCAACCAGTTCAGGGTGTACCCCGCCTCCTGACCGATGATAGCTGGGATAGGCTCCAGCGCGCCCGCGACCCTAGTGAGGAGAAGCGGCTCAGAAAATGGATGGATGGATGGATGGATATATATATATATATATATATATATATATATATATATGCGACCCTGATCCAGACCTACAACAGAAGATAACACAATGCCCTTGATTTAAATATAAAATATGATTCATGATTTAGAATAGAAGCCCTAAACATCCCCTTTTCCTATTTTCATCATAAACATACCTCTCGATAAGTAAAATATAGCCTTGCAGGAGTTGTTGCCCCCACATCTCTTTTCACTGCCCACAACATTTGCATGTAGACAAGAGAGAGAAGTCGTAGGCACTGGTAAATTTACTGACTGACACTGTCTGTAGCTTTACAGCCAGTCTGTTGCCTTTGAGGTGGAGACACCACAAGAGATGTCCCACTGCGCTGCTAAGATTACTAGCGTTAGTATTTACAAGGCACACATTTCCCTTCAGGTCCTGAAGCCGCCCAGTGCCAAACCACCAGAACACAGCAGGTTGAGGAAGGTTGGGCGGAGAAGTGATTGAGTGTGTGGGAGAAATGGGAGTGAGAAAACATTGTTCTTGAATGCATTTTTGTTAATGGTTAATGTTTCATCCTCATTATTGTTGGCGACAAGTGATGTACTGATGGCTCCTCACTTAACTGAAACATAGCTTTAGAGAAGATAACAAAAAACCTTTCTGTGATACCTTCCTGTACCAATCTAATGGTCCTTTCAGTTTTTCCTACAATTACTGTACAATTGATGCATAAATGTCAGAGCTAATCAGTTCCCCGAATACCGCTTTTCAAGGTTCACTTTGTTTTTTACATTCTCTCCCACACACAATTGCACAATCCACCTCCTCCTCGCCACTGCTCACTCTGATCGAGAGCTTCCATTTTCATGGGCCCAGTATGTTTAATTATGATGCATGAGATTGATCATGTCTGACCGTCAGTCTTTTCCTGTCATTAATCTCAATTAACATTCATTATACACATTTTGAGCGGCACGGTGGACGACTGGTTAGAGCGTCTGCCTCACAGTTCTGAGGACTGGGGTTCAATCCCCGGCCCCGCCTGTGTGGAGTTTGCATGTACTCCCGTGCCTGCATGGGTTTTCTCTTTCCTCCCACATCCCAAAAACATGCATGGTAGGTTAATTGACAACTCTAAATTGCCCGGAGGTGTGATTGTGAGTGCGAATGGTTGTTTGATTGTATGTGTCCTGCGATTGGCTGGCAACAAGTTCAGGGTGTAACCCGCCTTCTGCCCGATGATAGCTGGGATAGGCTCCAGCACGCCCGCGACCCTAGTGAGGAGAAGCGGCTCAGAAAATGGATGGATGGTGATACACATTTTATTCCTTCAGATTGAATATGAATTAACATCTCATATTTGGACTGCATTCAAAACCCAAGGGTTGATGAAACAAAGTCATTGGACTAATGAGTAGGACTGGAAGTTATTTAAATGGTTTCATATATGTTTTTTATTCCTATAAAATACCCACTTATTCCAAAACATGTCAATTCTGTAGGCCTTGATGTGTAGAATACAACAGAACCAATTTAAATGTATGATTAGTTGTGTAGAATACAGCAGGAGAAAACATGAAAAGCAATTTAAATGTATGATTGGTTCCACACACTGGCAATGAACATCTTATCCGATAAGCTGTCAGCCTTTTGCTGGCTTCTGTTTTTAGTTCCCTTTTAAAGAAATGACATGTGCAATGCATGGGATCTGTTCTGCATCATTTCAGATCTTACGTTGTTCTATAGAGGCTCGGATTGTCTCAGTGCCATCATCACATTCACTTGAGTCTAAACGCACACAACAACAATCTATTAAAAACAGTTGGAAAAGAATCCTTTGGATTTTGGGATAATTTTGTATAGAAACAAATTTGTCAAATGATTGTCCATAAGCATGCCAGACCAGTAGTTGGCGATGTCAGGATAGCGCGCTGATGTGTGAATGTGTGAAGTAAGCGATCATTGATGATAGCTTTGTTCAAAATCTCTGATGAAATTCCAATGAAGTTGGGACGTTGTGTTAAACATAATTAAAAACCGAATACAATGATTCGATCATCAATCATGTTCGACCTATATTTAATTGAATATACTACAAAGACAAGATATTTAAAGTTCAAACTGATAAACTTTATTGTTTTTAGCAAATAATCATTAACTTAGGAATTTTATGGTTGCAACACGTTCCAAAAAAAGCTGGGACGGGGTCATGTTTACCACTGTGTTACATCACCTTTTCTTTTAACAACATTCAATCAACCTTTGGGAACTGAGGAGACTAATTGTTGAAGCTTTGTAGTTGGAATTATTTCCCATTCTTGCTTGATGTACAGCTTCAGCTGTTCAACAGTCTGGAGTCTCCGTTGTCGTATTTTACGCTTCCTTATGCGTCACTCATTTTCAGTGGGAGACAGGTCTGGACAGCAGGCAGGCCAGTCTAGTACCCGCACTCTTTTACTATGAAGCCACGCAGCTGTAACACGTGCAGAAGGTGGTTTGGCATTGTCTTGCTGAAATAAGCAGGGGCGTCCATGAAAAAGACGTTGCTTGGATGGCAGCATACATTTCTCCAAAACCTGTATGTACCTTTCAGCATTAATGGTGCCTTCACAGATGTGTAAGTTACCCATAACACAGCCCCATATCATCACTGATGCTGGGTTTCGAACTTTGCGTCCATAACAGTCCGGCTGGTTCTTTTCCTCTGGAAAAAAAACAGCCGGACTGGAAACTGGAAAAACATGCATGGTAGGTTGATTGACAAATCTAAATTGCCCGAAGGTGTGAATGTGAGTGCGAATGGTTGTTTGTTTGTATGTGCCCTGCAATTGGTTGGCGACCGGTTCAGGGTGTGCCCCGCCTCCTGCCCGAAGGTAGTTGGGATAGGCTCCAGCAGCCCGTGACACTACTGAGGATAAGCGGTAAATAAAATGGATGGATGGATGTTTTTAATTAAACTGATTGTTCTACCACATGGCACTAGAATGATCTATATCCAAAGTCATGACTGCCTTGTCAATGTATGCATGCTAAACATGAAATGACAGATATTTCCATATTCGGGTAATGCTTCAGCACCATGTGTCTGTCATTAGCGTCAGTCCTGGAGTCCAGACTCTGCGCAGATTTTCGTGGAGTGGGGAGTGAAGCCAAAGCAAACTAAATCAATCTAATTTGGGGGCAATCTGAGTTGGTAATGTTAGGTTGTGTCACTAGATGTTCTTTTAAAAGGGTGAATATCCACATTGACGCACTGCAGGGAGCGCAACCAGACCTCACCCAAGCAGAACATTGTTATTTTTCTGTTTCTCAACATTGGAGTACTGCACCCCCCCACCGCCATTTTCTTTCATTATTTTAAAGACAAAGAATTTGAGACAAACCATAGGGACACCAGTAGAGAGGAAACAGGATGATGTCACCTTATGGCGGACATGTTGGTTTTCTGGTGGGTTTGGCAGTTCTCAAAACTGCTCTGTCCTCATGTGAATACTTTCACCGTTTATTGTAAGGTTTTACTTTTTTTTTTTTTTTTCCACACATGAATGACTTGAGAGGAAATTCCACTGGGCATGGAATAAAAGGCACAATTAGCATATCCTATATCTAATAGGAGCACATATTTCAAAAATTGTTCCAGATTTACATTTTTCTCCAGCGACTGTTCTTTGCTAATCCTATTTAATTTGAAACTTTTTGATATACCTTAATGGCATACCAACTAGCTTTTTATGCTGATGTCTTACCACAAGGAGAAAAAAAAAAAAAAAAAAGATGGAGGGAGTTCAGGAAAATATAAGCAGTGATTAAAAGTTTTGGATCCACTGTGTACTGTGAATTCCCCTCCTTGATACTGTTATTCATTAGCAGAGTCATGCTTAATCCTTCAGTGGTGGATTTAGAACAAAACACATTGACACCGCTTTTAATTACCTTGAAATGTGTATGTGACTTCAATGTACTGATGAATAAAATCGGAAAATGTTACTCTTTATAAAGGCTGATTTCCATTTCTTGGAGCGCAAATAGAGAATAACATCATCATCATGGGACTGATGTTAGCAATTACTTGATTTGTATCAGGGCCTGGATTCATTTAGATAGAACGAAAATAGCTTTAATGGAGTTGGTTTATTGGAAGAGGGTTGTTGTGAGGGTGTAAAGTTCAGTGTTATTTATTAGGTGAAACAGGTTGTCATAAGTCATAAAAAATTTTTTTTAACAAAGTCTTTTTTGTTTATCTTGTCAGGTAGAAGAAATTCTAATTAATGGCAGATGTTAATTAGATGTCACTCTCCATTGCGCACAGCACTCAATATCTCATTCTTGAGACGCGACGGGTTTTGTTGCATGAGAGACATTCCTGATTGACTCCTGATTTAATCAAAAGTCGCAAACATCTCCGCTTGCCAGTTCAATTTAAAAAAGTCAAACAGTGTTGTCGTCATTCTCCGCCAGCTGCGCCGAGGCTGAACAGATGCACACAACAGCGAGCCGCTGTGATGCACCCATGTGTTTATAATCATCACATCATTTGACAATGTATGAGTCAAGACAAGGAAGTACATAAAAGCTTAGGTTCTAGTTTGGAGTACTACAGCTGCATCCTAAAAATCTTAACATTGGATAATTCTCCCAAACTGTCATACCTTTATCGCCCAACTCACCGTCATTAATTTTGGATGGATGAATACGTCTACATCTCGGTATATCGCACTTCATCATTCATGCCCCCACTGTACTGAGAATCTATAAGTGATTGTTTTTTTGTTTGTTTGTTTTTTTAATGGTTTTTTACAGTATACTGTAAATGCAAGTCCAAATTTAGAAACTCCAAACTAAACACCAGTAATAGTCATTCCCACAGAACAGAGAGAATATGCAGTATGTTTATGAGTTTTGTTGTATGCTCTGTTTGAATATGTTGCTGCTCCGTGGGTGTTAAAATAGACCTTGTTTTGAGGCTTATACATTTGTTATTCCCATAATATCTATGCTGCTATGCTGAAAATCCTTGGCATTTCATATAATATGTTAACATTAAACATAGTCAAATGAAATGAAATGATATGGTTTGGTTGAAAATTTCGGCATTTAAATATACCATGTTTTATTCTGTTTCGTTTTATGTGGTAGTTTCATAGGAAACTGACATACAACTTTCCATCATTAACAGTTTTTTGGATGGATGGACAATGTGGCCTGTATTATCTTTTACAATGACACCTGTCACTCCCATCTGCCAAGGCAGACATCATTACCACACAATGCCTGCACAGCAGATATGGCATCTGTGAATTGGAAGTTTAAGAGTTTATAAATGCTAAGTACTCATCCATTCATCCATCTATTTTCTGTAGTGCTTTTCTTCATTAGGTTTGTAGGTGAGCTGAACGTATCCCAGATGACTTCGGGGGAGAGGCGGGGTTCAACTTTGACTTTGTTTATGAAATGAGCAAATATGGTATTTCATTGAAGAGAAGGAAAGTATGGGTTATTTTGGTAGCAACGTCTGATCGTGCTCATAACTGAGGTTTTATATTTTTTTGTTGTTTATCCATGAGTATTCTTTATTCAAAGTGGATCTTGTTCAGAGAGATTAAAAACAATTCAACAATAAAAGCATTACTCTGCAAAGAATTCTTGCTGCTGCCACCAAAGTCATTTCTCTTCCCCAAACTTTACAGCAGCTTTCACTTTAGCCATTCAAAACATACAAAACACTCCACTGAACACAAACAATCCATGGTAATTGCATAGGTATACTAGCATGCCTTTTGTGGAGCAGGTCTGAGGGCAAGATGGATGTCGTTGTATAATGCGTCTTATCTCCCCTCTGAACTGAGGTAATGTCCCGTGAGGAAGCAGGTGTGTGAGGGGAGCCGGTTCTGGAGTGAAACGGATGGCTAAAGATTAATGGTTCCGGAATTAGTCTCCCTCCCAGTTTTCCTACACTGCGGTCTGTTGCGTGTGAAGAAAAAGATGATGATGCCTCAATGCCATAATGAGAATTGAATCACAATCTGTAATCTTTACGAGTGGAGCGCCTGCACCCTCAGAATGATGTCACCCCTTCTATTTCACTACCACAGCCAGTCATGACCTAATCATAACTCTCTGCTTTATCCCCACGGTCTCAAGCTGTCTTCCAGGAAGTGCTAAGACTGACAATCACTGGTTTAAGGGAGAAAGAGAATGTACAGTAAATTCAAAATATGAGAAGTGACCAACTTACCTGACGACTCAGTGAGAACGGTGATGTGTCTAATGCTGTGGTTTTACACAGAGGAAAAGCAGACGTGGCTGATGACAGGGGAAGGGTGCGTGAAGGAGGACGCAAAAGCCACGCCCCCGCGCTGGGGTGTTTCTTTTTTTTTTTTTTTTTTTTTTACCGCTTGACTGACTGGGAGCATTTCCGGGGTGTGCATTGTGCAAAACAACATCAGTTTGGCTAAGGAGCCCCGAAAATGTCACCTACGAAGAGACACGCTTACGAAGCACAGTTTAAACTGCAAGCTGTCAGTTACGCGGAGGAACATGGGAATCGACCAGCCACGAGAGAATTCAAGATCAACGAATCCATGGTTCAGCGATGGGAGGAAGCAGGAAAACGAGCTTTGCCAAGTCAAGAAGATGAAGCTGAGTTTGGAGGGAGAAAAACAAAACGAAAAAGAAAAACAAAACGCGGAAACAAGGCGAGGAGGCCCGAGTTGGAAGACCAACTCGAGCAATGGATTAATGAGCAAAGAACAGCCGGGAGAAGCGCCTCTCCAGTTACCATTCGACTGAGGGCAATAACTCGGAGCTTGCCATCATTCCTTTCATTCTTGACGAACCACTGGACATCGGTGTAAACAGGGCGTTCAAAGTGAAGTTGCGAGCGGCGTGGAAGCGATTGATGACAGATGCCGAACACAGCTTTGCTAAGACTAGGAGGCAGCGCCGGGCGAGTTACACCACAATTTGTGAATGGATTGTGGATGCTTGTTCAAGCTTTCGCACGACGCACATGATTTGCTTTCACAGGCCACATAAAATGATGTTGCGGGCCGGATCTGGCCCCCGGGCCACCACTTTGACACTTGTGCTTTAGACGCTCACTAAATAGATTGTTTTAGATTTGCCATAAATGCTAACACCCACTGTAAATCAAGAACAAACAACTTGAACAGTTACAATTCTTTATTTTACTTACTGTAGTTTGTTTGTTTACATTGAGTCTGTTTCAGTACGGATGTATTATGAGCTCACTGTTTTACTCATAAAATCTAAGCATACTAACTTGTTGCTAGCACCCAGACAGTAACATCAAGGACAAAGTTATAAACTAAACATGAAATAGCTTTGTTGCTGTACCATGCTTTGTCGTGACGATTCAACAAGTCACCCGAAATGATTTACATTCATTCTGCAAATCCCTTGCAGACAGCCTAGACGTCCTTCTGTCAAGTGAATGTATACAGGGAATCATTTCGGATAAACCCTATAATCATTCTGTCGCGTCTGGTGAGATATGATTCTTGCCAAATGCCATGACCTAAGAACACCCTGTTATGCTGGAATCACGCCTGTCTTTGGGTTTTGAGGAAAACACATGCCGTAAGTGATCAGAGGACCCATTGTGCAGTCTTTCTTGAATTCCAAAATAATGGTTTCCAAGCCCGATTGCTGCTGGAGTAAAAGAAGAAACCGCACAAATGTCTCACAAAAGCCTCTGTGTATGTTTGCCCATACGCAGCCCACAGAGCTTAATTCTAGCTTTTGTCAGGCACAGACTGCTTTAGGGGCCAAACATGTAGGGAATATCAATTTATGTAACCGATGCAATGTTTTTTATGGCCTCTTCCAAAGCCATTAACCACTCACTCACTCATGATTTCTGACAATGCATTTGCCTGCTTACATAGAGAAAAAAACAGCCAATGAAAATTGGTACGCCAAACACATTCTTGAAATGTCAAGGGTTAAAAGAGGGCTCTCAGATTTGAGTGCACATGCTTCCAATTAGGTCTCAAATAGGCAAGAGGAAACAGTTTGTTTAGGAATATGACTGAAGAATGACTTTAATTACCTTGGAGACTAAGTGGGGCCTAGATGCCGCTATCATTCTCAGCACCAGACACTCTTAATTCGTCACACCAACAGGGGCAGTGAACACAGAGAAAACAACAAGCTTGGGTATTATGGTGTTATTTGTTTATCAGCGCCCGACTAATCAATGAAAGCAGTTGAGAACAAACGTGAAAGAAAATAGGTAACACTGACTGTCTTTACTTTGCCACAAAAAATCACCAATTGTCTTAAATGAAACGCCACAAAAGTGATTAAGATCACAGGCTTTCAAACTATCCATCCATTCATTTTATCTACCGCTTATCCACACAGGCGTCGCGGGCGTGCTGGAGCCTATCCCAGCTATCTTCGGGTGAGAGGCGGGGTACACACACACATACATTTTTTTTTGGAAAGGGTCTGTGTGTGTATGTGTGTGTGTGTCACAGCCAATCGCAGGGCACATATAAACAAACCACCATTCGCACTCACATTCACACCTACGGGCAATTTAGAGTCTTCAATCAATCTACCATGCATGTTTTTGGGATGTGGGAGGAAACCAGAGAAAACCCATGCAGGCACGGGGAGAACTCCACACAGGCAGCGCCAGGATTTGAAGGAACTGTGAGGCAGATGTGCTAACCAGTCTTCCACCATGCCTATACTTTCAAACTATTAATAGTTAAAATGCAAATCAGGTCAATTAAATGTCAATATATTGTTCTATGCAAAGCTCATCTAATTAGATTGCAAAGGATGTGATTTACTGAAGATTATATATTAATAATGCGAGGAAAATGCAATTGTGACAACCTAAACCTGGTTTAATGGCCTAATTAGAATTTTATATTGTGTGGTGTGTTATAGGTTGACTAAAATATGGTAAATCCTTAGTGTTAGGAAGGTAATACATACAATGTAACAACCTGTTACCAGCAACTGTTGTTAAACAACAATTATATTATAATATTATATTTTATATATATACACACATACACACACAGACCCTTTGTGTGTGTTTTAATGTAGTGTGTAGATGCTCCCTCTGCAGTAAGTCATTGTCGGCAAACCTTGCACGATAATACAGTTTTATAATCTTCACAAATGCTTCTAATTCTGCTCATTAAAAAAATAAAACATTATATATATATATATATATATATATATATATATTATATATATATATATATATTTTTTTTTTATATATATATATATATATATATATATATATATACACACATACACACACAGACCCTTTCCAAAAAAAAATTTATATCATGAAAAGGTTTATTTATTTCTGTAATTCCATTAAAAAAAGAAACTTTCATAGATTATAGAGTCAGGGTCCAAAATTATTTTTAAAAATATCTAGTATTTATTTGTTTATTTTTATTTTCATAAAACCCACGAAATCAGGAATTTAAAAAATTAGGATACTGTTAAGAAATCAGCCCAAATTTTGCAGGCTATAAATGTTTTAAGATGAGTGTCACACGCTAATCATCTCCTAAACTCAAAGCACCTGCACAGCTTTCACCAGGTGTCATTAAATTGTTTCAGTTTGGTTCAATATGGGGAAGACTGCGCACTTGACAACTGGCCAGAAGACCATCATTGATACCCTCCATAAGAAGGGTAAGCCACAAAAGTTCATAGCTAAGAGGCTGGCAGTTCACAGAGTGCCGTGTCCAATCATATCAATGGACAGTCTAGTGGAAGGACAAAATGTGGCGGAAAAAGATGCGCCAGCAAAAGAGATGACCGTGGGGTTCAGCAGATTATCAAACAGAGAAGATTCAAGAATCTAGCAGAGATCCAGAAAGACTGGAATGAGGCAGGAGTCACAGCTTCAAAAACCACCACATTCAGACGCATTCGGGAGATGGGCTACAATGTCGGGTTCCTCGGGTCAAGCCACTTCTGAGCCTGAGCCAACGTACAAAGCGTCTCAACTGGACAAAGGAGAAGAAGGACTGGACTGTTGGCCAGTGGGCCAAGGTCCTCTTTTCGGATGAAAGTAAAGTGTGCCTTTCATTCGGGAATCAAGGTCCAAGGGTTTGGAGGAAGACGGGTGAAGAACAGAACCCAAGCTGCTTGAGGTCCAGTATGAAATATCCACAGTCAGTCATGATTTGGGGTGCAATGTCCAGTGCAGGTGTTGGTAAACTCTGCTTTCTTAAATCCAAGGTCACCGCAACAGTCTACCAGAATGTTTGAGAGGACTTAATGATTCCTTCTGCTAAGGATCTGTATGGAGATGCAGATTTTATCTTCCAGCAGGACCTGGCCCCTGCCCATACCGCCAGAAGCACCAAAACCTGGTTTGATGCCCATGCCTAATGTCTAAACACCATTGAGAATCTATGGGGTGTTATCAAGAGGAAAATGAGGGGCACCAGACCCAAAAACAAAGAAAAACTGACGGCAAGCATCAAGGAAATCTGGGCTTCTATAACTCCCAGGCAATGCCACAGGATGATTGCTTCAATGCCTCGGCGCATCGAGGCAGTGATTAAGTATTGAAGATTTACGTATCGTTTTGGAAGTACCATACTTTGATGGATTTAATGCGACCCTAATTTATTCATTTTTCTTTTCTATAAAAAATGAGAAGTAAATGTTGATTTCTTTGCAGTATTGTAATTTTTTTAATTCCTGATTTCGTGGTTTTTATGAGCTGGAAACCCAAATGATCTACTGTAAAAATAAACAAATAAATACTTGAAATTGTTTAAATTGTGGGCCCTGAATATATAATCTATGAAAGTTTAACTATTTGAATGGAATTATGGAAATAAATAAACGTTTCTATGATATAAATTTTTTTTTGGAAAGGGTCTGTGTGTGTGTGTATATATATATATATATATATATATATATAGAGGTAGTCATTTCAAAAGACGGGCCATCCTAGTAGAAGAATAGTTCTGGGGACCCGGGTTCAATCCCCGGCCCTGCCTGTGTGGAGTTTGCATGTTCTCCCCGTGCCTGCGTGGGTTTTCTCCGGGGACTCCGGTTTTCTCCCACATCCCAAAAACATGCATTAATTGAAAACTCTAAATTGCCCGTAGGTGTGACCGTAAGTGCAAATTGTTGTTTGCTTGTATGTTTGTCGCCCGCGACCCTAGTGAGGAGAAGCGGCTCAGAAAATGGATGGATGGATGGATGCTGTGCTATATTGTACTATAGCATTGTATTGTGTTTTTTTTTATGAATCTACCTATGTCAGATTAATGCTAATGTAGTGTGTAGATGCTCCCTCTGCAGTAAGTCATTGTCGGCAAACCTTGCACGATAATACAGTTTTATAATCTTCACAAATGCTTCTAATTCTGCTCATTAAAAAAATAAAAAATTATATATATATATATATATATATATATATATATATATATATATATATATATATACATATACATCTCCTTACACAAACATTTATAGCGTAATGCAATTCATATCATCAATTGTATATGGTACAAATCCTGATGCTATCAAACAAACCCAAATTTCACACATACTTATATGGTCTAGTACAAGGTACATTCCATGACATAATGATGCTGCGTTACCCAAAGGTTCGACTGGAAAATAGGTTAAATTAGGACCACTTCAGAGCATTGGACGTGTCTTGTAATTGATTGATGCTCAGCATAACCTGGCTATAATTACCATCCAAAGTGTGTGCTCACAAAAAAAGCTTTCCACCTCACATTCCAGCAGCAGCATTCGTGGCAAAAATAATACTGTATATGGAAGGGTTTGGAATGTTACCACAGTTATAATAATGATTGTTTGAATTGCATGTACAAGCAAACTCCTGAGCGCAATGCTTTATGTATTGTGTAATAAAGAGAACTTCTTTAAAAAACAAAAAGAAAAACAAAAAAACAGCCTTTGCTGGATAATCCTAATTCACCGAGACTTCGTGAAAGAGCTGGTCAATCAAATTAGGTATGATGTGGTTTTGAAACTGATTTTAAGACAGATAATTCACAAATCACACATAAGCCTTTAAGAATACTTTTACATTATCTGGGTGATTGCTTCTCAGCAGCTTATCATGACCATCAGTCAACTTGAAAATAGAGCAACATCGCTTCATCCCATAATGCTCGGAATATGGAAAGGGTAAAATTAAAACAGTTTCCACTGAGTTGCAAAATTCGGTACCATCCCCAATTCTTTCTTGATTTAGTCTAAAATTGTAAAAGGTACTAAAATAACCAACCCACAGGGCAGTGATTCCCAAACACTACAACAGAGCGTGCAGTGAAAGATCGCCAGGTGTGGCGTGGGAAATTATTCTATTTCACCCTTTAAAAAATAAATGTATTTTCTAAAAATAAATGTATTTTTGTCATCTATCGATGCCAGCGATGTATAGTGACAAGCAGAACATTTAAATGTTCTTCCACCTGATGGCAGTAGGAACAATTAACCTGTTGCCATTCATACACCAGAATGATACTGTAGCTTTGTGTTCAAATAAACAGACACAGTTTTAAATATGTGAGCAAATTGAGATGAATTCAGGATTCTTTTTGGTTATATACTTTGTGTTTTGTTTGGTGGTGTGCCATGAGACCTTTACTACGTAAAATATGCGGCTCGGCTCAAAGGTTGAAAATCCCTACCAGAGAGTATCACTTCCTCTTCATTTCATTTCCTCCATTTCACTACTATTTTAATGTCGGGTAAAACTAGACATACTGAAGTTCAAGCGATATTGTACTACGGTGAGATACAGATATGTGGCTGACACATGGGTGGTAATCAAAAGCCAAGAATTGCAAGGCTTCACCGAGCACATTAACTCTGTGGACAATTCCATCAAGTTCACACATGAGAATGTAAAAGACAACAGGAGACGACTGGGGCCTCCATGTTGGGGTTTACAGAAAGCCCACACTCACCGACCAAAACCTACTTTTTGACTCACACCACCGTTTGGAACATAAACTGGACGTTATTTGTACCCTACAACACAGTGAAGATGGAAAGACCATCACTTAAAAGAGGAGGTGGCCAACGACATCTCTGACATCTTTTTTCCATTCCAAAAACACTTAATAATTCTGCCTCCGGCAAATAGCACGGATACACAGCCTCCCTGGCTATAAGGCAGCTCCGCCTCCACTTTACAACTGATTTGAATATTAAAGAGGGAGTTTCCACCCAACGACTCTTGTGGGCAGACAGTGGCCTCCCTGCCAGGGAGCCTAATGACTCCCCATTTTTGCATTCCAAAAGAATGATACCATACCTAATTTGGGATGTCCTAGTTGCATGAACTGATGAAGCCTGCTCGAATGAGAGCAGAAACATCTTCTAAGACTACCAGAACAGTCCAGTTGTGATCGAGTCAATGCCTTGAGAATGATATGACCTGGATGATGACAATATTCACAGGCACGGTGATCTGAACTAAACTGTACCACTTGGGGGAAACATGGCTCTGTCTGCATTGTGCTTGTCAGAATATTAGTTTAATTATTTCAATGAAACATATAAATCAGCTGTCAACAATGTTCTAATCTGGAGCAAAAGTGCTAACTTTAGAAAAATTGTCCCAAAGACAAGGTTTTGCCTATACAAATGGTGAAAAACAAATAATTTCTAAATGTCCATCTGAACACTGAAAAACAAATCATTTCTAAAACTAAACATGCGCAAGTAAATAATATTCATTCATGAATGATGGAACAGAGGGCTGTTGTTGTATGTGCCTCAAGATAATGTGTATTTGTTGCTCCTTACTAAACTCTCAAACCAAATACAGGTAAAGTTTTAGAAACATTCTTCTTGATAAGATGGGGAGCACAAGCTCTTGATGGAACTGGCATGATCTGCAAATTACAGTGTATTCAGGCAGCTGTGTATGTCTGTGTAATCGTACGCCTAGTCTTTGCAGTCATGCCCTCTTGTTCAATCAGTATCTTTCCAGCCTTTGTGTGTCTATTCATTCTGTAATTGGTTTTACTAATTCTCATCACCCTGCACTGCACCTCCTGCATCAGCCATTCAGCACCTTACCTGCCCTTGTGCTGTACCAGTCCAGCCATGTCTCATCTGCATAATTATCCTTATTGTAGCAAGTTGTGCTGTTTCTGTTTAGTCATGCAATTGACAGTAACGCTCATTGGACTGCATCAGTTGTATTATACTGGAGAAAGTTGTCAGTATCTGTCTGTCATAGCCGTTTACATGCTGCAGCAAATGGATTTATAACATTTATCAAGGTGTGTTAGTTGGACTGCACTATTGATAATTTAATAGGTCCGATTTTAGATGGTTTATTTGCCACCATCAAATCATCATGTTATCGGTCACATAAATCCAATAGTAGAATACTTGATCCAATAATTACTTTTTCTTTGATGGAAAATAAAATCAATTGACTGTATTGGTTCAGGCCAAAGTTTATTGCTGTTCGGAAGGTTTTTTTTGTGTGGTTTCCAATTGTTAGCAAACGTTTGATAGGTAATTGAAGGGGTTTATTTACATAAAATATACAGAATATTAAATGTGCCTGTTAGAATGAAATAGAATAAAACATATTTAACAAAGCCTAACTTCAAATGTCATTAAGATGCATTTACATCATAGTTTACAGTCAGTTCTCTCCCTTTCATGTGCACTTTGTCCTACATATTTGTGTATTTCTGTGAAAAAGCACCAAGTCTGCTTTCAATTGCTTCCAGATGTGGAATGCCAGAGATAATCTGTCCTCATGGATCTCGGTGAGAAAGGGGTTCCTTGCAAAAGCTTGAGGGTTTAGGCATTGGGCCCCTAGATTTTAGACATCCCATCCATTCATCCATTTTCCGTACCGCTTATCCTCACTAGGGTCACGGGCGTGCTGGAGCCCAGCTATCTTCGGTCGAGAGGCGGGGTACACCCTGAACTGGTCGCCAGCCAGTTGCAGGGCAGCTGTAAACAAACAACCATTCGCACTTGCATTCACACCTACGGGCAATTTAGAGTCTTCAATTAACCTACCATGCATGTTTTTGAGATGTACGCAGAGATCCCGCATGTGCAAAATATGAGAAACAGAAATGCTGACTGAAACTTGCATGGACTCACAGGAACAAACATTACAGGTGATGGAATTTGGAGCATTTCACAGTTCCTCTTGTACAACCCCAATTCCAATGAAGTTGGGACTTTGTGTTAAACATAAATAAAAACAGTATACAATGATTTGCAAATCATGTTCAACCTATATTTAATTGAATACACGACAAAGATAAGATATTTAATGTTCAAACTGATAAACTTAATTGTTTTTAGCAAATAATCATTAACTTAGAATTTTATGGCTGCAACACGTTCCAAAAAAGCTGGGACAGGGTCATGTGTACCACTGTGACATTGGTTTTCTGAAGTGTTCCTGAGCCCATGCGGTAATATCCTTTACACATTGATGTCGGTTTTTGATGCAGTGCCGCCTGAGGGATCGAAGGTCCCGGGCATTCAATGTTGGTTTTCGGCCTTGCCGTTTACATGCAGGAATTTCTCCAGATTCTCTGTACCTTTTGATGATATTACGACTGTAGATGATGAAATCCCTAAATTCCTTGCAATTTTACATTGAGGAACATTGTGCTTAAACTGTTTGACTATTTCCTCACGCACTTGTTCACAAAGAGGTGAACCTCGCCCCATCTTTGCTTGTGAATGACTGAGATATTCAGGGAAGCTCCTTTTATACCCAATCATGGCACCCACCTGTTCCGAATTAGCCTGTTCCCCTGTAGAATGTTCCAAACAGGAGTTTGATGAGCATCCCTTAACTTTCTCAGTCTTTTTTGCCACCTGTCCCAGCTTTTTTGGAACGTGTTGCAGCGATAAAATTCTAGGTTAATGATTATTTGCTAAAAGCAATAAAGTTGATCAGTTTGAACATTAAATATCTTGTCTTTGTAGTGTATTCAATTAAATATAGGGCGAACATGATTTGCAAATCATTGTATTCTGTTTTTATTTATGTTTAACACTACATCCCAACTTCATTGGAATTGGGGTTGTAATTGACGGGTCAAAATCACCGGTTAATTTGCACAGGAAACATTTAGTGTTTAGTGTACGTTTACTGCCATGACTTTAAAGTCAAGAAAGAAAAGTTAAGTGAGCAGAAACCATGAGAACTATTCTCTAAGGTTGTATATATACAGTAAATACTGTGCTTGCATATCAGCTGACTCAAACTGGATTTGTCGCAAGAATTCCATGAAGTACTTCAACAAGATTAATTTCTTCCATTTGTTGACCTTTTTTCATTTATAAAAAGTAACCTATTCTGTTTACAGTATCTATTTCCTTGCAGTTACTCTTTAAACACTTGAACTGGTGATGGATAACACATGCTTACTGATTGAGGAAGAATACAGGAAACCCATCCAAATGAGCAAAATTTGAAGCAACTGCTTGTTTAATGCGCATCGTCAACAACCCACACTGCACACTTATCACTAAGAATCATGCTTGCAGATTCCAGTTCAGATAAACAGGAAGGAAGGACCTTTAAAGGATCCAAAAATAATTTTACTTTGACAGGGACAATTTTGTAGACTAGAAGATTAAATTACTGCTGCACAGCAATATAAAAGGAAAAAAAGCAGTGAAGGATCCTCTTTGACATTCAATCAGAGTCAAGTGTCCCACAGTGGAAAAATATATATATGTGTTTTTTTTCAAAAATAACCAGAAAATATCTCTTTGACACAGTTAACTATAAAGTATGTGATTACTCTGTATGTGGAAATGTTTCTGGCCATATAGACAAAGGTCTTTTGTAGTTCTTAAATGCTTGTGAACGCTTTAACTAGAGTTTGCCTTTAAAATGGGAGGCCTCACTGGACACTACACTTTGTTATTGAAGGATTCTCTCGTGGTCAGTGAGGCAACGTATCAAAAAGACGGCACATAGCAGATCATAAAGCATAACAAGCTCACATTTCTGAAAACAGTCTGCAACTGTTTCAACAGAGAAGTGAAGGGAAGAAAGATGTTGGATCCCAGATTCGGGCACTCGTTGCCTCGACAGAATGTGAGGAAAAAATTGGAGGTTCTCTTGCATCACCTACAAAAACAATTGCTAAATACCAGAATGAAATGCCAGAACAAAACCAAAACGAATATTTTGCATTTTACAATGTTTGTCTTGTGTGTTGTATTACTTTAATTATACCCTTTATTGGGCGGCACGGTGGGGAAACTGGTTAGCACATCTGCCTCACAGTTCTGAGGACTGGGGTTCAAATCTCGGCCCCACCTGTATGGAGTTTGCACGTTCTCCCCGTGCCTGCATGGGTTTTCTCCGGGTACTCTCGTTTCCTCCCACATCCCAAAAACATCCAGGGTAGCTTAATGGAAGACTCTAAATTGTAGGTGTGAATATGAGTGCGAATGGTTGTCTGTTTATTTGTGCCCTGCAATTGGCTGGCGACCAGTTCAGGGTGTACCCCGCCTCCTGCCCGATGACAGCTGGGATAGGCTCCAGCACGCCCGCGACCCTAGTGAGGAGAAGCGGCTCAGAAAATGGATGGATGGATGGATAAACCACTTTTACATGTGCAACACACCCACCAACAGCATGCGCAATCAGAATGAACACACAATTTAGTGCCTGCTAATTACAATCTTGGTAACTCAGGCCCTATATCTACTATACCAATCTACCCACTTGGTAAAGCAACTGCGTACACTAGTAATTACTATGTGCAGTCACCCAATTAAATATCAGAATACATGAGGAAATCCATAAAATGTGCAGATTACATCTGCACTTTTCTTTTTTCTTTTTTTTTATAATACAGTATAGTCCTTCCAACTTTAATCTCACCTATAGTTAGTTACTTAGGTTTCTTTTATGCACACAATTCTTTTATATAGCAGGCCCCTTGGTCTCTTTTCTGTCACAGTCCACTTGCATTAGGGCCAAGTGGGGCATTGTTGCACCAAATTGTGTGTGCGACCGTTGGCACCTACTTTCTCAGGCCCATTAACGCTACCTGCAGGATCGGAATGAAACTTCCGGGGCATCATTCTTTTTCAATAATGAGTCAGATGGTTTGGCATTGCACTCTGCACTCTTCCATCTGTAGTGATAACTGTTTTTTGTCCTGATGTCATCGTATCTCCTGCTGGCATCCCTCATCCGTAGCCTTTTTGCACATCTCACAGAGATGTAAGGAGAGGTGCCCCAAGTTCTGGCCTCGGAACAAGTACTCGCCTTATGAGGCTGTGTTTGCTTTCTAGGGTGTTTTCGCAGCCTTGCCGGGCAGATCACACCTCTGCGGGCGAGCCTGTGTATTTGGGAATACTTCTCAATGTACTACTCCAAAGCGTGTGAATTTGTTCAAGGTTTGTGCGCATTTTCACAGTGTTGGTATACGTGTTTACAGTACTCTGTTGTATATATTTAATTAAAAGTAACCTGCGGGAATGGCACCTACCCGAGGCCTTGTTTATCTGGTGACTAATGACCTGTCCACATGATTTCAGAATAAATAAACATTTCAGGGAAAGCAGTCGGCCTTTAAAAATCAAAAAAAACAATAATCACACCCTCATATAAGATCTCAAATAGAAGATGATGGTTTTGAAAGTGGTTACAGAAGTTGATATCCCAAACAAGCTTTAGTAGTAAACATAATGACAACTCAAACATACCGTTTTGCACGCAATGAAAGATGTTGAGTGATGCAGTAGTTTAGTGTTTATAGCACTATTTTAATGCATTAATCTTTTCGCATTATTTTTGTTTTTATTTTTTATTTCTCTCTTGAGCCACAAAATATGAATCCCATCCCTAGTTTTGATTAATTATCATACAACAATCGCTCAATCTTATAGACAAATACAGAATACATATGAATAAAAATACATATCTGTTTTGAGAAATGGAATAGCAGGTTGAACTTACCAGCACCACGTGTGTTTGTTCGCGGGAGCAAGCAACTGTATTGATTTTGTCCTTTTGCCAAGCACTGTCCATGCTGAAGGTCAATACTGTCTATTGATTTGGCTTCAAAATTCTGCCACAGGGTATTGGACAATAATTAAGATAAAGATATTTCATACCCAGCTAATTTAAATGCAGCACTCCAAGTCACTGAATTCGACTTTTTGTTAGCTCTAATAGAAAATACACAACCATTTTTCCATGCATCTTCATCGGAAGGTCACGTCAAAAGAATATATATATATGAAAGATTATATTAACAGTCTCGGGTCACCTGCACATAATGTACATACTACAGTATGTGCTTGGGGTGGTTACCTCACAATCAACCAAAAATGTCACAATGAATACAGTGATTATGTGATAATTGAAATTGGTGTGTAAACATCTACAGTACAGATGCATCTCAATAAATTTGAATATTGTAGATTCAGTTAATTTATTTCAGCATTTCAATTCCAAAAGTGAAACTCATAAATTATACAGATTCATTCAACACAAGAAAATACTTTTCAGAAGGCCAATTCCAACCTCATTTCCATACTAAAATCTTTCTGACTGTTAAGATGGTAATTTCTTGAAGATGGTAATGTGAGTTTTCATTAGCTGTAACCTAAGATCATTAAAATAATAACGAAATCATAAAATTATTTACCCCTCCTTGAGCTGTCACTTTATCATGGTGGAGGGGTTTGTGTGTACCAATGGTCCTAGGAGCTAAGATGTCTGGGGCTTTATGCCCCTGGCAGGGTCACCCATGGAAAACAGGTCCTAGGTGAGGAACCAGCTCCAAAAACCTCTATGAAGATGAAAAATTCAGGAAGTCGTTTTCCCTTGCCTGGACGCGGGTCACCGGGGCCCCCTTCTGGAGCCAGGCCTGGAGGTGGGGCCCGAAGGCGAGCGCCTGGTGGCTGGGCATGCACCCATGGGGACGGCCGGGCACAGCCCGAAAGGGTAACATGGATCCCCCCCTTCCCATGGGCTCACCACCTGTGGGAGGGGCCATAGGGGTCGGGTGCAGTGTGAGCTGGACGGTGGCCGAAGGGAGGCACCTTGGCGATCCGATCCCCGGCTACAGAAGCTGGCTCTAGGGACGTGGAATGTCACCTCTCTGGCAGCGAAGGAGCCCAAGCTGGTCTCCGAGGTCGAGAAGTTCCGACGAGATATAGTTGGGGTTGCCTCCACACACAGCTTGGGCTCTGGTCCAAGTCCTCTTGAGAGGGGTTGGACTCTCTTCCACTCTGGAGTTGTCCACGGTGAGAGGCGCTGAGCATGTGTGAGTATACTTATTGCCCCCCCGGCTTGGCCCCTGTACATTGGGGTTCACCCCGATGGATGAGAGGGTAGCCTCCGTCCGCCTTCGGGTGGGGGACGGGTCCTGACTGTTGTTTGTGCCTATGCACGAAACAGTAGTTCAGGGTACCCACCCATTTTGGAGTCCTTATAGGGGGTGCTGGAGAGCGCTCCCGCTGGAGACTCTATCGTTCTGCTGGGGGACTTCAATGCTGACGTGGGCAATGACAGTGAGACCTGGAAGTCATTGGGAGGAACGACCCCCCCGATCAGAACCCGAGCGGTGTTCTGTTATTGGACTTCTGTGCTCTACACGGATTGTCCATAACGAACACCATGTTCAAGCATAAGGGTGTCCACATGTGTACTTGGCACCAGGACACCCTCAGTCGCAGTTCGATGATCGACTTTGTGGTCGTGTCATCGGACTTGCGGCTGCATGTCTTGGACACTCGGGTGAAGAGAGGGGCGGAGCTGTCAACTGATCACCACCTGGTGGTGAGTTGGCTCCGATGGTGGGGGAAGATGCCGGTTCGACCTGGCGGGCCCAAACGTATTGTGCGGGTCTGCTGGAACGTCTGGCAGAATCCCCAGTCAGAAGGAGTTTTATCTCCCACCTCCGACAGAACTCTGCTCACATTCCGGGAGAGGCGGGGGTTTTCTAATTCTAATTTATTGAGATGTACCTGTAAAGCATGCAAATGAAGATGGGAGACCTTGTGGAAAGAAATTTCTTGCATTTTAAGCAAAGAAAAACAACAACATACTCTTCTCTTTTATTTTCCTTTTAATAGACTGATCACATGATGTTTAATTCATTCAGTGAGAAAAAAAAGTTTTGCTTTTTCACCGCGACCAAATGTTATATTATTTGATCAAATCGGTTCCATTAGACTTCATGCTATGTCGTGCGTGTGTGCTTAGTGTTTTAAAGTTGGCATGTTATGGCACGTCTAATTGCATGTATACCAATGCATCTCTGGTGCCACTCATCAAGTGTGAAATTACACAACCAAGTAAATCTTTTTTTAAACACCTATTTCCGAAAATGTGACTGTCGCATGAGTTTCTCCACTCATGACTAGGTTACACGGAAGCAAGTGCAGTGTGAAAAGACTTTTACAAATGCTGCAGTGGCCGGGGCAGAGTGGAAAAAAACATGAGAACTATTTTACATTTTGAAAAAAATATGTAAGCAAATTTCCGATGAGCAAAATGACTCCTTTATTGTCAATCATTTGCTCAAAACATCCATCCATCCATCCATCCATTTTCCGTACCATTTATATTCACTACGGTCACGGGTGTGCTCGAGCCTATCCCAGCTAAGTTAGGGCGAGAGGTGGGGTACACCCTTAACTGGTCACAAGCTAATTGTAGGGCACATAGAAACAAACAAACATTCGCGCTCACATTCACACCTACGGGCAATTTAGAGTCGTCAATTAACCTACCACGCATTTTTTTGGGATGTGGGAGGAAACCGGAGCGCCCGGAAAAAACCCACGCAGGCACGGGGAGAACATGCAAACTCCACACAGGCGATTTGAACCCCGGTCCTCAGAACTGTGAGGCAGATGCGCTAACCAGTCGGTCACCATGCCGCCTGCTCAAAACGTTACAATCATATTTCAAGATTGTCAACATTTAATTTAACAGTTACAAATAATAACAATTGACACAATTTTTTACAATGTTGTGAATATTCGTTCTTCATCCCCCCCAAAATAAGTTCAGGTGGCTAGTAGCAGAGAAAACAAAGAGTAATTCCAGAATGTAGTAAAATTTCTTAAATAGTCATTTCAGTAGTTTTTTATTTAAAATACTTTAGTTTTATTAGTGTTGATAGAACATTTATGAGAGTTTATTAGAATGACAAACTCGTCATTAAATATGCAACTCCATATCCTTGGATGTCGGACATTTTTTAAATCTGACTTTGGTAAAATATTTGATGTCTAATCCTGTATTGTACTGTAAAAGATAACAATGTAGTCCATTACGTGAGCATGGCCTGCTAATTAGCACAAACCTGCTATTAGCGACAAGACCAGCAATCAATATGCCCCCCTTTTCCACTGAGGACTATCATGGACTGCTGCAGAGGATGTCAAACCTGGAAACGAAAAACCACCGCCTTGAAGTGTATGTGGATGAAAATGGACTTTGGGGGAATGAAACCACTCTACCAATGTCTCAAAATGATGCGGTAGTTCATAATATACTGCTGAACAGGTTGGAAAGGTGGTAGGGCTAAATGGAACAGTCCTTAAATGATTGAGGTCCTACCTGGAGGAAAGGAGTTATTGTGTAATCATTGGAAGTGTTCAATCTCATAGGTGGCGGTGACACCTATGAGGTCGACCCCTCTCGGGTCAGTTCTTGGACCCCTCCTGTTCAGCCTGTATATGCTACCCTTGGGTCAAATTCTTCAGAACTTGAATTTTGACTATCATAGCTATCACAGCTATATGCAGATGACACACAGTTATATCTAACAGTGTCTCCAGATGACTACAGTTCAATTGAGTGGTTGTGTCATTGTCTAAAACAGATAAATAACTGGATGAGGCAAACGTTTCTTCAATTAAACCACAATAAAACTGAGAATTGTTTTTGGCAATAAAGAAAAGAGGATTGTTGTTAGTAAATACCTGGAGTCACTCTCTTTAAAAACCAAAGACCAAGTCCAAAACCTTGGTGTTCTGATAGATTCCGACCTGACTTTCAACAGTCATATCAAAACAATCACTAAAACTGCCTTCTACAATGTGAAGAACATATCCAGAGTAAGGCTTGCATGTGTCAAGCAGACCAGGGGAAGCTCATCCATGCTTTTATCTCAAGTAGACTTGACTATTGTAATGGTCTTCGTACTGGACTCCCTAAAAAGAGCATTAAACTTCTGAAGCTCATTCAGAATACTGCAGCTCGGGTTCTGACCAGAACAAAGAGGTCAGAGCATATTACTCAAATTCTAAAGTCTTTACACTGGCTTCCAGTCAGAATAGAATAGATTTTAGAGTTCTGCTACTGGTCTATAAATCACTCAACGGTTTTGTTCCTGAATACATGAATGAAATGCTAATGTAATATAAATCCAGTTGGGCTCTGAGATTGACAGACAAATAGTGAAGCACAGATTCCAAAGCACACATGGTGAAGCAGCATTTAGCTATTATGCTGCACACAAATGGAATAAGTTGCCAACAGAAGTGACGTCAGCCCCAACTGTGCATGTTTTTAAGTCCAGGTTAAAAACTCTTCTTTTTTCCCATACTTTTTAGAGCATTTCCACTTTTAAATGATATTTCTTGCACTGTACGCTGTTTTAATTGTATTTTTTTTTGTTTTATTTTAAATGTTTATAAGCTGTTTTTTCCTTTGTTTTAAATGCTTTTAAAATCATGTAAATCACATTGAGTTACCTTGTGTATGCAAAAAAAAAACGCTATATCAATAAATTTGCTTTGCTTTGCATTGATATTTTCCGTAGGTCCGATTAAAAATCCATTGAAATGCATACTATTCTATTACGACGACTCCACCGTCGGTGAAAAAGAAGAATAATTGCATCAAACTAGTGAGATAAACCAGACAATATAGTGTTCATGGACCATGCGTTTCGTGTTTATCACACCTGCCTCCATCTGAGCTTGCCAGATCCTCTTCTTTTCCAGGTGACTGAAGACT
The DNA here is from genome assembly GCF_024500275.1 of Phycodurus eques. Classification (NCBI taxonomy): domain Eukaryota; kingdom Metazoa; phylum Chordata; class Actinopteri; order Syngnathiformes; family Syngnathidae; genus Phycodurus; species Phycodurus eques. The sequence goes on along the minus strand of NC_084544.1, from coordinate 12,085,253 downwards.
GAAAGTATTTCAGGGCCTTCAGAACATTTATCACAAAATGATGGGATGGGATTTCCCGAAGACAATCTCTGAAGAGAGGAGTACATAAGGACTTGTTTAATATGGCCCCCACAATGCCACAAACATCAATTATCTGGAAAATTTTATCTTTAACTGCAAACTTTGTACTACAGTTTCAAAAGTCAGCACACAGAGATCCCGTCATCAACAGTTAGTTTATTGCAGTCTTTCATAACAATCCATTTGAAGTTAACATGTTTCATTTTTATTTTATTCTGCACATTTCGAGAAACAGACATATTTTTCTTTTTTCTTTTTCAATACCAACTCAGAACAACATGTCACAATCACACAAAGCTGCATTTCAAGCCTGTGGGCTAAAAAGTGGAGCACAGTTCACATTGCATGCGGATGCAGTTTTGGGAGCTTAGACCAACAACGGTCCCTCTCTGACTACAGGATTGGCAAACATGTACTTATGCAACACAGTGTACAAAGCAGACTTTGAGCAGGAGTACCCAATGAAGGCAAAGAACGTTTTTAGCAGTGCTGTTTAATCTATTTTATGGGGGGAAAGCAAATCAACACTGCAACCACTAATCACGTCATTACTCTTTTTTTGTTTCATGTTGGACAGGATACAGTATGTATATTTTTTTGTCAACCAATGATTTACTAATTTTTATGGTCTATAATAATAGCAGACGAGGTCAGACTCCTTTCCAAAGTAACTATTCCTCTAAAGTTAATTTGTGTGCCAATTTTTGAGACACTTTTCCATATATTCCAAGTCAATGTACAATTTACTTTGGAACCTCATAATTCCCTGAAGTCTAAGAAGGTTCCAAATTTGGGGGGGGAAATACTCCTCGAAAAAATAAAGTGAAGAAGCAAAATATTAACTGAGTCGACTCACATTCAAAGCAGCATGTTCACTTCTTGACAGTTAAGGTAGTGTTTTATTTTCCCACTTCAGCAGTGTTTAACTTCTTTATACTCTTGAGTGACAACTATGGATGTTAAAAAATGGGATGATGCTGGACTTCTGCAACATGACTCATTGCTATTGCACTGCGCTTTTTGTTATTTGTCAGTAAAGTTAAGACTCTTTTACTATTTTTAGGTTTTACTATTAACTAGTGGTTACACATTTGCATTTTAGCAGTTAAAAAAAACCAAATGTTTTTTTTTTAAGTTAAAGGTTTTAAGTTTGGAACTGTTTAATCCTCTGATTGATAATTTATGTGTTTTTTCCTGTTGGGAAAATAGTATGTTAATTGTATGAAACACACACTTTTTGTATGAAACACTTTTTGGCAACATTAGCAGCGGTAATCAAAGAATTTACCACATCAACACATTAGTGCACGCTGTAAACTCTTCTCCATGCTCATTCACATGTCCTGTATTCCATCCTGTTCCGATTATTTTTTGTTACCAACTCTCGTATACCCCTCTCTCAACACTGCAGCACAGGCCTTTTCCTGTACTCCACTTTTCTTCTGAGCATGAGTGATGCAGCTTTAGTTTTATGACATACCTGTGGCTAAATGACTGACTGACTTGTAGAGCAGACAAGCCAACCATTCTGTGGCCCACTACTTCACCGAATCCCTTTAAAATATTAATTCAACAACCTGCCGGAGCCTTTTCCTCCACATCAAACATGAGACTCACAGAGGACGCACAGAACTGATTCTACAAACAAAAACACCGAACACAGTAAACATCACCAATGGTTGAAACCCAAATGAATCTAAATATTTACTGCTAAAAATACAGAGTCATTGTGTTTTTGGGGAACTGAGTTGAAAGCAAGTCACTGATGGTGCAGTGGTTTATTGGCCTGACTTCCATGCAAGCAGTGCAGGTTCAGTTCCCACTCAGTGACTGTGTGAATGCTTGTCTGTCTCTCTATGAGGTTTGTTATTAATGTTATTGACCAACAACTAGAGTCCAGGGTGTAGTTTGCCTTTCTCACCAGATCAAGACAGTGTCATGGCAAAACCTGAATGTGAAGAAGAAAATGGATATTCATGAGCCATCAAATCAAGTTGAGCTGCTTGGATTTTTGTACAAGAAGTGGAATAAAGTCACCCAACACCAATGTGACAGACTGGTGACAAGATATATGAAAGCTGTGATTGCTTTTGCTGTGTATACTTTCTGAAATGTGTTCAGAATCCAGAATCACTTTCAAACTCATGTTTAATGCCAACATTGAAAGTGCCTCTGATTAACCCAAAATGAATTTGAAAAGAACAATCTTTTTATGACTAAAAATGGTAAGAGGTCAAAGTCTTTGTTGCTGTATGGTAATTTTGAATCGTAATCTCTATCTTGCTTCACAGTCATCTAATCCGGAGTGATTGAGTGCCCCTGAGTTCATCTCGTCACCTGGTGACAATTGGACTAGCTGAAAGTATATAACGAGGGTGTTTCCTTCTCCTCAGGTTGGCTGCATGTTTCATGTATGTGTATTTGTGGGTGGGTGAGAAAGTTGACTTGGTTTTCCTTAACCTCGAGCTTCCACCATTTTGTCTCAACCCCACTTTAGTTTCTATTTGGTTATTGCGGTTTATTTCAGAAACCAGTCATACCCCATTTGTGTTGAGCTTTATCCCTTTTTCAGCTTCCCAATCAGCAATTGTATCTCTGGATTTCTTCCAGAGTAACAGTACATATGTACAGTATCATTTCCGATACTGATAGCGCTGCATAGTGTGCTAACACTAATTTAACATGAGTTTGAATGTGATCGGTTCATTCCAAATACACCACATCCCCAGTTGTGAGGGTGTGCACATCTGTGCAACCACATCTCAGTTGTTTCTTCCATGTCCCCTTTTTAATATTTTTTTTTCAATTGGGTCGTACAGGTTATAGGTCAGCGGCACGGTGGCCGACTGGTTAGAGCATCAGCCTCACAGTTCTGAGGAGCGGGGTTCAATCCCCGGCCCCGCCTGTGTGGAGTTTGCATGTTCCCCCTGTGCCTGTGTGGGTTTTCTCCGGGCACTCCGGTTTCCTCCCACATCCCAAAAACATGCATTAATTGGAGAATCTAAATTGCCCGTAGGTGTGACTGTGAGTGGGAATGGTTGTTTGTTTGTATGTGCCCTGCGATTGGCTGGCAACCAGTTCAGGGTGGACCCCGCCTCCTGCCCGATGACAGCTGGGATAGGCTCCAGCATGCCCGCGACCCTAGTGAGGAGAAGCGGCTCAGAAAATGGATGGATGGATGGAGGTTATAGGTCACATTAATGGTGGAAAATATTTTGAAATTATTTATCTGTATTTTTTTTAATTGCAAAACCTGGAATTTTAACATGGCTATGTATACATTTTAATATTCACTGTAAATTGATATGGTTTTCACAGTCAAAACAACCCACTTAGGGGAACTGATGTGGCCCATGACCAAAATTAGATTGACAACCCTTCTTTAGTGTCTTGCACCACTGAAAATGGAGGTCAAGAATAAGTTTTGTTGGCATACACCATGAGCTAGAATTTATCAGAATCCACCCGATAATCTCCTTTATCTTCATTTTGAACTACTAACAAAAGGCAATGGAGAGGATTAACGAACATTACAGCAAAATAGTCTTTTAATAGCCTTTATTATAACAGGGTTGCTTGATTTTGTGTGAGAAGTTTAATGAGTGTTAACTAGAAGAAGGTTCAATGCGCCACTTCAACAAAGGATTGGACCCAAAAATGCACGACTCCAAAACAAATGGACAGTTTCAAAAAGAGAGGTTTAATATACGGGCAGAGGTCGGTACACAAGCAGGCAATCCAAAAAAGGCCACATTATCCAAAACGTGAGGCAAAAAGGCAAGGTCGGTAAACGGAACAGAGTCTAGTCTTACTGTGAGTCGGTGACGTGGAAACAAGGAATGCTGGAACGCTGATGACAAGGTACAACAAACTGGCGACTAGAAAGAATGAGACACTAGGTTAAATGCAAGGGGTAATTAGGGTGAACGAGGCACAGGTGGTGGAGATGCTCTGAGGAGCAGGTGTGTACGAGACAGGGGGAAAACAACAACCGGAACACACACCCATGACAGCCCAGCCACGCCCCCTCAGTAAACTTGGTCTACAACCGCCACTGGATGGATGGAGTTCAGGATGGTTGAACGTCACAACCATTCCCAACCTCAGCGAGGCGATGGTGGAGGATATCTTTGGACCATGGAGTGAGATGGTAGACCCCTTTAGTGTGCCTGAAGGTATTCAGTTTCAAAATATGTGAGTTTCGAATTAACCGTTTCGTGCCATGGTATAAAAAGAAGATCCGTGCCTTGCTAAGTAAAACAATGCAAGACAATACAGCATCCTACACTACGAAAAATACAGTTTAAACTGTAGCTGTGATTGACACTCTTGCTGAAGTGAACCAAACTACACCGGAATTGACTTGCGAGCAGATGAAAATCACCTCTTGAAGGGGTCTCTGTTAATTTCCTGCCTACCACTGTTGGGATAATAGTGTTTATACTTGACTAACCGAGCAGCACTATGATTATAATATTTAGCTTGTCACCTGTTTAATATTTACATAATCTGAATAAATATAGTTTTTATGAGTGTGAGGCCTGAGGGATCATTATAATTGCAAATGAAGAGCATGACTCAAATAATCCGTTGTAGGTTGACAATTTTCTTTTTTTTGCAAGCCTTTTTGTCATCAATTTACCATTTAGTTTAATATTTTCATGTGTTCCCCCCTTTAGTTGTGAGGTAAATGTTATATATTTTATGCAAGACAAATTCTGGTGGTAGGTGCGCAGGGAGTACGCTTCAGCAAATGTAAAAATGAGCATTTTCTTGTTTTTTGACAGATTCCTGAGGGTACCTTGGCCTATTTTCTAACCACTGCACCAATACAGTTTGTCATGGCAAGGGCACCACCATGCAGGCTGCCAAAACATCCATTTTGAAAGAGCGGGTGTTAGGTTCCCCCCACCACCTCTTCCCACCTTCACTGCTCCATTCCCCTTCCCTCCTGCAGAAACCATAAATCACCTTGGGTCTTTTTAGTATTGACCTCCTGATGAACTACTCGCTTGAAAAAGGTCATTTACATAGCTTAAGATGGGCCCATACACACACCAAAACATGTACAAGCACAGACCTCAGTGAGGTCAGAAGTTTAAAATGATGTACGTCACTTGGTGCAGGCACTTTCAGTACCCTTGTAATAAGTGAAGTGAGTAAAGATTTGGGTAGCTTCTTAGACTTGTTATAGACTTTATCAGAAGTCTTGTGTTAGCTCAGGTGGTTCATATTTCAATCCAAAAGTCAGTTGCTGGACTTCAGATTCATAATGCTAAATCTTCATTGTGGGATTATACTACGGGAAGTTGTTAAAACTGAAGTATACAGTAATTCAAACAGAATTAATAGTTAAATATTTTAGTTAGTCTATAATAGTTAGACAAATTGTCACAGCAAAAAAAAAGTTACACAAAGATTTCCATCTAAAAGGGGTAAAGAGGAAAAAGGAGATCTAATAGTGAACCAGAGCAGATACAAAACCAACTAACGTGTCAGAGAGTGTTGATAAAATGAAATCAGCAGTCTCACAAATGAAGTGGGGTAGCTGTGGAGATGCAGTCCTCTGCCCCACCATGCAATAAGACTGCTTTAAAAGAAATTATTTCTGGAACTATAACTACTCTTAAATGGAATGGGAGCGGATTACAGAAATCATCAATACTCTTCAGAGGACCACGGTGGAGAAACTTGATTTTGAGTGAGTTTACCTTTCAAACTTGATGTCTGATTCATTGTGTTATGAATTTCTAAACATTTAGACTTCATAATTCCAAAAAGAATAGTCAAAAACTAAATGTATGATTTTTTTTGCAAATAGGAATTGTCTTCAGCTCTTTATTAAACCTGTCTCACTAACATTTTCAACCATACGCAACTCTACCTTTTTATAGATACCATTTTAAAAAGATACCTTACACTTGTTAAGAAAATAGACGTCTTACACATCTTTTCTGACAACGTCCTGCTGGGGACATTTAAATCAACAATATGGAAGAATGAATTTTGAAAAAAAAATATTATACATATTTATATGGTCAAGTATAAACACTACAATCCCACTGGTTATGTGAACACGCAATATGGGCAGGTGAATAAACCTCGGCTCTATTGTTGCGCCTCCGATTTGTCACTTTTACTGTGGCTATTGATTCACATTTATTATGCATTCTGTCATGGCACATTGGAATTATTAAATTTTCCAACCTGCTTAATCTTCCAGCTGCCTGGAAAGTTTAAAACCATAATAGGGAGAATGAAGTTTCAGTCATTCTTATGAAAAACCTGGATCACCTGCTTTCCTGGTATTTACCAGGGGTTCCCTTGGACCCATTTTTTTTTTTTTTTTTTTTTCAGACCAAGTTGTTGTTGTTGTTGTTTCAAAAATGCATGACATCGTTTTAAACCTAAATCCACAAAGGCAAAAAAAAACATGATTATAGGAAATGAAGGTAAGGGTAAAATGATCAAGTGTGCAAAATAAATAAGGGCTCGATACAAATTTTTAATCTGCATTCATAGCAAAAACAGAATGAATATCAAAGTGGCATCAATACTACATTGTATATAAATAATAATTTAAAAAAGCTTGAATAAATGTTAACAATTTCTTCCAGTTCAGAACGCACACTTGAATATGAATGTTATTAGTTCAAAATGCAAGTTAAATGGATGTTTTCTGCACATTTTAACAATCAACATAATTCAAACAATGTTAAATCATGAAATAAAACCGTCTCATAAAATAATGATATTAATTGCAATTGTTAGGGGTCCTTTTAGTTGCTAGTTAGCCCACACAGATGGGCCAGGACAGACGGAAGACTGATAAATGATTCATCTACATTGGTCACCACAGAGAAGATGCAAGCATGGAGGAGAGACACTTCAAACTCTGGCTGGAGAAAGGAGAGAAACAGGCAAATATGCCATCATTCAATGTGTGCGCTGGACCTTGTGCACATTTTATCTTGAAGTGATGGAGCAATGAAAAAGAAAGCTATTCAGGGCCACACACAAACCAGGCTAAAATGAGAGGAGCTTGGGAGTAGGTGGGAGGGAGGGTGAATGAGGCAGGTGGAAGTAAACAGAAAACACTTCCACTGCTTTTACAGCATATATATATATATATATATATATATATATATATATATATATATATATATATATATATATATATCAACATGATATATATATATATTCTGTTTTTATTCCTTTTCAATTGCTCTTAAATGTAGTTAGAAATAACAGAAGCCATCACAAGGAGGGTACGGGTACAATCTTGGATACATGATTAAATGTTAACCATGTTTAGTGTGATTTTTTTTCTATTCATTTATTTATTTTTTACCTCACAATACTGCTGTAATATCCAAAGTATTATTATATTGGTCAACATAAACTTTGCAATAAAAACATCCATCCATCCATCCATTTTCTGAGCCACTTCTCCTCACAAGGGTCGCGGGCGTGCTGGAGCCTATCCCAGCTATCAGTGGGCAGGAGGCGGGGTACACCCTGAACTGGTTGCCAACCAATCGCAGGGCACACAGAAACAAACAATCATTCGCACTCACATTCACACCTAGGGGCAATGTAGAGTTGTCAATTAACCTACCATGCATGTTTTTGGGATGTGGGAGGAAACCGGAGTGCCCGGAGAACACCCACGCAGGCACGGGGAGAACATGCAAACTCCACACAGGCGGGGTCGGGGATTGAACCCCGGTCCTCAGAACTGTGAGGCAGACGCTCTAACCAGTCACCCACCACCATGCCGCCGCAATAATTAAAAAATGAAAAATAAAAAATTTTAAAAAATCTGCTACCTGCAGATGGAACAGCCAGTCAACTGCACATGTTTTTCAAGGCTAAAATGCAAGAAAAAATTTTGTTGGGTGGCATACATAATGAATATCTAATAACAGTGTTGTATTGTAACATTGTATTGTAACAAATTTTAACTTTTTTTTTTTATTATTGTGTTTGTTAAATGGGGTATTGTTTGCATCTCTTTATACTCAGAGGCCTCTCTGATGTTAATTTTATCTTATTTGCAATATTAGAAACACCTCTTAGTATGATGTAATGCAGTTGTACACCACTGCAAACTACAATTACAACATGTTTAATCAATACTTCTCTTGCAGTGTAAAGTAAAGTCTCTTTAAGTGAACAACACTGTGCACGACACCCAATGTTGGGATGGCGTTTGTAACTTACAATGTGTGTTGGCATGTTACAACTTTAGATTTATATGTCATCAAAAGATAATGCTGACTGTTTTCAAACAAATGAATAAAAACAACAATGTGGTTGTTAATGAAGCCTCTGTGGATTATTCTTGTGACTGCATCTCTGTCATCCATCTCACAGTAGTCTGAGAGCTACAGCATCTCTGAAGGATTACTTCCCTTTGGCAGACAACTGAGAATACATTATGTTGCTATATGATGTGAGGATAGTATTGAAATGGATGAAATATTCCTTTCAATAACGGTTTCATAGGAAGAGGAAGACAAAAGGGTGGGCTTGTGAATGTTTGTTTGTGTGTTTAAAGGAAGGACGGCAGCTCACGTGGGTGAGGCATCAGAGGGGACTTTCATATAACAGATTAAAATCAAAACCAAATGACATTCAAAATGAATCTGAACGAATGAGTCTCTAGACAACGTTTGGGGTTTGATGGACTGTCAAGAAAGCATTTCTGAGATTGCTCTCCTGCTGTTGTGCAGGGATTCATTTGATGAATTATTGAAGGAAACACTTTTGCGGCATTATTTTGCTGTTTGCCAGTGTCTGCGGTGGAGCCACCCAACTGAATTCAAATGTGATTAACCAGCATGCAGGAGATTGAGACTGCACACAGATAACTGATATCTCGTATGCAGCATGTTACAAATTAGTAGGAGAGTTAGGGTTTTCAAGAGCGATGTCTCACAACAGAACTGTGCAATGAATGTGTAGGGACCCCCACCTAGCACAAGATTCACACTTTCTGCACGACAGGTGCTTTTTCAGCAATGTATCTGTAGCAGGCAGGAAATTGGAAGCGACAGAAAGGTGTGTTTGAGTGCTGTCGGGTCATTTTATTGATGTCACACATCAGGGGTGAGTGAATATGGAGGCTGACTCACACATCTTAATCTGTTTTTTTTTTTTTTGTGGTATCATGGGGCGGAAAGGATTACTGGAGAAGCATGCAGTTGTCTGCATATGCTGGAAAGAGTAGGGATTAAATAGATTCGAAAAATAATATTAAATATATTTCTGAGATCACTTGTGGTCACAGGGGAAAGCGAAGGGTTCAGGGGGGAAATCGATTGGCAGTATTACTACAACAAGCTAGCAAGAGGAGCTGCTTAGTTGATGTATGCAAGCAGGAGGCTTGATGAATTGTCATAATTGTCGAAAAGGCTTTGGTATAAAGAGAAGAACTGTCTCACAAATATCATAAAATGATTCAGGGGGAGCTTCATTAATTATATGTTCAAGCACAAACACATGCTTAAAAACAAAATGACAGTAAAACGTGAACACACATTGCTGCCTGTGCATTCGACTTCAATGACCTTTAGGATGCTTTTTTTTCTTGATCTAAGCTTGATTTTTATCACATTCATTGATCATGCCAATGATTGCAATAGGCTCCGCATGCTTTTTCTTTTCCTTCTCACACAGCACACAGATGTTTTAGACATTGTTTTAGTCTGTCTAGTTAACTTACAAAATGAGTTTGGTTCTTCACCTATTGAGATGTTCACACCTACTGCAAGCCTGTTATTTCTGTTGTTACCGGTACATTATAAAGAATTGTAGATTTTAAATCAATCTCTTTAAAGCTGGTGCCTGAATCTTTTATGAGGGAGAGCAGCTTTAGCATTCAAACATTTACTGAAGTTAAAACAGAAATGTGAGATGGGGGGAAATGTTTCAAAAGACCCAAGAGGCTTCTCAAACAACTCTTCTCGCCATGTCAAAGTCGACACGATATAATAATAACTTCCCTCATGTGCTGTTCTGATTATGGTGGTGTTGGAAAATGTTTTCTGATATATCCAAAATCACTCACAGGTGTTAAAATGAGTTGCAATATGGTGAGTGGGAAGGTCATCACACTTTTCCACTTCCACAAAACCATTCTGTGACCCCTCTGATGTGCATGAAAACATCTATGTGTACTCATTTCCAGGCAATTCTGTTACATTCTCATGGCTTGGAGTTTAATAGGCTGTGGTAATGTGCATCTTGGGGAAAATAGATTGTGTGCGTGTAATATATACATTATATTGCCCAAAGTATTCGCTCACTTGCCTTGACTCACGTATGGAATTAAGTGACATCCCATTCCTAATCAATAGGGTTCAACATGACATTGTTGCACCCTTTACTGCTATAACAGATTCAACTTTTCTGAGAAGGTTTTCCACAAGGTTTAGGAGTGGGTTTATGGAAATTTATGACAATATTTCCAAAAGTGCATTTGTGAGGTTACACTCTTATGTTGGACGAGAAGGCCATACCAGCCCGTTGGTGTTAGCGGGGTGGCCGCGTTCATCTGGCTTGAATCCAAAATGTTCCCATATTGACGCGGTGGCGTTAGACTTCGGAACCAATTTCATTTATGCCACTCAATTTTCTGTAACTGTGCAGCTAACAGCTCGCCATTAGTATGCTAGTGCCCATATTTGAAAACCACGCGTGCACGTGCGCACGCACACAGGCAAGCTCGCAGACAATCAAAGGGAGTGTGAGAAGGTCCTGCCCCGTCCTTCACTATCTCTGATTGGTTTAGAGATCAGATGGGTTTCATGTGTCTGCTTTCAGATGGCATAGAAATTAGTCAAATTAGTAGCACTCTCGAGCCCTGTTTTCTCAAAAAAATAATAATACTCCGGATTTCTAGCACCATGCTGCAATACTTTTATCCATAGCATTGCTTCCTTGGATACACATTGATCTTCCTGCACAATTCGCCATTCCAAGGTGCATTTTACCAAATGATGTGTGATTGGTGGAAAATAAGGAAGTGAAAGATGCAAACAAATCTTCGCGTCTAGATAGCAAGTAGTACAAAGGTACAAGTGGTCCACTAGAAAACAACGGCAGGCCATAAATGGCCCCAGGGCTGTAGTTTGGACACCTCTATTTTAGAAATGTTTTTTAATAATGAAACTAATAAAATGTTTTTTATTATTATTATGATTATTTTAATGGCATGTCATCAAGTTGATAGCCAGCAAATGCACCTTTAACCACATTTGTATTTACAACAAAGGCTTTAAAATAAATTACATTGCTCCCTTGAGCAAAACAAACAAACAAATGTATCCTACCGCTATTTAGATGTTTTATGAAGCAACGAGGATTGCCCTTAAGACATTTTTTGTCATATTTGACTTCGTGTTTTTAGATCGATATTCGTGGCACATTGCTAACTCTATACTGAGCCCATGCAGACTACATTAGCACTACTGAAATAAAACAAAAAAAGTCAGCTCTCTGAGTTGAAGATGATACATCTGTGCAGTGAATATACAAGGCGGCACCTTCCACTGCAATAAGCACACGTCCTGCTGTGCCTTGAGTTTGCAACACACAGATCAGATGGGAGTTGCCTGAACTGAAATTCATAGATTCTCTATTTCCTCTTTCTCTCGGTGAGTCACCAACAAGAGTACACTTTCATCAAAATTACGTGTTTTCATGTTGCTGTGCACAGGGAAGAAAAAAATCCTTGTGAGTCATTGGTGCAATTCATTTGACAGCATGCTCATTCAACGGGGTGTTAAAGAAAAAAGAGTTGAATGATTGGTGTATTTTTCCAAACAGACATTGGTGATGACATTTGAGAGAAGAGTAACTAAGTTTTAAGACCTTTTTTTGCCAGCGGTGTCCCCTTTCTGACACCTTCACCTCCTACCCCCCTTTATGGGGAATTACCTTAGTCATCAAAACATATTTCACTTCAGCAGGTGAAATTCAATCCCATTCCCTCAACCTTGTAGGCATACCGATAAGCATGTCACACATACATGCAAGCACACACTTAACAGCAAGTACATACAACAGTTCTCATACAAACAGCATTCCATCTGACCGATTTGCTTTGAAATTAGCAGATTAGCAGCAATTCTAAATTTGGTACCGTTGAAATATCACGGTTGAATCTCCGTAAAGAGGGCGTCCTCAGCAACCAGCAGCCAAGCGACACCAGCCTGACAGCTCACAGACAAAACAGTCCAACATTATTAATGAGGACATATTCACCTCGCTTACAAAGGTAAATATAACCTCGAAATGTTAAGCCATATGGACTGCTTCAGAGGAACCAGTTCAAATAAGACTTTGTGATGCTGTCTGACATTACAATGGTACTGAAATAACAAGGACGACCACCCAAAGATTTTACACTGGTTGACAAACATGTGCCTCAGTATAACTGTTTAAATGATGCAAACAACTGTTGTATCATTGTGTTTTTTTTTCAGATGGTTTGCTTTAACAAACACAAATCTATTTAGGAAAGTGTTTGAAAAGGAAAAGTATTTGGGTGATTGCACAAACATTTTGTCACAGGCATTACAGGCCAACAGGAGGAGTAAAATACACACAGCGAGCTTTACAAAAAGCCAGTGAGTAATGAGCAGCAGAATGAACATCATGTCCATCATGAAAAGCCTTCACTGTAATTAGTTGCTGTTTTAGAATTTTGAAAAAAAGGTTCCAGTTCTGATTGAACTGCTCTTCATACAGCCATCTCATGGGAAAGCAGCAGCATGACCCAACAGTTGACATCGCATTAGTAACCGAGTTCACTTTTGGCTGCGTCTAATAATTCTGTAACACCCAAACAGCGCAAAGTTGAAACTAAAGTGTTTTAGAGGCTTGGCTGGATTTTCATTGGCATTTCTAAATAACAGAGTACTATATCTGCACTTGGGCTACAATAAAAATCTAAAAAAAAAAAAAAATAAACGCCAAACTTCATAAAACTAGATAACCCGATTTTTGTATTTTTTTATTTGTATGCATAGTAATGAAAAGAGGGCAAAAAATGGTCAAGTAGTTTGGCGGTGTGATATAAACCACAACCTTCTTGTGGAGGTAAAAATATGTTTTCGTAAACCAAACTGAATCCCTATTTTTCTCTAAAAATGTTGAAAGAAAGGTTAAGGCCATTGCAAGGCCAACGTGAGGAGATCATTGAACTCAAGACGCATTTGCTTCACTGCACAGGTTTACAGGAAAAGCTGCGGATCGATTCATAGTTGTCATACCTTTATTTTCTGCAGGCTACAGCAGGATGTCTTGACAAACCGTCAAGGGCAGTTACATATTTAATGATCAAGGGCTTAACTTTGTGCTAATTGTTTAAGGGGTGCAAACTACCTTAAATCACTTTTGGAGTGAGGCAACATGTTATCATACTAAAATAATTTGTAAAGCTTCAATGAATTTTAATGACGGTGTTAAAATGAACGTTAAGTGTGGCTCCCTAAGAGGAAAAGAGGTCCCTTGTCGAATTAAAAAAAAAAAAAAATCTTCGTGGCGACCAGCTTCACCTGCAGGAGCACAGCTCAGAACACAAAGTACTACTCCAGGACGCCGTGACATTTTCACAGAAGCCTGCCAGTGGATTGTATTAAAAGTGCACATTGAACTGATCCATCTCAAAACCAGCCCACCAACCCCGCTTGCCCGAGGCCACGTGGCATCTGAACAACGTAAGTCTTATTATAGTGCTAGGATGGTAATACAATCATCATGGTGGTTAAACCAAAAGAGTGAGACAGAGTAATTGCTTCGATAAAAAAGCCAGTAATTATGATGGTATTCGTTGCTCGATTCAGTGGATCCAGTATGTCAGTGCAATTCAAATGAAATTGATAGTTGTGCAAAAATATACAAAAGATGATGCCAGGAATAGGTGAAAAGGTTTTGAGGAAGTATTTTTCTTGGAAAAGATGATTAGAGAGCGCAAGGGGAAACACATTTTTTACTGGTGAAATGTATCAGTATTTCAAACAAACTGTGGACTGAAGGTGAAGAGGCATACTTGATCCAGTTTTTAACATGGGAGGAGCTCTTTGCACAATCCCATCCATCCATGCATCCATCCATCCATTTTCTATACCACTAATCCTCAATAGGGTCGCGGGCAAGCAGGCGCCTATCACAGCTAACTGGGCAAGAGGCGGGGTACACCCTGAACTGGTCGCCAGCCAATTGCAGGGCACATTTAGATGAACAATCATTCATGCTCACATTCAAACCTATGGACAATTTAGAGACTTCAATTAATCTACCATGCATGTTTTTGGGATGTGGGAGGAAACCGGAGTGCCCAGAGAAAACCCACGCAGGCACGGGGAGAACATGCAAACTTCACACAGGCGAGGCTGGGGATTGAACCCCGATCCTCAGAACTGTGAGGCAGATGCGATAACCAGTCGGCCATCGGCTCGTTCCACCTTTAATCTAAAAGAATTGTAAAACATTTCCTTAAAGCTACAGGATAAGATGTAACCACTGTCACCCCCCTAGGCTGGAATTTAGTATTACAACAACAGAACCGTCGCTTCGATATGACATAGGCGGCTCCCTTGTATGTGATGATTTTCATTCTGTTTTGAAGGACAGCCAGTGGAGAAAAAAAGATGGATTCCCTATTATTCCTGCGTTTTGTGCATACATTTCTAGGACTGTTGAACTTTGTTTATTTTACGTCAAGCACCTTGTTGGGCAGGTAAGGGGTCCTCAGGAAGATGTGGGATTTCATTCGTGGCAGTTGTTGTCTTTTATCATCGAAGGTCGTCGGTGGTTGCATTATGTGCATGCATTGTTCGGTGTTGTGTATTTTATGTCAGACACCTTGTTGTGCAGCGAAGGGGTCCTCGGAAAGATGTATACAGGTATAGCGTTTTAATCTTTATTGAAGATATTAAATTTACAACAACAACAGCAACAAAAAAACAGATAAAGACTTCCTCAGAAAGATATGTTGAGTTTCTTCACGGGAATGTTTTTTTTTGTGTGGTTTAGACAGTAAATATTGTTTCATTATTTTCTGTGACAGAAACACAATGTAATGTGTTTAGATAGCTTTTTGACAAACGGGAGACAAGGGGCCACGCTCCACCGACTGCACGGTGAAACGCGTAATTTCAGGTATGTCATTTTTGCTACGTCATTTCAGATGGGCCAGTGCGTGAGTTTCTCCGGTGGACACAAAATATAAAGATCTAATACTGACAAATACAGCAAGATGTTTGAGGACTTGATAAGCCGATCATCAATCAAGCATTGTGTCATCTCCTCTGATAGTGGCTTAGGTGAAAATAGGGGAAAGTACATTTCAATTCAAATAGGCACAATATTCCTTTATTCTGTCTCAGTACTTTCAACGGCTGATGCCTGACAGTATGTCAACCATGATCTCATTGAGGTCAAAGTTCACCTTTGCTGGAGCCACTGAGGCAATCAGAGCCAGGGTCGTCATTACTCATAGCCAAGGAAGAGACTGATAAACATTCGTGAGTCATTAAGTCAGTCTTTAAACATTTTTTCCCCTGGTAAATCTGGCGAAGAAAAAATCTTAAAAAGGCAATGACATCATTCTTCTGTTATGCTGAGGAAAACATGTCTTTCAAAGAGTTTTTTTTTTTTTTTCTTTTCCAAGAAGGTGCCCCAAAACAGTTTTTGTAGTCAGTGCAGAGGCTGTGTTGCAATGATTTGTGAACTATTCTGGATTATTATTGCTAAAAATATCACACACTTAGCTGTCTGAAGATCCACTGTTAGCTTTTGTTTCTCTCTCCCAAGGCGCAACATTATGTTAAGAACTTTGGTTAAAGTCACCCGGCGGTCACGATATGGGGCGGAAAGTGGGTCACAGTCTGAGTGACCTGTATACAATTCTTCCTTACGCATGTTAGTATTCATCAATGCAGGCACAGGATAAGGATCAGGTTTAAAGGGGGTACCCGTATATCAAGACAATGTTGAACGAGTGAGACAGCCAGAAACTGGGACCACTGGATGACAAATATCAGCAAGGGCCATGTCTAAACCACTCTAGCAGCGTTGCTCAAATAGCCACAATTTGAAAGGTACCTGGAAGAAAAAATAAGACGATGGAAAAAACATTTACAAGGAAATAAGAAAAGCAGTGTGGCTAAACTACATGGACTTGGGTACCCGGCAGTGGGGCTGTCACATCTGAGACTTATTGGCAGAAACCCTCTTGCTTGCTCAGCTCACCGCATGGCCTGCGAGCTAATTTATAGATCGGTTTAGGTTTTCCATGTCTGCCTGAAAAACCACACACTATCATGAAACCCTTTTGGGGGGGGGGGGGGGAAAGCACTTGTGACTGGAAAGTTATAAATCCATTCTTTTTTGCCAATGCGGTTGTAAACCTACCCTCTCACTTCCCAGTCTGTGTAATTGTGCCTTCTACTGTACTATGCTCCAAAATACTTTCATTGTTTACAAAGTTTTGCATTATCTTTTGGGTGCACCCTCAGAAGTCATAACACAACCAGTTCCAGGAAGCTGTTAAACTTCACTTAAACCAAGTACCCACAAACTGTACTGATAATCCAGTCGAATTTGAGCAATCAGTCAAGTCCAGGTCAGCAAAGGCCCGATTCTCGGATGTCTCGGAAAGAGTATCCTCTTGATTAATAATCCTGCGTTGTGGGATGTGTTGAAGGAACGATATGCAGTTTTCAAATTGCGAGCAAGATTTGAATGTAGCCTCATTTCAGTTCCCGCCCCACCTTTTCGCGTCACTGCCCAAAGAAACACTCTCAGCTCACTAAACTTGGACAACAAAAAAAGAATCAGGAAGAGACCGGTTTGTCCCGCTCGCTTGGCTGCCTCAGAGTGCACCTCGGTTGGTTGCACCAGCATGTCGACAGCCTGCAGTCCAATTTCTTCTTTTCAATTTTTGTTGCTAACCGGCGTTAAATAATCCCACCAAGAAACTAAAATAGTCTACTCTGCGAGTGGCTACGATACGTCGCCGCGAGCCTCCATGTGCTCGGTGGGCATTTGCAAATGATTGCCAGACTATTCGGTCACACCTCCTGAAACTACAATCTCTGATTGGATAATCTTGTCCCGCCAAACCGAGTTGTAAAATAATAATTAAAATTCTACAATCAGCAGTAGGTTCTGTCGTACTAACCATTTTCCTCTTTGATGATTATCACTTATACCCTGGTAAAAGGGTATAAAAACAAAAATTAAATAAAATACTGTGAATACAGTTGCCCTTTTTCAGTGCTTCCTCCACCCAGATTATTTTATCTGAACTGTTGGAGTTCACGGGGTCCACTGTCCTAACCAAAGACATCTGTAATGTTTGTTCCCCTGCATACTTTAGAGCCTGCACAAGCATAAAAGCTGCAATTTCAGGGATATAGATTTTCAAACCATTAGTAGTCTGTGAATAATACTGACTACGTGCAAGACCAAATTCTGACTCTGTCATTTGTCACACTCCCACCCCGAAGCCCACTGCACGCTTTACTGCACACTTCTTCCCTGTTGCCTCCTCACTCCATCTGCCCATGGGCACATCCAGAGGAAAACTTCAGGAAGTGAGCAGACTGTTTTAAAAAGTGGCCTGGCCGGCTGCCCAAGCTGTGGCTGACATCAGGGGCTGGCAGCCACACTCTCACAGGATCGAAAAAGAGCAGCGGAAGTGCGAATTACTTCAATGTGAGGGGAAGAGAACGATTCCATTTGAGATAGTTGAGTTTTTTTAAGTGTTCAAAATTAAATAGTGACTGAAGAATACAGTTAATTCACTTGACAAGACCACACAGGAGCTGGCTCTATAGAGGGTTCTTGTCACAACTCTCAATAAATCTTATTCAAAGGTTTATACATGCTTGTTATGTTATACTGCAGCATTTGGAATTGTACTTGTAGTCAAGTAAGTAAGTATTCAAGAACCGAAAGTTCAAATCAGTACAATTCACAGTCACTTTTTTAGTGGATCACTCTGTAACGCTCACTTTGTTTTGCTGAACCTCTTCAGTTTCTTTTTTCCAAATCCTCGAGAAATCCTCTCTGTCTGCTTTAGTAGCAGACAGAGAGGATTTCTCGATTCACCTCCAGACTTGGAGGTGAACTGCAGTACATTTTCAAAACTGTGCGCCTGCGTTGCGCTCGAGTATAAAGGCAAACTACGAGCGAGACAGTGACGTCAGCGCGGTCGCCGTCTGCGCGAGTATAAAGAAGCTTTAAGCGTTACGACTTTCGCTGCGACAAATTTTGGTTTCAGAATTCTGTCGTAAACCGAGAACCATCGTAAACTGCTCATATCTGTATAAATTTGAATGATAGCATCGCAATTTTTAAAAACTCATTCAAAATCAGTCCCTCGTCCCATTTTACTGAATCCTGGCAGGTTGAGGTCAGGCAGGTCCATGTTCAGTTGATCCATGCCAAAAATTGCCATGGCAAAACATTGCGTGAACCACTGTCCACAGTTACCACTAGCTATATCTATTTCGGGGAACGTTCTTTTGACAGTCTATAGCTATGCATGTAATCGAGATTGAGTATGCATTGGCAAAATGATGTACAGCCATTATGAAGGTTGTTTTTATGTGGGCTTTATTCCTATAGCCTCATGGTATACTGCAGGTGCAATGTATTTCACTGTTTCCTGTAAATGTCTTTGTCTATGTTTGACTCCGTATTAACAGCTCTGGTTTTTAAAGGCATCATAACTTCCACTTGCTGGCCTTTCACCAGACCCCAAAATACGTTGCCTAGTATTTTAAACTGGCAGCTCATGTCGCCATTTGCGGTTGTGCTGCTAGGTTTATATGTGTACTCGTATACTCACAGGTCTTTAAATAAATACATACAATCAACTAAAATGGAGCCCAGACATTACATGTAAGGCAATGCTACCACAATGACACTAAATAAGCAGCCAAGGCTATTTCAGTATTGGCAAACAGGAAATTATTTCACCTCCTTTCTCATTTTGTTTGCTAGTCACCTTTTTCCTTGTCTCTTTCACTCTGCATACCATTTCTCTCTTTGCCACTCTCATCTTCCTGGAAATTACACCTCAGTTTGAAGTTCATATTTCATATGTTGGTGTGGAGACTCCCACCCTAGCACTAGTTGTTAGGAGTGTCTGACAAAGTCGAGCCGCAGCCTGGTGTGTGTCTACCCTGTGGTGTCTGCAACAGCATGATTTAAAGCCAGCCCGTGTTAGTGGTACATATAAAATAATGCTGGCTTGTCTAAATATCTGAAAATAAAACTGTTTATTCCAATATAGGTTAACAGCAACACAGTCATTTGGCCCCTTTCCACGGCTTGTAAAATTCCATATTGTTCCACCTTTTTCCAGCTGTTTTGTATAAATGATACTGATACGAAACCATAAAGTCAAGTGGGCAGTTTTCCGCCTATGTAGATTGTATCAGAGCCGTAACCGAGCTCCGATGGTGCCTATGTGTTCACATAATTCTGAATCCAGTTAGATTTTTTTTCAAATGTCTGACCATAGTCTTTCTTTAAATTTATTTCATTTCTTCTCCTCACCATTCACATTCACCATTTGAAGCGGCAGTGCTCATTGGTTTCAGTCATTGAACAAAATGTGGTTGTTGATTCAGGATCAATGTGAGTTTGCTTTTCTTTGGTAAAAACACTGAGTTCTTAAATACAGTGAGTTCTTAAGCCCCGTTTATTGTGGTTGATACATTGCAGACCCATCCATAATACATGAAAATCCGTGATGTAGATAGAGCATGTCAAAACATTATTATAGTTTTTTTTTTTTTTTTACTTTAGTGTAAAACTAAGTTGTATTCATGACAGTGAATACAGGGAGGTGTGACATCAAAATGCAATAACAACTGGAGTGGCGGCTTGCACAAATTTCTCAAAATTGGTATGCTTCTGTGTCCAGTGCAGGTGGGGTTGGCCGAGGTGGGCGGTGATTTGTGTTCCAAGGTCAGCCAAGTGAGAGCAAACAGGCAGGCAAGTGAACAAGTGGAGAAAAATGCAAAAGTTAACTCACAGATAAACCACACGAGAGACAGAGGCCGCTGAGGTTACTGAGCAGCACCCGAGAGAACGTATAGTATACCACAGTACAGTATGAGGTGAAATACGCTGGCGCAAGCTTCCAGGAAGAGACTCGATCTAGTAGCTTTTGTAGCTGCCACTGATCGGTTAGCATCTCGACCTTGTCTGCCTATGATATATGCATTTTATTTCTTTGCTTTTTACAAATGAGTATATTTCATTGCACAAGAGACCCTTGCGATACTGTATGTTGCCAAAAAATAGATGAATTTTTGTTTATGTTTATATTTGACAACCTTCTGCACTCAAGTTATCCAAGCACACACTCCCACACATAAAGCATGCGCACTCTTGACATGTTGTGATAATTGTATGCAAGCACAACCAGTACTGTTCATGTCTGCTGAGACTGGAGGTTAGCCTGGCCAGATGGAGATAATCGTTCCCACGTAGAGAGCAAGAGGTAGCGGGTTTTGACTGAGGACCTGAATTGCGGACTCCGTATGCCAGAGCACATTACAGACAACCAACTTAGAGTGAAAAAGCACACAGAACACTGATTAAAGGAGAAATGTTACACAAAGCAACGCAAAGGAATAAGTGTGAAAGAAAGACAATTGAACTACATGGCTTCTTGTGGGGATGGAAATGGAAGGAACCTCTTTTTAGTGGTAGGTGATGGAACACAAGAGCTGGTGCCCCACTTTATTTGACAGGTTCCCTGAAGAGTCACAAACCTTTTGAACTTCACTTTGTCTTCTGATCCTCCCTGTCAACAATGGGGTGAGTAATGCATATCCGACTTAGATGTGAAGGTGAAAGATGACAAGAGGAAACAGAGGAAGAGGAGTTTTCATCCGAAAATTAACCAGCCTCATCATTCGGCACACCTGCACTATATAAGGCCCAATGCAAGTTATGCATAAACTTGCATTGGGTCTTATATATTATACATTCTGCCAACACACATGGAAATGTCTTTATTTAAACTTTTATAGGGTAAAGTAGGGATGTTCAAATTGTCTTGTTTTCAGACCGATACCAGTATGAGTATTCAATCTTGAGTACTTACCGATACTGATACTGAGTACCGATACCACTAGTACTTTTGATACATCAAATTTCAAATAATAAAACGATAGATAATTGTGAACGAAGACCTTTGTTTCTTTCTGACGCACATGATGATTCTCCAATGTGTCAAACCGTCATAGTGTAGCGCCAACTATTACCGAGGAGGACTTAGTCAATGTCAGATTTTTTTTGCCTTAAGTATCGGTGGCTGGCATCGGCAGCCTCCACAAATACCCGATACTTTGTAATAAGGCCTGTATTGGGTCGATTCCTGGTTTTGGTACTCGCCCGTCCCTAGGAAACCATATGGTACTTGGTCATTAAAATTTAGGATAAAATATACCCCCGCACACTTATGAGGGAGTAGAAAAAAAATGGTGATGAAAGGCAATGATGATAAACACACACACAAAAAAAAATCCTGTATAAATGAAATTACAATATAGTGATTATTATGGATTGGCTGGCAACCAGTTCCGGGTGTACCCGGCTGGGATGGGCTCCAGCATGCCCGCGACCCTAGTGAGGAGAAGCGGCTCAGAAAATGGATGGATGGATGGATGGGTGATTATTATGATTGTTATTGTGTAGAAAAGTTACTAAAGAATATTGGTTTCATAATAGACAGTTTTCCCTCCATGTTGGAGGACTTTGCATTGTTTTGTTTGACTGCTTATTGACTATTTGAATAACTCAACTCTCAACTAGAAACATGGCGGACAAACAAATACTGAACTTTTAAAAGAAATGTTTTAAACACATTGTAAATGCAATTGACTGTGGCACTCCTTTCCCAAATGTAAAGTAGTAATAATATATTGACTGTATGCTATTATATTAAATTCAAGAAAATATTGTATAATAGAGCTTTTGTTTATTCAGTTGTCTGGTAATCATTATCCAGATGGCGATAAACCACTTTTTAAATGCATGTCCAGTAAATGATACTGTTATAGTATGTATAACAGTATATGTACACACCTTTTACTTTTCCACAATTCAACTACTGTATTAGGCTAATATTGATGCTGTATTTGTACTTGTATTTTGCTCTAATTTGCAATGGATTTTTGATTAATAACATCCATCCATCCATTTTCTGAACCGCTTCTCCTCACCAGGGTCGCGGGGGTGCTGGAGCCTATCCCAGCTGTCATCGGGCAGGAAGCGGGGTACACCCTGAACTGGTTGCCAGCCAATCGCAGGGCCCATAGGAACAAACAACCATTCGCACTCACAGTCATGCCTACGGGCAATTTAGAGTCTCCAATTCATGCATGTTTTTGGGATGTGGGAGGAAACCGGAGTGCCCGGAGAAAACCCACACAGGCACGGGGAGAACATGCAAACTCCACACAGGCGGGGCCGGGGATTGAACCCGAGTCCTCAGAACTGTGAGGCTGACGCTCTAACCAGTCGGCCACCGTGCCGCTTTGATTAATAATATTATTTATTTAACAGGCTCCAGCACGCCCGCGATCCCAGTGAGGAGAAGCGGCTCGGAAAATGGATGGATGGATACTCTGACCCACAGTACCCAACTTTGCTTCGGAGTCTTACACGAAATAAGAACAAATCATTAATCTTGAATCTCAACTAAGACTGAGCGAGTGAATCACCACAAGAAGTTGACCAATATGAATATAACATCGTCACTATTTTTAACTCGTATTTATTTGAGACGTGAGGCATTCTGGAAAAAAAGGTTAACCACTAGCCTTCTGTCTCTCATCACATGCTGTGCAGCAAACGTTTTATAACATTTCTCATGATCCACTTAGTGAACTTTATTACTAATCTAATACTGTGGCACTGGCTTTTTTCATTTGTCCAAAACAGAGACATTTAATAACTTGTGTATTCCACAGTATGTTGCAATATTTATTGTGTTTTAGTTCATTTGTATTTAACGTTTAAGAATTGCATCGTGGAAGCAGCAAAATGAGATGCTGTGAAAACAACAACTGCTAATAAGAAACAGCATTCTACACTAACATGTTCAAGGTTATGGCCTTTTTTGGACTGTTGGTGCTAATGAAGTAATTGTATTGCTTCTACTTTGACGACAATTTAATAAGCCATCTCAAAACGCCAATGTCTGCAGTTGTACAAGCCATCTGTGTTCTACAGTTTGCTGGATTATACAGAAAGCAACTAAACTATATGTATATATATATATGTATATGTTATATATGTCATATATATGTTGTGGATACTAGAAAGGTAATAGTGGTAAGAAGGGATCATTGTTGCATAGCAAACATCAGAATAGCAGAGTCAAGATCTATCCAGCCATTCATTCTACCTTAGGTCCATGTTCCCATCCATTTATTCAAACCTTTATTCACAATCTTTAGAAAGGAACAAAGACAGGAGCTTCTTGACCAGTCGGTATAACAACACAATTGCTGTACATTACATCCTATTTGGATTCCGATATGTACAACAGAGCAATAGTAGATGTGTGTTGATCTTATGTACTGTTGTAAAGAGCAAATTCTTTGAAGGAAATCTGGTAAGGGAAAGATTTACGCACATATTAATGTTATGTTTAATGCGTGCCTGTTATATTCGCTATGATGATGGGTTAAATAGAGAGGACGAATTTCATGAACATGCCTATGAATAGTGTGTCATGGGTCATGACAATAAAGAGGATTCTTCTCCCTATATTATTGTCATGCATTCTGGAAATTAAGATTTTAGAAATGTTTTTAAATTCCAAGTCACACTGCAAGAGTAAGGCCCATGCAACAAAAAGTCAACGTGAACACGCTTTGTGCATACATACTGACCGTGTGCCACAACTTGAGTGTTTACACTGTCAGTTCAGTGCAGTGCTTTTCCAGCTAATTTTTGAATGTGGTATGGCGTGTTTCAACTACTGTCAACTTTCAAACCAATCAAGAGAAGAGGCAACGTTAGAGCTGTATGAGGATTAGGAATTTTTAATTCGAAATACAAGGCAGAACAGAACAATGTGCTTCCAGTAATCCTGGTGCCCTGATTTGTGCACACTACCCAACCACGACTCATTCAGGGTTTGGAAAATCTCATTGTATAGCTGCTTCAATCGGTTTATGATCAGTTGAGATCTAAAATGACTCCCTTTCTGCCCGTTCTCCCCTGAAAACTGCATGAAAAGCAAACATGAAATTGGCCTTGGTTAAAAACAAAGTGCTTTAAACTCAAACTGGTTTATTTTCAAATCCATGACAGAAGTTACACTATTTGATTTTTCTAAGGTACTTTTGTTTCATGGCATTTCAATGTTATAATATAGTTAAAGATGAAGGTACGATGTCAGAAAACAAGTACACACTCACTTGAATTTAATCATTTGAGGAGGTGAGGTCTATTGCAAACTGGATGAGATGATCATAGTCCATTTACCACTAAAACCACACATTTATTTAGTCCATGTTATTTAGAGTTGATCCCGCACCATGGCCGAGGCTGGAAATCAGGTTGTGCGGAAGAAGTTTATCAAGAAATAAGGGAGTATAGCAACAGTGAAGTGATGGTGATGAGAGAAAAATGCATCATACGGGTGTGGAGGCTAAGGAGGGAGTGTGTGTTAAGATAACAGCAGTGGGAGAAGAGAGGTTTATCTGAATCCTAAATGTATGTCTTTGTTTTGGTACCAGTCAGTCTCTACACTCGGACAGAAGGGAGGAATCGGAATATCTGTAATGCTGTATCGCTTGCTTCACCTTCACCTTTTTTATCCTTCAGTTCAAGGAGCCATTCGAAAATATTCCTTGGAGAAAGTGATTAGAAAGAAATACAGACTACCATTTTAAAAATCTGTATTAGGTAAGCGAGGGAGCATGTTCTTTTTTCTGAACCAATCAAAGTAAAAAGTCAAAGTAAAAAATAAATGTCCTTAACACAATCACAATCAAATGTGAGCCAATATAATGAAAGTAAGTTGCCCTGTCTCATACTGGGAGCTGTTTGTAATATTTTGGTGAACGGTGAATAATATTATAAACATTGTCTAGCTGTACTTTAAGCTAAGTGTTATTTTTGTAGAACCAAACCAGTGGATGAATTAAGACAAATACATCATAATGACATAGTGTTCCGTCATGAGGAATAAATCTCCTTTATTTCACATACAAATTGAAATTTACAATAACCAGAAATGTAAACACATTTGTCATTAATTGGATCAATTTTCCTGCTTTCAGTCTAATATTACTCATGTTATACTTGGATGCATGTGCAAATATTTGCACAAATATAGCAAATTGAGGGTAATGGGGTGTTGCGGTCTGTATTCTCGGTAAATGCACGATTATGTCAACTGTTTTTTAATGAAAACGTTTTTTTTTAGTTGGGTTATCAGAAAGGACAAAAGGTCAGTAGTTAGTGACTGTGGCAATCACTCAAATGTAATTGCTAAAGTCAAATCATGTCTGCACACAAATCAGTTTGAATTTGGACAGCAGCACTGATGGCAATGTGTTCTTGGCTGACTCATTGGTGTGATTGTTGTCTTTCGCCTACCTCATCACACTCATGGAAAATACTGTAGATCAATAACTGGTAGTTACATTTCACAGTTCTGATAACTACCAGTGACAATTTTTTCCTCACCCTGAAGAATGAGAAAAGCAGAGACAGTCCAATGTGGAAAAACTCTGTAACCTCTTTGTGGTGTTGACCTGTTTTGAGGAGGACGTGACAAATGTCATTGTAAAAACATCAGTCGACTGAGCCACTGTCCTATAATTAGTAACTTATTTTATCCAGTTTCTATGGACACAGATGGCACAGAACCAGACGGGCAGTGTTAGACGAAGAAGACAGGACAGAAAGGAGCTAATGAGCAGTTTCTGTGACACTGCTGTCCACCATTATAAACTGGTTAGGTAGCAGGTAACAGATGGATTCAGGTCCTAGATTTAAACACAGAGTGTTAGCAGACACATACTATTGCAAAAAACGTTATAGTATGCATAAAAAATATGTTAACCCCTTATGCAAATGACTTCTCCAAGAGTAAATTGGAGTCAGATGTGTTTGCGGTGCTCTCCCAAATAGTCCACGGTGTTAATCATCAGAGCTACCTAAAGCGGAATACCCTCTTTTAAAATTAATTTTTTAATCTTAAATATGGCGGTGTCTACCACTTTTCCACCTGTTGTCAATGCTAGCACAATCTCTTAGTGTGAATGATCATGCAATTTAGCGCCTGCTATTTGGTGTCTTAGTAAATCATGTCTATTTTGTGGAGGTAAAAAAAAAAGGCACAGCACACTTTATTAAGTACAAGTGAGGGGGTATCATGGTTTGCGACTGCTTTGCTTCCTCAGGGCCTGGACACATTGCTATAATTGATTAATTCCAAAAATTATAAAGACATTTCCAGTAGCAGGTGATCTTAAGGCCATGTATCTGCTAATAGAAGCTGAACAGAGGATGGGTGATGCACCCAAAACACAGATCTCAACAACTGAATGTCATCAACAGAAAGAAATACGCCTTCTGGAGAGCCCCAGAGTCATAACTTCAATCCGACTGAGATGCTGTGGAATGATCTCAAGACAGTGATTCATTCACATCCCAAGAATACTGCTGCACTAAAGTATTTTCTGGAAAGAAAAATGGTCTCAAATTCCCCCTGGCCTTTGTGCATTTATGATCTGCGACTACAAGCTACGTTTGGTTGAGGTTTGTGCTGTTCAAGGAGGCTCAGTTAGTTGTTAAATCCAAATCTATCTGCTCACAATGCCCTGAGCATCTGACAGTTCCTGACCAAGAAGAACACCACCGTGCTGAAACAATCTCCCTCCTCACCTTACCTGGCTCTTTGTATTTTTTCCCCTCTTCCCAAAGCTGAAGGGTTCATCAAAGGGACCCATTTTGACAACGTGGACAACAAAGGTGCAGACGACCCTGGAAGAATCCTTTCAGTAGTGCATGAAGAAGTGACAGCCAAGGCTAGAAAAGTCCATAAGACTCCAAGGGCATTACGGTACTTGGAAGGGGAAAACCTGTAATTTGTAGTTTGGATTTAAAATGTCTTTTGTGCCACAAAAATCTTATTGGACTGGTAAAATGTTACTTAAAACATTATTTGTATGTGTTGAATAGGATTTTAATGGCAGGCGTTGGACTCCTGGAATAGAAGAATTCTCCTTTCAAGACAAGAAAAAGTCAATGCTCGACTGAGACTTCACTTTAGCCAATATAAATTGCATCATTAAAAGCTTTTACAATGAAATGTGTGCTCTGTGTAGGAGGCAGTGGGTTTCCTTGGTCCTGTGACATGGTGAGCACAGTTGTTGCATTAATACACTTGGGCCTCAGCAGAGGATTAGCCCTGGGAACAACCAAGCACACACACACAAAAGCCATTTCGTATAATGAGAGGAAAGGACGGATGAAGTGTTGCCACCTGTTAAACATCAGTTCCAGTCGGGGTCCCCATCAGTCCCCCAGCCCAAACCTTCTTCACTGCTGGCTTCATCTTCCTTCCTTTACACATGAAGACAACGAAACTATTACCTATTAACCCCCGAGCGATTATACTATCTCTGACGGCTCACACCATGCCTGTGATGTCAACCTCTGACCTCTGCAAAGCGCGGCTACTGTAAACCAAGCAACATAAGCACGCATGCAGGGACACATAAAGCACGTGCTGACAATTGAATAGCATCGCCAGCTGTCCTTCTGCTTTCACCTTCTCAGCTGCTACACCATGTGGCGAGCATTGCACTGGGAGGAGCCACGTATAGTGTTGCAGCTATGTTTTATTAGCGTGCAGGAAAATGGATAAACAAGCCTGTGTGTGCGTGCGTGTGTGTGTGTGTGTGTGTGTGTGTGTGTGTGTGTGTGTGTGTGTGCGCGTGTGCGTGCGTCCATGTTGCGTCATCAAGATTGCAGTCTGAATACAGTCTAAGAATGTACCAGATTAATTTGTATCACTGATAAATTAATTTTATATCATACTCAACTACACAACGCAGTCAACTAGTGCAGGTGTCAATTTAAAAAAAAAAAAATTTAATTGACACCTACAGTAGTTGACCTAGTGCCATCAAATTTACACAAAATATTTCTAGCAGATACAAATACAGATATTTTAGCCAATACAGATACAGATATTTTAAGACTTTCTGAAAGATGAAAATAAAAAGAGAGAAATGCAAGATTTTTCTTCTTGTTTTTCTTTTCGCCTTCTTTTGGTTTCGGTATAAAATTGTTTTAAATTACTTCCATTTTAAGGGTTAAGTGACTATTTCAAAGTGTATATACAATAATTGCCTCCAATTTGATGTAATGTACCAAACTCCTAGAGATTATTTTCTGTTTGTGGTGATATTGCACACACGCACTCACGCAACACACAGTTAAATCACATAGAATTTGGAAAAAGAAGAGGAGCAGGTTGGGTGTACCAACAAAGGGGAGGAACAGGTCATGCTTAGCCATGTCACTCTGCTCTTAAAGGCATGTGGAAATGAATATGGGTCTGCCACGTAATCAGCTTATCCCAGGACCTCGCTTGGTGCCCCACTTGCACAACGCTCAGATCATCGAGACTTTCATTTAGTATTCATTTATCTGGCTGTGAGAGTGATAGGCCACATTCACTGCTGGCTAACCACATCTGGCCTCAGCTTCATGCATTTAATCACGCCTGCTGCTGTACAACTACGTGTGTACGTGGGCCGCGGGGGCATCGGAGGCAGGCAAGGGCTTATGGGAGGTTACGGGCAAGATTGGGAAATTTCTGCCTGTATGATTCTTTCATTTTTCTGAGGATTAGTGATTCGTTGAGAACACAACAAGCCAAATGCATTGTATTCTTTCCTTTGACTCCTCTAATGGATCACAACCTTGTTTAGTAAACTGTCAAAATGTAATTCTTGAACATCCAAGTCTTCCTCAAGGAAGGCTTCCTCAAGGACACCTCTAAAAAAATGTTGGGAACAGAAAATATATTGCTAGATGTATGCAAGCTTTTCAATCAAGTCTACAAGTAAATTGAAACTATTCGTCTCAGAAGCCTTTGTAGCCCATTTTAGAGGGTGCAGAAGCACCCCGAAATATGAGCAACCAAAACATTTGAGACAGTGTGGACATTCTTTTTTAACCTAGAGAAACTTTAAACATTTGAACATTCAGGAAAATAAATTGAGTAACACTTTTAAATCCTGTGATTGGCTGGCGACGGGTACAGGGTGTACCCCGCCGCTCGCCCGAAGATTGCAGGCATAGGCTCCAGCATGCCCTCGACCCTAGCGAGGATAAGCGGAACGGTAGACGGATGAATGAATGAATGAATAACACTTTTAAACCTGGAATTGAATTGAAATTTGGGAGTCACCCACTAGGTTATTTTGAGAATTCATTGGAAGTTGTCGACCAGCCCAGGGTGTACCCCGCCTCTCGCAGAATCTCAGTTGGGATTGAGTCCAGCTCAACCGTGTACCTATCTGGGAGAAGAAAATAGACAAATAAATTATGTCTACTTTCTTTTAAAGGGAAAATATGCCTGCATCTCACGCAACATATTTTCATTTTGTTGTTTTCAGTTCCACCTGCATTCTCAAGAATCACAAGAATTAGTAATGAAGTACAGAGAGAAAACAGTTGAAATGTGTGTAACCATGCACAGTTAATTCCTTTTCCATTGCGTTCCATTCAAAATAGTATTGTCTTAATTTCACGTTCAGCTGCCACTTCACCACGGTTTGCTTCAAGGTATACAGTATTTGCATCTGGATTTGATACACAACTGAACCTTTTTTGTTATAATCCACCCTTTTTTCATGTAAGCATCGGGCCTTCTGTTTCTTCTTTTTCTTCTTTCAGCTTTCACTCTTAACCTCAAGAAATGATTTGTCATCTTCATATTCCTCCTCATCACCATCATCATCATCATGATCATCATTTGTTTTACTTGCTTCATATTGTGCACTATTATTTTCTAATGTATGCCAATGTTGTTTCATGATATATATTGTACTTAATAATGCTTAGCTTTATGCTACAGTGTGAGGGTAGTCACCTATCACTTGACATGTACAAGCCCGTTTGTTATTGCCTTAATGTTGCCATTACCACAAATGCTTCTGATTGCTTAAAATGGCCTGACTGTTAGGTTGTATCCTAGCTTTGATATGTGCTTAAAAACCAGCAAATATGATTTTTATTTAAAGGTCTTTTTTTTTGCTTCTCCTACATACCCTTCTGTATGTTGAATTAGCCTTAGAAGTATTAGATATCTCGAGTGTGCAACCACTGTGTATAGTGGAGAAAGTCTTTCGGATAATTTGAAGTAGAATCGCTCCTGTGTAACTTAAAACCGAAAACACCCACTCCACACGAGCGTGTCTGAAGCACACACTCTTGCTACTTTGATTGGTTGTAATACAAAACCTGAGAGCTTTATTAGAGACTGTTGTCGTTGCACAGCTTAGACGAGGAGTGATTCAAGTGATGATGAAGGCAAAGCCTGACAAGGAGACAAACAAAGGGGCTTTTTTTCTCCTGAATGTCTTACGCGCTCTGGCAATAGAACATGCACCGTCCTTGTCTGTGTGTCTGAACAAAAGATTGTGTCTTGTGTCACACATTTGGGTGAAAGGTACAAGGAAGATGGTGCACAACTAAAATGCAAATATGGAATGAAAAGAGTGAATGTGTTTATTGCCATACAACCTGCTTGTTTGAAGGCTGTATGATGCCAGATTAAAGTGTTATCACAATGGCACCAACCAGGTAGAAGGTTGTTTGTTTGAGAGACTGAGCCAACGTGGAATCCATTAACTGTCCAGGAGTTGCTAGCTTCAGAGTAGATGCACTGAACAAAAATATAAACACTTTTGGGTTTGCTCTTATTTTTCATGAGCTGAATTCAAAGATATGACTTTTCAATGTCCACAAAAGGTCTATTTCTCTGATGCACAAATCTGTGCTAGTGAGCACTTCTCCTTTGCATGTGCGGCATATCAAGATGCTGATTAGACAGCATGATGATTACACACATTGCCTTGGGCTGCCCACAATAAAAGGCCGTTCTAAAATGTGCCTTTTAATGTACTGGGGGCCTGATCAGGGGGTCTTGAAACCAGTCAGTATCTGGTGTGACCATTATTTGTTGTTGGTCCACTCCTCTTTCATGGCTGTGCGAAGTTGCTGGACATCGGCAGGAATTGGAAGACGTGGTCGTAGACGATGATCCGGAGCATCTCAAACATGCTCAATGGGTGACACGTGCGGTGACTATGCTGGTCATCCAAGAACTGGGATGTTTTTTTACCTTTCGGGAATTGTGTACAGGTGGACATGATGCAAGGACCTGTACACAAATTATTAAATTGAGAATTTGTCCAGCTGGTCTTACTCTTAAATGAAGAAAAAAAGTCTTGCTCTTCTGCTGGGATTTTATTCAAGCCATTGTTTTTTGCTTGTTAACTAGTAATTTTGGTAAAATATTAACTGTGATATTTTATTGGGAAAAGTTATTTCTTCATGCTAGATTATTCCACAGTCAATGAATCTATGGTTACACTCAACCCTAGTACTAACATAACCACTTTGGTTGCTGGTCTAGGCAAACAGAGTACAACAGACATGAGAAGTGTTTTTTTTTTATTATTATTATTTTTTAATTATTAATTATCTCCACCTTAACTCTGCCGAACCAAACTCCACACAGGCGGGGCCAGGTATTGAACCCCGGTCCTCATAACTGTGAGGCGGACGCTCTAACCAGTCGGTCACCGTGCCCCTTTGATAGCATGTAAAAGAAAATGGGCACCATACTGTTATATCTACAGTATACTGCTGTTACTCTCTACTTATGCTCTGTTTCAAGTAAAGTATTAGACACTTATAAATACTACATCTTGTTTTTTAGATCCAATTTCTGTTTCTGTGATGATCTTTCTTTTTCTCCCCCATTGTTGCAGGTGCCGCTGCTTCCTGTGCTGCAGACAACAACACTGCTACTACAATCATTGTTCCGTTTCCCCTTTCACCAATATTAGGCACCTGTGCCAGAAGTGCAGCCAACAAAACCCAAAACATTTGCTCCAGTTAATATTATACAATTACTTTTTTTTTTTAATTCTGAATTTGATGGAAACAACTATGGTTGTAGTTTAAATTATCTGACTTTGTTCAAATATATTTGAGCCACAGAAAATGATTTTTTTTTTTTTTTTTTTTAAATCACAGTGCCAACTACTGGATCTGATGGGACACTGTCCAACTTGTATAATCACCATTGAATAAAATCATAGTTTAAGCATGCATGACTCAAGTCTCTGAGACATGCTCACTTTATCACAGTCTCACCAAACAAAGGCTGTCTTCAGCCTCTTTCCTTGTACCGAGTACTACACCGCGTGTTAACCTTCCATGACACAACTGAAAGAAACATAAACAGTACATATATGTTTTTAAATGGATGCACGGATGATTGTGGATGTTGCGGCATAATGAAATAAAATAATCAACTCAAATGTTCACGGTAGGAGAGGAATAAAAGATTCTTCACATTCCCCCACCCACTCATTTCCACGCTAGAAATGTGATTTGCACTCAGTCATTACCACTAGCTTTAGGTAATAAGCTAGCTGGAGAGCTCAGAAATGCATTACCATAAAAAAAAAAAAAAAAAAAAAAAAAAATGAGAGTACAGTACTTTATGTGGAGGTACTGCATGTGCAATTTACACATATTTTAAAAAGTAATGACATGACACTGTGTGCTCATTTGTCTTCTTTAGGCAATTTTCCATCATGTTATACTACAACTCATCAAAGTAACTGCTGCACAAAGAAACCAATACATGGCAATGGGTGGGTCTCATGTTTTATTTGTAACCATCCTCCCTCCATGATGCTTCGAGGAGGCTCCACGGAGGAACTACAGTATAGTTGAGCAAACACTAATGTGTCCTTTTGCGGAAGTATTTTTCGTTCCTCGCCAGTGACGTGTACAAACTGGATTGTAAGCAGAGCAGAGAACTTGACAAAGGAAATAGCAATTCTTTTTTTTTTGGTCATTTTGTATGATTTGTAGATACAGTATTTGACTCTGAAATGACTTTGTTGGTAAATAGGAATTAATCTTATAGAAAGAAGAAAATAAAAATGTCCCCATTAGATAGCTATTGACTCAGCACTGTTTTTGTATTTCACATCCCTTCATTTTTTGACAGAAACAGTTGCTTGGTTATGTTCATTTTAATAAACCCCTCCTTTTCGATGAATGTCTTCACTTAGAGTTCAGTTATTTTATTTTATTTATTTGCTGTTAAAGTGAATTGAGAGTAACCTCTTTTTTGCAGAGAAGGTGTATTTATTTTTCATCATGAAAAAATGCTGTGCGTGCGTGTGTGTGTGATTGGAATGGTGTGTCTTGATTCATTCCTGCCATTCCCTTGAACCATCACTGCAGTATAATTTACATATTCAAATTTATGGCAATGTATCCACTGTATTTCCATATGCGCAGCTCACTTCCAGAAATTGACAAGTGTAATTTTGACTGCTAGTGTAGGTGATGAAGTGCTTCCTGCGTAAGTGAAAATACAGTTGATGCTTTTACTGGTTTCATAAGGTCTTGCTTTTGTCTTCAGACTCTTGGCTAGTATTAGCTGCTTGCCTCATTGCAACCCCCTAGCTCCACCCCTATCCAGCAATGGTAAAAATTGTAATTAAAAGGAGCAAAATTCAACTTAACGATGAATGTTTTAATTTTTTGATTTTTCTTTAAACCTTGGCCCAATGGTAAGATTTTAGTCTACAGATTTTGTATATGTGCAATAGCTCATCCTATTTTCTTTTACATTCATTATTTTGCACTTAAAATTATGAGATAACCTGAACTGACACACTAGATCGGAGGTGCATTATATAAAAATGTGATTAATATTAGCCTCAAATCACAGATCAAATTTTTTAAATGCTCTGCTTCGTGATAGCTGACAGCCGGCAGATTTTTATGAATGATTTTTTCATTTTATGACATTTTCCAGTCATAAAAAATAATGTTTTGTGATGTTGAAAATGTATGCATAAGATTTGAATTTAAACCCTTGCTGCTTTTTGACCTTGTTGTCTTTTAAAAGACTTGTCAATCTTTTTTTTTTTAAAGCCATTGACCGCTGCTGCAAGGCTCCATGAGAAACAGACAGTGAGTCTATTATTTTCTCTCCCCAAATTCATCCCGAAATATGATTGGATAATTAGTGTTACAAGTCTAAAAAAAAAATGGTAGTGTGTGAGGTCTGCTAAGTGTGTTGTTTGTGTTTATTTTAGTCCTTGTCTGGCACCTACATTAGTGCCCACATCGCGGCTTCGGGTGGAAAAATAAAGAACGGGCTCAGTGACTATTGTGTGGAGCTGAAAAACAAGCAATTGTCTTACCTTTGAACACGTATCAGCACTAATTGTCCGTTTCCTGAATTTTCCAAAATAGAACCTGCTGTCAAGGGTAGCCACGATCACGGACGCTGTCATTTGGATTAAAATATCAATTAAAAGAGTAAAAACATAATCAGTGTTAGGAAAGTTCATTTTCTACTCAAACTAGTTCAATGTTCAGTTCACTGCTCCCAAAATGAACTAGTTCAATTCATAGTTCAAAATTTGGAATGAAGTTCACCATTCCATTCAGGATGTATTTTCAATATGTTGCTGACGGGCAACTGTGTGATTGTACAGTGTTTTAACTAAAACATTCTGATACAAATAATAATTTTCCTAGTGATCAATTTTGACAAGAACCACCGAAGAACATATTCAATCACATTTACGCAGTGTCACTGAACGCAACTAACGTTTTCACACAGCTGCGATGAATGGCGGCCGTGGCCCCACTGAATCTGTTGCCAAATACAGCATTTATCCGCCGACATATGAAGCCTCGTCTATATTGTGTCCAGACGGGTTTTGTCCTGGAAGCCCCAAACAAAACTTTGACGCCAGAATGAGCGCGTTTTCCATTACGTTCATCAGGCAGAAATGAACTAAGTTCCGTTCATGTTCGCACAAAATAAGAACTAGTTTACGAACTTTTGTTCATTGAACTCGTACAACTCTGGCGACCGGTGTGCTGTCTGCTGGTCCAGCTGCTTCCCGTTTCAATTTTTAATGCTTTATACACTCATTATTGGGGGGCAAGCGCAGTCGAGCCGGTGAGGACACTCGGCCTGGTGTGTTGGCTCTCCCCCACTGTTTTGAATACACCACATACAATCTGTATATGCAGCCCCCCGACAGAATGCCGCCCTGCAGCAGCTGCCCATATCAGAAACCGGCCCTGCTCATAGTGCTGGCACAGCATCTCCAGACACTTGATGACTAATATGCATGTGTGGTGTGACGGTGTTAATTGACAAATATATCACCGTAGAAACGTCTATGGGATTTACAGTATTTGCTTGACTGGCGGCGCTCACGATGCCCAGAGATGGATTGTGTGGTTGTGGTACTGACTAAAACGACAGTCCTTAAAAAATGCTGCAGGATAAATACTTAATACTGAATAATATTGTATCTTCTTCACCTCCCATTTATAAAAGCCTCTTCCTCTTATAATCCCATGAGGACTGAAATCCATGGCAGTAAAATGAATATTTCAAAGCATCCCAAGTTAAAATCTCCTCGGGAGACACATTTCCCCTAACTTGAATATGGACACAGTGAACGGCTCACTTGATAAATACATCATTCAGAAAGGCTCTCTTGCTCACTGCTAAAAATATGGCTCATTTAATCATTTATAGATTAACAATCAAAGCTGTTTTACAGGCATGAGGCAGAGCATACTGTATATAACTGACTCAGTGCGACATAGTGGGAAGAGAGTATTTGTGCAATTACAATTAAACTGAGCGATGCAATAGAACCAGGGTGGGCAAGCATTTGTGCTGAAGAGTCAGATTGGATTTTTCAAACAGACAGATAGGCCCGGTCTTTTGTAAATTAGGTGAAAATAAATAAATACAATGTAATATGTATTTATTTTTCATACTCATTTTTAAATTAATTTTCATATGTATTCTATTATTTCATTAAGTAAATTTCAATCAACTATTATTTAATCGAATAATGTTAAATGTTTTTTATTGTTTAAAATAAATATATTTAGCAGTTATTTAATGAGATAAGTTACTTTTAAAACAAAATACAAATAAAACAAAAACAGCACAAAATAATAAATACATTCTAATAGCCAATTCTAAAAATTCAAAACTTCTAAATGAATGCAGCAAATATTACAGAACTGTTGATAATGTAAATGCTCAGTGGGGCTGATTAAAGAATGGCTCCAGTCATACTTTGCCCACCCGTGCTATACGTAGACGTTATTATAATGATGAATGAATTCAGGATTAAAATGCCTGTTAATACATTAGCATCTCGTAGCAATGCCGGCTGCCAGCTGCATAAAATTGCTATATCACTTTACTGTACAGTGGTATGACATGTTTAAATAGGCAGAAGGAGAGATGTGACCATGACTGTGGCGCTATGTTGAAGTTTTCTTTCTACCCATTAACCTCTCTCCAGCTGCACCACAAAAAAAAGAGAGACTGGTGGAGAAGGGGCCTGCAATCACACAGACTCCACAGGCCAGTAGCTGACTGGCCATCGCTGGCCTCCCGTCCACTCCACTGACATCCAGTGCTGCATTCAGGCGTGTCAGTCTTGACCGCAGTCAACACAGAGGCACATGACTGCGTGCAGAATGTATGAAAACTTTTTGAATTTTCAATTCTCCGTAAGTGCTGAATGTATAAAGCATTGACAATAAATGTCAGTGAATCCTACACGATTATGTTAAAAAAATAGAAAGAACAAGAAAGATAAGGTAATGTAAGTCAGCAATGGCATTATACACTAAATAGCCACAATAAATATACTATCGATGCAGTGCAATTCTACATCAAGGTAAACTGTGACAATAATCGTTGTATTACATGCCTTTTTGTTACTGTCTGAACATCAACAATGTCAAAATATTCCTAGAAATTGTTACCCCGCTAGTTAATAGCACAGATTGTGTTCATCCTGAGACATTCCGCTGCATGTCCTCTTTTTAAAATAGTTTAGATTTACAGTATGCAGTGGCTTTCAAGGGACCCAGTGATGTCTACCAATAACCAATATTGTGTTACTGTTAATTTTGCTTTTAATTGCCTGAATCATTAGCACAATTTTGTTTTCATTGTAATTTAAACCCATTTAAACTTATTAAAACACTTACACCCATCAAAAGACACTTAAACGTATTCCTTAGCACCTGTTCTCACTCTCTCCTTGTCATTAAATGAGAGACTTGAAGGTGTTATAACATCACTTTGAAAAAACGAAGACTCTCTCGCTCACAGTTCTCCAAATAGAAGAACTAAGAGAACGGGAAATACAAATTGTAAATTTATACACCAAAATGTTCAATCAAATCATATAATAAGAAAGTCAGCTAGCTCCCTGCTGGCATACAATGCAATGACAAGCTGATGGAAATTAGCATCAATGGTACGATAATTGTAAACCGTCAAACAACTGCTACTTGTACACACACGGGGCAGCAACACATACAAAAAAAAAAAAAAAAAAAAAGCATACAACAATACTGACAGGAATTTATTGTATTCTCTCTCACAACAAATATTACTGGAGTTTAGTGGACATTTTATACCTCTTCTTTGACAAATGTTTCTACTATTATGCTGCATCACTTTCAGTTGACAAAAAGATGAACTGCAATATAGCGGGGGTTCCCTGTATTTCCACAAATATTTATCTTAAATAAAGTGTAATTACTTTTTTCATGCAACAGAAAACAAGCCAGTCATAAGTTCAATAATGTATGTGTTACATTTGAAAACACATTCTTAATGGATCGATTTGGGGCAAACGTCATGGACTTTAGACGGCACTGTTGTACAGATTGATTGGCAGGGGCAGGAGAAAATGGAGTGCTACTGCAAAAGAGAGTCCAAGAGATGAGGATGACCTGCAGGAATATGGGGAGGAAGAACGTGGGAGGGTCAGCTTGATGGGTCGGCGTTGCTGAAATCGCCCACGGAGACACTTTGTTGAGATAACAGAGCCCTATCAGTGCCGGGGGCCACGATGGGAGGGGATCAACATCTTTTTCGGAATGCTAAGGGTCTGCATGCTTGTGTGTTTCTGAGTGCATGCAACTCAACCTGCAGCTACTCAGAACACACACGCACAAGCGGCAATGCCCTCACGCACACACACACACACACACACACAAAATCTGCCCTGAACTTCAAAGTGCTGACGCAAACGGGATGGACCACCACGGTTAGTTAGGCAGAGACATGAGCCATGTCCTGATCAGAGGTGAGAGGGCAAGGAGGTGGAGAAAGTAGGGGTAGATTTCACAAATATACTCAAATATGTCAGTGACAGTCATATAGAAAAAAAACCTAGTAAGTCTAGTAAGTACGGAATATCTGAGGGGTGGTGTTCACTCCTAAATCACTTCAAAGGCTCTTCATTAAAGCTCTGCCTGCAGAGGAACCCTCCCCTCCATCCTCATCCTGCTCATCCCTCTTTTCTTCACTGTCTGTGGAGCTGTCTCGCTCACTCTCCTCATCACCGGCATCCACTCAGCCATTAAAAAATAGCATGTGAACAAAAATAAGTGTGAGGAAGAGGAGATGGGACAAAGGAAGACAGATCAAACAGCTCTTATGAGCGATAACCCTTTAATAGGATTTAATGTCTCTTGTTGTTGCATAAGCTTAATCAGTGCATCTGCCTGTGACTCTGTACACGATTGTAAAACAGTAAACCAGTAAAGAGCATTGGAGAGCTTTTTTGAAACGACCAAATGATGAGACGTAAAAAGATAGGTCTAGAACTTCCAAGAAAAAGAAACTGCATTTTAGAGCCCGCCACATACCGAGCGATGTGGCCGAACCCGATTGAACTCTCTGCAACGATTTTCAAGAGTGGCCAATCAGGCGCCGGTGCACAGCGTCACAACGTCGCAGATTACAGCCAAACAAAATGCGCATCAACTTTCACTCACAGTAAAAAATACATTTCTGATTGGAGCCACCAGCCAAGCCATACAAATACAGTATACATATGTTTTGTTTTACAATAACACCGAATTATATTGATAGTATATATCAATGGAGGAAATAGTCAAGTTTGTGGCCAAAATGTACACAAGCCGTATGTACCGCGCAGGGTGCATTTAAGTGAACGGGAGCAAGGGAGCCTCTTTTAAAATATCCACACTCTCGCTTTTATTCGCGCCCATGTCCTCTCTCTTTAGCAATCCATTTCTTCGTTAACTATGACGCTATCTTTTTATGATTACATGAATGTGATAAAGTACAATATATATATAAGCCGATAACAGGCTCACTGTTGAGGGCATGCATCTACTGTACTGTATCGCTCAACATGTGGGTGTCGATTTTTTGCCACCGAGGTGAAAGGAGGCACAGCTTGCCTCAACAGTGGCAAGACCAGCCAAACCCCGCCCCTTCCTCGGCAGCCCCTGCTGTGGCCAACCACCCTGTGGACCCAAATTCCAGTGAAGATTTGTTGAGAGTTCTGTGCTGTGCCTCAACAGCAGCGATTTCTCCTAGTGGTGTACGACCTCCACGCCAAGTGGCCCAAGGTGCTGCCCTAACAACAACCCTAACGTCAGCGTTGTAAAGCGACACAAGTGTCCTGATTTTGGTGCGCATGTTGAAATAAATAATGTTCGCATTAAAACAGACATTGTTATTGGACAAAACAGTATTATATGCTGTAAAGGTTTCCAAAACATCTTCGCTGTCTTTGTATTTGAGGCTTCCATTTCCGTCTTCCTGTAACAAATTTTTATCCAGTCGAATATGTTTTCATTTTTGCAATCCCATTACCTTATAGTTGACCAATTCTTTTATTTTTGTCCCCCAGATTGAGTGCTTCCACTTTTCTCGAGTCTGCTTATTGAGTTCATCTCTCCACTGAGGCCCCTCTGTGACACCCATTCAGCCATTGAGCTAAAAGCATCGACTATCAACAGGAAAT
Source organism: Phycodurus eques (assembly GCF_024500275.1). NCBI lineage: Eukaryota > Metazoa > Chordata > Actinopteri > Syngnathiformes > Syngnathidae > Phycodurus > Phycodurus eques. The sequence goes on along the minus strand of NC_084544.1, from coordinate 12,045,000 downwards.
CAAAACTGACAAATATCAACACTGAAACAGCAGGATGTTAGATACAGCTCTTCTGCTGGATCTCATTAGATTGCGCAGGTATACCTAAATCTTCCACAAAGACAGTTTTCTGCAGTAAAACTGATGTGCTCAAAACATTCTTCTGTCCATTCTTCTAATGTACTGCAATTGTCCTTGAATTGAACATTGCCTCTACCTAAATCCAAACCAGAGATATTGTTCCCCTCAGAAAATAGACTGTGTTTAAATCAAATACCAGTAATATCATGTTGCAGCTTGAGAGATTTTGTGCAGAGTAGTGTTGGTGTGTGTTCATGGGAGGAAGCTGAGGAATGAAATGATTTCCAAATCCTGGCACACTGGCAATCATTATCAGACGGAACTCTGATTAAGTGGCAAACAGAGCGGCTTTTCATTCCTGTAAATTGAGGTGGTGGTTGTGTGCATTGTGTGGTTCATTTGCCTATTGAAAATTATGCTAATCCTGCAACATGGGAGAAAGTACAATGGTAACTTTTCCAGCAGGGTTATCGTCTTTTAATTTTGCTTAATGCTGTAAGTGTCAAATGGCCGGCACCCACAGAGGAACATTTCAACAGTGAGTGGTACAGCTATAAAGGATGCATGAGCAGTGACTGAAGGCTCAACAATACAGTCAGAACTGGGAGTCAGAAAGGCATGACATAAAGAGACTGCTCAAGTATGAAACGACCATGATATATTCTTACTCGGGCAGCACAGTGGGGTAATGGTTAGCCTAGGCCTATGCCTCACAGTCGAGAGTCCCTCCTCTGCGGACTTTGAATGTTCTCCCCATGCTTGTGTGGGTTTGCTAATGGTACTGCAGCTTCCACCCACATTCTCGAAACATACATTTTAGGTTAATTGAAGACTCCAAATTTTCCAAATATGTTAATGTGAGCGTGAAGGTTTATTTGTCGATATGTGCCATGTGATTGGCCGGTTTACACCAAAAACAAAATGAGGATAAACGATATAGAAAATGGATGGAAGAATGAAATGAACCACTCTGTAGCTGCAAATATAAAAAAAATACGAAAAAAGTATATCAGCACCTGGGCTAGCAGCCTCCATGCCAAACAATACACGTCTCATAGGATGGATGTTCTATTTACACCTCAATGTACTATGAAAATAATGATTTTGAATGTTATTAATTTTTTTTTTTTAGTTAATACTAAGTACAGTGGTGCCTTGAGATATGAGTGATCGGAATCACAAGTTTTATTAGATATAAGCCGATCATGGACTAACAATTAGCATTTGGTGGTATTGTTACTTCATAAGCAAAGGATAACTGAAACAAACAGTGTTGCCACACAAAAAAAAAAGTATTATAAAGTGCTATTTTTCTCATTAAAAAATATATTTAAAAAAAAGGCTGGAACGGATTCATGGAATTTCCATTTGTTTTTAGTATTTTGACTTATGAGCGTGGCCAATGAACTAATTAAACTCGTATCTCAAGGTAGCACTGGACTGGTTCATTGTTTTGACATTTATGAAGGATACATCTTGTTATAAAAGGGTTATCCTCATTGAAAACTATGTAGATACTTAACGTGGAGGAACTTGCAATCGGGGTGGAATGTTCTGGGAGGCATTCCAGCTGTAAGTAACGCGGATTGAATTGTTTCCCGACTGGCCAATAAGCAACACAAGACAACAGCTGGAATGAAAAACTGGATCATCTCATAGTTTCAACAACACGGCGCAAAAGGATTCTGAATGTTGTCATAGGGTGTGGTCATCTTTTGGGAAAATATGCTATAATATGGAAGCATCCCGTTCTGTTTCCTATCATGGTTGACCCCGATACATGATACATAAAGAGGTCATTTGTTTATTTAAAAATGATTGTGAATAGTTGTAAAGCAACTAAATTCCAAGGTAGTTTTTCTCTTTTGTCTTCAGGAAAAATACAATATGTACAGGTATTTGTCAACGTTTTAAAACGGCACCCTGTTTTAAAAAACAGAAGTCAAAATTTCTGTATTGATTTAGTAAGATGTGCAGAACGTGTTACTGACCTAGTTGCCATATACAGCACAGTTGCCACATACAGTCCTATTTACTACAAATACAGCTCTCTAGGACAAATAGTAAAATAGTGTAACCTGTACTTTACCCTATTTCTATTTCTTATGTGATACATAACCATACTATATTATATATTATTAGGAATTGCATATGCACAGGCTGAACAGCATGCATTTTTAATGCCTTTCAATTTGCCATAGGCAGGCTCCAGCACTCCCGCGACCCTAGTGAGGATAAGCGGCTCAGAAAATGGATGGATATTTGTATACTTTCAAATGCACAAATCAATATGAAAAAAAAACATTTTAGGTCAGTTTCCAAGTAGATTTCATTGGTAGGTACACTTGGCATTGTCCACACATGGCTTGTGTTTGCTTAGCTTGAGAATTTTAGAATCAGTCCCAAATTTTGCCTCTGAAGTATCCATCATAATTATGAATTGATCCTCTGTAGGCACGTACTGTTAAATGGGCGAATGAGGCAACTATTGTAAAATTCACTTAACGGTGGCAAAGCACTATATACTGTAAATGCAGTCAATTTACTATGAGTGATGGAGGTGGCCAGATATTTTGTCATATACCGTGTCAAAGTTTAATAACGTTGCTTTCTAGTGGCAGGTGTATGCCATGTTACACAGATCAAAGGCTTAGTTCTCAGCTTCAAACCTCAACTGAGGTTTAAGAGAAAACACCTGAGTCAGACTAATAAAAGTTGAGGCTGCATTTGGTACCTATGGAATTTCCTTTTCTGGTGTCAGGATGGGCTCGGTGCATTGGTCTAGCAAAGTGTGAAGTTGGGTCTGTACTTTTACTCCGTCTCGAAACTGCCCGGGTCAGCGAGGTGCCCCATGTCCAGCCGAGTCGGACTCTGGCTTAAAGGCTCCAGCCATGGGTTTTTATGAGGCCTGACAGGCTGTTTATCTTGGATGCCATTTCTTTGACATTTCAGCATGGTTTGATGCTGACTACAAGTTTATAGCTGGCAGCTTTATCAAATTAACTGCTGCTACAAAGAGAACAGAACAAAGGAAGGCTGGAGTAAAAGATGAAAATGGATAATAAAAGAAAAGGAACATTAAATTGAACTTTAAAGGGCAATTAAAAAAACCTCTATATTAAACTTAAACTACTAAATTCAATTTACACCATCTCTTCCTGACAGAACTACTGTATAACCTTGTGAACTTTACATTTTAATATATAAAAAAAAAAACATTTGAATTCTGGTTGCACTTTGACTGTGCTCCCAGTGCAGCAGTGAGGTTGGGAAATGTTTGCACACCTTCAGGAGAAAACTACTTTTCCGATTGATTCACTGCTCCACCACCCACTATATATGGTACATATCCCTTGTCTATATTGCTTCTGGGTAAATATCACAGTCATATCATCATTTTTGACCATACTGGCCTGGTGCCATAGAAAAAGACAATAAAAGAGGAGTTCATCTAAAACAACATGAGACACAATGTATGCATGTGAGCGTAGTCATTTGGAAGATGCACTGGTGCATGCTGGCTCAGCTCTCTTTACTGTCATATTAAAAAAATACCACAAATTACAAGTCTTTTCCATTAGCAAGAAGGTCGCAGCCTGTCAGCTTTTTTATGTAGGCTTTGCATGCTGTCCTTTTACTATGCCTCATGTACTTCTTAGCACACATCCATTGCGTCTTTAGCACAATTCCATCAAGCAATACTCTTCAGTTCAACTTTCCACCGTAGTGTGCAATAGTAAACAAGGATCTGGTTGTTTCGACTGTGGGATTTTTCTTTTTTTCTTTTTGTCCTGTTCGGCTGTTAGGTCAAGCAGAATGGAGGATCTGTTTCCCTTTTATGCCGGAAAAGTTTTACTGTGTCACAGTGGAGTTTTTAAGCTGCCGCTGTGGTTTCTTAGTATTATAATATTTATTGAGAATCAGAGTCGATCAGTCAAACAGAACAAAGTTTCTAGAGAGGAGTGAGAGACGAAGACAAAAGACAAAGCACTAACTGTAAAGATGAGAAAGTAAATCTTTATATATCTAGAACAATTAAACCTTAGATATGAGTGTTGTATGGGGCAGTAGTGCTACACCCTGTGAGGGAAGGACAGGACAAGATAGAACAGGACAAGGACAGGAGAAGAAGCATGCAGGACAAGGGTCGTGAACACGGCTGTACAACTGAAGTCTGGTGGGAGTGACTATGTAAATTAAAAAAGTTTATAGGAGGTTAGTGTGAGTGAGGGTATACCCAAGCAATTCGCATATTCATAAGTTATTTGTCGCAATAAGTGAGTGGCCCCGCACCCAGTGAAAAGGTCCCAGGGGTGTGTGCCTGTGGACACATTCAAGTGAATTGACACAGTTTTGCATACACAATGGGCGGGGCATGAGAGAGGAGCCCCAACGCCAAGCAGTCATCCAGCCCGGGGACCCGGCCTCAGGAGCACCGCCATGAAGCTTAGTGACAACCCACCTCCCCCCCTGTTACTATGACTGGCAGTCATTGGCCAGCCGCAGGAAGTACATCCTGTGCTGGGCCTTTTTGAAGACGGAGTTGATGTCAATCGCCCCCTCCCGGTCCTGAGAGACTGTAATTCCCAGGAACTTGAAGGTTTCGACGGTTGACACAAGGCAGCTGGACAGCATGAAGGGCAGCTGTGGTGAAGGATGCCTCCTGAAGTCCACGATCATCTCTACAGTCTTGAGCTTGTTCAGCTCCAGGCTGTGTTGGCCGCATCACAGCTCCAGCCGCTCCACTTCCTGTCGATATGCAGACTCGTCACCGTCCTTGATGAGGCCGATGACAGTGGTGTCATCTGCAAACTTCAGGAGTTTGACAGACGGGTGTGTTGAGGTGCAGTCGTTCGTGTGGAGAGAGAAGCGCAGCAGAGAGAGGACAAAACCTTGGGGTGCCCCAGTGCTGATGCTGCGTGTGGATGAGGTGGTCTCTCCTAGCCTCACCTGCTGTATCCTGCCCGTCAGGAAGCTGTAAATCAACTGGCAGATGGCAGCCGAAACGCTGTGTTGGAGAAGGTTGGAGGAAAGGAGTTCAGGGATGATGGTGTTGAACACTGAGCTGAAGTCCACGAACAGGATCCTAAGGTAGGTCCCTGCACTGTCAAGGTGTTCTAGAATGAAGTGCAGTCCCATGTTGACTGCATCATCCGTAGACCTGTTCGCTCAGTAGGCAAACTGCAGGGGGTCCAGCAGGGGACCTGTGACGCTCTTGAGGTGGTCCAGCACGAGACGTTCAAAGGACTTCATGACCACAGATGTCAAGGCGACAGGCCTGTAGTCATTTAGTCCCAAGATTGTAGGTTTCTTGGGGACTGGAATGATGGTGGAGGGTTTGAAACAGGATGGTACTTCGCACAGTTCCAGAGATCTATTGAAGATCTGTGTGAAGACTGGCGCGAGCTGGTCCACGCAGACTTTGAGGCAGGATGGGGACACATGGTCTGGGCCTGCCGTTTTGTTAATCTTTTGTTGTTTGAAGATGCGTCTCACATCCTGTTCGTGGATGGTTAACGCAGAAGTCAGACGTGTGATTGTGGTCGGTGGTGCGGCTTGGTAGGTGTGGGGTGTGAAAGTGTCCTTTTCAAATCTGCAGTACAAGGTATTCAAATCATTGGTTAGTGTGCTATTGTTCTCAGCTTTGGGTGATCGTTGCTTGTAATTGGTCAGCGATTGGAATGCATGCCAGACTGATTTAGAGTCGTTCATTCTGTCTCGCACCGCTTAACAGTGTGCAACTCAATGCAAGACTAATCCCCAACATTTCTCTAATCTCCTTCATAACAGTGTAAGATTAAGTCACTAAATGATAGGGTGGAGAACATAACCACATCAAAATTACTCATCTGCATGTACAAATGGTAATAAAAATGGGTATTAATGGTGTCCCTGCATTTGATTTGGCTACTGAACGTTCTTTAGTGAAACAAATATATGCTTTCTTCCCTTTCGTGTGGGTACTGTTCCTTCTAGGGAAACAAAGAGTCACACCTTCGTAATTAGTAATGGCACACCTGAGTTGTTCATTGTCTGAACAGCAAGGGGTTTGTTCTGATCATTTTTACACAACAGCACATCAATCCTTATTGTATCAGTTCTCGTCCGTGCTTACAGTTACTTGAAACACAGATCAGGCTCTGGGCAATGCAGTCATATTAATAGTAATACTAGGAAAACATCAGATGTGAAAAGCACTGACCAACCCACTCTAATAAGAACTGGTATTATGAATATCTGACCATTCCCGTCTTGCTCTTAAATGAGTTGATCATAAAACACAATCTTGATATGATAAAACCAAATGCATTTTTAACTTTTAAATGAAGCTTTTCCCCCAAACTTTGAATTCACATGTTGCACGTTCTTCTAAAAAAGGTGGTGGAGTCCCCCTCATCTAATCTTAATTTCAAATTCTACAAATAATTTACTTGTCGTTATGTGATCCCAAGCACCACTGCTGATTTACCTAGCACTTTACTGTACCTACCACTCTCCGAGCAAATTGTTGTTGTTTTTTACTCTTTAGAAAAGAGATTAAATACACTCTACTCAAACCCAGTGAAAGCCTTTGATTAGTTGGACTAATAAGGGCAATAATGCCCCATCCACACAGAAATGTATTTCAGGGTAGCTGCAAAATAATTTTAATCATTTTGACATTTTGTTCACACGGAGCTTGCATTTTGTGGGCCCAAAAACAAGCCTTTTTTAAATCATGTCCCGGAGTAGATGGATCTCAAAATTCTGCCCCAACATTCCCGTTACTGTACACTTCAGGCCTGGAATATAAACTACAGTGTTTCAGCATCTTTGTGTGAACAGTGACTGTTCAGTGGTGTTTTTCATTTTGATTGACTTGATTGACTCTTGCAGGAAGAGTCTGCGGTTTTGTGAATGTAGTTTGAAAAGTGGATTTTGTGTCTATAGTTTAGAGAAAACGATGGAGGGTTTCAAGAAATTTGTCTTTTCTTTTGAAAAATACTCCAATTTATTTCTACACTTCCACATTTGTTTAACCACAACAAGTTTATCACTATGCTCTCGGCCTACGTCAGTCGTCCCCCCGCCTCCTCGGTAATTGGGCGCTACGCTGAGACGATGGCACTCATAATCCAGAACCAGTAAATAGGACGGATTTAAGACATTAACATTAATGTCTTAACGGTCAATTGTGGATGTTTGGATATAATTTCATGAAAGGATAGGAAGAGAGGGGACATCTGTTCTGAGCGTTTGTTTTTAGTTGTCAAGAACGTAGCTAAATAAATATAAAATGAAATATGCACAATTACCTTTTGAGCAGAAATCCTTGCTCATAAGTGAACATTTAATATTCTGTGTTTTCGTTGTACATTTATATTTTTCTATACATTGTTTTGGTTTTTTTTATTGTAGGAACTGCAGGCCGAGAACTAAAACAAACTTCACAAGAGCAATGGGATATTAGGCCACAATGTTTATTCAGTAGTGTTGTTTCAACTTATAGGTACAATACTGTCAGCTTTTTGTAAGACTTAAAAAAAAAATGTTACCATTACAGTCATCCGTGCACACTGAATGCCAGTCAAGCTGTTTCGACCCCTGCTTCATGCTCACTGTGAGCATGACCTTATCCAAATGGTAGGCACTTTGAAGGTTTAAAACATTTGTGAATATACATTATATATACTGTATTTATATATCTTTCAATATACTAATAATCTATCGGAAGGTTAGGCCTCTCTAATTAAGAGAAAGAAACAAAATTTAAAAAGGAACGTGGAAAACAAAACAAAAAAAAACAGAAATAGCCGCAGAGGAGAGTCGGTTTGGGAGTAGGAATACAGTGAGTCTTTGGGTTTGTCAACATAGTTCAATACCTTAGTTCCTGTATGACAAGGAAGGACCCCGAAGGGACAAAGAATATAAATGGTCACATAGGATGAACAGCCACATGTGGGTGATCGTTATACATTTTTAAATAATGTAACTCTGTACTTATCGACTTTACATCATTGTCCAGCGGAAACAGGCAACATCAAACTTGAATCATTTTTTACCCAGTGAACATATTATTTAGCTTCTGATAACAATGATTACTTTAATACTTGTGTAAAACCTTCCACCCGTGTCTTGGTTCTACAAAAGTAGATTTAATGTCCATGATTTACATGCTAGGTGTCTGCAGGGATGTTTCTGTTTGTTTCAGTGGTATGTGCTATGCATGTGGCCTGGTGTTTGTGTCCAATGAGGCTTTTCACTGAGCATGTCTTTGGGCCTAAAGCGTCAAGACTGGTACAAAGCTGTAAGTGGGGCAGGCCATTGACAGCGAAACTGGCCATGCTCCAGTCTGACTAGAAAGAAGGTGGGTGTGATGGTAAACAGAGAGAAAAAGAGGCCGGGGAAGGGTAGAAGGATGCTAGTTTTGTGAGGGTGCAGTCAGTTAAAACATTGAGGAAGGTGGTTGTGGGCCAAAATAATAATAATAATAATAACAAAAAAGAGACTTCAGCCCCCTGAAACAATAGTGTGCAATCTGAAAGACAAAGCCTTTTTTTTTCTTAGAGCCCTGACACACTGTCCCTCCATCTTTTACTAATTCCTGGGTATGATAATAAAATGCTGTCAAAAAAACTAAACAAAATGCAGATAATGGCAAAATAAACAAGACATGATGTAATGCTCACCCTTGTTTACAAACGGGTATAGAGCAAAAAATAAACATTGAAACCTGAAGGGAAAAAATTTACATTGACTATTAACAACGTTAATGTGAAGACAAAAGAGCTTCATCAAAACTACAAAGGCATTTTTCAACATCAGAGAAAAGATAAATTAATGTAATACAACTTTAGAGATCAACATCAGACATGCTAAGACAAAATAAAAAAGAAATAAACAAAGTAGGATTGATACAGTATAATTATATTCAATTATTTCCACTTTTGATTTTTTTTCTTTACAAATAACATACTGCTACAGTTAAAAGTAGTCAGCAACTAAACACAACCTCCTTAGACAGAAGACAGATGCAGTTTATTTTCTCACCTTTACAGATCCTGTTTGTGTTATTTTTTAAACCTTTTCATCAAACACACTGAAAGTTGCCATAAAATGAGGAAAGCTTGTATTTTTTAAACAAAAGAAGGGAAAAAGATCTTAATAACAATATGCTATGCAAAAGCTTTCCGTTATGCTATTTTTCCTTAAATCAATATTGTAACTTATTGTTGTTTCTCGTGTTCGCTGTTGCCATGGGCTGCAGCTCAGGCAGCCTCTTGTGATTTGTTGATCCTATGACAGGTGGGAGGGACTTTTATGCATAAAACTCCTTGGTTGGGGCCTTCTGATAGGCTGCACCAGAAGGTTTCCTCTCACCCAGGTCATAGCTGCCCTCGTCCTTCTTCCTCATGCGGTAAACTAGGAGTAGGATGAGGAAGATGGCGAATAGGAATCCGATCACCCCACCAGCAATAACGGCTGAGAAACACAGAAAGAGGATGTCAATGAAGAAGATTCTCATTTTCCTTGATTTAAGCCCAGGTTCTGACTCCATCTCGTAGCGCATCCTCTTCTACAGACTAGCCTCAATTGGATTCCTTTATAAAGCCCATGATTTTTTTTCATATCATATCTCTCTAACCGCACTCAGTTTATCCAGCTCAAATCTTTCAAATCCTGTTCATCTCCCGTAACTTATGGTATTCTACAGGGTTCTGTTCTTAGCCCCGTTCTGTTTATCATTTATCTTCCTCCGTTAGTCAATATTTTCCACAAATATAATATAAATTTCCACTATTACTGTGGATCACACCCAGCTCTACCTTCTCCACCACTTTTTTTTTTAAATTACAAAGACGATGAGGCTGTATTTGATGAAAGAGATCAAATCTAGGAGAAAATGTCAATGATGATTATACCATTGTCGGAAGATAAGAAAACTAACCAGTCTCCAATCAAATTGAAGCAATTTGAAATGCTCAAAGTTCCTAGAGAGCGGATCAGGATGGAATCTTCAGACTGCTGTTACTGGTGCAGTGGTACTTTGACTTGATGTGTGCTTTTTAAGTTTGTGGTCTAGTGAGTGAAATCAGGAGCTCCAACTCCAGCTCTGATTGGCCATTTACCAATCGATTAGTTCAGTGTGAGTGTCTTCTCCATGCTTCTTGTAAGTTAATATTTTGTATTGGTGTGTCTGACTGTTGTACTCTTCAATAAATGGCTGAAAGTGCATCACCGACTGTCGCTGACTGTTTTACCCCCGACTTCACTCAAGTGGGGGGAAAAAGTACTTGAGACTTACAACATAATGCAAAAACAAAACAAAACAAAACAAAAAATTTATCAGGTGATGGCTTGTAACTCAAAAAGCTTGTAAATTGCGCCACTTTTAAGTCAAGGTACCACTGTAGTCTTTTCAGCATGGCAACAGCATTTCCAAACACTCAATTTGTAGTATCAAGAAGTCGTGCCACAATACTGAACGATATTTACTGCAACTGATACGTTTTCTCCTACATTCCCTTCTTACATAATGGTGGTTCTTTGGTGTAACCGTAAATGTTATTCACCCAGTCTCCATTTAGGACTTCACCTTTTCCACTTTGACTATGACTGCCCACTAATGATCCTTAGTGACGCCAATTTGCTTATTTCACTCTGCCTCCCAATTGTGCCTCTGTAATATCCTTTGCATCATCAGTTGCAGATCTCTCATGGGGTCTCAATCTGCCCTCTGCTCCCCTTGGTTACCACATGTTGACTGGCCACCTGGCCCACTGGATACAAAACCTGGCAAGTGGCCAGTTGCTAAACTTGAAGGGGAAGTTAAAAAAAGCAGATGGTTGGATGGATTAATCTTGATTAGATTATGGTATATTATCTTTACAGAAATCATGCTGGAGTAATAGTTGTAATCGGAAACAACAGAAGCATAAAGCCAAGGGGGAGAAGAGTGGAGATGACCATGAATAATGTCATCTTTGAAGATGTAATCTCAATATACTGTACAATTAGCATTCAAAAACAGCACACATACGATAAAATATGCCTAGCAAAAGATACGAGATGCGAGGCAAGCTGTCGGTGGGCGGCTGAGCGGATCAACACGAGGTGGATATAACAACAAAGTGGAAGTGAGGTGCCAATCAAATGTTTGACTCAGACATGCAGGGGGGGAGACAGATGGGATCAGATGGAGTATGGTATGCATGTTCTCAAACAAGGCTGAAGACGCTTTAAACACCCACTCCAGTGTGAACGCTACAAGGTCCCAAGGAGGAAGAAGGACAGAGTTGATTAAAAGCATTTATTTTGAGAAGTGGATCAGGTGGGAGACTTAAAGGAAAAGACAACGGAGATTCCTGGGATTTAGCAGGCTACCAGTAATATGTCGACATACCCCAAATTACAAGAAATGGAGAAACCTGCAACTGCAAGCACAATGAATTCTTCTTAAAAAGCGAAACACCAAAATTGAGAGGCTTGTAGTATTACAATATACAATACATGTTAGCTTAAATTTGTGATGTTGTTGTCGTCAAGCATCTGCTCATCAATCCATTTTTATAAATCACTTCTTTTCATTTTCTTGACAATAGAAGACCTGACACCAGACATACACATTTGTGTATGAAATAAATGAACTGAACTGTACTAGTGGAAAGTGTGACAATGTCTAAAAAAATCGGCCAAACAGCACTTCTAAAATCCACATATTTTCTTTATTATGCTTTGCAATGCAGAACAATACCTCTGAAAAAGACTACTGTAATTTACACCAGTGTCACTTAGGCACAATATATGCAGAGGACTATTTTTCTTTCTTTCTTATTTTTTTTTACACACAAGGTTCAACATTTGCTGCTATTAAAAGCCACATACCTGCCAACACCTCTGTCCTTTGGAAAAGGTTCTCGGTGCGGACCTCGATGGGCTCCTGAGCCGAGCCCGGGGCAGTGGTTGTACTCGTCATCTGGTTCCTCAGCATGTCCTCTGTAACAGGCACTGGTGCCTAGATTTGGAAAAGATATGCGATGGAAAAGGATAGGAGAAAGACAAGAGATACAGGGGTCGATATAGTGTGCTTTGTTGGCAAAATCACAGAAGCTATAAAAGGGTGGGACAAAATGATAAAATGTGTATTTGGAGAACAAGCAAACTCCACACAGGAAGACCGGACGCAAGGTTTAAACCCCAAACCTCAAACTGTGACGCAAGATGTGCTAACCACGTCGCTGTGCTTCCCTTCATTTAAATTATATCTATTAATCCTTCTATTCTGAGAATGATTGTGCTCTTTTCTCTTTAGCCAACATATCATCCTAAATGGCATGACAATGGTACAGCACATAAATTCCCTGATACAATCATGGCTGAACATTGAGTACTTCAGCGATTTGCTAGCTAATGGTCAAGAGTTTAGTCAAAGGGAAGCAGGTCAGCAAAAACCTACAGTACATACTGTAGGCTGGCTAAGAATGTAACTAGGATTGATCCAAGCTGCCTGCATAGATTAGCACAATCTACTGAAGTCGACAAGAGGAACAGTTGCATCTGGAATGATTCCAGGTTGGAGTTAGGGTTATCCCTTGATTTTGTGTCAGTGAGACAGCAGCTAGGCCTTGCTTTAGTGAAGCCTTGGCAACTAATCCTAAACAGATGTAGGATCCTCTGTAGTGTATTAAGAGCATGGCACATAAGTGAGATGCAGGATGCTTTTCGGGGACATGATGTGCAAGAGAACTGTTATCCTACATCATTAGCACTGACGCAAATCTTTATCCTGAGAGTTATCTGATCATTTGTCTGTTTTTTTTAAATACAGATCTGTTAACATTCTGGGAGCACTAAATACACAAACTATATAATGCCTAGTCCAGGAAGGTTAGAAATAATAACATGTTACTGTGTTTTTATGATCCTGCTAGATCATTTTGGTGAACAGTAGAGATCAGAGCTTTGTAATAAGCAAAATATGTTAGTGTTAAAAAATGAAATGTCTTTTCCAAAAGTTAGTACATACAGTATCTTTACTTCTCTCACAATTTCATATATTGGAAATTCAATTATGTTCTACTTTAAACTGCACTGACTGACAGCAATGATTAATTAATTCTAAAAAGTAGCTGTGTGGGTGGGTGAATGTTGTGAGATTACCATGACAACTGTGCTGCTTGTTGAGGTGGGTTGGTACAATTGTGTTGTGCTGTGAATGCATTTTATTGTGTATGTCCTCTGATGCTCAAAATGATTTAAATGATTTTATATAATACAAGGTTTTCCTTGCTTATAAACCTGTACAGTGAAAGACAATGGCGGTAACTTGTGTTATACTGACCTCTGTTCTGAATGGTTTCTTAGGTGTGCTGTCACTGGCCTTTTCTCTGACCGTAGCTGTCTCTACCTTGGGGGTGAAATCTTTGGTGGAGTCCTTGGTGGGTTCTACTGCTTTGGGTGCGATATACACCATACTGACTGTCACTGTTTCTTCAGCCACCTCTTCACCTGCACCTGGGAGATGGTGACAAAAGTATACATGTAAAACACAAACATTACATTTGTCTTACTGAACTGTACGTTCGATTTTTACGACAACCATGATGTTTCTGAAGCTCACCTAGAGTGTTAAAGACGTTTAATAAATATGCAGTTGGCTGTTGAGCCCAAATAGTTCATCTTTTACCTTAAAACGACCTTATTCACTGCAAATACTCAACTCTTGCAGGCAGGGTATTTAGGAACAAATCCAACACAAACTTTCCACTTAACTTTAAATCACGTTAAACGTTGTACAGTAAAAATATTTATCTTTAGATAAATTTTATTCTCACATAAAATGATTTAATTAATAAATTATGTAAATTTGACATCTACTAGTGCTTGAAAAAAAACAACTTTTGACATAGTGTAGTCTTAGAAGGCAATGAGTTCTCTGGTAATTGCAGAATATTTGCATGTTTCTATATAAATCGATCATACGTCTGATAACTTACTTCCAATAGATTGTGGATAAATGAGCCAGTAGGTGGGTCTTTTACACTGTGTGCATACACCTTATATTTCTTACCAGAGCCAGACCCCGAGTTAAAGTCATCATCATCTTCTGGATAATAACCTCCTGAGCCTGTGTCATCCAGGTATAAGTCGTCAGCCTGGGAGGAAGTCTTGGCTGCCTCTGCTATCTGCAAAACAAAGAAATAAGAAACTATTAAGAATGCTCTTTTTTAATATCTGTCGCAATTCATGGTTTCCATAAATCATAAAAAGTGAAGACCTTGACGTTTTACTCAAATTCATACACAGGGTTAAAAAAAAAACAAAAAAACTTGAAATCTTGAAAATTGGCACTGTTTTGTGACTAAAATGCAACATTCACTAGTAACTGACTGATTCCAACCCCAGGTCTTCACCCTAATCCACTGTCTTGACAACAGTCCTGATGGGTTGGAATGTTTGTATTACAGCTTAATGGGCAAATGGGAGTGAAAAGGCTGCAACTCAGCATAGGTCATTTGTTTTAAAAAGCTCCTTCTTGCCATATGTGTGAATCAAGATTCAACGATATCCATCCATTTTCCATACCGCTTATCATCACTAGGCTCACGGGGGTGCTGGAGCCTATCCCCAGCTAACTCTGGGCGAGAGGCGGCGTACACCCTGAACTGGTCGCTAGCCAATCGATTCAACAAGGTTTAACAAGAAAAATGAAGAACTGCACTCTCCAGAGGGGGAAAAAAAATCTTGTATGTGCTCTATGTAGCAGATAATATGGGATTCTTTAAAATAACTTTGCAACGTATATGTTGCTTTGAGTGTATGTGACTGGGATGGTTATAATTGCATCCATGGCAACATCTTATTGGCTAATCTGTATTTAGCTGTATTCGCCCTTCTCTATACTGATAGCCCGGCTTCAGAGTAACTAAAAAACAAAAATCATCAACTAAACAAAGCCCACACACAACAATATGTCATCCCTGTCTTTCTGTGTGGATCTGTTTGCTACAGTTCCAGGTCACTTCTGAGGAAGTTGTGCTGATTAACCTCAAGATGAAAGACATTGGGTTAGAGGAAACAATCAATTGGCCTGACGGAAAGACCAATGAGGGGTATTCTTTTGTTTGGTGCAAAGAATAGACATGCTGCAAGAAAGCCAAGGAATTGGGTAATGAGAAATTAGGCTACACTAATGCCTGTTTAAAACCCAGCAGTGTTGGAACAAACATCATGTGGCGATGGGTAAAAAACATTGAATTAATTTATCAGATTATTTGACAAGACTGTCAGACAACCAAATTTTCAAAACTGATTTCCAAAATGAAAATCTAACACTACTACACGTTTGTTTTTATCCAAAAAGACACCCAAAAATGTGCCTTTTCTCTGGGACTCCCCTTATGCATTCGCGCCTTTTCCAATTGAAAAGTATTCACATGTGTGTATACACAGTGCTGCTTTTAAGTGATTGTGCATATGTGTATTTGTGAAGAGTCATGAAAGAGAAGCTCTGGCACTCTCCATGACAAAGAAACTGGGAGTCCACGCTGCTAACGGCTAATAGTGAAAGACACAAGAAGGAGAAGATTGAAACAGAACAATGCCATTCCTCCTCAGTCAAGTGACTTGTGAAAGAAAGACCTTTCATTGGTCAGTCGCCTGATCAAAGAGAGAATTTGTTCAAAGCAACTTTATCTTAACCTTCCATGCCTTCTACTCCTTCAAATACAACCCCCATCCCCATTACTCCCGTCACTGCGGCCGCCTGGCAAAGTCATTCACTGCTCCGTGCGCTCCACAGTTCAAAATGCATTGCTAATAATATGAGCACAATGGCGCAAAACAAGGCAGCAGCAGTTCACATGGTGACAAAGGATGCTAATGAGCTAGAGGCCACACACCCACATCCCCAAGTAAAAGCGTTTTTACAAATTTATGCAAGTATTTCATTAATTCGTTGATTGACTGAGAGGGAGAGCGAGTGAGCATGTTAACATGACACCACATTGGCATTCAAGTCTCCAAGAGTGTGACTAATGCATGCAGTGCTTATTACAACGGGTATAAGAACACTATGCTGAGTGGAGTATAAGGAGGTTTCAATCAATTCCTTCTTTTAACCTCAAATTATTTGCGATTCTTAATGGTAATCCCAAAGGTTTTGCCGATTCAGAAACCCTTTTCACACTTACATTTTAAACCGTGTGAGTACCCAGGCAGGAGAAAGATGTGTACAAGGGAGGTCAAGTATGTTTTTTTTTTTTTTTTTTTTTTAGTTTAAATAGTGTATACAGTACAGCAGAACCTTGATCTCCACATTGTTCCTGTTTTGAAAAATGAAACAGGAACACGGTGACCTGTTGATGGAGGGAGGAATCCCAAACAGGGTTCTTCCGCAATTATCATTATCGACTTGGTGACTTACCAATTTGTAATTAGGTGCCTTGACAGGGCACTCAATTGCTGACTCACAAAAACAAACAAAATAGCAAGAATGGGGGAAAAAAAGGAAAAACAAAACACACGAGGTAATAATCCTTTGGATGACTGAGATTTTTATGCTCCAAAAAGTATGATTTCAGGAGTCTTGAATCTAGAGGTTTCACTGCATACTATGTTCCCATATCTTACTTGTTTTTGTTATTTCATGTATCGGAGCAATAGCACAGGAAGGACATATATGAGAATTATACAAGACTGGAACAAGGGTGTGAAGTTTAAAACCTGACACACACTTCTGCCCTGGTGTGTTGAAAGTAATTGTAGCTGTTTGAAAAGAATTGTATACGTCACACATGGCTTCATCATGCATCAATAGCCTGCTTCATTGGGTTCAGTATTAAAGGCTCAACGGAGAAATTCCAGATCTTTTGTTACTGATTTGAAACATTTTGCAGTTTTGCTGGGTGAAATCTGGCACACATCTTGTGAGATCTGACAAGATGGCGCCTACCCGTGTGGACGCTTCGGTTACGCGCTCTTTTGTATTGTTTTTGTTTTTGTGTTTTTCGTTCGTCTTTGGAGACATTACACAACTCACTTACACAAGGGGAGACTTGCTAACCATCAAGGAGGCTACTCCGGACTTTCTTTCACCAACTTTTGCAAATCCGCTCAGTTTTTTCCCTGAGTTACTCACCGGAGCAGCGACTGCGGTCTTTGGCGCATGGAGACGGAGGCGGCGCCACAGAGGGAAGCGACTGTTTTTTTGTCAATGTCTTTATGTCTCAAAGTGTTCTCTGTCAATTGACTGTCTGTTGTCGTACTAGAGCGGCTCCAACTACCGGAGACAAATTCCTTGTGTGTTCTTTGGACATACTTGGCAAATAAAGATGATTCTGATTCTGAAAGTCTTTTAACGTAAAATGAAGATTATGGCAGGAGCTAAAAGGAACCTTTAAAGCATCCTGTCTGAATTACCAGAGGAGGACATGAGGCCCTTTGACTCAACTTTGCAAAAGATTTTAAATAAGTGAGATGAATCTGTTTAAATATGCCATAACACCTTGACCCAGAGGAACACAATGTATTTTATCCTTGATAAAGCAAACTGGCTTTATCATACATGCGGGAAAACACCCATTATAACCATTCTAAAACTATGCAGACAACTTTCTCGATCACGGTCACGTGATGTTGGGGCACAAACATCTCTGATAAACCTGTTGACATTTACAGGTAATGTCTCCCTTCAGCTCTTCATCTTACAACTACAAGACAGCAGTGTGGCAACTAGTATAGTAGGCTGGGCACGAGAAGCCTGCTAGCTTATTTATGAAGCCTGTGTTTTATGCTATGGCAGCTTTTGTTATATAGTTGTCAAATAACATTTTACAGTACTCCTTATATTTTTCAGTTTTAACAGAATGGATCGAAGGCTTGTTTGCTTGTAACTTTCTCACCTCTGAAGCACGATTGATATAGGTCTCAGGATGGTTTGTGGTGTCCTTTCTGCAATTCATCTGAAAAGTCTAAAACTTGGTGGGTTCTGCATACCATCAATTTAAAGTAAGTACCGCATAGACAGTGTAGTGTGCAGCTGACCCTTGGTATTTGCGCGGGTTATGGACAAAGCTTGACCGCTAATAGAGAATTTCCGCGAATAAGCAAATTTTCCCCTAAAGAGGATTACAATTTCCGATATTTATACTTGAGGTCAAACCATAAATATACCTCAGGCTGTGCTCCCAAAACACTTTAATAGCATTTCAAATTCTTGCAAACAGAAGCAGAACTCAAGTGGGCAGCTTGCGGTCATGAAAAGATGGCTGAAAATTCTCCTTTAGGATTTTCTAGTAAAGAGCAGAATTCATGGTTCCATCAATCACAGCAAGTCATCCAGGTCCTGAGAGGGGAAAGCAGCCCCAGACCATCACACTACCACCACCATGTTTCACTGTTGCTGTGATGCTCTTTTTCTGAAATGCTGTGTTACATTTACGCCAGATGTAACGAGACACCCACCTCCCATATAATATTCTGCCAAACGTCTGGGGAATCGTTCAGATGTTTTTTATTTTTATTTTATTTAATTTTTTATTTTTTGCAAACGTAAGACAAACACTTATGTTGATATTGGTCAGCATTGGTGCTCTTGGGAAGGTCCACCACTGATTCCAGGTTTTCTCCATTTGAGGATAATGGTTTTCACCATGATCAGCTGGAGTCCTAAAGCTTTAGAAATGGCATTTTAACCCTGTCTAGGACTGACAGATAGTTATTTTATTTCTCATCCGTTCTTGAATTTTTTTTGGGATCATTGCATGTTGTTGCTGCTTTTTGAGATGTTGTGGCTGACTTAATTTTGTCCAATGGGTTCTATTTAGGGGATTTCTTGATTGGACAGGTCTGGAGGGACTCAGACTTGGGTTTGGTCAGTGAAAATGAACCAAAAAATGTGATTAACCAAAGTTTAGTCATTATTTAATAAGGGGGGGCATTACTTTTTCCCACAGGGCCAGATTGTTTTTATAAATAAAACCACCATTAAAAAACTGCATTTTATGTTCACTTGGGTTATAATATTTACATTGGCTTGAAACTCTATGAATTTGAGAAGGGGCCAATACTTTTTCACACCACTGTACATGATGATGATGAAGATGATAATGATGAAGATAAACAAATCATGACGTGAGTCCAAATAACTCTTTGGTCATATTACCTTCATTAGGTGTGTATGCCCAATAAGAATTGCATAGCTATTCAAAAAAGTATGCCAATAATTTGAATTAGATCACAAACCAGTTGAGTCTAAATAAAAATCATCCACAACACACACTGGAGACTGAAGTGAGCTCTTTCAGTCTGCTTTCAAGAGTCACTCTTAGAGCTTCAGGTGCACACCTTAAGCTATAAATGTCCATCATTTAGAGAGAAGAGGGCTCAAAGCAAAGGAAGGAGGAGGAAAACATACTCTTGAGTAAGGCTCATTGTGCAGTGAAGCGAATACACAAAGGAGCACATTTTCAAAGCTTTAAGTCAAGGCTCTCATAAAAAAAACCTCCCTCACACAAAAACATACTGTAATACACTCTTACTTTAACCTTTTACCTCTTTCACATGTCAACGTGCAGTGTTTTGTCTTGAAAAACCCAAATCTTTCACTCAAAGTGGACTATGATCACGTTGATTACATAACATCATCTGAAATAATACTTATTTAACAAGTAAAAACTAACAAAACTACAGTATGCACAAAGCACTTAGAAAGCTCTGCTATGCGGTGCCCGGACATAGATCCTCTATGAATTATAGGTTTCTCAGGCGAATTGAACAACCGCTCCATGTCGCTGTGCTTGTTTGACCTGTAAACCAGAGAAGAGCTGCAGACCAAGATTGGACAAAAGAAAGATGACAGATAAGAGGCATACTAGGAGGGATCAAGGGAGGTGAGAGAGAGAGTGAGTGGGTGGACAAATGAGGGATGAGAAAGCAGTAAAATAAGGAGGGGGCAATAACCCGTTGCTGCTGACAGTACTATAGCCTAGAGGTAGATTTGTGTAAAGCAATACAACATCACCATGTTCATGCCAAATATATGTCCTTACAATTCGAATGTGCCGGGGAAATATTTACATATCTCTCTACATTCTATTGGAGAGATAGAGAGGGCAAACACTGAAGAGAAGTGGAGTCATCAACTGTGCCTGCAGGGCTGTGGACTCTCGAATGTTGACGAACCGCTTTCACCAACAGCATAAATATTAACTCAACTCCAAGTCAGGTCAAAGGAAATAGCGATCCTCAAAAGAATGCACACATGCACACCAACATCTGCATCTCCGTGAAAGCACCCATGGGATGCATTTATATGCCAATACAGTCACTCATTCACACACACCCTCATCCGGCTCTCACATCTCGAAGGCCTGAGATGAATACAAAGACACATCAAAAACACTTACTTCAGAGGGAAGAAAAAAGCGGAAAACAAGTGCAAGAGGGCTGGCAGACAGATCGGAATTTAGATCCTCCTCCAGCCGTCTGGAGCGCTCAATGATTTTTCAATTCTTACTCTGAGTCTACCTTGTAACCTCTAGAATCTCAGACAGGACCACCAAAGAAAGACATGTGACACTCTGTTTCCGACACAAAGTTCCGAACTATATCTAAGGAATGCAACCTCGCATGAACCCTGCGCTTCCGTGGCAAAAATAATCACTACAATAACGTCTAATACAGTCATCCCTCACTATATCATAGTTTACTTATTGCAGGTTCAGTCCATCTCAGATTTTTTATTGTACAGTATAGTACAGTTCAGTTACACATCTCCAGTAAAGTAAACATTGTTAGCTAATTTAAATATGACCTACCACCAGTAGTTAAAATGAATTGTAATCCATAACAGGTAGAATAGATACAGGGAAGATGGAAACAGCTGCTGTTGCTCTTTCAATCGCTTTATTAAACAAAAGATAACAAAATGTAGTAATCAAAAGCACATTCTTAGCACACCTGTGTCACTGTCACTATAGTTAGTCACTGTGCTATAGCCGGGAAATAGTCGGCCAATTGTACGTCCTCATCGGTTCACTTCCACGTCATTCAATAGAGCAGAACTCCCTTTTAAAGGCATGCACACATTTCAGTCATATACTGTATTGTTTGTTGGTGATGAAGTGTATGCATGAAACTTTAAAATATATCTAAATAATTCCATAAATAGTTGGTCTTTACTTTGATGATTTCGTCTATGGTGGGGGTGTCTGGAACATAACCCTTGCGATAAATGAGAGATTACTGTATACCAATCTAACAAATTAAAATTTGTGGTACTGGCTTAGTAGTACTGCAATATTTTCTTGCGACTAATCACATACGCTGACACAAAGGCCGGTATAAAGATGTGACACACGTTACCTCCGTTCACCATTTGCCCTTTTAAATATAACCATTTTCTGATTGCATGCTTTACTTTTTATTTGCAATTTGACATCAACGATAACACTCAAGTCAATATTTCTAAATGAACAGTGAGGGCAAGGGAAAGCATTATAACAAGAGAGTGACCTCATCAGTCTTTCTCTGAATCTTTGTGAAAGGCTAATGAGAGTTCCAAGTAATAAGGCTATTGTAAACTAGTGCGTTTGTGGGCGGGAAACTGAGAAAGAATGCAATAATCCTAACTCACAAAAGTGAAGATGGCAGGTTGGCCAGCTAGTTTTCAGGGTATTCTACCCGGCCTGCAGATGGACAATAGTAGCCATACCGTCTGGCAGGCAGCAACTGTGCTCTTCCATGCATCACGTTGTTGCCAACAAAACTTAACTCTTGAGTCCAGTCACTCCAACAACTCTCCTCAGAACTGGGACTTTATGGCGGTGCAACAGACCAAACACTCAATAATTGAAGAAAATGAGATGCAAGAGACTCCTCCTTCTCCTGTAGGATGCTCTCTCTGAAGCAATGTGAAATGGTTATTGCAGGAAGTAATCATTATGCAAGACAATTTGTTTGATGGAATATCGCCACGAGTGACTGATGATAGGCAATTACTTATTTACCATGACATTCATTGTTTGGATGTTGAGATTTTAGATCAGACCTGCGATCCACATATGCCCAATGAATGAATGAAATGAAAATGAATTGCCCAAAAACTGCTTTAAATACAGAAGGTTGTTATCCTAATAAAACTATCCTGTAACATTATTGCAGGTATCTTTTGGGAAAAAAGACATATTTGGGAGTTGTGCTTAATTAAAAAGATTTACTATGTGCTACGGTGGGGACTGGTTAGAATGTCTGCCTCACAGTTCTGAGGACCAGGGTTCAATCCCCGGCCCCGCCTGTGTGGAGTTTGCATGTTCTCCCCGTGCCTGCGTGGGTTTTCTCCAGGCACTCCGGTTTCCTCCCACATGGTAGGTTAATTGACAACTCTAAATTGCCCGTAGGTGTGAATGTGAGTGCGAATGGTTGTTTGTTTCTATGTGCCCTGCGATTGGCTGGCAACCAGTTCAGGGTGTACCCCGCATCCTGCCCGATGATAACTGGGATAGGCTCCAGCACGCCCGCTACTCTAGTGAGGAGAAGCGGCTCAGAAAATGGATGGATGGATACTATGTGCTAAGGACAATGCAGACAGCAAAAGGGTCACTAAGAGTCAAAGATGTGGGTGGTGAGCAATGTTATGATGACTATACACTAATCCCTCGCTTATTATAAGGGTTAGGTTCAGGAACACACTAGCAACAAGTAAATCAGTGAAATAGCGACCACATTATTTATGCATATTCTAAAACTGTATGAACTATATGAAGAACGTCTATTTTGAGACTTTACAACTTCCCAAAGCAGTTTGTGTGCATATATGGGTGTAAGTGTGTCTGCCATTGTGTTCTTTGAACCCACTCAAACTTTTATGGCCCTCCTGGGGATCATAATAAGGAACTAATTGATAGTCTTTGAGCTGCAGGCCCAGGAGAGTGGGAGTTCCTGGAGGAAGTCGACACAAATCAAACTCTTGTTGATCCCTAAGGTATGGTGCTGCTCCAACGCTGTTTGAGTGTATGTGTGTGTGTGTGTGTGTGTGTGTGTTTGTGCACATGTGTCTTTGTGTGTGAGAGAGAGCTAGAGATTGCGACAGAAATAAAACACAACTGTCTCAAGTTGACATTTTTGCTTGATATGTCTTGAGCTGTGACCTCCTCTTTTCCCACACAACCTTCCACTTTAATCTCCCAAGCAAGTTCAGCATTACAGGGAAATGTTACACGTACACACACACCCTTACACACAACTCTGGTGGATTAGATCGCATTGCTTTTGCAGTTGAAAGTCCCCAGCACCACCGCCGCCTGCCAGACAACATATTCGGCACACTTAACAGAGCTCTGTAGGGCGAGTAAGCGATATGTACACGCATTCTCACGCGTAAACAACAAACACACAAGCCACAACATGTTTGAGAGCAAAGCAGCAGTATGTCAGCCTCGGCTGATGAAGATTTAGTTATTTGTACTGAAAATAAGAGCAAAGTATATACTGTACATTGCAACTCCCCACTTGGACTTTGAACTGTGGACTTTATGTTGTTGATGTGAGTCATGTGTGAATTGATTTGCGTGTGTTAAGACTATGACAGAACCGAATGCAAATATTCACAATTAAAACACTCATTACTCACTGGGGATGTTAGATACCACTTTTTTTCAGATTGATACCAGTATTAGTATTTCACTCAAGTTCTTACCGATACCCAGTACCAATACCACTAATACTTTTGATGCATAACATTTCAATTAACACAGGGACAAATAATTGTTAATACAGATCTTCCTTTCTTTCTTTTTTCTTTCTTTCTGATGCACAAAGATAATTCATCATGTGTCAAACTGCCACAGTGTAGCACCAACTACTGTTGAGGGCGACTTAGTCCATGTCAGATTTTTTTGGTTTTAAGTATCGATGGCTGGTATCTGCAGCCTTCAGGCGTACACATACGCGTAATTTAAATAAGGCCGGTATCAGCTGGAAACCGATACCTGGTATAGGTATTCACCCATCCTTATTACTAACACATGCTTTTTTTTTAGTTGGTTTGAATAATTTTAATACATAGAATGTAAACACCATTGCTAGATTTCTGCAACAGTGACAAAAAACGAATAGCAATTGTTACATTATAAGTTATACTCTCTTCCATTTCATTTTAAGGATAATGGAAGTAGATCAGTAATTAATTCTAAGCAAGGAAATATGGATCATTGCAAACACATTTAAAAGTAGTAAGTTGTCACACAATAAAAAAATAATGGAAAACATTATGCAATGATTGAATATGTATCGATAATCATTAATCGAATCAAACCATAGCCTTCTTAATGGTATATTGATCAAAGCATGAAATAGTGGGACAGTCGCACCCATATTCCACAGAGTTTATGAGTTTGAGTTCCAATATATAGTAAAGGCGTTCAAAGTAGCAGGAGAGGCTTTCATTCCTAATTTCCAGGGGTTTCTGCTCCAAAAAGTGCAGCTGAAAGCCCAAAGGATAGCCGCAATGAAGTGAAACCTTAACCGATACCAACTCAACAATCTCTGAGTCTCCTTTTAAATTACACCAGCCTAATAAATGTTAAAATAGAAGAACAGTAGATGACAATTATGGTGAGCTGCTAGTAATTTGAATAACAGTGTCAGAGAAGTTTCTTCAAAACAACTGACAAGCCTGAGGACTGTATCGAAATCTACTCACACCAACCAAGATTGTCTTTTCTGCTCGCGAGGGACAGCGGAGCAACTCACTGGCTGAGTGTGCTCACCAAGACTGACCAAAGAAGTGCTGCCCTCGTCCGCTATTTATTTCAAGCAAAGCAGCATGCAACACAGTGGATGTGCAGGTGCACCGGAAAAATGCTTAGATCGTTTCCTGTTATTTTGACAGTTTAGCAGTCAGCATAATTACACGTCTTTGTGGAAGAAGTGTGAACTTTGTGGAGGAAGTGTGAACCAGACAGGTCAAATAACGGTGAACCAGACAGCCTTGTCTCGTCCACACATCTGCATGGGCGAGTTTCTACAAAATATGAACATGCTTCAAACATGATAACTATAATTCTTTCACAAACAGTATAGATTTGGTTTAGTTGTTGAAACATTACTTTGTTTGTTTGGTGATTTTGGGTGTTTGTTTTTCTTGATAGTAGAATGGCTTCACCTCATGCTCAGATATGTTTTCTCCCCAGTGTTGTTCTTTGAACAGTTCGCATCATTCTGTCACATGGCGTGAGCTTAGCTGGGAACTCTTGATTTTATAACAGTAACGGATGTCGCAAAAAATCATTCATTCATCACCCGTTCTGCTTATCCTCACGAGGGTCGCGGGCGTGCTGGAGCCTATCTCAGCTAACTTCGGGCGAGAGGTGGGGTACACCCTGAACTGGTCGCCAGCCAATCGCAGGGCACAGCAAAAAATAATTTTTCACTTAATTCATAATGCATTAATCAGAGACCTAAAAATTAAATATCTTGACGTG
Source organism: Phycodurus eques (assembly GCF_024500275.1). Taxonomy (NCBI): domain Eukaryota; kingdom Metazoa; phylum Chordata; class Actinopteri; order Syngnathiformes; family Syngnathidae; genus Phycodurus; species Phycodurus eques. The sequence goes on along the minus strand of NC_084544.1, from coordinate 12,019,477 downwards.
CAATTGCGTACTCCAGGAAGAAGAAATTTTACATTCAGTACCAAAGACAATTGCCGCCAGAGTGAGAAAACAACTTTTTTGTTCATCCACCATTAACCTACACACCATTATTCAGAGGACGACTCCAGGCTTTTAAAGGTGCATTAGATGCAATTTTATGTCCCCATAAAGTTGAAGTAAAAATGTAAGACTCCAAGTCCTTTCTCTTGAGTGCTCGCTTTTCTCAACACCCAAAGACGCTTAATATACTGTAGGTTCACACAAACGAGACCAGTAAAAAAAACAACTTAAGCCTAGCAGCAGTGGGGTCGAGGAAGAAGTCCCTCTGAGTGTTAACTGCACCGAGAGAGGTGAAAGTCTGCCCGGGTTCCACCTTTGGCTAAGATATGAGAGCTCGCTGGTTACAACATGTTATTTCTTCATAAAGTGTGTTTTCTATATTGTAGTATCCACACACCGATAAAAAATAAGCTAGATATACAGTAACTTCGTTCCGTGATGGAAACGGATTAATTGCAATTTCATTGATTTCAATGGTAAACATTACATTTGTTCGTGTAAGTTTCGGTTTACAAATGCAGTCACGGAACGGATTAAATTTGTGAACCGAGGTTGCACTCTACAGGAATATTCAGTTTTAGCGAGATTTGAGCCCAACTAAGTCAAGGTCTAGTTCTTAGCATGTAAGGTAATTGAAGCTTGAATAAGCGGTTGTTACTTCATTGTTTTCCAGTAAGTGGACAATTATAATTTGCTAACTCAAAATTTATTTTTTAGTTTATTTCCCATTTTAGTTTATTTCCCATTTTAACAACATCATTAGTCAACCATAACTTGGTGCTTTTGAAGCAGTGCCACATGCCTAATTGTTTTTTCCTTCCCCTTAGACATGAAGACACATTGTAAAGCGGCTAATATTTCCTCCCTTGCACTATTGCTTCCTCACAGGAAGCGAGTCCATTCCTAGAAAACATGCTGAAAGAAAGAACAAGGACTCTGATCTCCCACTCTGAATGTTTAAAGAGAGAAGTAATATGGAATAATTCCACAATGCTTTAATTTCATTGCCGTGTAATGTGTGTATCTGCGAGGGTGTGTTTTAAAAGCCAACCTTCTGCGGCACTTTATGGATGATTTAATTTTTCTTTAATCACAAAGCATTTCAACAAACTGATTAAAGGCTGTCAACTGCCTCTCTCGAGGCAACGATGGGATTTGGTAGAAGAAATGACAGCCACCTGATAACATTTCTCACTCAGTGCTGCCAGATCTCATGAATAAGAAAACAATGCAGAGTTTATGTGGCCTTATTTAGAGGATACCTCAGTGCTGAGGTATCCAGCCTCATGGAGCATGACCAGCTTTCTGCATTCTGCACAAGAAGGAGCAAATTCCCAGACCCCGCAAGCTCCGCTGCTCCCTTTGCAAAATGTGCACCCTGTTCTCCTCCCTCCTGTTCGTCTACCTGCTTTTGCTCTCCAGATTGGGAATTGGGGAAATTCCTCGGCCCGGTTAAACGACTCCTGATACACATGAAAAAAGGCTTCATTCTTTGTCGTACGTGAAACTCTAGACACTGGGAAATGGCTTCACCTTCCAGTCAAATGTAATACTGAGGAGGGAAAGATTTTCTGCACCAAGCCATCTTTCTTCCCTCCAGATAGTGAGGAAATATGAAGCTTTAAGGGGAAAGTTTGACCTCAGAATGCAGGGAGATTTTGATGTGTTTTATATATAATGGGAATGTTGGGGAATTTATGAAGTTCATGACATCGAGGTGGCAGCTTTAGGATATAGGCGCTGCTTGTTGATAAATGATTTAATTACCAAATATTCTCAACGTTTCAAAATATCAATGTACTCACATAAGATCCAGATCAAGCCATGGCCTAAATTTATGGTTCAGTGTTTAGATTTTAGAAAATATTCTTTACAGATGGGCATTTAGAATACTCCAGACATCACTGAGTAATATATATGACCTGTGTTAAAGCCTCTCGTACGCTGAGTTGAGATCAAAAGCAGTCCAGTAACAAAGAACAGGATGCTTCAAAGGGAATTGCAGATGACACAACAGAAAGAAACACTAAAATTGAATGTGCATCATTAGTTCTTTCTTTCTACTAATAGTTAACACTGGCTTCAAAGTCATCTTTAGTTAGAATCGAGAGGTTCTTCAAAATAAAAATGAGTGATAGAGCAAAGGCCTCTTAGAAAGAACTCCTTGAAAGGAGATTGTTTTTGAAAACACTCTCAGTGACCTACCCCTTGATACAACATGAAACAATGGCGTCTGTTCATTTGTCGTCCGAACATTGTTATACCAGTCCAACTGGGATGTCACGAAATATAAGGATGGTTAGCTGTTACAGTCACCAGTACATTTACACATCCTGTATTAAAAGAGACATGTTATGCATTGTTTTCCGCAATTTAACCGTTCCCAGTTTCTTTATAACTCGAGATGTGACATGCTTTTTTCAAAGCGCCCCAAAAGCACCCAAGAAATCTATCTGGGAACATTTCAAAGAAACAAACTGACAATCCTCAATTATTTTCATGGAAATATATTGTCTATATGGCTACAGTGGCTAGTTCTGATGAAACTGCTGAGGATTATACTGCTGCTTGAATGGACAAAAAGGTTACGCTAAGCATTCGTTTGAAGGCTGAAATGGACAAATGTGGCAAAATCATAAAAAGACAATTTGCCGCTATTATCGTTTATACTACCCAAGTAAAGAAGACTTTGTTGTTGAAAATCCCCAAAAAGCAGCAGAGAATCACATCACAAACTCACAGAAGAGAAATACTCTCCATCCAATCTTCACCCATACGTGATAGTATGTACTGTAATTTCTTGTGTATAATGCAAATTTTTTCCCGCCACAAATTGTCAAAGGTCAATAGTGCCATTATACATAGGTATAGGGGAAAATGAAAAAACTTTCCCATTGTATAAAAGTATGCCACCATCTAGATGTTAAGAAAAAGCTGTACTCTATCATTCCAATATGCCATCGCCACCTAGAGGTTATGAAAAAGGTGTAGCCTACACTTTCATTCCAACATGACGTACGTATGACTGCATATATGTACAGTTGTGCTTATAAGTTTACATACCCTGGCAGAATTTGCGAAATATTGTTTTTTAAACTACGACTGAAGACTTAACAACAACCATTAATTTCTTTATGGTTATGTTTTGTTTCATGATAATGCTTTTCTGAAATGCTTAGCAGTTTAATTTGAATCCCTTTAAAATAAAATAAAATGTGTTTTGCCTGGGCCTTCATGTTTTCTTTAAATTATTGTACCCATCTTACAAATTCTGTCTCGGTAATCAAACATATGAGTACAACTGCGTGTTTTCTCATTTACTAAATAAAAGTAGGGCTGGTAATTTCAAAATAAGAGCAAGTAAATAAAAAGAAAGTATTACGTGTTCAAATAAAGTGCTTAACTTTAGAATAATTATTTGAAAAAACGAACAAAATACAGAAAATACTTCATGTTTTGATCATATGGGTAGAAGCAAAATCCTGCATTGTAAAAATGCATTATTTATAGGTAGAAGGGTTTTCCAGAATTTTTAGGTCAACTTTGGGGGTGCGTATTATACATGGGTACACATTATATTATAAATTACGGTATGTAATATTGTATGTTTGTCTTCTTGGTTACACTTTGCTCAGTATAGTGGGAGAGTTTGTGTAAATTTACATATACATTGGGTTAAAAAGTTGTCCTGCTTTTGAAAAGTTGCAGGTTTGTGTCATGCACAGTCAATTAAACCTGGACAGAATTGTTTTGAAAATATCTTCACTTTAATTTCTGTCACTGACGAGGAGATGCTTGTGTTGCCTGTTACATCCATGAACTATTGCATGCAAAGTGTGTTGAGCTTTGAATAATGACAAATGATTATGCAAAACTCACATGGGGAGGCTTAGAAATGCATCACCAGTACAGCTTTCTCATGTTCCAGGTTAGGTACTGTATGTGACCCTTGGTTCAGCAAACCAGAATGTATGCATCCATAGGTGCATAAAACGATATTATATACTTGTTTGCACCAACACACCTCCGTCCTCTGTTGATGGAGACATATGGGGTTTACATGAAAGGCATGGGCTCCAGAATTGTAAGTATGCTGTTTTCAGCTGCAGAAAAAAAAACAGCTTTAAAATCTGAGAAAGACCTCCACTTTACAGGGAGAGGAGCTCTCTAACAGTGTGGAAGAGAGAAACAGGTCTTTCTTCATCTCATGCCATTGAATCCGGCTGTTGAGGGGCAGATACATTTTTTTGTGGAAAGGGTTGGCCTGTGCCTCCAATCTTTTTCGAATTTTAATAATTAAGTATTAGGTTAAGACACTTGCCAAGACAACACATTTGCTAAATCCAGCTTCTCAAAAACACGTTTGGCTGCATTCATTTTTTTGTAACCTAAAATCCAATTAAATGCAACTGCAGTTTGATTTAAAACAATGTTGACTATATAAGAAAAAAAAACTGCACAAAGAAAGTGTGAACATACTGTAATTAAAATATATTGGGAAAATATCAAATGTTTTTTATTTTTCAAAAATTCATCATATACTCCTAGATTTAATTATCATACAACTTTGTACAAAACTAAATGTAGTGGGCCTATCTATTTCATGATCAGTCGGTTCAGTCCACATTAATTTTTCCTTGTTGTTTTCTAGAAATGTGTTTCTTGTTTGCATGGTTATAGTTTCACTTGTTGCTTTAACATACACTTTATAGCCTGCGAATGAGTTTCTATGTGGACAGAACCCTTTTCTAAAAACAAGAATAAGGCTACGTTCACACTGCAGGACGTGATGCCCAATTCAGATTTTTTGGTTAAATACGATCTTTTTACGTAGTCATTCACAGTACAAAAACAAATGCGACGTCTCATGTTAACACAATGAGTCCGTGAAGCGACACGCATGCGTAAAAAACATGAGGCGCTGTGTTAACGAAAGCTTATATGACCCCTCGTCCTGACGCATTTGTGGCAATATAAAGGTTTTTATGCAACCGGAGCCAGCATTCGCTCATATTTATCACTTCTAAAGCATCTTCGTTTCGCCACTGACTGTTTTCTGCTCCTTCGTCTGCCATTGCTTTTCCTGCATGTCTCTTTTGTCGAACAGTTGTGACGTTTGTCACGTTTTGATGACATAGGTCGGATGAGCAGAACCTGAGTGTCCAGACTGCAATCACATCAGATACATATCCAGTTTACATCCACATACAAAACGGATAAAAATATTGGAATTGTACTGTTCACATTGACATGAAAAAAATCAGATACATGTCACATTGGGCAAAAAAACCTAAGTCCTGTTGTTCCAATTCAAGCTTTGTGGGTTACCATGACCTGAATGAATGAATGGACAAAATTATGCTTCTCAACCTTTATACAACTGTTGCAGTAGTTGTTTTTTTTTCTACTTAAAGCCACATTTTTTTGATACGGCTATTGAGGTTGACGCTCTTATTTTAACAGCAGTTTCATAGTCTTTCTAACGTTGTAGGTCGGTAGACAGTTGGCAACTGATGTTTCATGTAATGCATGAAAATAAAAATTGGATTCAAGTGAGCAAAATGTTGGTTCATAATTTAACTGACAGACTTAATTGCATTCCTTGATAAATAAAGCTGCTAATATTCACTCAGTGCTAGGACTTTAAATGGTGATGATGGCTCCCAGCTGAGATCTATCATTCTGTTATATAAGCATCTGCTGTGCAAACACTCACCTTTGCTGCAGGCTGACACACATTGTGCCTCGGACACAGAAAATGTAGTAACACAAGCTCCCAAATGATCTCGAGCACATATGCTACAAACGATGTTGGTTTAACTTGCCCAGTGACCTAATATACACGGATTCAAAAGACACAAGCATATGATCAACTGTTGCAGCTAATCTAGGCTGGATGCTGTTCACTTCACTTGTAACTGATTTTTTTTTAAAGCTTACACTGGAATGTCTTTTGTCTGAAGTCGATCTCTATAATTAGGTATTATGAATGAGTGTGATTGTTGCCCAAATGCTTTTGCATTCTTTGTGCTAGCACTTTTTTCTTGTTCAAGTACTGCGAAATACTGCTCATGTGACTACATACCCAGCATATGGCCTCTCTTCGGTTCAATAATGGGACAAAAAAAATAAAAATAACAAAACGCAATATTTTCCATGCATTTTGTAGTCGCACATGCACATCATATTAAAGGTAAAGAGGGATGTGAGGGCTCAGTGTCCTTAATCTTTGAAACCATTTCATGCACATAGTTTACAAGTGCAAGTGTCATGAAGAACTAATGATGTGCTTATCAACGTGCAGTTCGATCGCAAGGTGCAACGTCAACTGAATCTGGAGCTCAGTCACACCAATGCCAATCAAAAAAATAGTGATTAATTCATTGTAATTAACAGTCGTTACTCTAGGAACTGTTAAAGGAGCGGCTGTTGGAAGAGACTGTATAGATAGAATAGACTTGAGTGGTTTGCATGTCAGTCACTGTGAGTGCCTGCTGTGAGCTAAACCATTCTAGTGCTCAGTGTCAGAAAACGCTTTATTTCTCTGACACGACACACAGTCTGGTTTTCTCTGTCACTTCATCACTGCAAGGGCATGTTTCTCATCAACTTGCTTTTTAAAAATCGGTATGGTACTAGTGTTGCAAGAAAATTAACATCAAGGTGTGTATGTCTTTCTTTGAGCACCTGTACTGAATGTACATTTCCTTACATTTGCTTCTTACCCTTTTTTGCAAACTATCCATGCTGTTTTTAAATTTACAAATGGGCGGGAAAAAAAGTAAAGCTGAACCTTTTATGGTCACCTCATTAACACCTTGCTGGAAAAGTACTTGATGATTGAATGGGTCAAGGTTGAATGGGTCAAAGATGCCTTCCTGCAAGGAGATGGATAAATGTTAAATGTTCTTCATTTGCAAAGTACTTTTCTACCGCCAAGGAACTCCAAGTGCTCTTGTCACCTCATTCACCCAGTCATACAATGATTAATGGATATATATGTGACCCTGCTGTGACAAAACCGATCGGAAGTCGCACAGCCAGATTTTGAGCTAGACATGTTTTCTATAAAGGCATTACAAATGATCTCCAGTGATGTATAGATTGTTGTAATCAGGTAACAGTTGGTGAAGATATGCCCGTTTAAAGCTCAGAAGTGGCATTTCAGCGTTAGCCTAGCAACAAGGATGTTTTGTTTACATCACGAGGGACTCTATTATAACCTCTTGTTGGTTCATACGTGTAATGCCGCGGCTGCAGAGAACCGCAAGTTCCTTGTTTTGCGCGCGGCAGCAGTCGATTAGTGTCGGTGATTTCTCGTCGTTTAGTCTAACTTTTCTCATGGAAATTTAAAAAATAATTTTTTTCAAGGCATTAATTTTAAGAATTTCACATATATTCCAACTGGGAAATAATCTTAAATGCTTTATGGGCTCCAGCTGATCGGTTTCGTGGTGGAGGGTCACATATGTCATGAATAGGGTTAATTTTTATATAATCTGATGAATAATGGTAAAGACATAAAATAAAATAGAACATTTAGCAATTGTTTATGCTGCCTCGGTTTCTATATGGGTCAATGTCTTCCATGCTAAAGTAGCCATGTTAAAGTCCTACTTTCAAAAAGTTATTGATGATTTAAAATTGTAGGCATTCATAGTAAAGGCAATCCTTACTGCCAGAGCAAATGGTGGTACCCTATTGAAATACACTTCTTTTTATAACAGTAAAGACAAATGTGCATAACGGTAAAGACATAAAACGTTACATAAAAATCCTTGTCAGTTGCACAATTTACATGTGCTGTCCTTCAAACTCTGCAAATACAAGTGTATAAATGATCCTAACTTCTCATTCAACCATTTACACTCTTTCTTTATACAAGCATGCAATAGCAACAATAACATAACAAAAGACATGCAATAGCTCCAAGAAATTCACAAATTCATACAAACTCATTCATATTTAAAAAATAACACAATTTATTGTGTCTGCGATTGTGTAAATGAAAAATGGCTGCCTCAAGTCAAAACATGAGCTCACAGATCCATCTGGTGTATTGCAACAACATAAAATGCTCTCTCCACTGGCATTAATGGCAAAGACAGCTTGAATGCACCATTTGTAAAACAACAACAACAAAAAAGGAACTCTGGAGACACTAAGATGTATTTGCGCAAGTTTTTATAGAAAAGGCATATTAATCAAGAGGAGAAAAATCATATATACCCAAAATCTCTAATAAGCGTCTTCAGAAAACATGTTGCAAATCAGGAAATCATTTTGGATACCTAACGGTAAAGGAATTTTGGCATTAAAGGTTTGACAAATATTACTTTGGAATTATTTTTCTTTCTTAGAAACAAGTATGACCTTTTGATGGATAACAACTGCTGTAAATTCAAATACTCATATCAGTAAAATTAATTGATTTCCAAAAGGAAATTTAGTGGGCCACGTCTGTTGCGTTATTGATCAAATTATATCAAAATGTCCCGTGCAGAACAATAACACACTGATGAGTCAACACCAGGAGCAACTCAGGGTTCGATGATACTTCGAGAGAGCTGGGAATTAAACCCACAACTTCTGGGTGAAGAGACAACCACTCCATGATCCAAGCCTCGCCACCCCATCGGTGGAGGATACTACTGCCTTCAACTTCTGTTTAGCACTCACAACTTCTAGCATAACATCGCTCTTCCGTGTCTATTGCATTCATTGCAACTTCTTCACAACTGATGATGACCCACATTCCTCTGTCCAGGATACCTCACTCTAACTTTGACAAATAACCCCTAATGACCCGAGTAGAAATGCAAAGGTGTTAGAGTGAAAGAGAAACAGATGGAGCTATGGCATGCAAGGTGGGGGAGGAGAATGATTTTGGTGCTTTGTTGACTGATCTGATACAATCCCACTGCAGCAATTGAATTTTCAGCCAAGCCTTTGCTTAAGAGGATTTGGACTCTGGGGGAGTAGGAAGGCAATGGGACTACAGTGAGAAGGGGAACAAACCCATGATGGAATCGATGAAAAAGAAGGAAGAGAAGGGTTTGGCAAATAAAAATGAGAAAGTAAGAAAGTTCAAAGATAAAAGCTGTTGTCATCGCTCCGCATGTTTTTGCTATTTTAAGAGAGGAAGGATGTGAAAAGGGATCAAGACTGAAGTCACACATATTCTGTCCAAAAAGACAAAACATGAAAGGAAACGGAGTAATTTAAGAAGTATAGCAAGTGTGACATGAGAGGAGAGGCGCGACAGGTGCTGCTCTCTGATCCCATTATCCAGGGCTAATCCTGACCAGCAGTGAGCACGTTCATAGGTTTGTTGGCAAACGTGCTAGCATGTGTGTGTGTTTACACACTGAACGAAGCATTAGCTCAGTCTTTATGAAGCTGACCTGCGAGGTGGAGAGCTTCTCTGAGCTGGCATTGTTTATAATTGGCTGACAGAAAAGATATATTTTTTTAATTGTGCATATCTTTAAATAACAATTGAACTAAATCTTTGGAGGCCATTTACACAAGACTGAAAATCGATTTAAAAAGTTGTTTTGGCTGATCGTTTACACGCCAACTGTGTTTTTGGAGCCTTAAGTATTTGAAAAAGTCCTGGCATTCATATTACAGTGTTTACTGTATTTTATTTTATTTATTTTTTATTTTTTGGTAGGTTGACATTAAGGTCTTCAATAACAGAAGGTACTAACCATTCCATTTTACGATGTCACTGTAATTCAACGATATTGTGAAAATTCTTTTCCACTTGTATTTTAGTCATGTGAAGCAGTATTCCGATGCTTAAAATAACTCTGGCTCTTGAAACTCTGTACTCTAATGCTTTCCATCTCACACTCACTCACAAAGTGACAGTCCTGACAGCCTCAGATCAGATAAAAACAAGCCGAACGGCAGATGACTAATGTTGGGCTGTCAAAGTTAATATGGTCTCTGCGGCCATGTGCATATTCACATGCACCATATGAAGAACAAAGGACATGTAATTTATGCTTTATGATCTTAAACTATCATCAGCTCCTAGGCAATGCTGTGAGGATGCATCATCATGTTGCTCTAATCCAGTCTGGGCCACAAATGCCCGATGATAAAAAAATATTAAGACTCTGGGGATGAAAAATATCTGTTCGAAGACACTGCAATCCTCCTTTAATCAAGTCCAAGACAAAGAGTCGCATTTTCCAAGAAATGGCTAGTATTTCCAAAGACATCAATTCCAGAATAAAAATATTGCTCCATTTTTAGTTGATTTTGTTTAGAACCATTTTTTCATGGAGGAGATGTTTATACACACACAATATTTGTAGTGCTTGAAAATAGTCAACTGTAAATTCCTTGGAAAGCCTGAAATAAGATGTATTAAACATTCATTTGTCAAACTCTGGTATAGTGATGACAAACACTTTTTTAAGGGCTGTTTCAGAAGTCATGTTTAGCTTCAACTCGCTCTTCCCACCTAAACAGCGTAGGCCCTTGGCCAACAGAAACCTGGGAAACACTGCGATTGGCTGGCGACCAGTTCAGGGTGTACCCCACCTCTCCAGCACCCCGGCGACCCTAGTGATCCTCATGGACTGATGCATGGATGAGTGGAAAACAAAACACTGTTGTTTTGAGGATTACTATAAGCAAAGGCATTCATTAAGACTGTAATCACCACTGTAAAATCAGAGTCTAGGTATCTATAGTCATTTGAACGACCACAGATGAAGAGAAAATACAACTGACCAATCACATCTGTATGCATGTGACAATACAAATAGATGGCCATCAGCATCTGACAGTGATGATATACTGTATATAATGTGTTGATGAGATCTGATGGTGACTCATCACTCTATAGACAAGCCAAATATCTTGTTCAAAATCAGAGATGATGAAACAACCGCAGTTATAGACAGCTCTAATCATCAAACTGGCAATATCTGCAAAACAACATGGATCTGCGTTGGTTCAAGTGTGAACAGAGACAAGATTTGGCGTGGGCTAAACATTATTCATGGACAGTATTTGCACATTAATGACATTGTGTGATTATAGCAAAGCTGCATGCCAGGCACAGTGTAGTGTCCACAACCAATAAGCTTTGGGGAAAAAAAAAATCCAGAGACTCAATCTAATCCAAGCCCCAACAACGCCATGCATCCTTAAACTCAGAATTTGTGTGGGAAATGCTGTTAGTATACCTCGTGAGAGCGAGTGTCGTGGAAAGAAGAATGTGCGAACAGCCACATTAACCTATGTGGAGTCACATGATGAACTGATCCCACTGGCTGGACATTCGCCTACTGTGGCAAGAGGGCATATTCAATCTTATGTTTTGTTAGTCTCTTATTCAGACCACATGCAATCACTCTCAAAAAAAGGATAGTGGCTGTCTAACGTAATCAATAATTTCATGTTTGTAAGATGAACTTGATTAAATCAAGTGGAATTTGTATGAAATCTGGTCAACTTAACATTTCATAGATTCTTTCATGTTAAAATAACTGTTGTGCTGTCTTCACAAGTGTGGATGCTTAACAATGCTGGAGAATTTGAAAAATGTGCCTTTTGCAGTGGCAATGTTGCTAGGTGTTGTCTATGCTAAACCTGAGCTACCCTTCAGGACTGAAATACACATTTGAAGCTCTGCAGAAGAAAGGGAATGAGATGGAAACAAATATCCACAAAAGTGTAAGTTCTCAATACACTGCTTTCACATGCGCAATTTGTCTTTTTTCACAATCATATGTTGTGTAAATGTTAAATGGGGGCGGGGGGGAATCAAGTTTAATAGTTTTTTTTTTAAATCATCCATCCATCCATTTTGTGAGTCGCTTCTCCTCACTAGGGTCGCGGGCGTGCTGGAGCCTATCCCAGCTATCATCGGGCAGGAGGCGGGGTACACCCTGAACTGGTTGCCAGTCAATCGCAGAGCTTTTTAAATGATATCCTTCCAATTGTAGTAACTGCCAGTTTAAATATTGTTGCCTGAAATACAATTCCGTTTCAATATCTCCTGTTTGTTTTGTGTTATATTTCTATCCTTGACAACAAACCGGGTTTGGAGACTGTTTATTTTTATTATTATTTTTTTTTTTATGGTTACGTTGGCTTAACTTGATCATATGATTTAAAAAAAAAAAAAAGGAGGTTGGATAGTACATCCCCATCACAGTTTTGAGGCCGCGAGTTCAGATCCGCGCTTTGGTCTTCATGTGTGGAGTTTGCAGGTTCTCCCCGTGCCTGCGTGGGTTTTCTCCGGGTACTCCGGTTTCCTCCCACATTCCAAAAACATGCAGGGTAGGTTAATTGAAGACACTAAATTGTCCCTAGGTGTCAATTATATGTGGGTTAGCTTTAATAGACAAACCTATATAAACAAACTGTACTACTTAGAATAAATTAAGTTTATTCAACCCACATAAGTTAAATTACACCCAATCATAGTAATTTAGTTGAATTAACCATAATGAATTATGTTGACCCAACCCAAGTAAATTAAGATAGACCAATAGAATTGCTTAATGCTTCTTTCCAGGATTTTATTATTATTATTATTATTATTATTTTCAGTCCACTGTGCTGACTAATATTCTGCTCATAGTCTGTTCATTTAATGAGACAAAAAACAAACAAACAAAAAAAATCTTTACATGCTTAGACATCAATAATTTTCTGCTTATGGCGATTAGTCACCAAGTTCATAAAAATATATTAGGGATATGTAGCACTTTTTAATACTTATACCATTAGGTAACACAATGGAAATGGTCTAAGAATACTACATACTGCAACTCCATGGCAAATATACAACACAGAAGGTTTATTCCACTATTCCATTCTTATAAAATAAAGGAACAAAATATCTGCAAGTCATCTCAAGCTTTTTAACTGGAATAGTGGGCTGCACACGATATGTTTTGTTTGCAATAACAAAATGGGAGCCCAAATGAAAACAAAAAATGCTTTAGAAAAGCCAAATATTTTACAGAACTGTGTTTTTTACACTTCCTCACATGGATTCAGGAAAAAGATTAAAAACAAAATTCTAGCATGGTTTTTAATGCCAATCCTCTATTTTCTAGTTATCTACATGGTCATTTCCAGTCCTTTCCCTGTGCTGTAATTCTGCAAGAATGTGTGGTTTAAAAAGATGGCAGGCTGGTTTTCCTTAAAGCTCCTGAAACAGCACAATGTTCTCATAGACTGCTCCACCCCGGGCTCCAGGTTTACTATACCGCTTTTTTTTACTGGCGGTTTATAGGCTAGATGATGTGGTGTCAAGTAAGTGGAAAATAAAAATCTGTAGAGAATTTAAGTGACATAATTTACACAACTAATGGGAAAGCTGGGGATAGAGCCATTATCAAAACCCACCAGTCAACAGATGTTTACAGCAGCATTTGCACTTAACGTTCAGCAAACGTTCTACTAAAAGCCTCGTGCGGTCACCGAATCACACATAGCAAAGTGCAACCACACGAAATAGAAGCAGAACCAGACACAATCAGGTGAGTTTGTAGGTACCACTGCATGCCACAAACAGATGTCGCAAGAGCAGTCTTCACTCAATGCTTTCAAGCACTACAGTAGCTTGTGTTTATGAATTCACGGGATAATTATGTCATGTATGTGAAGCGATTATGATTCGGTTACTGGTTTGGTCTGTAACGTGAGAAAATAGGGAAGAAAGTTGATCATTGTTTTCCAAAGTAAAAGCACACGTTTGCAAATGTCTTATTTTGAATAAAGACAAAAGATGATCAGTCTGTTTTCATGAAGGACTATTGAAGTCAGAGCATATTTACAGTTGAGAGGCTCACATCGGAGGATTTGGAGAAGTTTTAGTTAAACAATGGCTCTAAACGATAAATTGATTATCAAAATAGTTGTCGATGCATTTGATGATTGATTAGTTGTCGATTAATCGATAATTTGTGACACCTCTAATATGTATAAACCTGACAGAATTGAAATTGTGCAATTAAGCATTAATACTCACTGTAGTAAAGTGGTCCAAATGGGATACTTGCAGTGTCAATATGCTTATTGACTATTTGATAAAAATGACCACTGATGAAATGATACGACGTAGTTGTATCCAAAATTGCACCTTCAACGAGCGTGCACACGTTATTCACATTCAAAATGTAAATAAATGTTCCATGTGACGGGGTTTATCTTGTTTGTAAGCCGGTGTGCTGAATAATACACCCAATCTCTCAGAATAATGGAGCACTGGTGTGCCGGGTTATTCTTCTGAAAGGGTTTACACTTTACAGACTTTACAGCGAGCGGGAACACAGATGGCCGTTAAGAGAGCATTAGTATAGATTAACTTGCCTGGTAGAACCACTGCATAGTGACTCTGATCAGTTTAACAACCATGCTCGAGAGTGCATATTGCGGGTATGATAAGGCTAGCTATTTGACTTTTTCTGCTATACTTACTTCTCCTTTTACTGCTACTGCTGTTAGTACTAGTTGCAAACAAACGAAAAAAAAAGATAAAAATATATACAGAAGAGTAAGTGGTGTCACAAATAGCAGTTATTACATTCTCCAGAAAATATATTTGCGTATTCAGCTTGTATGAGGTAATACATCCATCCTTTGACTTATAACCATATAACCAGTGCATCTTGAAAAGAGAATGTGCAAATTTTCAAAGAAATATAACATTAATACACTAAATGCACCGATTGCAGATGATTTGAAGTCAGTACTGCAGTTCATCAAAATAATGCACAAAGGTTTTAGTCACTAGCATACAGAGAATGCAGCACATTTATATTTCTGAGCTCAACTTCCAAAGCTACCATAATATAATGTCTACTGCAACAAGTTGCTAAAGCTTGGATCAGACTACAAGACAAATTTGGTCTTTCACGATTGTGAAATCGTCAGATATATAAAATCTTGCCGTATCTCAGGCAGGCAGTGGCAACACTACACAACATTTATTCCGATAGCACCGTAGCCCGTCTTTTAAAATCACCGGGCTTTAGTTGTCAAATCAAACACTGTCGGAGAGGCGCAACCAGAAAACGTGTCACCGGTCAATGCGACCAGATACACTTGTTACCATGGCGACGACAACAACAATGCGACGCGCCAATGTATTGTGTTGGGGGAAAAGGAACAAAATGAGGACAAACGTGTGGTGGTCATCACCGCTGCATACAAGGATTGCTTGAGGCACAATATGTTCATGTACCTTTAATACGATACAGCTTGCAAGCAGGCAACAAAACGTTATGTAGCCTAGCAAGCTACTCCTGCACTAACGCTTGTATGTAAACATGCCGGTATTCTGTCGAATCATGCTCTAAAGCGTTGGTAAACATTGGTTCGTGCGCGTGAATAAATGTTGACAACGGGGTGCAAGTATGTTGACAACGGCAAGCACGGGAGGCGATGCGCCGGTCACAATACGCAATCCTATTGGTCGATGTCAAGGTGGGCTGTCGGAGACTTATCGTTGGTATGTCACACTACTGGGAAGATTTCCCCCAAAAAATCAAACATGCTAGACTTTTCATTTTGTCGTCGTAATGCTATCGTAGTTGCCAAATCGTTGGTCGTGGATTATGTCACATTACAAGAAATGTTGTTATTCCCGACAAAATACGTCGGGCTTATCTAGGAAATCGGCTGCGATAGCTAATCGGGCCAGTATCGGGGCTAAAATCCTGTAGCCTGCTCTTGGCATAAAATATGTCAAACATGGAATTAAGTATGAGGTTTGATGTCCTGAAACCAATATAGGCTGGTCTTCCAACCCATTTACACTGCAGGCTTACCAGCCAAACACTTGATCTCAGTGCATTTAATGCAGAACAGAGGTGCATAATTATCGTACAATATTCCTGCCTTGAGACGGCACGGCTGAAGACTGGTTAGCACATCGGCCTCACAGTTCTGAGGACCTGGGTTCAAATCCGGCCTCCCTGTGTTGAGTTTGCATGTTCTCCCCGTGCCTGCGTTGGTTTTCTCTGGGTAGAGTGGTTTCCTCGCACATTCCAAAAGCATGCACGGTAGGTTAATTCTTGACTCAAAATACGAATGGTTGTTTGTTTATACAGTATGTGCCCTGTGATTGGCTGGCGACCAGTTCAGGGTGCACTCCCGCCTCTCGCCAAGAGATCGGTGCCAGCACACCTGCTTCCCTAGTGAGGACAAGCGGTGAAGAGAATGGATGGATGGATTCCTGCCTTGAACAGAAACTGGTCTGATTAGTTTGGCGATATGGTAACAAGACAAAAAAAATGGCACTATCGTTTGTTACATTAAAAAGGTACAAAATATAAACAAGAATGTACAGTTTAAGGTATTTATTGACAATTGTTTTGTAATCAATTACAGTGACAACAAACACTTGCGACTGATGAATATTCATGAGGACTCACAGATATTTCCTTTATGAGATATGTTGACACACCATCATGCATTTAGTGGAAAAATGTTCCGTCCTTTGTGAGATATTTTTGTCATGAAATTCTATGTGAGCTCATCATTTTCTAAAATAACAAATTTCTCATGCAAATGGTCCCAAATTAAGTCCATCCATCCATTTTCTGAGCCGCTTCTCCTCACTAGGGTCGCAGGCGTGCTGGAGCCTATCCCAGCCATCATCGGGCAGGAGGCGGGGTACACCCTGAACTGGTTGCCAGCCAATCGCAGGGCACATACAGATGACTCGTGTAATTTGTAGTTGGTTATACAACCCATATAAAAGGCCTTCATTTACACACTTTTCCTCTGTGCTGTTTTAATGCAATTTGGGTGATGGAATGGACATACCACACATTTGAGTACTGTCCAGACATGGGTAAATCAGTTTTAGAGATGATAAAACAAGCACATACATAAGAGCAAGATGCACAGATCACATAGATGTGTTAAATGGGTACTTTGCCAAGTTCCACAGCAATCTTGGAATGGAAAAATTAAGATGATGTCATAGCATCAACAAGACAGTAGTTTTTGGACAGTTAGATGGAAATTCTCTTAGATCATTGTCCATTAAACAGAACAAAAGTCAGTTCCAGTGTTCCACACACAGCATTTGACTTTGGTTAATTAACATGGCGACAACACTCGCGTGGAACAATATATCTCATGACAGAACTGTCGTGACCCAGCTTCTACACGCCTTGACATCTCAGGACAATGAGGTAATGGTGGACATGTGTTTATTATTTTGGAATAGTATTGACCTACTTTCCATTTCAAATTCAAGTTCCGATAAATCAAAGAGGATTTTTTTTTCCCCTAACATTTTTCAGCCAATTAAGATGCCCATTGAAAAGAATGTGTTAAGTATTCATTAGGGTACTTTACCTAGTAAAGTTGAACCCTTAAAGGAAAAGCATTTGTTTGGAATAAGAATTAGGAATTAATTTTAAAAAGAAGGGCAGGATAGGGGTGTAATGACATACATTCCCATCGTAAAAAGTAATCAATTGTACATGCGGCTGTGTTTCTTTCACAACACCCCTTGTCAAGTTAGACACGTTTCACACCTCACACAACAAACAGGCAATCAAATCCTGCCTTGGGGAGTCCTGAACACCAAAAGGCAGACAGGCTTCACACTTATCAGCCCCTCGCTCCCCACTCTTTCACCCTCCTCTCCTTCTCCACCTCAATCAGAGAGTCCCCTACCCAAACTGGAGGCAGGCTGTGAAGTCAGAATGAGAGAAAAAAAAGCAGACATCTTGACACTGGGGTTTTCCCGACATTTCTTTTTTGTCACAACACAATACTAATGCCATGTTGCCAGTGAAGATTCCATTTTCTTAGCTAAATAAATGGAGGGGAAAGGAGAATAAGGGTAAGAGTAGAAGAAAGATGAAATATTTGCTTTTCAAATTAACCAGTTTATGTGATATGTGCACATGCATTGTGTTTTTGGTTGATAATTGGCTAGCTTGTGCGGCCCAATAAGACCACAGCTGCTTTTATAGTGGATATAAAAAGTCTAAACACGCCCGTTCAAATGCCAGCTTTGTGTGATATAAAAAATGAGACTAGGAAGAAGAAAATATGTGTTCTTGAGCCAAAGTACTGACCTCAACCCGATTGTTATGCTGTGGCATGACCTCAACAGGGTTATTTACACCAGACTTCCTAGGACTCTTGATGAGTTGCGACGGTTTTGTGACCAGAAATGGTCCAAAGTTATTTCTGATTGCTGTGCATGGCTGATCTGCAACTAAAGGAAACATTTGGTTGAGGTTATTGCTCCCAAAGAAGGGTCAACCAGTTGTTAAATCTAAGGGTGAACTTTCTTTTTCATCACTGTCTTCTGAATGTTTGCTATTTTCAATAGAAATATCCATCCATCCATTTTCAACACCACTTATCCTGGTTAGTGTCACGGGGTAATGGAGCCTATCCCACCAGACTTTGGGCGAAAGGCAGACTACACCCTTAACTGGTCGCCAGTCAGTCACAGGGCACATATACACATAGACAATCATTCACATTCACACTGTCACTGAGTGAGAACTGAACCCACGCTACCCGCACCAAAGTCAGGCGAGTGTACCACTACACCATCAGTGACTCAACAGAAATATGAAAACCTATTTTTTATGTGGCCGTTTCCTGTCATTTTTTGTAGTCACATCTTAAAGCACAAGTCATGTTCTACAGAGAGCTTCCACTCATCAGACTCATCTCATGGGTCAAAGGTGTCAGTCAGAAGAAAGAATTTTCAAGGCATTTGATATACCATGGAACATAAGTGGAGAAAATATGGCACAACAGTGACATTACTAAGAAATGGACATTCCTAAAGAATACAGCCGAAAACTGTTAAGGGAGGCTTCCAAGAGGCCGACAGCAACGTTGAAGGAGCTGCGGGGAATTTTTTGCAAGTACGGGCTGTTCAGTACATGTGACAACAATCTCCCGTCGTCTTCATATGTCTGGGCTGTGGGGTAGAGTCAATAGATGGAAACCTTGTCTCACTAAAAATCTCCCATGCAAATGCATGTGGGGAAATGTGGTATGAAACGATGAAACCATGATTGAATTATTTGGCCATTTCCAACATCACCAAAGAAAAACCAATCCTACAGTCAAGCATTGCATTTTTGTATGCAGCCGTGGCCCAATGGTTAAGATCATCCCCTGCTACCGTGGGGTACCAAGGTTTAAGACACCGACTGGACCATCACGGCTGTGGTGTCCTTGAGCAAGACACTGATATCCTGAAATGCTCCCCGGGTGATGCCCCCTGCTCCAGTGTGTTCCACTAACATGTGTATGTGTTCACTGTGATGGGTAAAATGCAGAGAACAAGTTTTGTGTGCATGCATGCATGTTCATGACAATAAAAGGTGATTCTTCTTCTTATTCAGCTGGAACTGGGGCCTTAGTCAAGGTGGAGGGCATTATGAACTGTTTTCAAATACCAGTCAGTGTTAGCATGAAACCTTAAGGCTTCTGCTAGAAAGCAAAAAAAAAATAAAAATATCAGGAAAAGACTGGCAGTGCAGCTGAACTTTATTTGGGGTTAATCAGAGGCACTTTAAATGGTGGCAGGTGCCTCATTTAACACGTTTGAATTTGATTAGTTAATTGTCAATATAGCCCCAGTTATATGAGTGTGTGCACACTGGTGCAACAACATTATCTCACATTTGAACAGGGGTGTGTAGAATTTTTATATGTACTGTACATTCGTAATGTGTTTCCCCTCAAGGCTTGGAAGCTGATTTGTAGTGTATATAAGCATTTGGCCATTAAAAAGACAAAATGCATCAATCCAGGAACATAAAAAAGCCTACAAACAAAAACACACATTGTCAACACAGTCTTGACGATGTGTTACTTGTAAATCATGTATGCACAAGTCCCTGCTAAAGTAAAACCCTCTTTAGGACATGTCAACAAGACAGGATGAGAGGGAAGAAGGAGTCTGTAAAGGAAAGCAACCCCCTCAAACATGCGTACGTCCAGCAGATGTTCGCAGATCCAATACACCCCCCAAATGACAGGAAATAAATGAACGAGGTGGAAAACGTGACAGCAGCTGTGTGACGGGGATTGTAATGCCACAATCCAAGACAGTCAGTGTTTACGTGGCGGTCGAGGAAAATCTGATTACTGTGCGAGTCAAACTGAAACAACAGTTTTAAGATCGATAAAAACACCTTCCTCTGTCTAATTGTAAATACGAGTGTTGTTGTTTTTTTAAATTAGACTCAAACACCAGGCTAATTCAAGCTATTGCAGCATGTAAACAATGAATCCAATCAGATTGGACCACAACAATTCATAATTGCTCAACAGTTTGACAGGTTGTGCATCTGGTCACCATCTAATCTTGGGACACATGGAAAAACAAGCATTCACACCTATGAAGAGTTTTGACACTTCAATGAACCTAACATCGGGGCACTAGTAGCACTGATGCGACCAACTTTTTCAGTTGGTCGCACCAGCATGTGGTTTGGTCACACCATTTTTTGAGCGGGCGTGCTGGACCCTAAGCCAGCTATCGTCGGGCGAGAAGCAAGGTACACCCGGAACCGGTCGCCAGCCAATTGCAGGGCACATATAAACGAACAACCATTCGCACCTAAGGGCAATTTAGAATCCTCAACCAACCTACCAACCAACCAACCAACCTGTCTTTGGGATGTGCGAGGAAACCGGAGTACCCGGAGAAAACCCACCCAGGCACGGGGAGAACATGCAAACTCCACACAGGCGAGGCCGGGATTTGAACCCCGGTCCTCAGAACTGTGAAGTGGACGTGCTAACAGTCATCCACCGTGCCGCCTCGATATATGATATTTGCAAAAACTTTCACTATGAACAAGGTTTTTTTTCTGCAACAAGGAGTAGCAGACAAAACAGGTAAATTAAAATTTAAAAACAAAAGGCTTTACTTTTATTTGATCATTTGTTCGACTCAGAGGGGCCAGTTTTTATAGTGAGGGCTGCTAACCCTCTTCCTCTGGGAAAACCACTTCATTTTGAGCATTACCACAACCAAATGATTGACATACATTTTTTTAAAAAGTGTACCGCCACCATTTCAAAGTATTGTTTATGTTTATGAACACTATTTTGCAAATGATTTACTTATTTACAAAACAAACCAATTAACCTATTCAAAATCACAGTCCCAAACAGAACGTGGATAAATCATTACTACTGCAAATATTGGACATTATTTCAATGATATTTTTTTTTTTTTTAACTTTACACATACAGTATCTTCATATGTCTATGCTATAAACAGGGTTTAGACAGACAGACAGACAGACAGACAGACAGACGAGTTGAAGGCTCCCACTTGTTATTTAAAATAAATAAGTAGTGGGCCAGCATCAAGATAGGTATGTGGTGCCCACTGGCCAGACACAACGGCGTACTGCCCTGTCTGTGACACGCATACGCAGTGCGCAGTACCCGGCGGTGCTGTGATAAAAGCGCGTCCTATCTAGAAGAAGCAGTCAAGTTATGTTGCAGCAGGCAGCCAATCATACTGGAGCGGGTCGCCTTTAACTCAAATGGAATTCATAAACAATGATTGAGAAGGCGTCACAGCACTCTCTCTCTCATGCTCTCTCTCTCTCTCTCGCAGGAGATTGCAGTGGAAAAAAGGCAACTTTCAACCAAAACATTCACTCGCAAAAATGCGACAAAATGAAATTTTAATCCCACAAACTGAAAAAAGGTTGCAGTCCTAAACCCTGCAACATCCATGTTTTTGGAATGTGGACGCAAGTGGAAGCAGTGCGTCTACACTGTTTTTGTTGTGTTTTTTAAATTCCATGTAATTTAGAAGCAACTTATCAACACTGCATACGTATTTACAAGTCACTCCAAATATATGCTGCGAGCCGGGGGGTCGGGGGTGGTTGGTGAGGGGTTAGGGAAGCCCATTCATGTGGATCTCTGCATACCATATATGCAGAGTTGTAAAGAGTAACAGTATTCAGAATCAGAATCAGAATCAGAATCATCTTTATTATATTGATCATATTTGAGTTTAATTTAATTCCACTTGAAACATAAAGCACAAAGTAGAAATGTGTTGTGATGGAGACAATTGATTTGTGAGACATGTCAATGACCTGACATCATTTTCAATTGACGTCTCCATGAAATGACAACATTAAGGGGGCAGATATTTCATTTCTCCAAACATTTGCCTCTCCTCGCTCCTCTGTTATTCTCCTCGACTCCTCAATGAGATCTCTGGTGAGAGGAGCTAACATGCGAAAACAGGGGAGCGAGAAGGTCGCAAATAAATGACATTTAGCTAATGTGCTGGTTGCGCTATAGCTGTGCATGTAAACAAAACAAAACAAACAAAACAAAAACCGGAAGAGATAGTCTGTTTCCTGCTGGTGAAGTGATGAGTGGTGGTGGGCAATGTATAGGAGCAGACAGGAATGAGGCAAGGGAGTCAACATGATGTTTATCCATCAGTGTGATTCCGTTTGAGTGACAAATCAGGAATTCATGCTTGAACCCAAAAAAAAGGAAATGGTGACTGAAACATTAGTCTAGCAGTCCCTTCCTTCTGTTTCTTGTCAAGTATCCATTAAAGATCGTATGCCTCGCACGCCGGGGCCAAGTGAATGCACCCCCTGAAGGGCTGGACGCCAGCGAGTCGGTAGCTCGCTCTGCAGACAACTGACAAGACATCCCACGTGTCGGTGGCATACTTTCATTCGAAAGAAACGAAACCAGTGCAATGAAACACAATCACGAGCATGGAACAGGGTAGGAGTGGGGTGTCTGCATCTTCGTTTTGGCAAGTTATGAGTTAATGTAAAATAAAAGAACATCATTAAATATACAACAGCAGAGGCTGCAGTCAGAGGACAGCATCTGGCTTCCTTTTCTGTGACAGCATGTGCTTTCATTTCAACCCTCCATCAGAACCTTTATATAACAAACTTTTTCTAGGTGCTCATCCTGTGTCCTTGTATATTGCTCTTTTAGAATCTCAGCAATTACAACTAGGAGAGAGCAGATTGTCTTCACATCAGACATTTTATGTATCCATCAGGAAATGTAAAGTGAAGAGAAAAAAAAAGAAAATATGCACAACTAATTGAGCCAATAAAAGGTATCTTATGTGCTTTCCAACTAAGCCAGTGCCTTATCCATTCCAGTACCCTGGCAAAGAGTGTGTCATCAACGCATACACATACTGTAGATTGATTCAACAGAAACACATTAAGAGCAGTAGAGAATAACAGGCATTTCATTTTATATAGCCTTCCGATAAATCTTGCGTGTTATTTGCTCCTGGTGCATCTGAAAAGTCAATGACATGTGGAGATCTATTTTGTGGAAATTGTATGTTGAGCGGAAGGACAGCATGCATGGCTCATTTCATTCCCACCAAATCAGCAGATACAAAACGATCATTTAGGCCAGGAAAAAAACTCAAACTTGAATACTCATTAGGATCGAGATAATACATGCATCACAATGCAGAGCATGTACCTTTTTACAATCCGTTCAAATGCCCGGTTCCGCATAAAGCCCATCCACCCTTAAAGCAACACTAAAGATAAGCTCCTCTTTTTTTTTTGACAATTTGAAGGTAGTTTAAAACTTTAGTAGTCCATCACAGCAATCTGACCTCATCTGCCTTATTGAGAAAATTGCTGAGAGAATTTTCACCTTCAGACTGTGTTCAGCTTATTACTGACTCGGCCTTAAATCCCCTCGACTTGAAACGACAATCAGTCCCTTTAATTTAGGGTCTATTACTGGCACTATTCTTGCTTTCAGTTTTACTTTATATTTCCATATTATTTTGAGAATACACGGTATGTGAGCAGGTGCAACTTATTTGCATTATGTTACAAAATGTTGATGATTTATGTCACGACTGCTACCGAGGACGTTATTAAAAGAGCAGTTGCTATCTTAGTTGTGCTGAAAAAAGTGATCAACTAATTGGAAACTGGTTCAGCTGTCTCCCCAGTGCTCTACAAAAACCTAACAACCGAAAGAAAACGTTCAAACCGTTCCAGCGTTCCCTTTTAAAACATGACCAAAATTACAGACCACAAGGTTTAATGAGTGGAATGCAGCAAAACACTGCAGGTCAGTCTTACTTCTAGGTCTAAGCCTTCATTTTAGTCCTTATTCATAAGAAAGAAAATGTCATCAGCTTGCAGTGATCATTATTGTGATGTCATTTGAAAACAACCCTGTAATTACTTTTTTTTCAACATATGGAGAGACCCCACATTATGCACAAGTACTGTAGAGGCTTTTTAAGCCAATTCGAGTGTTGGCATACTGTACCGGCCCATGTTACAGTTTCGAGTAAGTTCTCCCATAGCCTGATAGTGGTGAAGCAGCCATGCAATCCAACTTTGATCCCGTTGACCCAATCAATCAGTTTGACCCTAAATAGCACAATGTTGACTAAATGACCCCAGGTTTCATGTGATCAGATGAGACAACTAGACTTTACACCGATCTCACAGGCCTGATCGGTATCGGCCGATAATTTGCATTTTATGCTGATCGGGTTTAATGTCATAATTCCCCGATCCGATCAATGACGTAATTGATCGGCTCCGCAAAAGACATTTACTCCACGTCGGCGTCGTGTACAGTATATTTCAATCCAAAAGCTAGTTTATTTTTACCCTTGTTGCGTTTCTTTTGACGTAGTACTGTAAATATCTGATGTCGGCGGTGTGGGACAGACAACACGTAATGCCCGGATCAGACTACAAGACAAATTTGTTTTTTCACGATTGCACTATGTCGGACTACTTCAATAAAATGTTGTATTCCGATATCACTGCATCCCGTTTTTTTACAATCACTGGGCTTCATCTTGTCAACTAAAACGCAACCGGATACACTCGTTACCATGGCGATGACAACAATAATGGATCGCACCATGTGTTTATAAGAACAAAATGGGGGAAAACGTGTGTAGGTGGTCACCGGTGTTCAGGAGAGGATGTTCGTTTAAGGCTTGCTTGAGGTATTTTCACGTACTTTTAATACGATACGGCTCGCAAGCAGGCAACAAAACGTTATGTACCCTAGCAAGCTAGTGCTAGCACTAACGGTTGTAAGCGAACATGCAGGCGTTCTGTTGAATCGTGCTCTAAGGTTTTGTTGTGTCTAAACTAATTTAATTACAATAAAGTAATTTAATGACAGTAAGTTAGCACCCGTTATTTCTGTCATGTTGTAAGGTTGGTTTGACCTGACTGATTAGAAAACACGATCTGACGAGAGCAGTGATTTCCAACCTATATGGAGCCAAGGCACATATTTTACAATTGAAAAATCTCACAGCACACCAACAAACAAAAATGTCACAAAAAGGGGATTCACTACGCCTCACTGGCATAAATAGATGAACAAAGATACATTATTTATTGTAAATATATTTTTTTCGATCAATTAAGTAGTATATACAATATACACAGTCGATGAACAAGTCATGTAAATAGACACATTGCTCCATCTTGTGATCGGATCGGTCATCGGTTATCGTTTTTTTTTTTTTTTTTTTTTTAAACTTGCTGATCAGTGATCGGTAATCGGCCCCAAAAATCCTGATCGTGTCGAACCTAGCGACAACATACTGTATCTTTGGTTTATTAGTTCTGTTTCACTCACTTCTCCAAATACCAAATTGTTTGCATTTTTGCAACGAGTAAGAGAAGAGAATGTGAAATGACACCAAAACCTGACCAAGTTTACCAACCCATGAACTAATATGGACCGAAGAAGGTGAAAAGCATCCTAAATTGACAAATAAAACATGATTTTATCTGCTTCAGTTATGCAAACAAAATAGCCATTAATGCAGGGAACTGAAGGAGGTGAAGTTTTACCTCCACATGTTCTAAAAACCAGCCAATAATGTCCATGGGATTTGCTAATTAAAACACACACAGAGGAGCCAGGTTATCTACCACTAGTCGACAGTCGTGCCAAATGAGAATCAATGTCATGTGTCAAGTAGCATCGGGGTCACTGATAAAGAGGAGCCCGATATATTGATCAGGTTAAAGTGTGTGATTTGATTTGCAATTGTTTGTATTGTTCAGGCAAAACAAGCTGGATTTCTTTTACACTTGCATGAAATCCGACACTGTAACAAATACTACGTTTTGTGCGTCCGGTGTCACAAAATGGTGCTGCTGAACAGAGACTATGACCGCATATGCTCACAGTCATATGATGGCAACGTCAGGTCAAATATGATAACAGTACACGCAGATGAACGTATGTAATAACCTTTTTTTTTTTTCAAACATATAGCAAAGGGTTATTAAGGGTCTGATGTGGCTAATTGGACCACCAGTTCTGACACAGGAACAGGCAGTGGGCCAGGCGGCGAGTCGCAACCCACGGGGAGACAACAGGGAGGGGGTGGGGGGGTTGGAAGCGGTCATCATGATGGTGCCAAAATCTGTCACTGCAACCACAGGGCTAATTTGCAAACGGGATGCACACACACACACACACACACACACAGGAGGGAGGCGAGAGTCAAAGGTTCAAAGCAATGACACAAAGTTGCAATGACTGTTGAAGATGCAGAATGAACAATTCAGTCTGGTGGACGCTAAAGAGATCAATGCATGAGCTGCACAGACAAATCTGCCTGAGAAAATATGAATTACTCCGTTTCGATGGACACTGTAATGCGACATGTTTAGTGTTGCAGTTGGAATTTGTTGTGGTATACAACTGCACTGAATCAAAAAAGCTGCCGATGATATTTTGCACAGAGATGGGGGGGGGGGGGGGGGAACCGGGTCAATCAAAACTGAACGAATGTGTGCTATAACTCTTGCGCTGATCAAATCAGAATCGGTGTTTCTAAACGCTGTCGCCACAGAAGGTTTGAATTGGCCGATGCTTACTTGTCACGTTACCGGTGACAAGAAAGCAACCCAAACTGTTACACGTGTGTGTGTGTTTTTTAAGT
Source organism: Phycodurus eques (assembly GCF_024500275.1). Classification (NCBI taxonomy): domain Eukaryota; kingdom Metazoa; phylum Chordata; class Actinopteri; order Syngnathiformes; family Syngnathidae; genus Phycodurus; species Phycodurus eques. The sequence goes on along the minus strand of NC_084544.1, from coordinate 11,992,446 downwards.
GACTGCTTCTGTGGAGGTCCATTTTCAGAGAAAAACAAACAAAACTAAATCCTGGCACACTGTAAGTTGTTTTTGAGCTTTTGTATTTGCTAATATTCAGATGTCGATCGGTCAACGTTTCAGCAGTGTCTTGTTGTGTTTCGCGTCAGGGGAATGTATAGAAAATATACGCGAGTCTTGAGTTGCCCTGCACCCAGGTTGCCTTCCCCCTCCCCAAACGCTCAACTAAAAAAAAAAAAAAAAAAGTAATAAAACGTTTTGAAGTTACTCTGAACAAACTTACCCTTTCCCCGGAGAGGTAGACTGCCAAGCCGACGGTCAAAATGAAGCAAACGTTCCTCATTATTCCGTTTTTATTTTTTGGGGGTTACTTTTTGTTTGTTTGTTTTTTTGTAGCGTTGCGAAGAGAGCGAAATGCGGTCTTCTCTCCGTCCCTACTTCGCCTTGCTTCCCACTTTTGGCTCCAAACTCCCTGTCGCTTCTCTCGTGGAACCCCCACTACGTGTTGCGTTTTTTTTCGTTTTTTTTCCTCCCCCCTTGTATTCCCCTCGACTACTTCTCAAAAGCACTCGTTGACTTAGTTGTTGTTGTTGTTGTTTGACCTATCCTTTGTAAAATTGACAAACAAAGGCAGAAATAAAGCTTGGGTTAATAGCAAAATCCTTCGCGCTGCGCCTGGCCGGTAATATCCGCACGAGACACATCGCTCGAGCCGCACATGCTCTCTCTCTCTCTCTCTCTCTCTCTCTCTCTCTCGCTCTCTCTCTCTCTTTCTTTCTCTGTCCTGAAAAACTCGCGTGTGTTACGACACTGTCAAATTGTATTATTACACATCAGTTTGCAAAGAATAAACAATTGTTTTCTATTTGGTTGTGGATGTACGAGGGCAGACTTGATTGAGTGATCTCTCTCTCTCTCTCTCTCTCTCTCTCTCTCTCTCTCTCTATATATATATATATATATATATATATATATATATATTTGTATATATTTGCTTATTCCAGAGCAATGTATTAATCCTACATCTCACGTTATTTGTTGTTTATTTATTTATTTTTTTACTGCTACTTTTTTCCAATGGGCAGGCAGCAGCCAATTGTTGTATGTGCACAAGCGATCAGTCGCATTGAGTCGAAACGTTGATGTGCAATGCCTCCCCCTGCTGGTGGATGCAAGCCCTACACCTAAAATGGGGCAAAACAGTCACATGAGCAGAGGTGGGTAAAGTACAGTACAGTACTCACAATCTGTACTTCAGTAGAAGTACAAATACTTGTGTTAAAGACTGGTAAAATAAGTAGTACTGTAATACTGTAGTACAGTGTATACATTCCGTTTCAACCCCTGTACTTCAGAGGTTTTTTTGTTTTGTTTTGTTTTTTAAGTGACTAGAACGTACGTTCAAATGAATGGAGCCAGCGAGCCTTCTTTCAAATATCAATTTTTTCGATTTCCATATTTTATTCTCATCAACACCTTCCTCTCTCATTAGCAACCTGCTTCTTCCTTAACTATTCGTCTATCTTTTGATGGTTTAAGGAATGTGATCAAGTACAAGATACTGAATATACAGCATCAAAGGCCTATGCAGGCTCGCCGGGCATCCACTTGTGAATCGCTCAGCAATTCTACACAATGATCACTGTACGTAACGTGCACTGTTTTGAAGCCGGACGTGAGCCAGGGGTGCCATATGTTGGTAGCATGGTTTATTCATGTTGGAAAGTTGTCAAAGACGAAATGTTACCAGTTTGATGTTGGATTTTTTAAAAATGTAAATCAATTAAAAATATAAGCGGCGATCAACTCACCTGACAACCTGGTAAGAAGTAGAGCATTGACTGCCAGTGGCTTTCGAAGCCCAGCCATCCAGCCATTACGTAGGACACAACCTTTATACGGTGTACACTATTTATTATTTGAATAAAGTTTGTGTACATTGTTGTAGACTGTGGCCAACTTGGTGAACAAAAATTAGAGTACCAAACCCTAAATTTCATATTTTGTGGCGTAACCTTTTGAGGCAATCACTACAATCAAACTATTGGTGTAACTCTTGAACATGAGCCTTGAACATGGTGTCTTGAATGTGTGCAGGGTACGATGAAAGCTCAAGACTAACAAGGCATTTTGGAACAAAACGTCGTGCCCAGTGACAGAACGCTTGGTCACAGCCGCAGGCCAATGGTCCTCCAATAGGGTAATGACACAAAGCACACAGGTAAAAACACCCAAGAATGACTAAAACCAAATTATTGGATTATTCTCATGAGCCCTGACCTAAATTCTATTGAAAATTTGTGAAAGGAGAAACATTTGAGAGACGAAAATGCCCGACTTTCACGAGTTAATATATAGTAGATTTTCATTTATTACTCCTTTTGTCACATTCAAGGTATTTCAGTCAACACTGCGCTTTTCCCTTTCTTTAAAGAAGTGTACCAACAATTTTGTCCATGTGTGCATACTAGATCCACAGTGCACTAAAGTTCAGCTTGTAGAAATATTACTTCACTTTACATAGACAATAGAATGCAAACCTCTGTCTAAGCCGTACAATTCCAAACACCTCCAACTGCCATGTTTAATTTTTTTTTAAAAATACATTTTCGCATGCCAAGTATGCAAAAGCAAAAATAAATTTACCTCATGGCCTCCAGCGTTTAAACTTGCCAGAGTTAAAAATATGAAAAAGCAATCCAAGTTGGATGATTTAGTAAACTTCAGTAATTGAAATTCTTGTTGATGTAAGAGCCTGTCAAAAGATGTCCAACAGAATACTTCCAACCAAGAATATGAGAGAAGTTTTTATAATATTACTTTCCCTGGGATTCTTATGTCCTGAATAAGTGGAGTCAGTCGAATCCGATTTCACTCCGTCAAGTGTCAAGTGCCTACTTATTAGAGTGACAGAAAGAGAAAGTGGCCATCAGAGGGCAAGGAGAGGATGGCGGACGAGGAGGAAAGAAATAACCAGGTACCATTTGACCAGTTTTGCTCGACCTCATCGAGTTGTTCATCCCCTGTGACCGCCGCAAAAAAAAAAAAAGATGATAAAAGCAAAAGTGATGTTAGCTATACAGGGTAACAGTCAACTGAAGAGAGGGTTAGTTAGAAGCTTCATTTTAATCATGAGCAGCATGTAAAACCTTGGAAACTAATTTAAAATCTAGCGACCCAACCCCCATCCTTAATGTTAAAGCTGCCCAAGCTTTGTGTCCTTGTCTTTTTCAAAGGGCTTAACACTACTCCGGGTGTCCCAGATTACGCAGCCAATTAGGACGAAGGCAAAGCTCCTTTTGCTCCTGAGCCTGGCCATAGAGTGGCGTGTGTGCGTGCGGCACCAGTTTTGTTTTACTGTGACTACTAAACATAAATCAGAATGACTAACAAACGCAGTGTGACGATTACAATTCGATTTTTAGAGTACTGTAACTGTAGTGCAGATGTAAAGTATGTGAGTTGTGGGATTGCCAAATCACATACTGACTTTAATTTGGATTCAAATCCAAATTCAGTTCGGGTGCCCACATAAATAGAACAATATAAACACTAGAAGATATTATTTATCAGTCCACTGGTGAGGGGTGTACATACAAATTCTTTTTTGTGCCTCTTCTACAATATTGTACATGTCATTCTTTATCAGGCGCTATGGCAACAGGAATTGTGCTCAAATTTAAATGCATCTACTGCAAATTTGTCAGCGTCAACAAGGATATGCTACATTAAGCAAGAATGGTGGAATGAACCTTTCTGTTAGCGCACGCCATTATTGTGGTTCTCTGGTTAATCATCTAAATCTCTTCGACATTGCGAAGCAAGGTACAAGGTTTGAACTGATTCAGAGGCTGGCGCAGAATTCCAATTCTGGGAAGGAAGGTAAAGAAGAAAGAAAACAAAAAGACACATTAGTATTATCTGTTTTTTTTCCCTTTATCGAGCAACTGCTTAGCAAGGGCCGACGACTCCCATCACAAAGAAATCAGATCTAATTTGATAATAATTATAATAAAACATAACCATTAAAGAGGTAGTCGAGGAATTGTGGTTTTGCAGCACACCTGCATCAAATAATGAACACCTGCTCAGGCCACACCCACACAGTTTTACACCACCCCAACCCAGGAAAGCACAAAGGAAATGTGAGTTTAATGTGATCTTTTGTCATTTCGTTTGTTATTATGCAAAAAGTGTGCATTCTCTTTGAAAACAGGAGTTTTGTTTTTCCTTGTAGCATATTGCTTTCAAACATTGATCCCTCCTGAGGAAGAGAGTACAGAGAATCAATCAGATGTACCTGAGCAGGATACATGAATCATGGTCAAATGACTATTATCCTTTCTTCTTATACTCCAAAATGAATCATCACAAACTAGTAAAAATTACCCCTAATCCGGCCGGCCCTCAGAAATTCATTTTTAGGGCTACAAAAAAAAATGTAAAAAAAAGATAATTTCATACATTGTCCTGCAAATATGGAAATTGGCAGAAAGTCAGTTGTACTTTTTTTGTGTAAATACAGTGAATTTTGTTTTTTAAAATGTTAACCTGAATTCCTGCATATACAATAATCTGCTCCCACCATTTAAACGTTTTAAAAATGAAATATACTCAATTTGCTTACCAACTCTGCGACACATTTTTATCTTTAATTGATCAGCTCCGCTGCTGTTTGACTAGAATTCCAGCTCAAGAATTGAAAAGCAAAGCACATAGATGTTTCTATTGCAGTCTTCTTACTGTCTCCTTGACAGCTGGAAGTGGCGTTGAAGTGAATCCAAATAATGTTTTCTACACACCACAGGCTCCCCCTTCACGCCTCGCTTTTGATTTACCCCCAACTTGTGAACGTGAACAAATTCTTTGCGTCTGATGTCTTACAATGCTGAAAATGTGTGACAGCTACAGTATGTGTTGGTACTACTAAAGTATAAATAGGGGAACTGATTTTTAGTTTTACTCCAGGGCTACTGTTACAACCTCAATTCCAATGAAGTGGGGACGTTGTGTTAAACATAAATAAAAACAGAATACAATGATTGGCAAATCATGTTCAACTTATATTTAATTGAATACACCACAAAGACAAGATATTTAATGTTCAAACTGATAAACTTGATTGTTTTTAGCAAATAAACATTAACTTAGAATTTTATGTCATAAAATTCTAAGTAGAATTTTAGAATTCTAACTTAGAATTTTATGTCATAAAATTCTAAGTTCATGATACACATCCGCCAATCCAATATTCAATCATATATATATATATATATATATATATATATATATATATATGTGTGTTTTGTCATGTCAAATACTGTCCATATTGATTCTGAACTAATCCAGATGACATATATGGCACAGTTGGTCTTTTATTGCGTTTTTGTATAATATTTATGGTTTCTATTTTGTGATGTGATTGTGGTGGTATTAACAGGTGGATTAAGTCGGCTGAATACCAAATGCATGCCGGTCACCGATTTCAACTAGTGCCATGTAAAAGGGTTAAATTACTGTATGTTTAACAGAGATGGAAAATAATCCTTCCCGATTTACATTTTGATATTTCTAATGTATAAGACAGAAATAGTGACGTTTAACATCAGCAAAGGTGATGTGAAACCTTGTTTCTGTAACAGTGAGGCTTTATCCAGATGGGCGCAACTCAGGCTTTCCTGAGCTCTGGCGCCATCTACGGTTCAAAAGGTAGATGTCAGCCAATCTCAGGAGAATAATGCAGCATACCCCGACTACACAAAATTATTCAAAATCATTTGATTAAATGCCCGTTTACTTCAGATGTACATGTAATAACTACATTTGATTCATTCTGATTTTAGTTGAAGATCCTTTAAAACAAAAGCCATGCACTTGTCCTCTTTTCTCTTAATTTTTCTTCTTCTACGGGAGAGCTATTCAGTTATATTAGTTTAGCAATAACTCAACATAAAATCGAGATACTTGAAGTCGTTTGGGTCTTCTTTACTTCCCAATTAAACGTTATTCCAATCCCAGCCACGAGAAGGCAGTGTACTCATCTGCAATGGAACGTTCGAACGTTTTACATTTAAGAATTCAACAGTCCCAACATGATAACATGCGCCATTCTCTGCTAAAACGACCCTTTTGATTGCCATGAAAAACAATGTATGACCAAGCAAGTATTTTATTCATAAATTCAGCAATCATAGTTCTCAAAAAGATGCTTATTTATCAAGTATTATCTGCTTTCAATTAATCTTTGGAGTGATGAGGTACAGTTGCTCAATCAGGTTGTCTATGCCCCGAGCCCGGTGTTTGTCTTCTGTGACATTCTCTGATAGGAGCTGTTCTACGTTGTACCTTTCTCCTGTAAAAAGGAAATAACACTTTTAAATCATTTCATTAACTATTGTTAATACAAAGAAGAAATACCCATGCTTAAAAATATAAAAGGGAGTCCATTCCTAACTCACCAAACAGGGCATATACTTGCTCACCAGGCACAACAAAGGGGGGGCCTGAAAGTACGTTAGGAATATTTATTCGGTTGCATCAATACCAACTCTAACAAACATCAATTCTATGTTTTACTAATTAGAATTAGTTACTAATTTTTAGAATTGTTTTTGTTTTTTTCATTTTTTGACACATAAAAGTAGGGCTGGAAATAATTCAATTTTTTTTTAGCAAAGATGCTTCAAGTTTTAGACTGAATGAAAAGCTACCTTTATAAAGTTCAGGATTGTACATCAACGTGGACAAAAGGTATCTGCAGTCATTGGCCATCAAAGAAATGATGAGAGAAGCATATCTGTGGAATCGGTGATATTATAGAATGACTTGAACATCATGACTTTATATTGCCAAAAACGTTTTTATTATCCATATTATATTGGAAAATATGTGGGTTGTGAACACATACTGTATGGGCACAGTTCTGAGTGCAAAGTGAGAGGTATAATGTTGATTATATATATATATATATATAATATGCAGTATGTAATGATAAAGACTTGTAGTCGATCTTTTAATCCGAATTTTGAGGGTCTTACTTTTCTCTGTCTCTTGGGTTGATGGCCACAAGAGATCCTCTGTCCCAAATAGCCCCAAACTGACCTGCAATTGAACTGTCAAAGACAGGGGAGGGGGCTTCAAAATGTTGTTTCCAACATTTGCAAATATGCACAGTTTACTAACCTGGCGAAGCTGTACAGATCACAGTTGTACAAGGAGATGTTTTTCTCTGAGTTCTGTGGAATCACGTGTGAGTGAGTAGAATACAAGCACTATACAGTTAATACATTGTACAGTACATGCTAGTATTGACATGTTTTGGTGAGCATTTGGAATGATGACTGCACAATTTCATTCACAGCTCTTCTCATGCCCATTACTCTGGAACAGTATAAATGTGATCACGTGGCCACATCCTTTTGCTTACCTGTGAATCACTCAAATCCCCATTTGTGATCCATTTAACACTGTATTTACTATATTTACTACAAAAAGACCCAAAATGAAAGCCAAACACATGACTGCTTATCCCACACATGACTGGCCAGGTAGTGGGCTGGTCTTCCTTGTGGGCATCTGTGTTTTGGTCCCCTTGGTGCTGTGCTTTTTTTTTTTTTTTTTTTTTTTTAACCAGCCTTGGCTGAAAACAGGTATAAACATACAAACAAAAGACAAAAACATTTTGTAGACTTGACATGTGTTGTACAGTATAATTGACACAAATGTCTATGTTTATCTTAGAAAGTCAAAATTTAGGGAACAGGCAAAAGGACCGTGCTCATACAATACCATACATTAAAATGCCATGTGACCAATTTATAAATTCAGACACCTAAAATTGACCTACCTTGAAGATCTTTGCTCCAGGTAAACCCAAAACGGGCTCCTCGCTGTAGCTCAGGTTGTTCTCCACAAAGAACTGTTGAATGGCTATTTCAGATATCTCCACTCCAACCACTGAATGCCCCATGTCTGCTAGCCTGGAATACACATAGAAAAATTATAAAGATCATCGCAACGACATTTTATTATCTGGGTAAACGCCATTCAAAAACTGTGCTTGAAGGAACAATTTCACATGGTTGTGCTATGTTTCTTACAAAAATATACTTAAACAAATGTACAGAACTTAACAGCAGGTTTGCTCACGAATGACTCAACATATGGTTTTGTAATTCAATTTTATTTACCATTTCATATCCACAGCTTTCCCACAGAGAGGAAAGAAAAAGCGAACTTCTTTCCGCCCAGCCAAAACTTTGTCCAATTTACTCTCCAGCATCCTGCAAAAAATAAAAATACTTATTTTGGGAAATCTTACAATTCCAATTACTCATTTGATGCAAATCAACAAGATGTAATGTTTGTCCTTAGCTGTTAGTCACTCTTGTAAACAGTGATTCCAAAAATAAAGTATGTACAGTGGGTACGGAAAGTATTCAGACCCCCTTAATTTTTTTAACTCTTTGTTATATTGCAGCCATTTGCTAAGATCATTTAAGTTATTTTTTTCCCCTCATTAATGTACAGACAGCATCCCATTTTGACAGAAAAAAACAGAATTGTTGAAGGGTTTGCAGGTTTATTAAAAGAGAAAAACTGAAATGTCACACAGCCATAAGTATTCAGACCCTTTGCTGTGGCTCATATACTTCACCCGGGTGCTGTCCATTTCTTCAGATCATCCTTGAAATGGTTCAACACCTTCATTGGAGTCCAGCTGTGTTTGATTATACCAATTGGACTTGATGAGAAAAGCCACACCCCTGTCTATATAAGACCTTTCAGCTCACAGTGCATGTCAGAGCAAATGAGAATCATGAGGTCAAAGGAACTGCCTGAAGAGCTCAGAGGCAGAATTGTGACAAGGCACAGATCTGGCCAAGGTTACAAAAAAGGTTCTGCTGTACTTAAGGTTCCTAAGAGCACATAATCCTGAACTGGAAGACGTTTGGGACAAGCAGAACCCTTCCTAGAGCTGGCCGTCCGGCCAAACTGAGCAATCGGGTGAGAAGAGCCTTAGTGAGAGAGGTAAAGAAGAACCCAAAGATCACTGTGGCTGAGCTATTTTTTTTGCTTCCCGACGACCTCATGAGTTTATTTCTACCTCATTCTTGTTCTTTGTCCCCAGTCTGCCATCTGCCCTTGCTCCCTGCAAACCAGTGCTCACCCCTTGTGGGCCACCGACAAATCAGACTCCTAACCTGCCAGACCGGTCCTCGTTGGAACCCTGCCAATTCTCAGAGTTCCTTTGTTCGCTTCCAAGGTGCAATAATCTTTTGTTCACAAACTCACCTCCCTGTCCTCTCTGCATCTGGGTCCAATTTGCAACCTGAACCCTGACACATGGAGCCAGTGTCCTCTCTCTCGTTCTGTTGCACAGCTGCTACTCGGCTGCTCGTCGTCGTCCATGTCTGATCGGCTCAAGCGTGTACGCTTTGACGATGTTAGGTCGGGTGCTCCTGTACGTCGAAATCCTCCTCATATTCCAACACGTTGCTCGCCGTTGCGTATAGTATGTAGTGTGTCTTGAGCTTCGGATATGTTCGGGGAGGGCTCAATATGGATCATAAAAACCTCATTTTTAGCTAAACTATGGTTGAAAACTTGCTGGAATTTACGTGCATGTATTACATAACAAATAAACAATGCAAATATGAATTTTATTTGACCCCATAACATCTTTGTCATCTGACCTTTAAAGAGTTAAAAAATGAACTTAAATGATTTTAGCAAATGGCATCAATATAACAAAGAGTGAAAATTTTAAAGGGGTCTGAATACTTTCCGTACCCACTGTATGTAGTCTTTACCGGTGTACTTGTGGCTGATGAAAGCCGATTTTGTTTTCCTCCCAGCGTTGCTCCCATTCATTGAGCTCAACAACCCGATCTTCCTGAGTTTTCAGCACGCTGCTCATGTTTGATTGCAGTCGATCTGTGTGAAAGAGAGCAAGATGAGAACAGCTGTCCAACTGTCCATACACTCACCAGCCACATCATTGGGCACACTGCACTATCTGACTGAGAATACAAGAGCTGTATCAAAAATGTCATCCAAATTTCATCCCCACAAAGTGTGATTTAGGACATGGAAAACCCTTCTGACAAAACAATGCTTGATATTTTCTGCCATTTGAAATAAATACTCATTATCACTCAATATTAACACTAGCAGGGATCAACAGCTACACCATTAATGCATGTTTAGAAAAATGCAATTGGAAAACGCTTACTTAGCAGCAACTACCACCTTGCAATGAGTTGGTAAAACAACTTTTACCAATGACGCTAAAAGTCTGGTTGTGGCGAAAACGTCTAAAAAAGAAGCTTCATATTTTCTGACATCTGATCAGATTTAGAGGTCGAAATTTCGAAATCTGAGACGTGTCGTCAATAATCCACAACTCCTATTTTTTATTTATTTATTTTTTTTAAACCTGAAACGTTTAAAACGAGTCAAGAACAATCTGAAACACTAATAATAGGCTTTCCTGTCAGATGGATGGTATTACAGTTGTAGTTTTACAATTACACTGTATACACTTACCTGATAACGGAATCAAAGAGAGCGTGTTATTTTTTGAAGTATACAGCTCTAAATAAATTTGTTCAGCAAGTGTGTTCGTGTTGACCGTCATCTGACGTGAAGACAGACTACTTTACTAAAATGGAGCTGATTTTTGTCTGTTAGGCAATCAATGTCGGTGGAGTGGGCGGATATACTGAACGCAGTAACATTAGAAAAGCGAGGCATAGTGTGCCTGTCACGCAAAACCCAGGGAAATTATACTTCATTTACTTCTCTAGTCTTCCGGTTTGGGAGGAGCCTGGTTATACCGTACATATATACATACATACATACACACATATATATATATATATATATATATATATATATATGTGTGCTTTTCCACTACATATTTATTTCAGTAAAAATAGCTATTGTAACACTTTAGTACTGTGCCGTGAGATTGTTTTTCTTTCTCCAAATCAAAATTTGCACCTGCACTAGTTAGCGATTGGAAAACACTAGTTTTGAAAATATTTTGTCAAAAAGCATGAGTCTCAATTGTTCATCAGGAAATCACGTTTATTCATAATATACATCATTAATATAATGTCAACTCTTCATGCGCACTTCAAAAGTGAGCAGGAAGATTTGCTCAGTCAGGTAGTCAAATCTCAAGTCGCGGTGTACATCTGTCATGGAATCTTTAGAATGTAGCAACTCTTTCTCCTGGGGAAAAAAAAGAAAATTATATTTAAATGAAAAATGAGTTATCTTTTAACACTCACCAAACAAGAGATGTACTTCCTCATCAGGCACAAAGAACGGAGGACCTGCAATGCAAATGTAGTCATAAATATTTTGTTTTACCAAAGGTCTACTGGTTTTAGCAGAGCTGACAGTACGGAATGTTATTGTTTCATTGTGCACTGCTGTGTGTATATCACTATCAATCATGTAGAAGAAAATAAAAAAAAAATGTAAAAAGCAGTTACCTTCATAAATTCCAGGACTATACAGTAATGTGTCCAAAAGGTATTTGCAGTCATTGGCCATCAAAGGAATGATTGCAGAAGAGTATCTGTGGAATTGTTTAGTGAGAATAGGACACATCAATGTTAAGTAGCTTTTTTTGTGCCACATTTCATTATATTGGCGGCACGTTGAGCGACTGGTTAGAGCGTCAGCCTCACAGTTCTGAGGACCCGGGTTCAATCCCCGGGCCCGACTGTGTGGAGTTTGCATGTTGTCCCCGTGCCTGCGTGGGTTTTCTCCGGGCACTCCGGTTTCCTTCCACATCCCAAAAACATGCATTAATTGGAGACTCTAAATTGCCCGTAGGCGTGACTGTGAGTGCGAATGGTTGTTTGTTTGTATGTGCCCTGCGATTGGCTGGCAACCAGCTCAGGGTGTACCCCGCCTCCTGCCCGATGACAGCTGGGATAGGCTCCAGCACGCCCGCGACCCTACTGAGGAGAAGCGGCTCAGAAAATGGATGGATGGATATACACACTCACTAGCCACAACATTTGATACACCTGCACATTCCTAAAATATCACACTGTCAGAGAGGAATTAATTGTATCACACCAGGAAATATTGATAGATTGTTGTGTTTCAGGCACTGCTTGTGCCTGATCTAATTATAGGCCAAAATTGCCACGATCTAAGGTTAGGGAAATGTTGATGCACAGCAATAATCCCTAAAGACGTATTTTAAGATTGGTGACAAAGATTTATCACTCAACGTGAAAAATACTGTAGAGGCAGCAGGGTGGGAATATCATGCGAGGCCAAATTTGAACCCAGGTCCTCAAATTTGGCCTCACCGATGTGAGGCCAAATGTGATCACATCTGCCTCACCTATGTGAGGCCAAACACATTTTCTACCCACTGCAGGATGAAGGCCTCTTCTGCATATATACTACTACGGCAGTTTGCAATTTGGTGTCAATGTATTCCGGTGTGTTCAATAATTTCATCTATCCATCTACCTTTGGGTCTTCGCTGTGGCCGTTTTGTGTCCAGTGGTATCCAATTGATAGTTTCTGTGGTCCACCTTTTTGTCAGCTCGTCGGGCAACGTGGCCAGCCCGTTTCCATTTAAGGCTATTTATTTATTTATTTTTCCAGACTATATTATATTATTATTTTTTATAATTGTGCATATGTGAATGGGTGAAGGAGTTTCTTTAACTGAAAGCACTTCGTTCAAAGGTGCTTTATGAAAATCAATCCATCTACTTGCATTGGTTTAGGAGGCAGCTCTGCCACATCTAATATGGCGGACGCGCTGATGTGTCGCATGATTCTCTCGTAATAAACTATTTACGTGTGAAGCCTTCGTTTTGAACTCACAATAACCTTTCAATTGTCACTAATCCTCGCAGATTAATCTCGTTTCTCAATTTCCTGCGTATCCAAAATAAGACAAAGTGAAAGCAAAGGGAAGGAAACAATTTAAAATGCAGATTACACATTTTAAACGCAGGGGGGAGCTAGATTCTTGAAAATGAAAATCACACTTTATCAATGTAAATATTACTACCACCTGGATATAAATATTACTAGCACCTGGAAACAACAATTCTTCAATGTTTAAAATCGTTATACACTTTTAAAAAAAGTAACTGATTTAACACATGGCTCGAACACATATAATAGATACATCTGCTAATCTAAAGTTAATGAATAATAAGCCCCTCTCATGCAACTAAATAAAAAGCCTTATGGCAAGGCATCTGAGTGTTTCTTTGTTGTTTGATATTAAGGTTATGGTTGCTCTATTTGTCGTATGCCCTTTTCCCTCACGAGCAGGACAACTTTAGCATACTAGTGACATTATGAAATGTCAGCTAGTCCTCAGATTTCCCTCACGAGTGACGTGGTTGTCCTGCTATCGTGTGAAAGTTGTTCTACTAGTGTGCAAAAATGTCATCAAGAAGTGGAAAGCAGTAGGGCGAAAACAGAACTTGTGAATTGTATGAGGACAAAGAACATAGTAGCCAAGATATCAAATAAATGCTCAAACAGCTTTTCATAATCATTCAAATACAGTACTTTATAACCCTTACATACTATTAATTTTTCAAGCACAGTAGTTTTATCCATTTTGACCATGGCCAAGAATATAGTCCAAATTATGAATGACAGAAATCCCCCGCTCTATCACGGTTCCCGCTTGATCCCAGATTTTTTTTTTAGTGAGGATGAGCGGCTCAGAGAATGGATGGATGGAAGGGTGTTTGTATTGTTTTAAAAGCGTTTAAAGACCTTTGGGGGAAAAAAAAGGTCAAAAACATCGATCTGGAAAGTAACCCCAGCGATTGAGGGGGCACTACTGTGCTGATCATTTTATAAATATATACATAGCCTGTCTGATAATAATATTAAATGAATGATTTATCCTTCAATCAATGTTTCAGAGAAAACAACGTTTTTATTTCAAATGTTTTATTTGTTACATTGCAGGTAGAGATCTTGCGCCTGTGTCAAGGCACCCTCTGACCTTTTTATGACTTCTGTTCCTATGAATCCAAATTCTCATGCTGTTTTACTGTCACTATTTGGAGATTTCACAGTGGGAAAAAAAAGATCAAACAGGTGCCTGTATGTATGGGAACCTGTGGAAATGTGGTGGAAACACACAGTTCTTGGATCTGTTTAAAGCTCGTTTTTGAATAAACCACTGTTGCTGTCGCATAAAAAAAGAAATGTTCACATTCATGGCATGTACAATTGCAAGATTCCCACCTTTGCCAACATTGTCTTGATACCATCATACAGTACCACACACTGGTAAATCTAAAATCCATTTTAGTAGTCATTTGTCGCAGAATATCAGACGTCAAAACGGGTCAAAGTCATGTTAAATAAATGTTTCAATGAAAAATAACATCCTTTTGTGATTATGAATGTATTTATTTATACAGAGTCGCGTGGCGTGCTACTGCCGCGATAGACATGTATAATGAATTGGGTCAGAGCCCACAGCTCCGGGTCACATCCAGAGGTGTTCGTGCGTGTTTTGAATTTTTTTGTGTAATTATTATTGTTTTTTTGTTTTGTTTTTTTTTGCCGTCGAGTCAAGACGTCGGAGGGGCGTCTGGACCAATCACAGGCGCCCGGGGGCGGGTCGCGAACGGCTACCGTTCGTGGATGTGGAAAATGGATCATTTTAAAGCTCATCTTCACCAATCGTGTCCCGACGAAGGGACCCGCGTTCGTATGCTGAATTCTTTGTCCAATGTTCGGACGTGACGTCCGAAGGGAAAATGACCCACTAGAGCTCGGTTCGCTACCCGGTAAGTGGAGGAAGTGGTATCTCGTGTGTGATTTCTGTTCCCCGTGTGTGGATGTTTGGCTGCTGTTCATATGCACCTCGATGTGATTGCACACTGTTGAAATGATTTTACATCACAGTAAGTTTGACATCTTTTCGGGTTTAAGCTGATTTGCATTCCTCTACCACACTGCCAACGCACTGCAATGGGCATTTATTTGCAAAGTGTATTCTCCAGCCTTATCAGCTATCCAAACAATGTATTGTTTGCAGATGCATCCCGGAATATTACTATGCACTCGTCAAATATGACGTCGACTTCCATTTCAACTCCAGGACAACACCTTGCTTTTTATTCACGCGTGAAAGTGGAGCAGCAGGGTGATGTGTGCTCCGAGATGCTGGAAATGGAAGAAGGTGAATGTGGGATCTGTGGGAGCATGTAGCTTATGTTTGCACAGTGCAAGCATTTTTGGCCGCAATCATAATACTCGAGTTGGGAGGTGAAGGCAGGGAAGACGGGGAGTTGATGTTTGGAGCATATAGAGATGCAGCTACAGACCGGTTAGCGCGCTCGTCCAACATGGACCTGCTGCTACTGCCACCTGATCTCAAGTAGGGTGTCACAGGTTTTAAACGTAGCGCTGTTCGCAGTACCATGCCCATATTGACTGTTGACACTCGGCACCAGATGGATCTCCTCTAACGACTGATGACTCACTCACTGTATAATAAAAACTCAAATAACGCAGGGAATACGTACAAGATATATATTTCAAAAAATATGATCTCCTTGTTCCCTGGGATCGGTACAGTGTGTCGTCCGCCTCTATGACCCGGGAAAAAAAAAAGAAAGAAAATGGAAGGATGGAGAAATTCTTCCCTCGCAGTTCAGAGGTCATGGGTTCAAATCCGGGATCCTGCCTTGCTGTGTAGGGTTTGCATGTTCTCCCCGTGCTTGCGTGGGTTTTCTCCGGGTGCTCCGGTTTCCTCCCATGCACGTTAGGTTAATCGAAGACTCTAAATTGGCCCTTGGTGTGAATGTGAGTATGAAGGATTGTTTGTTCATGTTTCTCAATATGTGCCCTGCAATGGTCTGGGTTCCAATCCAGGGTTTCACCCGTCTCTCGCCCGAAGTCATCTGGGAGAGGCTCCAGCACACCCGCAAGCCTAATGAGGATATGTGGTGTAGAAAATGGGTGGATTGATATTAACATGACTTTGATTAAATATATTCTGATATAATGCATATCAATAATAATATCTAATTCATAATAGATGACCGTGAAGCCCCACATACTCACGGTTCAGAATTCCCAGTTTTTATTTGGAACCTATCCTCCGTTACTTGCTGAAAACTCACCTAATTGCTGTTTTAGTACTCAGGCCACAGCAATAAAAAAATATTGCTTTGCCGCCATCTTGATGCTGAACTTTAGACAAAAGTGATCCATTGCCACTATCTCGCGGCATCTGTTGACAATTATAGCACAGAATAAACCTTTTATGGGGCATGTATTAAATGTGGTGTCCAGATTTTTATGTTTAGCATTTTGTGTTCTTAACAATGGTCAAAGATGGTATTGACTCCCTTAATTTTGACAAATATCGGAAATTTTGTGTCAAAAGGTAAGGGTAGATGAAACTAGAGTCTGCATTGGAATGGTGATGGTGCCAGGTGTCACAGTGTGGTTATCTATTTGTGGTTATTTATTTCTGAACCTATGCTTTCTAGTAATGTAGATTTGCACTCAGGCATACTTTAAGGGGTTCTGTCCCTCTTGTGGAGTTATAATTAGATACACCTCTAATACTTGCTGATATCCGTTGTTGTCGTCTTTGTAAAGGCATCGTTTTTACATTGGATCAACAAAAACTATCTTAAAGCAAAGATAGTATGTTAGAGGGAGCATAA
This sequence comes from Phycodurus eques, assembly GCF_024500275.1. Taxonomy (NCBI): domain Eukaryota; kingdom Metazoa; phylum Chordata; class Actinopteri; order Syngnathiformes; family Syngnathidae; genus Phycodurus; species Phycodurus eques. Next base: position 11,975,740 of record NC_084544.1, on the reverse strand, counting down.
AATACCCGCTTTTCGTTCACTGTGAATCTCAAAGCAACATACAATATGCCCTAATTATATTTGGCAACGAATTACAATTCACTCGTTGTGTGTTTTTGATGAGAAAAGACTTTCCTGGAATCAAGTGTTGTCATTATCTCGGATGCAGTGGAAGGGCTCTCACGGGAAGGCGGATCTTGACAGCCAGCCGTGCACAGACTCCCTCTGATTGATGAGATGTCTCTTTGGCTACGACAGCTCCTCATCTTAATGGGAATTTTACGTTCATATATTGTTTGGTAACACCCCTTCCCTTGTGGAACGAAGAGGCTCTTATCCTGGCCAAGTGTTCCCTAATATAGACTGACACTTGCTATTTACACAGCGAAAATGAATCCTTCTATAGCTTTAAGCCTTAGTGGCTCATTTGTGTGATTTTGATCCTTCCTATGTTTAAGGTCTTAAAGGACCTATTTAATACTGTTAATATTGGCACTTAGTTCTTCCATTGTTCTGGACGATGTCTGCACAAAATATTCCCCCAACATAGACTCAGTAGTAATTTTAGGCTTATTTTCTGATGACATGTTTGATTTTCTGCCAGATTTTGGCCCTCCCACATTTAAGTTAAAAAAACTGACCTGCTGACGTCAGCAACAGAATGACAAACACATTTTCTTATAATCGTTTGTGTCCTTGATGACTTCACAAATTGGTACTATTGGTTTGTCCCCACTTTGTGTGTTATTTTAACGCAATATTAAAGGTCCCATATTTTGGCTATCTTGACCTCCACAGAGCAACTCCCTAACATGGACTTAGTATTAGTATTAGTATTTCATTTAAAAAAGAACCTTGGTTTTGTCATGCGAGTGTCCAGAAAAGGCCCCTCTGACAGCTACTTCTGTTTGACCCAGTTTTGTATCCGCTTTGTCCATATTTGGGTAAGACCGCCCCCTTTCCTCTGATTGGTTGCCTCTATGGAGGAGACCCACTTGTGAGAGCACGCGTCTTTATGTTGACAGCCCTGGCTTGGGAGCGGAGAGGTAGGCGGAGATCTTCGTTAGTGGCGTAGATAAGCCTGAGAAATTCGAATGACCTGATTTCAATCCTCTCAACAGAAAAGCGTCTGCAACTCAGTAATGCGTGGACAATTTTAATTTATTACTGAGGCACCATAGAGCCAACATTACATACCAATATTAGAAAAAGTTGATTTGTTAAAATATGGCCCCTTTAACTCATTTAAAGTGGTGAAAATAGGGTTGAACAAATCTATAAATACTCTTGAATGCTCGAAATGTCTGAGATGTGTTGCAAAACTCCACCTATTTCCTCATTCTGTGGAAGCCGTGCAACGTAATTGTCGTCTATATTGAAGGTCTGGATGTTTTTTTAGACAATGAGTGAAAATAGTGAGGTTAAATACATTTTAGTAGGGTTGTTTTGTTCCAATCGATCGCTCTAATGCTTCGTTGCAAAAGGAAGCCGCATTAGCCATTTAGGTAAGTGCGGGCAAATTAATTTCTCTCAAACACACAGGCTTAATCAACTTGTATTGATTTCATTCCTCATGGCTCTAAGACCTTTGAAAAAGAATTTGGAAAGATCTGCTTTTGCTCAGTTAAAGCAGTTTTGTATGGTTGGTGATGTGCTGTCTGGTGCTGTCGCTGTGTTCGTACAATTTAAATCAATGACAGCGGAATACATTTGTGATTTTTGAGCATATTAAATTAGTGATTGAACATAATTTTGAGTGCTGTTGTGTTGAAGTGAGTGTGTCATGTTATATGACAGCAATCTTCTTTTCCTTTCGGCTTGTCTCGTTAGGGGTCGCCACAGTGTGTCATCATTTTCCATGTAAGCCTATCTCCTGCATCCTCCTCTCTAGCACCAACTGCCCTCATGTCTTCCCTCACTACATCCATCAACCCTATCTTTGGTGGTCCTCTAGCTCTCTTGCCTGGCAGCTCCATCCTTCTATCAATATACTCATTCGTCTCCTCTGGATGTGTCTAAACCATCGAAGTCTGCTCTCTCTAACTTTGTGTCCAGAACCTCTAATACCAACTTCAACAAAGCGGTGTTTGAGACTCAAGCTAGATATTATTATTTTCCTGAGAAGTTGTCATTTTGGAGGTGGATGGATTCTGCAAGAGAGCGATGATATATAAAATATGAGTAAATACTGCCACTTTATTTGATAATACAGTATATAAGATATGGTGGCTTATCGATTTTGATAAAGCAAAAGGGGCGGTCCTCGGGCAGTTAGTTATTTACCGCTTGCTCCAAAACGGATTACTATTGGGAGAAAAAAAAAAAAAGTTTCATTTTCTTGAGCAAAAAATACATAAAGAGAACTTAATGAAATATAGGCCATCTGGACGCAATAGGTCCTTTTAAGGTGGAAAGTGAAGGCTTTAAGAATATTATAATCCCCTCACTGGCTGCAACAGTAAGTACGCCTTCACTTTCTAATGAGACGAAATACAAGAGCTGTGTTGAAGATTTTGGCTGTTAAAAAATAATATTATTCACTATTGAAGAGGTGACAATGATGATGACAAATAAATTAGGTGACAAAATACCTTTCTGACTAAGTCAATGGAAACTGAACCATTTTTGTGTAGGCAATTTTTTGTTTACACTCTTTATTCTGGATGTCAAATGTAATATTACCCCATGAGGCATCCAGGGAATGTGATATTTCTTATCATCAGAAAATGAAAATATTCTCTATCAATTGCGTCTAATATTATTTTGTCTGGCGGCACGGTGACCGACTGGTTAGAGCGTCAGCCTCACAGTTCTGAGGACCCGGGTTCAATCCCCGCCCCGCCTGTGTGGAGTTTGCATGTTCTCCCCGTGCCTGCGTGGGTTTTCTCCGGGCACTCCGGTTTCCTCCCACATCCCAAAAACATGCATTAATTGGAGACTCTAAATTGCCCGTAGGCATGACTGTGAGTGTGAATGGTTGTTTGTTTCTATGTGCCCTGCGATTGGCTGGCAACCAGTTCAAGGGTGTACCCCGCCTCCTGCCCGATGACAGCTGGGATAGGCTCCAGCACGGCCCGCGACCCAAGTGAGGAGAAGCGGCTCAGAAAATGGATGGATGGATTATTTTGTCTTGTGTGTCGTCCTTGATTTTATTTTATTTTGTAATCATTTTCCATCCACGATATTTGTGAACAACTCATCGAATCTCTATTTATTTTCTTATTATCACAGCGACTTGACTCTACTGATGTGTAGGTGCGATTGTTTGTAGGTCGATGTAATTAAGGTTATGTGCCACGGCTGCACAGATAAGATGAGCTGCATGTTTGATGAGCTCTTCTTGGAGCTGTTGTGTTTGTTGACATTTGGGCACTGTGTCTTTTCTCGGCTTTTATGTTTGGTGTATGCTCAGAGCTGATTGTCAGGACAAATCCTGGTCCTCTGCGATACAGCTCGCTGCACAGTTGCTGCAGTGCTGTTTTATCCGGTGTGTTAACAGCATGGACAATTTCATTGAGGTGGCAGAGCCACGCTTAAGATCGTTTGTGCTCGTCTTGTACGATGTTTTAATTAGCCCCTGTGGCGTTGAAGTGTAGCATATTGTTCAGTCTTAATTCGTCAACCTCAGCTTGTAATTAGGATGAGCACAATTGGGAAAACAGTTATATTGAAGGGGGGCATCCTGTTAACGTCATATCCATTTTTCAGAGCCACTCAGGCCTATGCCTACATGGAGCAGGTATGGAAATATAAGTTAGTACATACAGGAAGTCAAAATGGAAGAGTATATGGACTTTGTGAAAATTGTATAGCTTCACAGCTTTGCCTCGTCTTGACTTTCTACAAGACTTTGGAATTGAGCCAAATCTGATTCCAAAAAGCAAAAAAGTCAAACTGATAATGAAAGGGCTGTTACTTGTTCCATACAGTGTACAGTATATTAAGCTCTTGAGAGGTGTGCTGTTTCCTTCTATTGGTGAAAATATGTCTTGAAAGAATCAGCAATTAATTACTTTTGTAGCCAATTGGCCGTGTTTATTATCATTATTTGACACGTGTGGGTGGAAACGGGGTATCTCGCAGGGTAAAGAACAAACACAAACTAGAACACAGTATGAAATACTCCAATTGTTGACCTTTATTAAATGTCTTTAACCAAAGCAGGTGGTTTGGTCTTTGCTTCGAAACCCAGCCCCATAAAAAGAAACTTTCTCTGGAACATCGTGCAACTCAGCAATCTGCGTGAATACTTTTGATCTTACTTGTGACAGATTCTGTGCAGTATTTACATAGGCTACCAATTTGGGCACCTCTGCAATTACTCTACTCAGTCCAGTTGCCCTTTAGTTCCCTGCACTACTGTCACATTTGAGGCCTTTAATCATAGCGTTTAATTTTAGCCGAGCCGAGCCACAAAATTTGTGTTTTTCTTCAGTACACCTCATTTCGCCGAAGTAATACATCGGCAGATCTTAGCCAATAAAAACACAGTGCCAGATGTGTGTTTAAATTGAGTTTGGGCACACATTCAGCCAACGCAGAGTCACCTAAACGCCTGCTGCTATTTGACAATGGTATGAGTCATGCTGTTTTTAGGTGTAACGACCCAAGATTTAGGACCGCTACGGTAGGTTTCCATCACTCAGATGGAGTCTCTGAGGCAGGGGTGTCAAACCTGCTTTCAACACGGGCCTCATCGTTGTTATGGTAGCCCTCAGGGGGCTAAAAACCTTTTTTTCTTCGTTTGAAGTTAAATGTTCGGTTGACATTGGTTACAATCAAACAAAATGCCAAGTAATCTGGTTTTGTGTAAACTGAACTGATTTAATGAAATTTAAAATGAAACATCTTAAATCTTTTCATTTTAGGAAAGTGCAACGTCAGTAGTTAGTTTTCTCTTTAGGAAATGAACCAGTATGAATTATGCTATAAAAACACTACTAATGGCGTTTAAAAAAAGAAAAAAAGTTTAAACTTTATATGAAGAGCCTGCCAGTGGCTGTTTAAATGCAGCTGGAAGTTGCATTTGAACTGTTATAATATATTTTTAGTGGTTTAGTAATGGTTATTATTTTTTTTAAACATTTGGGTAGCCATGAGAAGCTCGTAAGGACTGTATTTGTTTGAAAACTATGCGTGTAGCTAGAGCGCGAGGCCATTCCACTTCTCGTCTCTTGCTTATGTTCTGCATGGGAATAAAACACCTTTTGTATGAATTTGAGTACAGACTGAGAGCCAGGCCTTCTCGTCCAGCATCCGTGTGACCTCACAAATACGCTTCTTGAAGAGTGGTCATAAATCCCCTACACACACTCCTAAACCTTGTGGAAAGCCTTTTCAGAAGAATTGAAGCTGTTGTCGTGGTAAAGGGTGGACCGACGTCGTATTAAACTCTATTGATTAAGAAGGGAATGTCACTCCAAATCGTATGTGAGTCAAGGCAGGTGAGCGAATACTAAATCAATCTATCTATCTATCTGTCTATCTGTCTGTCTGTCTGTCTGTCTACAGTAGCTACAGTATCGATCACCTTTTCCTTATTTCAGTTAATAATGGTCGGTATATCGTGTATGAAGCGGTACAATTTGATGCTGATCCCATTTACGATTGGCTTTGGCGGAGGAATGTGCTAATCTATATCCGACACCTACAGAAAACATGTGAACACCAAACAAACATGAAAAGAGAGTAAGACCTGAAGGGTGAGATAAAGGGGAGAGATTGGATTCAGCCTCCACCTGTGAAATATTCATCATGAACGGCATTGGCACCATTCTCCACCCATATCACATTGACGAGAAAGAGCAATGCTTTACAATGTCATTCAGGAATACATATTACATATGAATAATTTAAATGACTTAGTGGAATTCTCTGTATGAGAAAATGTACAATTTCTCCCCAACGCTCACCTCACCTTGAACTCCTTCTTCCCACCTTCACGGCTCCACGCAATTTATTGAGCCTTGTGGCTCGTCCTCCAGTGCTTGTCACCACCGTAATGGTCCGTGATTGATGTGTGACCCGCAGACCTCTGCCGCTACTTAGAGCCAGATACTTGAGGGCATCCATAAGTGCATCTGTCCTTGCTAATTTGCAACCCCAAGGTACTCACACTAAGGCATTTTCACTTCTTCGTCATTGCTGCATTTTTAAGAAGCACGTACTTTTGGACTTCCAGTGGCTTGATTGAGAATGGATTTTTACATTGTTTTATGATCACCTGTATATCCGCCATCACATTTTAGTTGTTAGTTGTGAATTATTGATAACTATGTTATGGTATCCCATGTCTATTTTTGCAACTGTTTGCTGATTGAAAAGAAATGCACTTGAAATTAAAAAAACAACAACAACCTTGCACTGTCGTGTGTTTGGATGGAAGTGTGTGGTGCATGCATGTTCGCACAGAAATACACTTCTTAGGAATTAATGTATTTCCATACTAACTTGTGTGCCGAATTGAGCGCCACGTCCACTTCAACTTCAAAGGAGCTAAACACTGTGATTCGTTTGACTTGTTTATATGCTCCAACAAATATGGAACAGCAGCAGTTGAAAATATATCAGGAATGACAACTATGCCAAAGCCCTGAGTTTGAAAGATCAGAGAATATGGTGGTTTGGATACAGTGTGTACTGTATAATATACCTACCATTCTTATTCCTTCATTAAATGAATGAATGCATAAATATACGTATATATAGTATACTGTACACCATTCAAAGGACACATTTGAATAGGGATGGGTCATGCCAAACATTGAAATCAATACTGATCATTTTTTTATGACAGTGACACCATGAATTCATCCATCCATCCATTTTCTGAGCCGCTTCTCCTCACTGGGGTCGCGGGCGTGCTGGACCCTATCCCAGCTGTCATCGGGCAGGAGGCGGGGTTGGCTGGGAACCCTGAACTGGTTGCCAGCCAATACCTACGGGCAATTTAGAGTCCCCAATTAAGGCATGTTTTTGGGATGTGGGAGGAAACCGGAGTGCCCGGAGAAAACCCACGCAGGCACGGGGAGAACATGCAAACTCCACACAGGCGGGGCCGGGGATTGAACCCGGGTCCTCAGAACTGTGAGGCTGACGCTCTAACCAGTCGTCCACCGTGCCGCCCCACCATGAATTGTATTTAAAAAAAAAAAAAAACAACAGTCAAGCTTTCATTTTTACCTTTCTCGGTTTTCACGTTGCACTGGACATGTGACATGGGCAGTATCCACTATTCAGACAAATGTTAAATACATCTTTGTCTTTTATTTATACACATGATATATGGAAACATGAATGAAGCCTAAATGTCATCTTTGGTAGGTCTTAAAGAAATTGTAGATGTTTAAATTTCCTCTGGGTACTTTGTCCTGGTCTCCTGCTATGAGGCTTCGCCGTTTACCCAAGCGTTCAGCTTTCAAGATACTTTCAGGACTTTAGTAAGGTATTGATACTAATTTAAACCACCAAAAGCATCAAAGTATCAAAACTGTCATGTTGATAGGCCCATCCATCTAGCTCCGAGCAATAGATATCAAAAGTCACATATAGAAGCAAATGCGTGGATAAGCTTATGTCACATTTTATCCTTGTCCTTTTTGATGCAAAGTATAATTTATCATTTTGTTTTCGAGAGTATTCACAGCCGTTGTTGGCAATAGCTGCTTCATTCATATCAGACAAGGTATGATTTATCCTAGTTGCTCGCACGGTGTGGCCGCCATCACTTCTTGGCTGGAGTAATAAGGAATGTGAATGAGTGGTAGAGGACGTGGGCAGGTGAGTCCTGAAAGCTGCCTTTGTGTGGAAGCTGGCAGGAGGAACACTATCCACTACTGTGAGCTCCCCAAAACACACACAGACACACACACGCAAAATGAACATGTACTGTACATTTAGAGTACAAGGCATAGACAAAAATGTTAACCGTTAAAAATTTAACATAAAGGGGGATGGTAATAGAGTTTTCCTTCTTCTCTCCCATACTTTCATTTAAGATGCTAAACACCTTTTTTCCCCACTCCACCTCAACTCCAGTCTGTGTCATGGAGCTTAGTAATTAACGCCACATTTCTAAGCACAAATGGGAACATTTTTATCAGGTAAAACACAAATGGAAGAGATCCTGACTGCATCTTTAGTCATTTCTGAAACATACTATAATGGTATTTACATCAGTGTTTTATTGAAGATTTCATTCATAATTCATAATTAATTTCAATGTTTATATATATATATATATATATATATATATATATATAAAATCTGTTGTCGTTTTTTTTTTTTTAAACTCTCTGATCGGTGATCGGCCCCAAAAACCCTGATCGTGTAAAGCCTAGTTTGTCATCATTTGGGTCACGGATGAGCTGAGCCTAACCTTGACTTTGGACGAGAGACTGGGTACACCCTGGATTAGTTGCCAGCCAATCGCAGGGCAAATAGAAGAACAAGCGTTAACACTCACATTCACACCTATGGACAATTTCAAATCTTCAATTCATCTAACATACTTCGGGAATGTGGGGAATAAGTACCCAAAGAAAAAACACACTTACACACGGATAACATGCAAACTCCAACACAGGTAGGCTCGAGCTAATGTTCGAAACCTGATCCTCAGAACTGTGAGGCAGATGTGTTGACCACACGTTCACCGTGCTACTGGGGAAAAACACATTTAAATTAAAATCAAAAGAAAAAATATGTTCATGTGGACAAATTCTAAATGTCTGGTGGACAAAGTCTCAATGTTCTCCTGAGTGACTGCCATTTGGTTTCATTAAACTTAATGTGAGTTTCTGTTACACAAATGAAAAGGTCTCTGTATGGTTGAGGAGTGGTGACTTGCTGAGTACTGATCTGTATTCTTGTTTGTTTGCTTCTCCATAGGAGGGGCCTGCCGACAGCAATTGCGCCAGGCATCATGAGGCAGCAGCAAGCTTGGCCGGCGAGAGCGAAGAAGTCGCCCTTCATTACTGTCGAGCAGGCTGCGCCGGGGAAGAAACACAGCAGAAGCAACGCATTCCACAACCGAGACGGGTGAACACTGGCATCTGAGGGTTGACAACAAATGGGAAAGACATTCAGATACTGTTTGAGGGGAGACAGTAACTTGGACTGTGTCATCCTAAATGGCAAAGGGGACTGGGCCACACTTGAAGGAGGCAGTGATGTCCCTCTTAACACATTGCCCCCCTTTAGAAGCTCCTTGTTAGAAGTCACTAGGCCGGCTCGTGCCCCTGTGAGGCTTCGAAGCTGAGGGGTAAAGGAGAAGAAAAAACGAGGACAAGTGAGCAACAGACCAGAGGAAAAAAAAGACCGCGGCAGGCCCTCATGCAGGCGCGTAAGAAATATGTTCTGCTGGGCTTGTGTATGTTCTGCTGGCTGGTTCTCTTTTACTTCGGTAGGGGAGTCCACCTACCTGTACGTCTGCTCCGCATGCTGACAGGCCAGCAGGGTGAGGTAGTGCGACCCTGGCCCAACTGGACCGACCGGGCCTTCCTGCCCTGCTATGCGCACCTGAATGAGCTCCAGACAGACCCCGGGACGTCTGAATCGCCCCGCCAGCGCCGACAAGCCTGGTCTGTTATTTATAAGGACAGCCACTGCCGCATGGAGACTTGTTTTGACTTTTCGCGGTGTCGGCATAGAGGAAGAGAAGGGTTCAGGGTGTATGTATATCCCTCGGAGAAAAACGATCATGTCTCCGAAAGCTACAAAAAGATCTTGACATCTATAGCTGAGTCACGATACTACACATCAGATCCGCGTGAAGCGTGTTTGTTTGTGCTTGGGATAGACACCCTGGACAGAGACCAGCTATCAGGACAGTTTGTGCCCAATGTGGATGAACGTATTCGGGGTTACCCTCTTTGGAATGATGGGCGCAATCACCTGATCTTCAACCTTTACTCGGGTACATGGCCCAACTACACAGAGGACCTAGGTTTCAACATAGGTCAGGCCATCTTGGCCAGAGCCAGCCTCAATACAGAACATTTCAGGCCGGGTTTTGACATCTCCATCCCGCTCTTTTCAAAGGAGCACCCGCAGAAAGGTGGTGAACGAGGCTGGTTGGTCAGGAACACAACCCCGCCACGGAGGAAGTACCTGCTGATGTTCAAAGGGAAGCGTTATCTCACAGGCATCGGCTCAGACACCCGAAACGCGCTCCATCACATCCACAATGGGAAGGACATTGTGTCACTGACAACATGCCGTCACGGGAAGGACTGGGAAAAGCATAAAGATGCCCGTTGTGACCATGACAACCTGGAATATGAGAGGTAAGACAAGGGATCAGGGTAGCTTTGCTCAGCAGTTATTTTCTAGAAAAAAACTGTTTGTTCTAAACCAGTTGATGTTTTATTTGTTTGACTTACTCCCAACTTCCATGATGTTTATTGGTAGATTTTGCATCACAACAAACCTACAATTTAATTCTATAGCCTGCACTGCTTATTGTGTGTCTTTTTCTGACGTTTTATAGCTGTTTTTGAGATCAAGAATTTCATAAACAGAAGAGGAAGTTTATATTCTGATTCCTTTTAAATACTTCATTTAAATTATTATATTCACTAAAAACACACATTTTCATAGCTCATTACACAAATGTCTAGCATCCTTATTTATTTTAGTTATGTCTACTGTAATTCAGATATGTTCCACAGCCTTATTTTAATCTTTTCCGATCATATCCTAATGTTTGCCGCATATAATTATTGAACAGAGTGCTAATTATATAGGGGATAGACTGCTAATAAAATCGTACACTTTAAGACATCCCATCTGTTCTCGCCTACTCTCTTAACCTAAACTAAAAATAATAATAATAATAATAAAATTCAAGTGCTGACAGCACTGCTCATTAGAAAGTCTGCGCCTTACTGTTCAGAGACTGATGACGAGAGTCCCGAAGATGGTTGGAAGTGACTCTGTTAGGAGTTTGAGCGATAGCATTGTGTGTGGAACTCTAGTGTTTTAACAATTGTAAGTTATTAATTGACAAAACAAATTAAGACGTGACATAATACCATTCCTTTAGACTAGAGTTTGTTTTGCATTGGCAATGGTGGCTATAACTGATTCATTTAAATGTCCCTCGCTATGCTGGTGTTGGTCAAAGGTTAACCATAATTGGTGTTGCTGCCTTTTGCAAATAGTTGATGGCGGTTGGTGGTAAATCTCCCAAATCTATGCATTTGAAACAATTAGTTATTTTTAAATATTATTTTCAGATTAATATTTGAAAAATACCTTCACCAAATAACTAATCCTAATTTCAATGACTAACTGTCAGTGTTAAATTCAATTTTAATCTCAAATTACCAAATATTAAAGATGTGTTTTGTTTTTTTAAACATCTTTTGGTGCATATCTGTGGGTGCGCTATGGTTTAATAACGTCTGATGAATTCTTGTCAGTACTTTGATTTGCTTTGAGTAGGAAGTAAGTGGGAACCCTGACTTTGCAGGGTGTTACAATGATCTTCCCCAAATAGGGTTTTGAAAATGTCTGAATTCCCAGTTTTCTGGAAAGCAGTAAATGTGTCTGATTAGGACATGCCACATGCATCTAATCAATCATCGGTATTGAAAAGGATCTGAATTAAATAAGCTTGATGAAAACGACTTGAAAGAAGTGCCTTTTAAAGCTCACCTCACCATCAAATTTATGGTGAATTTCCATAAACTAAAAATATAGGAAATTTTCTTGAATTATTTTAAACAATTGAGATGGTTTGGCTGGTGGTCTATGATAATTTTTTTCCCCCCTGTGTCATTTCACATTATTACACACAACTTAATTTCTGATCTTATTTGTTCTACTTTCTTTGTACTGTACTGTATGTATGGATTACTTGGGTTGTTCACAACATCTGGTGAAATGTTCATGTCAATAGCACCTTTGGAAATATATTTAATGAAAAACATGGTAACGCATTAAATACTTATTTCAGCCGCTGTATAACTGAGTGTACGAATACAATTTACCCTGGAATGGCAGTTAGTAGGTGTCTCCAGCTACACTCCTTCAGGACTTGTTTACTTTGGGGATGGGCAGCAAACTGATGGAATTGCTTAAAGTGCAATGAATGAGCTCATTTATTCCACCTTGCCCGTTATTGAGACACTGCAGTGGCGTTGGGATGGAGCAGATAGAAGAACACCGGAGTTAGTTGTGGCTGTCTCATGTGGAAGTTTAGTAGATGTGTGAATGAGGGACGTGATGTGGCAATACAGAAATATCTGGAGAATTTCTTTTTGTCACTCATTTGTTTGAATCCTCGTGAAACTGAGAGGAAGAGTGTGAAGGAGGGATGTCTGCAAGGGGAGGGAAAGCGTGAGGTTCTCAGGTGCACTTTGTTTTATCTTCATTTTACAGTTAATTTACTTCACGGCCCAAAAGTGTACAGTTTGTTCCTAAAGGCTTCTTTATACTCGCGCGGACAGTGACCGCGCTGATGTCTCTGCAGCTGTCCAACGCGTAGTTTGCCTTTATATTCGAGCGCAACCCATGCGCGCTGTTTTAAAAGTGCGCTGCAGTTCTCCTACAAGTCGGGGGTGTCGCTACGGCTGGTATTGGATGGGAAACCACAGGGTGGAGTTCCCTCTGCATTTTTTTTTTTGCCATTTCCGGTAGCCGTTTTTACTTTCCTTTCAGTAACAAGGAACAAAGCAACAACAATGCCGACCAAGATGACCAGATGATACGTTTAATTATGCTTCAAAATCGATCGGGATGGCGGCGATGTAGATTGTATGTAGAACCAATGGGAACGCTGGTACGTCATCACAGCATGGGACTAAAACGGACCAATCACGAGAGATAATCTCCGCGGCGTTCGACGCGCAGCAACTATTTTTGTCGGGTACGCGGCAAGCTACGCAGAGGTGTTGCGCGGGGCAATTCGTTGGTCACGTGATCCAATGCAGGCGTTGTCGGCCGCGGGAGTATAAAGAGGCCTTAAGTCTTAATGACGACACTAACCTTTGAGGGGACCATGCCACTGACATTCCATTGTACCCCTAAGGATACCACGATGTCCTTTTTATTACTGTAAGAGTGTATTGGCTATTTCTCCTTTCTTCTACCGATCAGCTACCTATCGAAAACTAAAAGAACAAACAAAACACATACGTATAATCACTGCTATTCTTGCCAAGAGCTTTGCATGTGTCACAGTTAATGAGGCTCTTAGAAGGTGGTAACAGGTTAATGAGCGCATGCATCTGCTCCGCCGGCAGATTAGTCTGGAGGGACCGGGACAAGGAAAGGAGAAGTGGGAGTGGTTGCCAAGGGACAAGGGAACAAGCAAGGGGGTGGAGGCTAGGGAGATGGTGATGTAGATTGAAATGGACAAATCAATTTCATAAAATCAGATTGGGTATTGATTTTAATCAATAAGTTTTGTGCTCATCAAAATAGGTAATTTTTTATGCAATCCAGCTAGGTTACAAACAATCTAGCAAATGACAATACAAATATAATGTCTGAAGTGCAAGTAATGGCATTTATAGTAACTCATTCACTGCCACCCTTCTCAATTAACATGGATATTTGACTTCTAAAGCCGTAAATGGCAGTGAATGTGTTAAAGGTGATTTATGTGTATTAACTTACGCTAAGAGGTTCTTGCTGCTGGATTAGGGCTCAAAGAAACACCCCCCCCCATCCATCCATCCATCCATCCATCCATTTTCTGAGCCGCTTATCCTCACAAGGTTTGCGGGAGTGCTGGAGCCTATCCCAGCTATCATTGGGCAGGAAGCGCCAATCGCAGGGCGCATAGAAACAAACAACCATTCGCACTCACATTCACACCTACGGGGCAATTTAGAGTTGTCAGTTAACCTACCATGCATGTTTTTGGGATGTGGGAAGAAACCGGAGTGCCCGGAGAAAACCCACACGGACACAGGGAGAACATGCTAACTCCACACAGGCAGGGCCAAGATTTGAACCCCGGTCCTCAGAACTGTGAGGCAGACGCTCTAACCATTCGTTGACCGTGCCGCCAGAAACCCCCCTCCCCAGTTATAGAAAATAAAAACATAAAAAATCGGTGTATATAATTGTTGTAAATGCCATTTATTGTGACCAAAGGATGAAATTGGGAATGTGAGTGTGTGTCCAAGACAAGTATGTGTGTGTGCGTGCATGCATGCGTGTGTTCATGGATTATGGATGATAGTAGAGTGTTAAATATATTTTAGAAGTTATCATTTATTTGCTTAGCTTGCATTAGTATTATGGACAATTTTTAGAAAGAAAGATGTCTCTCCTTCAAGAAGATGACTCAGCATCATCCGATAGAAGGGCGCCTTGACCAAGGACGTGATCGGATGTGGTCGGGGACGTGACAGGTGTTGGTCTGGTCCCATGTTTTGTGTTGTGTCCGTGAGAAAGGCACACGATGATAAATCCCAACGATACTGTTGCGAAAGGGGCTAACAAAACAACGTGATAATCGGCGAACCAATAACGAGTGACCCATTTGGACCCTCGACCGTAGGTTTCCCATGATTTATGTTGTTTCTTAGTGGTTAGAACATTATGTCTTGTAAAACCCTCCTATTTTCAAATAAATGTAGGAGCGACGGGGGAGATTGTTTAGAGCGTGTTGAGAGGCTGTAACCTGAACAATCTCCCATGCGCCCTCCTCATGAGAAAAAGAAACCAGCGTCTTCATTCCTTTTGTGTCTCTTTTTTATTATGTTGGGTGAGATAAATCCACCAAGAGAAAACAGTGCAAGTAGTAGGAAAGAGACAAATTAGAGGTAGGACAGTGTGGTACCTAAGGCATCAAGGACAGGAGGGAAGAACGGGAGGATGTCATGTGATAAAGATATCACAAAAAAAGTGAAAAATAACTGATGGTTTCTTCTTCAAGGGAATGCAAGAATGAGTTGGGGCAGAAGGGTGACAAAGATGGAGAACCGTGGTTAATAAAAGCAATTGGAGGAGAAGGGGGACTTGAAGCACGAGAGAAGCTGCGCTGCAACCTAACGGCCTAGTTTACTTCACTTTGGAGGATTCTCTAAGAAAGTGAAGAAAAGCATACGTTGTACAGTGAATGCAAATGAGCGGGAGTGGGGGATAACAGAAGAGGGGGTTGGGGGTGTTAACTGAGATACTCAGAAGATGCCAAAGGAGAGAGTGAGAGTTCAGTTTGGACCTACAACTGATTGAGCAAGTGATAGAAGGTAGATTAAAAAGACATCAGAATCATCTTTATTTGCCAAGTATGTCTAAAAAACACACAAGGAATTTGTCTCCGGTAATTGGACCTGCTCTAGTACAACAACAGACAGTCAATTGACATAGTTGACATTGACATACTTTTAACACATAAAGACATTGATAAAAAAAAAAAAACAGTCACTGAGCAATAAAGGTTTGCTAGTTATCTGGTAATGCCGGTACATTTTTAATTTATTTTTTGACAATTGTGCAAAAAGATGCAGTCCTCTAACACTTAGAGCAGTTCGAATGACTAATATTGCAATAGTCCGGTGCAATGACCATTGTGCAAAGGGCGCCGAGACTTCAAGCGAGTAGTACGATAATCTGGAACAATGTTGATTGTGCAAATGTTGCAGATACTCCTCAAACAGTGTGCAAATGGAGCAGATGCTACTCTGGCATGAGTGGCCATTATTGGTCAACAACAGATATGCAAATAGTGCAGCGTGGTGAGACAACAACAGTGAGTGCACGAGTAATGTATAATTGGCCTGACTGAAATGTGACAACAAACCCAAGACAAAATATTCCCAGCATGTTGAAATTGAATTGTAGGTTAGGTGTTTAAGAAGTTGATTGCAAGAAGAAAGAAGCTGTTGGAATGTCTGCTAGTTCTAGTTTGCATTGATCGGTAGCGCCTACCTGAGGGAAGGAGCCGGAAGAGCTGGTGACCGGGATGTGGAGGGTCCGAGAGGATTTTGCACGCTCTTGTCTTAGTTCTGGCAGCGTGCAAATCCTCAAGGGTGGGTAGGGGGGTACCGACAATCCTTTCACAGTTTTGATGCTCTGTTGGAGTCGGAGTTTCTCCCTTTTTGTAGCAGCACCAAACCAGACTGTGATGGAAGAACACAGGACTGATTCAATGACTGCTGTGTAGAACTGTCTCAGCAGCTCCCGTGGCAGGCCGTGCTTCCTCAGAAGCCGCAGGAAGTACATCCTCTGCTGGGCCTTTTTGAGGACGGTATTTTCCCTGGTAGGACAGTCGATGTGCTGCTTGTATTTAGGGAGTTCGTGGTTGAGTTTAGCTTTGTTAAAGTCCCTGAGAATAATGAGGGGTGAGTCCGGTGATTTTTTTTTTTCAATTTTGTTTACTTGTTCGGCGAGCATTAGCAGCGCGGCGTTCGTGTTAGCTTGAGGCAGAATGTAGACACCAGCCAGAATGAATGATGACTATAATAAGAGCAAGAGCACTTGGAGAGTGCAGACTGTGACTAATGTTTATCTTGTGCCACCTACAACTGGCATTATTAACATTTTGATTTTTTTTTCTCTTTTACCTATGAGGATTCTAAAAAAAGTTAAATATAATTTATCATATGCTAAACATATTCAATTAGAGTGAAATTAAAAACAAATTTAAGTTCGTCCAAAAAATGCAGTGGCATGGGGCTGATTAAGTTACCTATTCATTAATTGATTTTTTTTTTTTCCCCTGACATCATGAATTTGTGGATTCTCATCAAAATCTAATGGAGGAATACTACCATGATGCACACAAAAAATGAAGGTTGACAACATCAAGATATCATTACCTAAAAACCTTACAATTAAAATCCTACAATGCTCACACAAGCATACAGTATTTTTCCCTGTAACAAATTGTAAACGTGTGTTATAAACTGTAAGAGGTAAGTGAGAGTGTGAGCAACTTTAAGAGCTTTTGGCAACCCAAATGAGAAATGTGGCAGCCCACTGTAATTAGGGTAAGTGAAATTGTTTCTCAGAAGACGATGTAGTCTCTGTGTGTGCTTGCGTGTATGTCTTCTGCAGCCCGTGTTTAGAATACTTGGAAAATGAGAGGACTCATTGTGATTCTACGGCCCTTGAACACACTGTTCTCCGTTGTTGCCCCCACTACATTACCAGCCAGCTCATACTTTTGGATCCCACACATCAGTCTTTCCCTTTTAAATTGTGGTCGGACGTAGATATTGAGCGGTGGCCGACTGGTTAGCACATCTGCCTCACAGTTTTGAGGACCGGCCAAATCCCGGCCCCGTCTATGTGGAGTTTGCATGTTCTCCACGTGTCTGCGTGAATTTTCTCCGAGCACTCCGGTTTCCTCCCATATCCCCAAAACATGCAGGGTAGTTTAATTGAAGACTCTTAATTGGCTGTAGGTGTGAATGGCTGACGACCAGTTCAGGCTGTACCCCGCCTCTCGCCCGGAGATAGCTGGCATAGGCTCCAGCACGCCCGCGGCCCCAGTGAGGATAAGCGGAACGGAAGATGACTGAATGAATGTAGATATTGAGTCACCAAGAAGAACTTCACAATGTGGCAAAAAGTACTTAGTCTCGATTTTAATTGGAGTTGCCTGTTTTGCTGGCTGATATTGCTTTTTGTAACAGCTGCTAAGCATTTATTTTAATTTAAGCACTCCTTCTGACAAACTTAAATTGAAATTGCCTCAACTCCAACAATTTTTCGAGCATGAATTTACTACAAAAATATTTTATAACAATGTTATAGAGGGGTGGGCCATAGGTCAAAGGTGAACCAATTACTGTGTAAGTATGGGTGCAGCTCTCTGATTAAGATAAATTAAGGCATGAATGTTAATGACACAATTGAGAACTATGCAGGAGATGTTGCTGTTGTAGCTCATCATTGTAATACTAATTTTGCAATGTAGGAATAGTTGTTTTTTTTACATGAATGCAGGGAGCATTCAGAACCAAATGCTAACTTTTAAATGAAGAGGTTTGATGAGTCTCAGCATTCCAGCTTTTAAATTGAGATCTTGTACTGACCACTGCTATAAAGCAAACAGTGAGAGATGTTTAATCTGACATTCAGAAGACATGCTTGTGCGGTTAGAAAAACAAAATAGACTGAGGAAAAATAATAAATCAAGATGCAAAATGCCTCACTGTTGATTTAGGTTTGTACTCCCTTTGCTCAGACTGCGGCTCTCCTAAGTCTAAAAAAAACATTTGATACCTCAATCTTGGAAGAACAAGAAATGTCGGTTGGAAACTGCTTGTCGTTCCTTCCTTTTGTTGGTCTTCTAATGGTTGCTTATAGTTAAAAATATTGTATTGCACGTTGCATTTTCAGTCTCCCCAGTCTGATTCTTCCACGTCGGTAAATAGCTTGTATTCGTTGTTCCACTTTGGGGGCATTAAAGGTGACACTTGCCTGGTGTTTACATTTAACACTCGTAGAACCAATGACAGTGGAGGCACACAACAACACGCTGGGCCGGATTAATGCTCTGGCTTGCACAGGCTAAAGTCTCAGTACCCATTATACCACGGGACTCACAAATGACCATTAATAAACCACCAGTAAAACATTTTGATAATTTCATCATGATGAAAAAAAAAATGTGTGGGTCTGCATTAAAATGTATTTGCTTTTTCCTTAGTTCATGCCACATTCTTACATAAGATTTGTTGAAAATGATTTTAGGAGTAGGAGGCGGATGTCTGTGTAAGTAATGGATTTTGAACCATATGGAAATACATCTCGTCGGGAAGTAATATTTACATAACTCTGTACTTGGAACAGGTTCTGTCACATGTAAACAGGATTGTGAATGGAGTATTGTATGTTATTATTTATGGAAGGTCAATCATCAGGTTATTGTTGTATATGTCAAGAAAAAAAAAAAGCCACCAGTTTTAGACTACGACCTTTTACTTACCAACAATCAGACTGGAAGGATTTTTACTTAATCCCTATATTTAAAAAGTACGACACTTACAACAAGGCAAATATTTGTTGTGCTCGACCCAGTGCTATGTAGATGTGTGCGACTTCCAACCCTTGTCACTTTGTAAGTTCCCTCCACAACATCCCATGGGTCTTGCTCCCTCTTGACAGTTGACTGCAAGTCTCCTATAATCTCTCTCAATTCCAGTATGAATAATGGAACAGCAGTTTCTTGCTCCCCCCATGAAGGCAAAGCTTCTGCTCTGAAAGACTTTCCACACACTTGTCTCACACGCAATAGTGAGATGCACATTCTGCATTCCATGCTATGAAAGACTGACACAAAGTCTTGTCTTGTCAAATCTATGCATTCCTACTCTGGCTCTATGCTACTGCTCAGCCCTCATGCAAGCAAAGGTCAGGGCAGGGAAGGTTACCGGTAACATGCTGTTACTGCAGCTTGTCACATGTTGTAAGGAAGTGCTGCAGCTGATTTGAGTGCATATGTGGGTTCCAACTTTTGAATTCTTCTCACTACAGCTATTCTATGAAGATTTTGCTCTTTTGCCCTCAGGCATTTTTGAAGTGAATCATTCTCTCAAAGTCAATAGATGACATGGATCATCTATACTTCCTGCTCTTGCCAGTACAGCTTGGTTCAAAAAATAAAATAAAATAAAACAGTGTTCCTGTGTTTAAATTGAGCTGTATGCATGATAGCTAGATTAACAATTTGAAAACTGACACAAGCCCTGCAGACATTTGTGGACATAGCCAAACACTATTGAATGCTTGCAATGAAATATGGATGGAAAGTGATCTCATGTGTGTTTGAGTTTCACAAACTGCTCTCCCGAGGCCTTGACAATGTTATACAAACAAATTTTCAGGTCCACTGCAAGCCCCTGCCTTATTCTTAAACTCTATTTGCAGACATTTTGTAAGAAACAACACATTGCCTCAGCATTAATTGACTTCCCTATTGTCAATATTGTAAGCTTTGTAAGGTTTTAGACAGCCAAGAAGTCTATATAGAATTGATTGTATGTTACGCCTAATCTCCCAGGAGTGCTTGGTTTGATTGATTGGTGCATAATGTATTTGGTGACTTGTTCAGGGTTTGTCATCATTCAAATTTGATGTATTATGGGAGAATATATCTTTGGGAGCCACCTGCAACCTGACCCAATATATTCGGCGTGAAGTAAGGCACATGCCCAGATGAGTAGTAATTTCGTTTTCATAGACGCTTTATTGAAATAGGTCACTGAATTTCATCACCAGGGAGTGATACTGCTATATTTTTCTCACACTCGGGTCATCATTCCTGCATGGATTTAAAATTATTATTATTTTTTTAGGTTGTTGTCGTCGTCCCCCCACCCTTCCTTATCATTTCTTTTTAGGCTTGTTGGGTCATTAGTGCACTTTTTTTATTATCAATTTATCATTGGTTTTATTTGCAATTGTATCACTCTTGGAAACCAATGATGAACTTATAATTACATAAAATAAATGAATCGTTAAGACTTAGCAAGACATACAGTTGAATAATAAGTATGTCACTTATTTTACCAACAATAGCCCTTTTGTCACTATGCCATTGCCAAGACTTAAAGGTCCCATGTTTTGCCTATTGAGACCTCCATAGAGTGACTCTCTAACATGGACTTAGTATAAAAGTGTCCATTTCATTTAAAAAAAAAACACTTTGGTTTTGTCATAGGAGTGTCCAGAAAAGGCCCCTCTAATAGCTACTTCCTTTTGACCCAGTTTTGTATCCACTTCGACCACATTTGGCAATTCTAATTCATATTTCACGTTTACTGAGGCACCATAAAGCCAATATTATCTTCCAAAAAATACATAGAGAACTTGTGAAATACAGACCATATGGATGCCTTAGGTCCTTTAAGGTGGAAAGTGAAGCCTTCAAGAATATTAGAATCCACTCACTGGCTGCAACAGTAGGTACACCTTCACTTTCTAATGAGACTAAATACAAGAGCAAAGAAATAATATTGTTCACTGTTGAAGAGGTGACAAAAAAAAATGCTTTCACAAAAATCGCTGGGTTTGCATTGACTCAGTCAGAAAGGTATTTTGTCACCTAATTCATCTTCATTGTCACCTTTGTTGTCACCATTGTTGTTAACACTTTTTTACTCGATGTCAAATGTAATATTACCTCCTGCGGTATCCAGGGAATATGTCTTATTATCATAGAAGATGAAAATATTCTCTATCAATTCCATCAAATATTATTTTGTTTTGTGTCATCCTTGATTTTTATTTTCCAGCGTTATTTGTGAACAACTCATGAAATCTCTGTTTATTTTCTTATTATCACAGGTACTTGACTCTACTGATGTGTAGGTGTGATTGTTTGTAGGTCGATGTAATTAAGTTTATGTGCCACAGCTGCACAGATGAGATGAGCTGCATGTTTGACCAACTATTCTTCGAGCTGTTGTGTTTGTTGACAACTGGGCACTGTGTCTTTTCTCGGCTTTTATGTTTGGTGTATGCTCAGAGCTCAATGTCAGGACAAATCCTGGTTCGCTCCGATATAGCTCGCTGCACAGTTGCTCCAGTGCTGATTTATCTGGCGTGATAAGATCGCCCCCTTTCCTCTGATTGGTTGCCCTTTGTGTAGAAGACCCACTTGTGATAGCACACTTATTTGTTACGTTGACAGTGCTGGCTCGGGAGCGGAGAGGCAGGCGGAGCTCTTCGCTAGTGACGTAGATACGCTCGAGAAATTCGAATGACCTGATTTCAGGCCTCTAAGGTAGAAAAACATCTGGAGCTCAGGAATGCGTGGACGGTTTCAATTCATACTTCACATTTCACCCCCAAGAGCCAATATTTACATCCTATTTACTAGAAAAATTTGTTTGGGTAAAATATAGCACCTTTTAATAATGATGATAATAATTAATTGGAACGGTTCAAGTTCTGCTGCTGACAAAAATATCGTGAAATAGCAACTAGTTGTTGGAGAGATGCTAGTCTGGTTTCAGACTACTGTTGAGGTGCCCTTGAGCAAGGCACCGACCCCATTTGCAATCTCCAGCCCCTTTCACGCTGACATCTAGCATGCATGCATATGTGTGTGATGTGGTTCTCTTTGTAGTTTGCAACACAAATACATATACAGCAGAGTATGTGTTGAATTTCGCCTTGATGTATTATAATGTGTAAATGAATTAATTTGGTATTCTGATTTTCATTGTGGATGAAGAGTTGTAGGTTGAAAACAAACTACATGAATGATGTGGCCTGTAAAAATTTCTGAGGACACTGGAACAACTACATGTAATATATTTTAAGGATCGTCATGCTTATTTTAGGTGTTGTACTTGTCCTGCTTTATATTCCGCAAAGTGACCTATAGTGTAAGTTTATTTGTCTAATACAGTGCTTACCAACTGCAGTATACAGTAAGAATGAACAAATGCTTGTCCACTCAATTGTTTTTATGAATTAGACTTTAAATCCTGTTCAAAATAAATAAATAAATACTTAAATGGCAGCGCAAGTCACTGTTATCATGTTTTAAAATCTTCTAATTATAATTGAGCCTTGTTGAGCTTTAAAAAGTCAACTTTCCCGTCCAAACATCACGGTGACATTATTGAAGCTTTTCTTCACCAGCTTCTTCTCTGGACATCTCCTCAGCAGCACTGAGTTGTTTGTATGTCATGTATGTCAGGTGCTTATCATGTATCATGTCTAAGAAAGTGGTTATTGCTGCAGGGCTCTTACACTTGTGTGGATAACTCCATAATGGTTGTCCATTGAGGATCATAATCAGGCCCTCCATCAACCTTGTCTAACACTGGCGGGATCATAGCAGGAAAGGCCTCTGGCAACCTTGTTTGCAGTTGTGCGGGCCAACTGGAGCGGAAAGGCTTTGACAATGACAATGCAGTTCATAAGGGGGAGGAGGAAGGCAGGGATGGAGCAAGACATGCCTAATTCCTTATGCAGTTAAGGAACAGGAACCCAGTGTCCTGTTTTCACTTTATATAATCGGATAGCATCTGCTTGAACGTTTGACCCCATCGCCATATTCACTTTTGTAATCATGGCTTAGTAATGTGAAAGCAAACAATATCTGTCTTACTTTTGGTGTCTGCTATTGCAATATTGTTTGATGAGAGCTAATGAACTGAGAGAGGTCAAATGTTTATAGTCTTTGTTTAAGGCTTGACATATTCTTGATTTGGATTATAATACAAGCGCTTCATGTTTGTGACTTTTTAATATTCATTTTAGTTTTGATATAAATGAAATATTATTGTTCATATACCTGTGTCATTATTAGCGTTTATTGTCTGCCTTAAATCAGGTGGTTACTGCACCTCTGTGCTTGGTTCATTAATATCTAATTAAATTGCCATATAGGATTCTTTACCTACTAAAAGTTTGGAATAATTGTTTTCCAGTAATAATGTTTAATTTGTACTATTATTTTTAAACGTATTGAATGCCGATTGAAGCACAATGATATATTTGATATTGTATTACCATGACAATCCCAATCGCTGAAAGATTTAATGGACTCACTAATATATGCTGCACTAATCTGACCTATTGTATATACAATGGTTTTAATAACGCTGTGAGGTATTGGGGTTAAACTACTATTTAAAGTAAGTGAGTGGGGCATCCTATAAATCGCCAGACTACTACTAAACTACTGGATTTTGTAACCCTCTAGTATCGTTACATTCCTTGATTATGCTGCTGCCGTTCATGCAGATGCTGTGCTATGTGTTCAATTCCTGGCTAGTGCCCCTACACCATGCCATTGGAGCTTTCTCGTGCTGCTCCCAGATGCGGTTGCAACATCAAGGGCATCCTGTGTTAAACAACACAACGAAAAACTGCAGCAAATAATGTGAGTGATTCACTCTGGCAACCGCTGATGGGACAACAGAAAATTTGTCATATGTAAGGCAAAAAAAATCATTTTCATCATGTGATGAGCAGCTAAAATTAGTGCGAAGTGCTGTAGTTATGGTCACTTAACAGACGCACTGACAGTAATATTTGGCCTTGTTTGCTTGTACCCCCCTCCATATTGACATTTTTTGTTCGGTCATCGTGTACTCTTTCAGGTACGACATGCTACCCTTTGCTTCCTCGGGAACACATTGAAATGGCATAAACAGTCCATTAAAGACACTTTGTTGAAACCTGACCTGACATTTATAGTATCCCAGCAGCATTTGTATTAAAGGAGTACATCGGGTACGTCAATCAATACGGTAGGCGAGCTTTAAAATGGGAAGAGTGCCAGAAACACAGAAATGCTTATTAGAGACTGAGTCTGGCTTCGACTCAAAGGGCCAGAGATTTGACTCGCTGGGACCAAGTAGCCCTGAAGTCCAGTTATCCTTGATTTCGGTCATGAAGGAGCAGAAAGAGCATAAACGTTGTCTCACAGTATCATAAACACTAACCTTGTGGCTGATCGGTGGGTAAGGACACGAATCAACATTTTATAGCATTTGGTTACATCCATTACAGAAAAAAAAATAATAATAAATCACTGTTGCCTTGTGAAGTTACTTTTCGTGCCAAAATGTTGAGTTCCGGTGAGTACCCTTCAAAATAAAAGGCTACAATCTTAAAAGAGGAAGTCAAGTTAAAACTTGCACATGTAAACCATTTGACATGATAAAACAGTCCCAAATAACGATGCTATAAATGCTATATTTAACTTTTACCTGAAACATTAATTTACGAATATTAATTCAATTGGGTTAGTTCCACACACATTGCCTTTTAGATCAAAGGTTTGATATCGATACTGGTTATAAAGAACCCCGAGTCAAATGTTCATTTTAGTCTATGCTGCGGGTTGCTAAGAAAATGGATGTTCATAATTTGGACACCCTTTATTTAAACCATGCAAGCGTATTCACACAACCCCCTAAAAGAATCGGAACCGAGAATCGTTTGGAACCGGAATCGAAATAAGGAGCCAGAATCCGGAATCGCTAGTCCCAACCCAACACCACTTAAAACATTGCCGTACTTAAATTATGGTGGCATTTGACGGATGGAAAAGATGAATTATATTTCATTTATATCTTGTGTGCAAAATTTGTTCAAAGTAAAAAATCTTCATCACTAATAACTGGTGTGTTAACTCTATTGGTGATATTACATCATAATGTACTGTACATAGCTAAATAACACGACCGTTGTCATCACACCTTTACACTCAACTGTATTTGCTGTTCAAACCATTCTGTGGCAAACCTAACGCAGCTGTACTGTGCACGACTGTTTTAAAACACTTTACCTACACAACGACCCTCTTGACTCCTAAGAACAAAATCATTTTGAGCTGTCCACTTTTGAGAAAATATTTAACCCTCTTTTTTTTCATTCCCCATGCAATGATTAAGCGCATCCTTGTTGCGGTGAGCCCAACATCATCAAACACAGTTGCCGATGCGTGCCAGGGATAGGCGCTTTTATATTCTGCTCACAACTGAAGAACGCACCGAACATCATGAATTACTCATGAGGTCTGCTGTTGAACTTTCATTTAATGATAGCTGCACCGGGACTGCTCGGCACTTCTCTCCTGTCTCCTTCTTCAGCACCTTTGATGAATGAGAAGCAAGTTGTGAGCGGAGCAAAAACTTCACCGTAGTTGCTCTCAGAGCAGCTTTAAGTCACAGACACAACCCACGATCCACTGTTACTCCTCGCAATGAGTGACGGATGGCCCGATGCACTTCCTTGACAGGTGGCCGACGACACTGAACACAAAAACGAGAGAACAAACTTTCTCGGGATGATGCTCAAGTGTGCGAATCTCGTGATTTGTTAAAATACATATTCAAAGACGGATCCTACACACTCAAGTCGCTTCCAGAAAGTAGCCGGCTAAGGAACACAGACAAATAAATGCTCCATTTGGCAAGGCTGTTTAGATTTTTGTCAGTTTCAGCTAAATATATTTTATGTTGCATTATGCATACTGTAAGTTTCTTTTCAATGTTATTTTTGTGGTCAAAATGGTTAAGGGGTAAATGTTCTTTGCCATGTTCAAGTTACAGTGTAATCTGTTCTTTGCATTTAACCCTTCCTAAGGAGCAATGGGCACTGACCGTGTCGTGCCCAGGGACCATATACAGATCTTGTGTGAGTAACAGCGTACTCGATTTAATATCATGGTTATAGTAAAACATTTTGTATCAGTATTATCACAATATTGCTCAAAGTAATACAAACAACAACAAAAATCACAGATTCATGCACCAAAAGCATTGCTACAAGTTGTATTTTTTATTACAAAGATTGTCAAATCAAGAACCCTACGCAGCGAAAAATTTACTTAAAATTACAACAATGGCAGTTTTATATTCAACTAACTTGCCTTGCATTAGTGTACAATTTGGGGTGGAGATCAAAGAGATGCCTTGACTGTTTTTCCGCATTCTCTGCATACAGAGTAATTGCCTTGGACTTACTTTCCCTCTGCAGTCTTCTAAGAACGGAAATATGCCCACACATGTGCCGTCGTCCTCTTTTCAGGTGAACAAATGTCATTGTCACCTGGGCTTGAGTCACATCCTCTTCTTCTTCTTTGTCTTCTTCGTTGCTGTTGCAGTGCACACTGGATGAAAGAAGCTGAGAGACAACTACTATTCTCAAGAGATACTAAACATGCAGGGGTGCACACAAGTTTGGTCTGGTTCTCAAGGGACCAGCAAAAGGTTGCTTAGAGCAGTGATCCTCACATTTGTTTTCCACAAGAGCCACATTGGCAGACAACATCAAGATGAGAGAGACTTTTTCAACAACGTGCTGTACCGATCAAGTCACGTTTGCGAATGTTCATTTCAAAATATCAATTGGGCATCACACAAAAAGAGGACCACACAGCCAGTACATTTTAAATTCAGGCCATATTTACCTTAATGCTGGGATAAGTGAAAGGTGGCATAATAATATGAATGTTCTTGACCGGCTTCATCTTTTCGTTGTAGTTTGATGTTGCACTCACTGTGAGGCATTCAAGATAAGCATGGGTCAGTCAATGTCTGTTTCCTGTTGACATTGTTTAAGTGTGAAATCACAGAACTTTTAATTCTTTTATTTGATGTTATTTAAGCATTGCATCCTAATTGTCAGTCTGTGAATAGTATAGCTGTTTAAAGGTCGACGGTGAAGGTTGTCCTGTGGATAAGATTTTGTTGTTCCCAGATTAAAACAGTGAGTCGGGCTATTTTCCTTTTTCTGAGTTCACTGCCAGGCGGATGACTTTCACTGAATTTTGATTGCGGCGTTGTGAAATGGCGTTCCAGGTTGCTTTGTTTGAAACAAATGAAGCACAGAGGATTCATGCCATTAAGACGAAATAAGCATTTGTCTGTCCACTTTTCTTGAAACTCATCGCTCATTGCTCATCGTGCCTCATACCTTTCGTTTCTCACCGGGAACACTTGATGTTTACCAGCTTGTCCCCTCTCCTGCATCTTCATGCTGACTTTCATTTGCTGCTTCTTCAACCTCAAGTTCCTCACATATGTTTTGCGACTCCCCGCCTGGCGTTGCGTTTTTATGCACTATTTCTGTCCTAAAGCGATCTGTTTTTTGCCTGCACGTCACGCAAGCCAGCTAGTGGAGCTAACGTAAGCTGGAAACAACAAACGTGCGCTACGGTCAAGCGTGGCCGTGTTGTAAATGTTAACAATGTGAACTGTGTCACCAGGTTTGAACATTTCCCGCTGTAGGATACACCATTCAGGTGAAAGGCGAAGTGTAATGCATGCAAAATGTTTGGTACGTGTGTAGTGCACTTTCACTCCTGCTTTCACACCTGCGCACCACTTTTGTGCACCCCTATAAATATGGAACTAGTAATAATTACAATTTGAAATGTCTGTATTTGTGTCAGAGTTCATTTGCAAACTGTAAAATGTTTTATGCCAAGTTAGTAGTCCACCTTGGTCAAAGAAGTGACTGGAAATTGTCATTGATATTTTTTGTTTTGGGGTAAACCGAAGTATTTGGAGAAATCCCACAGAGGCATGGGAATAACAAACTCCACACAGAAAGGCCTCAAAGTCAAAATGTTGGGAGTTGGAATCTAACCAAGGATCTTTTTGCAGTGAGGCAACAATGCTAACCACTCTTTCACCATTCAGCACGTACAAAAAAATACAAATGCCGGAGGTCTCTGCTTTCCTGACTGTTATTCTAAACATGAATGTGATGCCCACACTAAATACATCAATAGATTTTACATTTTAATAGTGCTAGGGACATGTCACTGATGGTGTTAGGAGTTTACTTCCGTAATTTCTGTGCAGGCAGCGTACGATCGTGTCGCACTCAGTGACGATGTGAACGTGAGTGTTTAAAAAGAAAACAACAACTGACTTAAAACGTATTTTTCCATTCTGTACAATGCTGTCCAGTCAACCACTTGTCTTTCACTCATTCATGTCATTACAGTATTTTATTTTTAACCACTTCTACTATTAGCTTGGTGTTGGTATGCAATCTACTACAACAACCTCTAACTGTCTGCTCGTGGTATGCCGTACATGTGCCAACCTTTCACCCAATGCGAAGCGCCACATTAGACACCAGCTCACGCCCTTACGCTCTGCTGTAGATCACTGGCGTTTTGGCTCTTTCTTCAACAGCATCGGCCCCTTAACATATGTTGAACCATGCACCCATGACCCTGCTCGTGTTCCATGCTGTGCGCCAAATGTCCCTTTGCGGTCACTACCTCTTCTTGTAAACAGTTTGTACAACACATTTGTTTCAGATTGTTACATCAGTGCAAATAGGTTAGAGTTCATCTGCAACTCAGCAGTTAATTCAATGGTTAACAACCTCAGAGTCAACACAGTGCACAATATATTTGGTGGGATGAGGGTTCTTAAGAGAAATTCATTGATTGATAGAGATTCTGAAATTTATTGAAACTTTTTTTTTTGTGGGGGGTTTGAGAATGCAAAATTGTCAATAGATTTCATTGGTCAAAGAAAACGTTTGGTGGGTCAGAAAGTGCAAAAGCTACAGTTGTGTCAACTGTAATTCTTTTCTAATTCTGTCTGAAGTAGTTTTAATCCATTCTCTAGTCTGATGTTGAATACCAGTGATGGGCAATATGGTGAAAATTTAAAAGAGAGAAATTATTTTACTGTATTTCAACACATTTTCTGTTTCAATGACAAATTCAGATGCAGGTGACATATTACTTTTCTGGCATTTGCATATGGCATGCTATTTACAAATCCAATACCAATTACTGTATATGCATAAAAGCTGCAGCAGCATTTAGTGTATTACATTGCAGCTTCAGTGCATTAAACTCCTTCAGGCTGCACCTGTTTACCATCTCCTCCCTCACAATACCCATGCAAGCACTTATACACACTGTCACACTCCATCATGCTCTCTAAAAGGGTGGAGGCTAATCGGAGGTGCTCCGTAGACAGCAGTATGGTCAATCTATAGTCTGTCTCTGCAATTCTACCTCCCCCACTGGAGCCCGATGAACTCCAGGGAATCCGTGGAACCAATAAATGCCTTGTGATCTATGAGAAAGCCTCCACAGAAGCCAATTCATACTGCAACAGAGCCTCACTCAAACTGTACTGCCTATGTGGTCATTTTTAAAATGCAAGCTTTAGTTTGTCAGATACAGGACAATATCTAGTTTTATCAGGTTTATTTTTTATCACATACATGCATTTTAGCGCCATGTTGTAAACAGTGTGTTTGTTAGAAAACATTTATGTGAAAGAGACTTAAAAAAAAAAAAAAACACCGCAAGTGAATGCGCCTGTATTTTTTTGTGGCATCTGTTTCCAAAACAACTGCAGCAGATGTGCCAGAGGGAGTAGCAATGTTATTGTCTCATAAAACGTACGGTTCTATAAGTGTTCTCGGTGCCGCATTGCTTCCAAGGTTAATGTAATGATGATTAAACTTGCGCTACTTGATCGATCCCAGTGGAAAAATTCTGGTAACTAAGACGTTATCGCAGAACAAGTGCTTTAGGTTGTGGGATCTAATATCTTGCGGAGTGACTGAGTGGTAACAGTGACCACGACACCACTCTCGAATAATTCCCCCTTCATTCATAAATTAAAAGCAGCACTCGGAAGAAAGATAGCTTCAAGTTTGGAAATTGTTAACAATTACTTATTGACTCTTGTCCTTTTTTTTCCGTAGTCGCATATTATAAACAGACTTGTTTTGGTCATGACAGTTTTATACCAACGACTATTTGTGGATTTCTTTTTGGTTAGTTTCTTATCTTTGTTTGCAAAAGAAGCCTTAATGCAGCAACTGATTAAGATGTAATACTTGGAGGTTATTTCCAATCTGGCACAAGCTAACAGTGAGAGGAACGGGAAAATGCAGCTGAGCCGAGGTAGCCCGGTTATAATAGTTTTGGATTTTTCATTTGAGTTAGTACGTTTTCTTTTTTTTCTTGAAATATGGGTTTTTTGGGCGGCACGGTGACCGACTGGTTAGATGGTAAATGGTAACTAAACTGCACTTATAGTAGTGCTTTATCTACACTATCACAGTGCCCAAAGCGCTTTACAAAGCCTCACATTCACACACAAACACTCACACACACACACACACACACACACACACACACACACACACTAATGGGGGACTGCTGCCATGCAAGGCGCTGACAGGCCCACTGGGAGCAAATTAGGGTTCAGTGTCTTGCCCAAGGACATTTCGACATGCAGACAGTCGGAGCCGGGATTCGAACCAGCTACCTTTCGTTCACTGGACGAGCCACTCTACCTACTGATCAATCGCCGTCCCATGTGGTGAGCACATCTGCCTCACAGTTCTGAGGACTGGGATTGAAATCCCGGCCCCGCCTGTGTAGCGTTTTCATGTTCTCCCCGTGCCTGCGTGGATTTTCTCCGGGTACTCCTGTTTCCTCCCACATCCCAAAAACATGCATGGTAGGTTAATTGAGGACTCTAAATTGCCCGTAGGTGTGAATGTGAGTGCGAATGGTTGTTTGTTTATATGTGCCCTCTGATTGACTGGCGACCAGTTCAGGGTGTAACCTGCCTCTTACCCGAAGATAGCTGGGATAGGCTCCGGCACGCCTGCGACCCTAGTGAGGTTAAGCAGTACAGAAAATGGATGGATGGATGAATTGATGGGGTATTTGTCGGGGGCAAAACTTACAAAAACGTCATTAAGTATTGTGGAAGAAAAACTCAACAAAATATACCATTTAAAAACCTATTAACTTACCAACAATTAACAGATGGGCAACTATCCATAAACAAATACAGGTACTGTATAACAGTCATCAGAACTTGAAGTGCAACAAGTGCCGTGCTTGA
This sequence comes from Phycodurus eques, assembly GCF_024500275.1. Lineage (NCBI taxonomy): Eukaryota > Metazoa > Chordata > Actinopteri > Syngnathiformes > Syngnathidae > Phycodurus > Phycodurus eques. Next base: position 11,944,475 of record NC_084544.1, on the reverse strand, counting down.
TACTGCTTTTAAGGTTGGATGTGTGCCTGGTCAAAATCACAAAATCCAGGACACAGATCAATTTCACAACATTCAGTAAAGATATTCATGAGACGCATATGTGCTTTTTTTATAGACCAGTAGCAGAACTTTAAAATCTATTCTAAAGCTGGCTGGAAGCCAGTGTAAAGACTTTAGAATTGGAGTATAATGCTCTGACCTCTTTGTTCTGGTCAGAACCCGAGCTGCAGCATTCTGAATGAGCTGCAGCTGTTTAATGCTCTTTTTAGGGAGTCCAGCCAGAAAAATGTTCTTCAGATGGTAGAAGGCAGTTTTAGTAATTGATTTGATATGACTGTTGAAAGTCAGGTCGGACTCTATCAGAACACCAAGGTTTCGGATTTAAAGAGAGTGACTCCAGGTATTTACTAACAGCAATCCTCTTCTCTTTATTACCACAAACAATTATCTCAGTTTTATTGTGGTTTAATTGAAGAAGATTTTGGCTCATCCAGTTATTTATCTGTTTTAGACAATGACACAACAACTCAATTGAACTGTAGTCATCTGGAAACACTGCTAGATATAACTGTGTGTCATCTGCATAGCTATGATAGTCAAAATTAAAGTTCTGAAGAATTTGACCCAAGCATATAGCATATACAGGCTGAACAGGAGGGGTCCAAGAACTGACCCGAGAGGGACCCCATAGGTCATTGCCATTCGATGAGATTGAACACTTCCAATGGTTACAAAATAACTCCTTTACTCCAGGGAGAACCTGAACCATTTAAGGACTGTTCAATTTAGTCCTTCCCTTGTTTCCAACCTGTTCAGCAGTATATTATGATCTACCGTATCAAAAGCCGCACTGCGGTCCAACAAGACCAGAATTGACACCTTTCCTGAGTCAGTATTCAACTTCATCATTTAGCACTTTGATAAGACCAGATTCTGTACTGTGATTAGTTTGGGACCCTGATTGAAATTTGTCAGAAAGTCCATTTAAGTTCAAGAAATTGCTGAGTTGATTAAAAATAACTTTCTCAACAATCTTGGCTATGAAAGGGAGATTTGAGATGAGTCTATAGCTCTCTAACATGGAAGCGTCCAGCGTTGTATTTATTAGCAGAGGTTTAATGGCAGCTGCTTTAAGAGCTTTAGGAAACTCGCCTGACTGAAGTGAGCAATTGATTATTTGCTGCAAATCAGCTTGCACAGACTTCGCAATAGCTTTGAAAAAGTCAGATGGTATTGAGTCAAGACACCTCATTGATGCTTTCAGCTGCTGAACCGTTTTCTCTACAGTTTCTTTGGTCAACTGTATCAAATTCTGACATGTAATAGAGTTTTTCCTGGGTGGCTTCAGATATAGTATCATTTTATAATTTTGCTGATTTGTGCTAATATTTAACCTGATGGATTGTATTTTTTCACTAAAATAACAAGCAAATTCATTGCATTCATCTGTTCTTAGGAGTTCTGGAACTATCTGATTTGGGGGTTGTGAGCTTGTCAACCACAGCAAACAAAGTATGAATATTGTTGAAGTTCTTACTGATGATTTCAGAAAAGTGTTGCTAAGTAATAACATAGCCAATTCCCGCTCAAATGATCTTAAAAAATACATATATATCTTAGTCCAAAGAAGACTTGTATTTTCTTTCACAATTTAAAACAGTTCCCAGGTGTTTTAATAACATTTCTGTGACTTTTGTGAAAATACCTCAAGGATCAAGAATGAGTTCACATTCTAGACTAGCATAACTGTTATTTTTTTTCTAATTTAAAAATTTAAATATGAACCCTATTTATTTATTTATTTTTGGTGCCGAGCATCAGCTATATTAATTACAATACTCAGATATTCATATTTGAAATATCTATTTTTTGGGAACACTGTAAACTCTTCTCAGTACCATGCATTATAGTTGATGGTGTAAATAAACTCTGATAGTGTAAAAAACAACAACAACATACTGAACATTATGTTTACAATAACAAATTATTTGATGCATTTTTGTAGGTGCATAGTATATAGGCATAGTTTGTTTTACTATTTAGAAAAATCCATCATTAATAACACATCTAAAGCTGACTAAAAAAAGTACACAATACAGAGCCTTTAACTCACTTATGTTGGATCCAGGTACTGTTGCCGAAGTTACAATATGAACATGCATTTGAAGGGATGAAACTAAGGGGAAAATCTACTATAAAATGCATGCAGTAGCATTGTCTTTCTACGTAGTGGCATTTATGTAATGCTGCATAGAAATCTTTTTTCCCCCTCTGCCCTTTCATTTTGCAAGTGGTGCATTCTTTCCTCTTCGCTTTGCTCTATCACGGCTTGGCTCACATATTTTTTTTTTATATTGCGCCATACATAAAAATAACAATTTGGATGACGTTTGATATGCGCGTAATGAGCAAGGTGTCAATCACCATTTTGTTTTCATTACATCGTCCTTATCTTGACTTCCCAGATGTGCACGCGGGATGAGAAACTTGAGTGAGGAAGTATTTTGTTCTACTTTTGCCTCCAGTCTCTTTTCTTTTCAACTGGCTCTCCCCCAGAGGGAGCACTGATTCTCTTCGCCTTTTTCGTGTAAAGCAAAGTGATCGGACAGTTCCCTGCTTGCCAGTAAACTGGTCGGACCTAATTAACCACTAATCTCTCAGCTGTCACTTTGTGAGGTGGAATTTGGACTGACTTCAATGTCCCGCTCTTGTCTTCGCTTTCTCCCAAAGAGCTTTAGGGTCCCTTTAGACAAGCACCAAACGATCCCACACGGCTCAAACCAGACCCCACTGCACAGTCCTGACATCAAATACCTGGCCTTATCTGACTTTGACAGCCAGCAGACGTCAGCCGCCCACAGAAAATTGAAAGCTGGACTTAATTGAGTGACAAAGCACTGTAATTTCATTGTCAATGCTTGGAAAAAAAAATCCAAGACATGTCAGCCCTCCAAGGAGGGGAATGATTTCAGGACAGCTGGGAAGGAATGTAATGGATTCCCTGAAATGGAATATGGAAGAAAGGATCCTGATGTGGTTGCTTGTTTATTCCCCCCCCCCCCCCCCCCCCCCCCCCCACCCCGCCCCACCCAGGGCCATCTTCAGGTTATATTAATGTAGTCTCTAACAGTATTTCCCAGCCTGTTACTGAGCCATATCACATATATTGCATTAGAAATAATCTCAAGGTAAACCAACAAAAAGTGGATACACAGATTATGTATCATCTCCTATTTTTTGGAAGATAATTTCATTGTTCTGCCTGTCACTATATGTCGCTGGCATAGATGGATGAACAAAAATCCTGACACTCTAATTTGCCACAGCACACTGGTTGGGAATCACTAGTCTATAAAATGAAACAAATCTGAATGCTGTTCATGTACCACATGCTGAGTTTAAACAGTTAACATAAACAGGGATATTGGAGGACCAATGACATGGGACTGATATACTTGTACTCCACTACGTACTCACAATGACTGGTAAATGAACACTTCTATTGTTTCCTGTCTAACGGCTCTTATGCACGTACTTTAGCAATCACCGTGTCAAAGCGAATACCACATTTAAAATAATAATGCATTTCCCAATCAAAACAATGCCTCACCTGAAGTTAAGACTTTTCACAGACATGAGCCAAGTCTAAAATAAAATGAAAAGCACACTTTTTCAGATATAACAATATACCCTGTATGTATGTATATACTGTACTATGTATATTTGTGTGTGTGTGTGTAGATGGGTAGACACTGGATTGTGTTGTGTGACTTGATTCTACTTTCAAATTTTCCAATTTTTTGCACTACTCTTTTGTGTTTTAATGAAATCCCTTAAAAAAGACTAACAGGCTCAAGTACAGTAAGATTTCTAGTCCTATCTTGCTCTATAAACGCAACATGTTGTTGTATATGCTCTTTGGGGAGCAAATTTTGTTGGACAGTATGTGTGTTCTGCACTTGCTTCACAAGTGTTGAATTCTAAAAATCTGATTTTCTTCCATTTATTAAATAAAATGCGCTGAATATCACGATTGTGGAAAAATAACATTATTTTAGTTTCGGTGTTATTATTCTTGGTGCCTGCGTACTGGTCTTGCAGCCAATTGCATATAGATCCATGTTATTTTGAGAGCTACGGGGTTATATCTTGTTGCCTTGATTTGTTATTATTGTAACCTCGAGGACAGACTTATTCGTTAATGTTCCCATAACCAGGGTCAAGCCAAACAGCAAATTTGCCTTTAAAAAAAAAATATTTCTCTTGTGGCGCCACATCTGACATTTTACAGCTGAGGCTACCAACTACTGAATGTTTTCTTTGGCACAAAGAAACATTATGCATTATCAGAGAGCAGGTTAATAATACAATAATTATTTGTGTTACCAGAGTTTAGGTTGGTTTGCAATACGAAACTGGAACTGAGTAACTATATTTCTTCTGTATGTTATCTTTTGGATTTTTGTCCTTACTGCGTCCGCATGTGTTGGGTCTATCCGAGTGCATATGGGGGCGTAATTGATGCATGCTAATACAGAAAAACACATTCCTACCCTCAACCCCGTTGAGATGCACTACAATTTCGACGATTGTGTCGTGGCAGGAAGATGCTCTCTCTCGGCTCCACGTCTCATTAACTTTCCGCCTCATTATGTGTGTGTGGGGGCTGATTCGTCGTGTGGCTTTCACTAAATTATTTAAAATGGATATGAACTAATCAAATGCAGTAAAACTATTGTCCTAGCATTGAAGCCGGGGGTGGGAAGCGTGGGCTTCAGGTAGAGGAGTGAGATGCTTATGAAGAGTTCGTGACTCTTGGCTCTGGGGTGGGGAGTTATTGTGTTGCTACTGTGGTGAGCTATGAACGTTAATCTCAAACTAATGGCGCAGACAATCTCGCATGAAAGGATATTACTGTATGTCTTGCTTTTGTTCGTTATACAGTAATTGTATGTACAGTATATGGATACTCTTACTCTATGTACAGTATGCTGTATACTCAGATTGTACCTACTAAAATTGATTTTTATTCCTATACTGTATGTGATATTAATTCTTTGTTGAACTATAATAATAATAAATAATATAATTGTGTGTCTATAATGACCTGCGCTAAGCCAGTAGCATAGAATTAATTTAATTAATAATACAAATATATGTTGGATCATACTGTATTTTCTTTTTTCCAAGTGTCAAGCATGAGGTTATATATTGATCCACATTCGATTGTTAGCTGTTATTTATCCCAAAGTACTTGATCAATTTCCACAAAACTTCGAGGGATGCCAATTTAATCAATAAATGAACATTTGCTTTTTACCCTTTTGGGTCACTACACTGAAAATGGAACAATCTCCTCCAGAATCAAGGTGACCCCACATGTCCATTGTAACGCCTTACATCATCCAACTTGAATGGAGAACCATTTTTTAAAAATGTTATTTTTATTTTCATTTTTTATAACATTTCTGCCTTGTTGCGAAGTTTATTTTTGATGTGTGTGTATGTGTGTATATATATATATATATATATATATATATATATATATATATAATTATTATTTTTTTAAAGTAATTTAGAATAAAATGTGGCTTCAAATTTAGCTTGGAGAAATGACATCATTTTATTACCTTACACCGAGGAGAGCAAATGGGACAATATATGAATTACAAGTCAGCTCATGCCAACTAACAAAGCCTTCAATATGATGTGAAGAGCAGCAATACAACAGCTACAATAACTAAACTACCGAAATGTATTTCTTTTTCCTCCTTAGTTGTAGTCTTCATTTCACCAACGCAGCCCCAAGTGATCATTTATCAGACTTCATACATCTCCCTCGACACAACGGGCTTCATTACTTTTCCATCAAATTGTTTCTTTAAACCCTCTGCCAATTAGTAATTCATAAAGCAAATCGGTAATGTTAAAGTTAGCTTCCAAACTTCTATTGCAGTCTCTAGAGTGATTTTCCACTCAACTTTGCCCTACTCCACTTAATGCCACCCTTGTTCGCTGAGGGATTATATGCAGACATCTGAGCTCCCATGCTCGATTTGATCTCCAAATAAAGACATGAAAAAACTGATGCCGAACACTGCAAAGTGATCACTGATTGGAGGCCAGGAAAACCTTAAATTCTGCATACCCTTTTGACCCCTGTAACCTCAAGCATATTGTATTTTCAACAAAATTGCAAAGGGTGCGTGCACCCTAAAGATCAATAGGTTTGGTCTATTGAAACATCTCTCTCACTTTACAACTGTAAGTGCTGAAAAAGACCATGTACTGAATTGAACACGGATCATGTTCATTTGGTCATCTTATGTCACACATCACTTAAAACCATTTGGGTAATTACCGTACTTTGGTATTATACAAGAGCCCTTTTGAGGAACCCTCAGGTCAAATTGTAACCAGAATGATGGAAAGTGGCGGCATTACTTATTTTATTTTTTCAAATTTAGGGCAACTAATGAAACATTGTCCATCCATCAATCCATATTTTAATGCTCATCATGGTGAGGGTAACGGGTGAGCTGGAGCTGACCTCAACTGACTTGGGCAAGACCCTGTACTGGCCGCCGCTCAATCACAGGTCTTACACATGTGCATACTGTAAAAAAAAAAAAAAAAAAAATGTAAGGAATTGTGTTAACGCCGTCAACAATAACACAAGAGGAGAGTGTTAATGTGTTGTGTGCCAACTCTGTGGAGCTTTGTGATGTCTGCTGATAGAGGGATCATGCTAATAGGCAACACAAGCAGGATTTGTATCACCATTAACAAACTCAGCAGGGGTCACTGATTTTCTTTTCTTTTTTCTTTTTTTTAGCCACGTGTTGCAAATTGTGTACATCCTCATTAATTATAACGACTGTAAAATACCATGAAGCACAAATATCTTGCTCAAAGACTGCTGTACCCGTAACATGACAATTAAGTAGTAATGATGACATTACATTGCCTTTGTTTTTTTGTTTTGTTTTTTAAATTGGCCACTTTTTTTGTACCACAACAGCATTTTGACGTGTGAAAACACAAACATTAAGAATGGGTCTTACAGTAGAACTGTCATTCAGGAAAGACATAACACAGAGTTGTGGTTGTGAGTGTAGGTGTGTACCTCTCAAGATACTGATCTTGATAACACTTCTCCGGCAAAGTATAAATTTGCAGTGACCATCAGAAGCACATTACACCCGTTCGTCAAATTTTCAACCATGATATGCGATGAGTGGAGAATTAGAAATATGCTTTGGATGAGGGGGGAGGACACATAGTTCGTGCATGTTAGGAAAATGACAATGTCTTCAGGTGTTTTTGTACCTCTGTAGCTCCCATAGGAAAAGTGACCATACCGACACCATCGACAGTAGTGTGGTACTTCATCACAAGTTCTCTGCACACCATTGTTATTTTAGCATCAGGCGACAGACTTATCCTTGGGAAGTATTCAAAACTACTGTATATCTGTGGTAGCACCAACAACAGTAGATGCATTCAAATCCAAACACCACAGAGATGCACAACAGTTGGTTAATATACTGTATCACTGTTGGAAGTCATCCACAAGATTGTCTCACTGAATCCAGCCCAGCACCAGAAAATCTGGTGCTCTAAAATGTAGCCTCAGCATTTGTCTTCATTTCCCAGGGTGAAATGGTTGTAATGTCCAACCTTTTAGGGCTGTCTCAGCACATAATGTCATGATTGCTGCGGCTGGAGTTGCAACCGTTTGCAAGGAGCGCCAGTCAGTCAGATGCTGTCAATCACGAGGAGGTCAGCTAAACTGGATATAAATGGGCCATCTTGCCACCTTTGCCTCTTAGGCTCCTCGGCTTTTGATGTAAGCTTTTATTTCTTCCTTTTTCTAGGAGGAAAACATAAATTTGCAGCTATAACAAGCATTAACTACTTAAAATTTCAATCCTAAACAGTGTGATACAGCCAATTGTCCGTTACATTGGAGAACACTTATATACACCCATATTACTGTACAGTACAAAATGATTGTTTTGTAGGTTTTTTTCATGGCCTTAAAACACCCAGTACAGTACAAAGTTATTGTAAATAAATGTAAACAAAGCTTAAAAATGTTTGCAAGCTTCACATTTTATCCAAACTTACCACACCGCTGTACTTGGTCATGGTGAAAATGTTAAGGTCCAGTACTCATCATAGGCGAGTCGCTTTCAATGAGCCGCGAGTAATTCGTGTGCTTCCTAGTTCCAAATCTGTTGCCAAAGGCGAACGGCTTGACAAAAACAACTGTTACTGAACCAAAAATAGCATGTTACAGACACCAAAGACTGCTGTTTTGTATTCTTCAGAACCATGCCACTCTCTCTCTCTCGCTGTATTTTACAATAGACAATAAATAGAATCATCATCACATGGCTGCCATGTCAATTCCCCACATTCAACATGGCCGCCACGTAGGCATGGGAGGCACATCGTTTGGAATTGAATCTAGTCATATTCTATATCTGTGACCCGAAAATGCATCCATCCCATTATCTGCCTGCGTTGCGCCACAGCCCCAGTAAACAACAACGACCAATTGTGGAACTGAAAGACTTTGTGAACAGCATTTTAAGTGACAAATAGAAACTATTTTAGGACACATTGTTCAGTCCCGACGGTCCATTTTATATGATATCCGTTACATTGGTGTCCATTTTATCGAGGTTCCACTGTATACAGGATGTCTGCAAGTTGCTCTTGCTGCAAAGTGTGGCAAAAACACATTTTCTTCCACAGTCAATTGCTATAGGTGTAATGACCAGTTGTACTTCAGATTGCAACATAAATTGAAGTGGTGAGAGGTGCTTACCTCTGTGACCTGATCATGAAGTCTCAACCGTTAACTTGCCTCAAGAAAAATTTAATTGAAGAAAAAAACATTGCAATGGAAGTGGAACATGTACTCAAGGCAAATGTTGTCTGTGGTTGACAGCTGGCCTGTGTGAAAAACAAGCTAATTTATTCTGTTAGTAGCTCACGCCTCTACAGATTTTTTTCTGAAAGGATGACAGCTGTAGGACAAGTTCCTCATTCAAGGATTTACTGATTATGGTTAAAGCTCTAAAACAAACTACTTTTAATATAATAAGCATTTATTAGGGTATTTTGTTGGAGAAATGGAAGTCTGTATCCTTCACAAACTATCTCTAATATTTTAAATCATTGATAGCCTCAACATTACAGATGCAAATGGAATTGCCTACAATGACAAGATTATTAGGACATGGGAAATTCTCCTTTGGGAGTTGATGCTCCTTGATGGAATTTTGTATTGCTGGTGTAGTTGTTTGTTATTGTGCTTGTTTACCAGCCTCCAAGCCATCCAGCCAGCAGACTCTCAATGGAATGTTCTCGAGAGGCTCTGGAGTGAGTCCAAGTCCTCCACAGTGCTCCCACTGTCTCCACGTCTCAGTGCGCTGAGTGCTACTCAAGCTGTGGATGGCCAGTGTGCATGAATGTATGTATGTTTGTGAACATCCTTGTTGCGTCTGCGTTGAAAGAAGAGAAAAAAAAAATCTTATTTAAATGTAATCTTGTTGTTTTGGGCATTAAATCTTAAAGAAATTCTTTCAAGCCTAAGCTTCGAGGAAAAAGTAGGCCAGTAATAGCTCACTGTGAGTTTATGCAGCTCACTGCACTTTCTGGAGAAGACGAGTAGAATAGAAGTGCATGGTGGTGCTATTTTGAGAGGTCCTAAGCTTGAATTGAGAACATATGTTTGTCATAGCAGAAGCCTCAAATAGTTGACTGAACTCACCTTTTCTTGTTCTCAAGGAGACAAGAGGTCAATTTCTCAGCTTTAATTATGTTCTTTTTGCAGATTTGTTTTTCTTCATTGGGTAACAAGAACGTATATTCTAGGTTCTCTGCCATTCATAACAGTCCACACTGATAATCATAATTATTATTATTTGAATTTTTATCCCCCTGTTACTATGTTGTTAGATTTTAATAAATGGAAACAAATTGAGCCTACCAAGATTATTGAAAGATGACTGAGTCCTCAAAAAAATGCAAAAAGCTGACAAAGCTCTTTCTGGTTGTGTGGGGCAATTGTTCATGTCGCTAGTTATTTGCAAAACAAGTGCTGTCACAGTCAGACAATGTGCAATTGAGTTCAAGTCATATGCTGTGTAATGTGTGTGTATGTACAGGCTGTTGATGTTAGATAAGTTGAAAACGTCACCCAGTATTCAATGTTGTTTATCTGCTTGTCTAAGCATACTGCACATGCATTAGAAACATGCGTGTGCACAATCAATGGGCCTGACTTCACTCACATGAGCTCTTGTCTGCTTTTTATCTCAGGAATATGTTTACCTTGATGTCACATACAGTACATATAGACACATATACACTCTCCTTCTCGAGCATGAGAAGGAGAGTGCATGCAGATGCCTCACGTGTTTTCAACAAAGGTCAGACCAATGGTCCAATTTAAGGTAAAGCAGCAAATCAATAATAGAAGAGATATGCATATATTTTAAACATATTTAAACCTAATAACATATAAATCATATCAATATTTTGATTTGCAGGTTTATGTGATCTAGTTGCTAAAAACATGACAACCTGAAGACAGGACTGAAGCAGCCACAGACATGTTTAACTCACTAGATGTCCACAACCACAGTGTGAAGCAACTGTAAAGCCTGTAGATCAGCAATCTCCTGACCTCAGAAAGGCCATGGCCTCCTGCATCTCCCCGAAGACCGCATGTAATCACCACTCAGCCTCCTGTCTGCGTCTGAAAGCACACGCATCGGCATATACTGTATACGGTACAGCTCCATTCCGATGCACGGAAGCCTGTCAATTATTTATGTGCTGCACATCCACTTGAGTGAAGATGGTTGGCCGGTGAAACAGCTTTTGTCAGGTGTTGAAAGTTTTTGTCGGAGATCAAATGCAAGAAAATGTTTGCAAGAATTTTGTATCAGTAAAGCAGCAATGTGCAGGTACTGTATAATCAGTCGATAAAGATTGGGAAATACGGTATTACTATCTTGGATTCATTATTATGATTTATGCAGAATTCCATGTCGTCGTCGTCATGCCCGATCTATAACAGTGAGTTATTTTAGTTAAGAGAGGGTTGGTGCTTGATTATTCGTAACTAAAATCACAGGGTCTAATCCCAAATCTCCAAATTTGGGGCTCAGGCAGGAATGGCTCGAAATGTTGGAAACTAGTTTATGCAACACATTGTGACAATAGCCGACACGATTCTTGAAGCTGAGGAGGTGTGAGAGGAAGAGGTCGGTCTTTTTCGTTGTGGGGATAAACAGAGAAAAGAGCAGCTGTATCTGTCATGTTGCATAATGTTGATTAGCAGTTCAAGGAAGGCAGAGATGTTCCTTTTATGCCACTCAGAATGTTAAATTATTTTACCATGCTGCTATTACGATTTACCATGCTGCTTCGAGGCTGGAGACAGGTTACTAAAACTGCCTGTCATCTACTTGTACAAGCAAGGTCTCAAGGATTGAATGATTAAAGTGAACAAACAGATAAATAACAGTATCATAACCAACTGGAAAGTACCTGGTGGGATACAAGGTGGTTTATGACCGTGCATTTTTAGTTTTCTCTGATTATTGGTATTTTCTCTTAAGTTAAACTTAGTAGTGTTGGTGGCATAATAAGGTCCCAACGGGCAAAAGTGAATAGTTGGGAGCTGATTAACAAAGAAAAATATCTACTTCACACAAAGACAGTTATGGTTGCCTCACATCTCATAGATTTCCGTGGTATTTAATCTAGGGTATTTAATGCCATTGTGTCGAGTTTTTCTCTTCTTGATAACACACACCACATCAATCACTGGAACAGTTTAGGACAAACCGGTGTGAGTTGATAAATATGCATATGCACCAAATTCCCTCAGCGACCGGCACTGTGTTCATGTGCGACCCCCCTTTGCAGGGGGCTGTTCCACGTTGGCAATCTCAACACCATAAAGGCTGCAGTGTAGATGACCTCCCAGGCTGCACCTCCTTTGATTGATTTCACAAACCATTTAGTCTCCCTGACCACTCTTCCTCCACTAATATATTCCCCTTCTTCCGCCATCACTGAGCATTTTTGAATTGACTCCTGTTACTGCACTGTCATTTATCTCCATTTCACTCATCTTCGCACTCTGTAATTCTCCATGCCCTTCGGCCGTCTTCAAAGTTGAATGACTCCTTGTTTATGACCCTTGCAAAAAAAAAAAAAAGACATCTGTTCTCTGCCCACCTTGTGCTGTCTCTTTGACTGTTGCTCGCACTCCCTCTTCTCTGCTCCACTTGTCTGCACACATCGGCAGCGATTCAGCGTCAGACTGACTTCAGTCTGCTCAATATTCTTTGCAGGTGAAAGAGGTTACTGGAAGCTCAATTTTTACTTAGATTTTACTGTGAAAATGGCGGTATGGGTCTTACATATACTGTCACAAATGCACTTCATTTCAAGGCTAGAAACTAACTGAATGTGGCAAAAGTATTGTACATTTTATTGATACAGCAGTTTTTACAGAAGACTCACAAAGCGCGTCACATAATTATACTCATGCATACACGTACACTATATAACGCACGAAATCACGTTTTACAGTTAATACAATTAAACATATATTAATATTAAAAATATAGATTTATATATATTAGTAAGAATGAATAGCACGTAAATGCCCAGACATTAACCAAATGTGCACTAGGGTCAGAACTAACTTTTAAAGTTAGCAGCTACATGATGTTATCACAACATGTTGTCAACAATAACAATAATATTTATGGAACTGAACAAGGGAAACAGATATTTGTATTGGACACGCTGTCATTAGACAAAAAAAGTAATAAAATAATTGAATGCAATTATTAATTAATTGGCTTTATACTGTATTTTGTACTGACTTATGGCTCGTTGATCCAACAGGTTCAGTATATTAATGGCACATATTTTTCTTCTTTCTCTTTTTAAACAAAGGGACATACTGTATAACACATACAGTATGAACCTAGTGACAATTAATTCCATTCATGACAGTGCGTCTGAGTTCTTTATATCAGACGACGCTGACAAAATGTTTGAATTACAACAAAATAAAATGTATTTTCATCCGGTTGTTTTGACGCAGTCTAGTGTTGAGTGCATGGAGGAGAACACTATGTATAGATTCACACAACACACGTTAAAAGGCCAAACTTGTCATTAAGTGTGCAACTGTCTATAAACTGATATTGGTGTATCAATACTGTCTTGTGAGAGATTTAGCACAATATTGATATTTTGTCCTACCCCAAATCTGAGCGGTGTTGAGAAAAAAAACTGGTATTGAGTTTATGGAAACATTACCACCCGTTTGCTGCATCGTTGCTTTTATATCCATAATAATGGATGGTCTTGACAAAAATGTTCAATATTTCAGAATCAATAGTCATTTGGGATGAGAAAAACAACAAACGTACTCGTCCAGAACGAGTTCATTTTGTTCTTCGATATGCTTGTGCGTGAGGTTGTTTCACAACGATAGTCCATTTTCACAAAACTCTATTAAGCCGGGCCATGAGTTTTTTGACACAGATGAAGATATGTTCCCCTGGAAACATAAACCCCTTAAACGGTGTGGCTATCAGTGAAATATCACAGTGAGCACTTACATCCACACATCAGGGTGTCTTGGCTGGGAATTTCCGACAACAAAAGATCGCTTCAACAGCAATGTGGCTTAATATCCCACAACTATAGTGTATATTATTTCTTATTTATGGAATGAGGCAACCCGGACAAGGTAATGTTCAGGTGCAGAGAGGCCCGAAGATTTGTCCAGACTATTGACTACTGGTTCCCTGATTGGAGTAAAGGTTCTTGATCATGTCCCTTGAAACAACCTGCCACCACATTGACTAGAAGTCAATGCATGACTCGTATGTTTGCAAACAATGGCTTATTTGTACATCCATTTTACCATATTCGATTTCTTCACATTGGAAGTCAGGCTTAGTCCCCATTTCTCGAATCTGCAGGTTCACCAAAAGCGGCGACTGTAGTGATGTTACGGGTTGTGCCGAATCTTCGAGGCGTGTGTCGAGTTATGAAGGGGGCGTGTCCACGAGGCGCGTATCAAGGCTTGCTTCATTTGGGGGAGGGGCCGGAAATGATGACGTCGGAAGCTTCGCTGCCTGGCAGTACCACGTGACCGCTTCGGGAAGTGGTTCAGAATTTGGCACGATGTGTGACACTTTGACACAGCAATATAGACAACAACCAGCTCGGTGAAAATGTGGGTTTATGCCATTGTGCAAAGTTGACAAACACATTACACAAGCTGCCATACTGGTACATCTCAATAAATTATAATAGTGTCAAAAGCTTAATTTAGTTAAGTAGTTCAATTCAAAAATTGAAACTCATATTCTAGAGATGCACCACACACACTGAAATAGTTCATGATTTTTTATTCATGGTTAATTTGGTTTGTTAGCTTACAGCAAATGACAACTCCAAATTCTCTAATCTCTAGAAAATAGAACATAACGTAACAAACTATTGTGAAACAATGGAATTGATTTTGAATGTAGAATTTAGCCAGAAATGTTCCCTCTGAAAAGTATTTTCCCAAGTGTTTAATGACTACGTGTATGAGTACTGAAATCAATTGAGTTTGCATTGTGGGAATGGCGCGGATTGACGTCACGTATGCATGCTTACGTCAGGATTAGCAGCTAGCTTTGTGCGCAATCATGCAAATAGTTACATGGCGGGCTCTCTGGGCTTCCTTTATATTACAGTCTGGTTTAGCCAGTGTAGTGTTCTCAAGGATCAGTCTTGTACTGTGTTTCTTTTTTTATTCACTTTATTTACCACTTTAGCACTCAGCGAGCATCTATTCAACATGAAACTTCTTTCTTCTTTGTGTTCTTTTCTTCGCCTCTTTTTTGACGTAATATTTTACATCGTGCCCCCCAAGTGTTTCCGACGGAGATACCGCAGTTGGATAAAATTGTACCTTTATAACAAGATGACAAACTTGTTCTTCTTTTTTTAAATGAATGCCTTATGTTTTTGTTACTCACAATTAATACAAAGTTTAAGATGAAATCTATTTATATTTGTGTTAGAAATTGCCTCACTATAAATGTTTGGAGACAAGAAAATGCAATTTTCTGCTATATGCACGATGTGTATTTATGAAAAATACTGTTGATTATATAAAAGAGGAAACCGATTGGTTCGTTCATTATTGAGTGAATGTCTCATTTTCTCTTGTGTATTCCTAATTGCTCTTTAACCAAGCAAAAATATATTTTATCCTTACACTTGATTATTCCGATAGAATTGTCAGTAGAATAATCAATTACTAATTGCATCACTACTGGATGCAAATTCTTATTTGTGACAGGTCTTGTCTGTTTCATGTCACTTCAGAAACTGAGAAAAAGTAAGTCATAGCATAGAATTTTCATAGAATAAGTGAAAACCTACTATCAATTGGTTTTAAAGAGACAATAAACTTGGGATTTCCATGACAATATTAATATACAGTATGTATATGAGTGCCCATAGCATAGGTTCCTCGTTTTCCTCATTAGGACAGCCTGAAGCACATTGAAAGCTGAGTAATTCTCTGCAGTGTTGTCAATAAAAAGACTCATATTACGCACATTGAATTTAAAGCAATTGTATCAGCAACATATAGCTCAGTGTTAGGAACGTATACAGACATTTTTGGGAGCAAGTGCTCAAGCCAAAAATAGGACACCCATTGCCAAAACTATTCATACAATTTACAAAAAAAAAAATTGTGCATTGATTATACATTATGTATTCATTTCTGTTAGCATAATCAATAGAGTCAACAATATAACTTAACATGTTGAAGGTACAGTGGAGATAAAAAAGGCCACACACCCCTGTTCAAATGGCAGGGTTTTGTGAGCTACAAAAGTGGGACCGAGATAAATCATTTAAAAACTTTGGGGGGAAAAAAAACAAAACAATTATTTAACCTGTACTCTGTACAAATAAATCGAAAACAAAATACAATATTTTAGAGAGGGGAAGTAAAAATAAACAAGAGATAACATGGTTGCAGAAGTGCGTACACCCTCTTTTAAATGAGGATGTGGCTGTGTTTTGAATTAAGCAATCACATTCAAACTCATGTTAAATGGGAGTCAGCACATACCGGCCACCATTGAAAGTGCCTCGGGAAACCCCCAAATAAATCTCGTATGTTCTAGTAGGCGTTTCCAGACATTTTTATAGTCACATCTTACAACACATCAGGGGCATCTCTTTGTTCAAAGGTGTTCGTCAGAACAAGGGTACAAAACAATTCTTAAGCATCAATTTCATATATTATATGTATAATTCTCCCAATGATTCAAATAAATGCACGTCAGATATCAAAACACTTTGAGTGGAATTGAAGACACAGAGGATAATCTTTCATATTTTTAAAAATATTGATGAATGAAGAAAAAATGTGCGGCAGCTAAAAGTGCACTTTTTTTCATCCAGGGCAAAAGGGCAGGTGCTTGAGCACCAATAGGAGTTTCTTTGTGTGCACGTGCCTGCTCAAAGTAGCTTTGAAGTAATATTGCTCAGCAACTAATGATAAACAGCAGTACTAAACTTTTAGAATAAACTCTTTGTTGGACAAGCCCGAGTTAGCCATATCATACAGCGAAACCAACTGATTGTGCCTCTTGCCTATATGAATAGCAGCTCTATTTAGAAGTGACTCCACAGTTGTCCGCTGATCGTAAAACACGTCTGTGGCGTTTGAAGTCTCAAAACGGGTTGCATTCTCTTTTTTAGCAGGCTGGCGGCTGAACTCTTGTGACACACATTTCATTAAAGCCAAACTTGCCTGAGAATATTTTGTGCTTTTCAACACTTTGAACACACATTGCTCCATACCAGTTTGTCGCCTTTGTAGTAGTAGGTATTGTTTTTTTGTGTGAGCTATAAAAGAAGGTTTTATGCATTTGACTGATGGCCACAGACGCACACTCACATTCTACAACGATCCAGTAGTCTCTGCAAACGTTCCCACACATTTGCCTTCAAAAGAAGCTGCAGCATGGCTGCCATACCTATTGTCGGCCCCACCTGTGTTTGGGTGTTCCAACCGCTGCTGCTATTAGTGCAGCTGCTTGTCTATATGTAGCAGTATTTGCTCAGAGCTTTTAATGACAGCGCTATTCCTCTGATGTAATGTTTGTTGTTCTGTTTTGCTTCAGCACATGTCGACGGCGGCACTTGAACTTACGAGATTTGTTTTAGTGTGTTTTGCTGTTAAATGGCTTCCCAGTGTCTTGCCACTTGGCTTGTCCCATTAGTCCAACTTTAATCTGGCAGTTGCCATGAAACCAACACTTGTGTTTACATGCACACTTCCTGGCTTATTTCTTACTATCAAAGGTTTTAGCACACTGCTCCACAAAAACGATGAGTAGGAGGAAGATCTTGTCATTCATATGCAAATTGACGATAATGTCTTTTTTATCACCCAAAAGACCATCTTAAGGCATTTTCACTACTCCTTTCAGTTTTCAGTGTTTTGCTACCTCTTTTTTTTATCTTCTCTTACATCATAAATTATGGAGCAAAGTAAAGGAGAACTCCCACTTCAGATGTCCCATTGTAAGCCTCAGCCTTCTGCACTTTGAGATAGACATTCGATTAAGCATCCAGTTAAAATGGGAAATGGAAGCGAGGTTTTGGCCCGTGCACCTGCAGAGTGTAGGGGGGGTTAAGACGGAAAAGTAAGTCGAGAGTTGACGCCTTGCTCTGTATTCATAGGCAGAAAACCTGATTTGAGATCACTCACGCTAGACTTGCGGCAGACACATAGTGTCTGCTGGGAGAGATGAGCGAACAAACAGAGTGAGCTTTTTCTAGCTCAAGCTCTGCCTTATTCTCTTACCTATATATACATCTTTGTTTTTCTCATGTGGCCTTATTAAGGTATTGTTCTGTTCAAAAAGTTAAACTGCAAAAATTGCTCTACACAGCAGTAATTCTGTTTAGGTTTTGCTGTCCTACTTAATAAATGCCACAGTTTAATTTAAACCAAACCATGACAGAAACCCAAAGAAGAAGCAGTGGCTTTTTATGTGCCGCAGCATTTTTGTTCATTTCCAGAAGTTGATAAACATTTTATTTAACAACGACAACATATTTTCTTTTCAAGTTTGGGACTGTAGGTTTTGGGACTAAGTGTTTTGCGCTTGTTGAGATCTCAAGTGCAACACAATTTGACTATTTTATAGATAACATTGCCACATGCAGATGTTGTAAAACTAACCTGATAAAAATCAGCACACCGAAAGGCCACACACATCAGCGCATTGTCTTTTGTCACTTTGGGTTCTGTGTCCTTCATTTATCATTGCCCCTTTTGATGCTGTATAGCCTTTTTCTCAACCTCACCCAATGCCCTCACCCCTCACCTCTCTATCTTTCTGCTCTTAAATATTCCAAACCCTTCTTCCAACTCTCAAAGAGCGGCAAATGGGTTGGTGACTCCATGGCCATGTTAGTCTGTTGCTGTGCTTTTAGCCTAATGGAGAGACAGCTGCTCTGTCTCTGTCTCTCTCTCTCTCTCTCTCTCTCTCTCTCTCTCTCTCTCTCGCTCTCGCTCTCGCTCTCGCTCTCCACGACATGATGAGGCTTGTCACACCCACTCAGAAGTAATTCCATGGAGCAGTACACTGTATTAATATGCACAGTATTTTAGTTAAAAATGTAAAAAGGCACATTAGTGTGCAAGCTTTCTGTATTCGTTTTCAGGGCCTGTGTGCAGACAACATGAATATTTTGAGTTTATACAGTATGTAATCACCTTGGATAACCACTAAAAAATGGTGTAAAGTGAAAATAAATCAACATTAAACATTTTTGGCAAAAATCGCTCCCATAAGCCTAGCTAGAAGTACTTAGGAGTACACTATTTAATGTTGCTGTAATCTGCATAATGCTACAAATTTGGCAGTAAGTGGATGTGGGGTGCACTTTTAATTCTGATCTATATTTGGACACTTTTTAGAGTAAAGCAAATTTTCTCCATGTGCCATATGCCCTTTTGTGTTTCAAAGAATAAAAACATCCTACATCTTTCATGCATATTTCTGTTTAGCCTGCATCTCTGTGCGTGTGTGAGTTTCTCTGTGTGAATGCTGGATTGAGGTATAAGTAACAGTGTTAAGGGATGAGCCGGTTGTGGGGTCGTATCTTTTCAGATTAGAGAGCTTAGTCCCTTCGCTCTCTGTGTAATTAATGGGAGATGGAGCGAGAGAGGCAGATGAAGACAAAGCGGCAAAGAACAGGTTATGGGCACACACGCATAGACACCCTTAGCGGAAGAGGGACTGTATGTATTAAGAGAGTATGGGAGTGGACCATTGTGTGTGGAAGTTGCAGAAGGGAAGCCAAAACTATTACAGTGAACCCCCATTTATCACAGGGGACACGTTCCTGCGCGACCCGCAGAAAGTGAAAATCCGCAATATACAGAGATGCTTTGAAATTAGGAATCCAACCTACATCATACTGAAGTAACAAACAAAATGACCAAGGAGAGTAGTCATCTACCTGAATCATGCACCCCAAATTACATTTTTACAGTAAATGCCACATGCTAAATAACTGTGCTTGATACTTTACTTTTTTTTAGTATTAAAATAACATGCACCTAATAATATTTGGTTGTAATTGCCAAAAAACAATGGAGTGATCATGATGTTATGAGACCAGAATTTGATCGCACTTGATTTGCATTGCAGATAACGACTGCTTTTGTATTCCATGTGATACCTCATGTGATATTGACAGTTTTGGCATCCTCTTAGTTGATAAGACCGTCAGACAGGATCTCTTGTCATTCTTGTGGAATGTGTGAAGTGAAATGCAAATGTGCAAAAAAGAGAACAAAATGTCTTCTTTTTTTCAGTCAAGTAACTAGATTTGTTTTCTCAGCCACATAAGTCTGCATTCTAGTTTTGTGACAAGATTGGAATATGGATGAGGTGGCAGAGCGTGAGGAATGAAAGATGGATATGAAGGAGTGATTGAAGGAGGTGGCTAATCCGTCCATCTGTTACAAGAACAGGCAGCGAGTTTGCGATTGGAAGATGCTTCCTATGTGTGCGTGACAGCTGCAGGATAGGATTTAGCACTAGGATACAAATTCTCTCGTTTTTTCCTCCGGTTTAACAAATGTTGAGATTGCTGAAAGTTGGAGACGGAGGTGAGGAAGATGAGAGATGACAGAAAATTTTAATTTTATTTAAATTAATCATATGTATGTACATAATGACAAAGAAATAGACTAAAGTAACTTCCCTCTTTCTTAGGATTTGAAATAAACCGTGTGGTATGTCAGCTAAAGGACTCTGAAGCCACTGAACTTTAAATTCCTCTCAGTGGGCCTGGCAATGTGATGTAGATAAAAGCGCAATATAAAAAAATCACCAAAATTTTTTTGTTTACCAAAACAAAACATTTAAATCAGATTTGAATTTATGGCGCATATGCCCATTGTGGTCCAACATCTTATCTTTGCTACTTTTGTGTGTACAATCTGTGTGACTGCACCAACATTCTGAAGATGATGCTCAACGAGGTGGACACGGGTACGAGCAGTTTTGACAGTGATCTGTTAGCACTGTGGCAGCTAATCCATAAACTTGGTCAACCGCACACTTAAGATCACGCTCAAAACACACATTCACACAAACACACAGTACATGAATACACACAGACATTTCCTTCCTATTGACCCTGGACCTTTAAAGAAAACAACTTGATCAACTGAGCAGAAGCTGCTGTCATTCAAGAGTTCCTGAGCACCCGCCCCTTTGTTGCTTCCCATTACTCTTGACTTTCACCAGGTCGATATCTATTTAGTCGTCACTCAACTACACATGAACGGAAGGCTCAGCGGTGACAGGCTGCAATGTAAAAGTCCAATGATGAACACAGAGAAAGCAGAGAGGAAAAGGAACATGAAGGAGGTTAAAACTAAGTGGAAGAGATTGTAAGATGGTAAAAACACTCAAAAAGAGGACGAGCATCCTCATCAGACAGCCACACACATGCGCACACACACACACACACACACACACACACACACACACCCTAGCTTTGATCTGTCTGGTATCACACTGTGCCCGACGCCTTGACATAAATAGAGCAATCCCGCTGTGCTGTGTGTGTGTCTTGTGGCAAGAGCACCACTGTGGCCTATGTCGCTACTTAGGTCAAACTGAGGCCAAGTGACAGAAATGTGTAAATATAAAATAAGTCATTGCAAAATGTCTACATTGAGTCGGTGTTCTAGTTGACCCACCCGACTGAATGGCTTTCTGTCTCCACATGTGCTCTGTGATTGACTGCCGAACAATCCGGGGTGTCGTCTGCCTTTTGCCCAAAATCAGCTGAGATGGGACATGGCAATCGGTAAAGAAAGTGGATGGATGAGTGTCTACATTGAGGTTAAATTTGCATAGCGACTGCACAACCATATTCCGTTGTCAGGACACATACAGGTTAGTTTAAAACAGGTAAAATACAATTGCCAACTTTTCCTTAGGCACAATATGAAAGGACTTCATGATTTTTTGTTTGTTTGTTTTTTTTTTTTTTTTTTTCATTTTCATAAGTTAATAAGATACATAATTGAAAACAGCTGGTTTAGGTGATACACATATCATTATTTTTTATTTTTTTAAATTAATTTTTTAAATTATAATTTATTCCGTCTTCTCTAATAAAAAAATAAAAATAAATTAGTGTAGTATTGGATGTCACTAATCTGTACAAGTATATTTAATGTTGTGACCAATCGTGAAATCGTTCATTTATAGTAATCATAGAACATAGGTATGTTATTATATTACTATTGTTATCCTTAACAGGTGAAACCTGGTGCTACTTGTGTGTAGAAGCTAAAGTACATGACACAGAGCGCCATGCAAGCCATAATAGAATGTTGCCTGAAGACGAGTACATAGCCTCATTAAAGAACACCCTCACACACACCACAGCATTCACTCGATGACCCCCAGTCCCACATTGTGGCATCCACAAAAACAAAAACAGCAACCGCAGACATAAGTGGGTCAGGCTAACCAGCTCGGTCTTACCCACATTCGTCATACGCAAACAGGAAATGTGCATTCATGAATTTTCTAGCACAAACTGCATACGCGTCCTATAATAAGTAATAGGCAACTGTATGATTGTCTGTATTGTTTTTGTCCTTTCCCTCAAGCACATGCTTTCACAGAAAACATCTAGACATTTGATCTTCAAATTCCTTTTATTCTTGCAAGATATGAGCGCATGTTTAAATCCAATTTCATGCAGCAGAAATACACGCATGTGCGTTTGTGTGTGCGCGTGCGCGTGTGTGTGACCCCCATATGCAAACACCTGTCGCTGGTCGCAGTTGAAAGAATGATTGATGAGCGTTTGGGCTCTTTTACATAGCAGCTCTATGATATATGAGCAATGGCTGATGGAACACCCCCAGGTAATGTATTGCTGAGGCACTGCAAGGGAAAATGTCTTATTTATTTATTTACAGCAACAAATCAATAGGCCAAAGTTGCATATGAGAATGATTTTCCAACACTCTGCCTATTGAATACAGCGGTGTCAACATGTCTGAGAATGAAAAAGGAAAACTTGGATGATTTATTGCTGTACATACTGTAAACTGAGTCATTATGACTAAGTCGCAAAAGCTCAGGTTGATTCGACGTGTGAATGTTGTTAAAATACAATGAATCAGAAGAAGCGCCTGCCACTATCATGGTAGTGTTTTATTTAGTCAGTTTGCTCTCATTTTACTGTCATTGGATAGCATGTTTCTTCTGTGGTTGTTCACTGTGATCATTGAGAACGTTTCTATTCGTTAATGGTTGTCTGTTATCATCTGTTAGGTTTGACTACCAGGAGCTGCTCCACAATTCCACCTTTTGTTTGGTGCCTAGAGGTCGACGCCTGGGCTCCTTCCGCTTCCTTGAGTCCTTGCAGGTAAATAAATGTGAAAAATATATCACACATTACAAAGCAATAGTCATAAGTAATGTGTACATTCTGTGTTATATTTCGGGCATTATTTACTAAGGTTTGCGCACACAAACAGATGTGGAAGGTGATTTACTAAATGGGAATACCCGGGATTGCAGATACCAAACGGGCAAAATAACCTTTTATATTTTGAGAGTATGTATCTACCCAAAGTAGATGCATATTAATCGTGGCCAGAAGGAGGTGAAGGCAAAATGAGGTGATGGGGAGAACACATATTTTCCGCTCTTGTAAACATTTTTGAAATGCCCAAAACAAACATTATCAAGTTTGTCTATTTAGCAATGCAAATTTGGAGCTTCTGGAATAATCTAAAGACAGACTTGGAGCAAGCCACAAGAATACGTCCCGCCAAATCACTTAGGACAAAACTTAAATTCTGCATTTCCTTGTGTCTAGATCATTTTAATGCACTGTGACAATTGGTCCTGGCCTTTCCCAGAGGAGTTTTAAACGTAATGTTATGGAGGATGGACTGTTACATCCATTTCGCATATACTTGGGATGAGTTAAATAAAACAAAACATGACTTTTACGCTATTGTTGGCTTTCCCAAAACTATCAGAACAATCACTTTCTTTTGTCTGATCGCCTCCTCCACTAACACTATCAATTCCATCACCTTAAACTTCATTTTGTGCTCGCAGTGCTCTTCCAAATTTTCCATCAGCGATACCTAAAGTGCAAACCCCATTTAAATAGGGTGGTCTCCACCACTTTTATACCTTTGACTGGTTGTCTTAGTAGATGACATACAACATGACCACCAAAAGTATGCGCAAACTGTTAAAATGAAGACTCTATTTAGCACCCAAACTTTGGTATTTTAGTAAATCAGCCCCTTAGTGTTTTTAGGCGCTATCTGTGCCTGCCTTTATTATAACTGGCACTTTAAATGTAAACTATGCATCTGCATTTAAATGAAGTGTAAATGTGCAAAACTAATCCATAGCAGAATTTTGCATGTGGTTTTTAAAATATTTGCGAGCACAGAAAACGTTTTTCTCAGTTGGACTGCAAGGCACCAGTGCTCAGCTGTGCAAATACCTGTGGTTGCAAGGGTTCACCATGAACACAAACATATTTAATACCATTGTGTTTGTTTTATTATCGTTAGTGTTGGAAGTAATCTTCATGCACACCAGATGATGTTGAAATGTATTAAAATTGTTCCTAACAGCAGTGAGCATTGTAAGCAAAGACTATTAGTGACACATATCAGGCGTTAGAGCTGAAGAGTCACGATTCAAGTGCCACTGCAGACAAATGAAAATGTCAGCTGTAGTTGTAGGAATACTAGTCTGCTTCCTGACTACTCCCGAAGGCACCTATCACACTGCCCCTTACTCAAGAGGTGCAGCACTCAGTGTATCCCTTTCACAGCAACACAATTATACAACAGAGTGTGAGTTGAATTTCCCCATGAGGGATTATGATGATGTAGTGGTAGATTTGTCTGATTTCTGGCATACATTAATCCCTCGTTTATCGTGAGGATTACATTCAAGTGTTTCTGTATGTTATTTATATAAATATAAAAGTTTCATTTATGCAATTCAGTGCCAACAAGTGATACTTTAGAGAGGTGCAGGTATTCTAATTGTCTACTTGAGGTCGCCATCCACACACTACACGAGACATGTACACAAAAAGTGTGTGTACTCTGCTTGAGTGACGTGAATGCCAATCATGAGAACATGATGCGTATGTGCTCGTTCATGCCTTAAGCATTAGGAACTGTGCCTCACCGTGACGTTCTTGTGATGTAGTCAGTGCAAAGCATTGGGGGAAGTACTGTAGGCTTGGCAGATTCTGCTGCTTCCCATAATTCTTTGTGGTGATGTTTTAACTCCAGTAATGAAGTTGTAGAAAATCAAGCTAAACGTTCTTTACTTGCATTTGTTCCTGTCCATATTGTTATGAGTGTGCGCATTAGCTATACGTCAGGCTAAGGTTGGTATCTCTGGCTCTGGCTTGTGTGTGAAACAGTGACTTTCTGGTCATGTTCTTTATATCCTCAAGCAATTTGGTGACTTACCAATGTATACGTTGAGATTAGTCAATAATGTTTCTTGTTTTGTTTTGTTGTTTTGCAAAGAACAAAAGCCCTTTATATTTGTCCTTTATATGAGTCATTGCTGCAATGTTAAAATCAAATAAAGAAATAAAGGTAACTGTACCAGAGCTTTGCAGGTGAGTAACTATACTACATTGATCAATAGTAGAAAAGAAAATGCACTGACTCCACAGTAATTGAACTGCGATATAAAAAGGGGTTTCTGGATATGGTACTGCCAGTCCCAGATCCCGATTGCCATCGGAAAAATAGTTGGTTTCAGCCTCTACCTCTGTATCCAATGCTTTCCTGCTAAGTCTTTCTCAAAACACGCCGGTTCGAAGTGATCAGCACAGTTTGGAATGCTTGCAAGCCACCCATAGCTGACCACGTTTCTTCCCCTGTCGATTGACTTTGCCTATCCGCTGGTCACGTATTCCTTTTTCACTTGGAAAGCCAAAAAAAACTCTTGCCACTCCCTGAACCATTTGTACAGCCAAATACCACACAATAAACCATCGTGACATCGTTAAATCATACGACAACAAATATACCAGGGCGGGAACAACAGCAGCACACAACTCCGAATAAACAGGCTGTTTGGCTCGTGTGACGTCACAGCGCCGGAAAGAGACGAAGACCGGAAGGCGCATTCTGCATCATATTTCTCAATTTAACTGCTGTATGTCTGCTATATAATCACTTCGAAATGGCAGATGTGGTTTGTAAAGGGGTTCTCGAGTTATCAAGAAAATTTTTAAAATCTTTGTCCTTTGACCTTTAATGGTTACATCTGCAAATGGTCTGTCCAAATCAGTGCACTGTGTTGTGTGGAAATGTGGCCTTCAAATTGAAATGAGCCCATAAACAAGCGCTGACGCATACACGACGTTAACACCGTCGTCATATGTTGATGTCCATAGAGGAATATGTGCACTGACTGTAGTGAAACCGCATAGAGTGGACTGAGTGAGTTCAAATGTGGATGCTGCAGTTCTCCCTCTGCCACCCAAGTCGATGTTCTCGCACCCGAACAGGAAACAGTAGTGGCTGTTTTTAGATTTGCTTATTGCTGAGCTCCCCTGGCTGCTGCTGCACTCCCTTGGCCCCACTGTGAGCGTGTGTGTGTGTGTGTGTGCGTGCGCGCATGTGTATGTGTATGTGTGTGTGCGTGTGTGAGAGAGATTGAGGCTGAATGGACAAATCTGCACACAACCCACAGGGCTTGGCACCATCTACTGCTCCTTCTGTCTCGCCTTTCTGTCGTCTCGTTTTCTCTTCTCCACTCACACTACTTTTTGAGATTGTTTTTGTTTTGTTTTTTTTCTTCATTTTAGTACCAGCTGAGCCCACAAAGAACTGGCAATTACCAATGCGGTTAGACATGTAACGGCATCTTTCCAAAATATACGCGAACAATCCAACGCCCACGTACAGTACAGTAAGTGTGCTCCCATCTAAAAACAGCTACACAACACAGTCATGTAACACACACTCCAGTTTGGCTGGAGTGGGGTGTTTGGACACTTCCCCCTTGGGTCAGAGGACTCACGCAAGCCCCTGGCTTCCATTCCATTTTAGAGGACCTGGATTGGATTTGGATTATCACTGCAACCTTGTAACCTGGGGCTGTCTCTGGCACACGCTCACACATATACGCAACTATTCCCATTTGTTAGACTGTCCTTCAGCAGCTCTATTCTCGGACAAAATACACGTGGGAGACCCTGGGGGAAGGCCAGAGAGAGTGTTTGATCGACACTACTTTGGCTGCTGTTGCTGTTTTCTGGTGCTTTAACTAAGCAATAAAAGCATGTGACCTAAAAAAGTCTGCAGACCACACTGAGGAGGAGGAGGAGGATCGGACAGAAATAAAAAGAGTACGTGAAGAGATTGAAAATGATTGACAAACATGAACCCAGGGCGTAATGGGGAGACCAGAGGAGGGCTGGGAAGGTGAAAAAAGCAGAGCAACATCAAAAAAACTGTCAGTGAGTCAGACAGATGAGGCAACATCAGAAGTCATCTCCAATAAAGCACAACTCCTTCGTGCATCAACCGACTCCTTCTTATTCCGTACCAGCTCCCTCCTGGTTAACATCCCCTGAGTGGTTGTTGCTCATTTGCACACTTAAGAGTCAGCACCACACTGTCAACATGGTCAGCCACGTTTTCTTTCGCGTGAGTTGGAAGTCCCTAAACAAAACCTGCAGGGCGTCATGGGAATGAAAGAAGAAAAAAAAAAAAAAAAAAAAAAAAAAAAAGTAGTTATTACTCACACCGATGTCGCTCTTGGGGTCACACACTGTCAGCTGCAAGTAAACATGCAGAGTATGTTCATGGGTCAATAAATAGCTGATTACTTCTGGAATGACTAATATGTTGTTCACCAAATGTGTCATTCCATCAGACGCAGTGGTGACTTTGAATTTGTCATGGGGGAGTTGAAGTTTACTGTAGAATTGGCGCATGAAGCAAAAGAGAATTAAACATTGTAGTCTACTATTTAAACACCAAAATGTTCAACCAAATCATATAATTTCTTTTAATGAAAGTCTGCTATCTTAATGCTAACATATCGTCACTGTCGGACAGAAAACACATATGTCCAAATATAGTAAATTTCATATTTTTTCACAAATTTATACGAATTGTCAGACCCTGTTATTTTTTACAAATGAATAAACAATCTAAAGTGTTGAAAATAGCTTGAGAAGAAATATATGAACTCTCTTCAACACTTCTACTGTATGAGAAGTGGCGTATAACTCCACCTCTTCTTGACTTCTCGAGAGTTTTATGACATTGTTGCCTCAAGATTGAAAGTCCATCCATCCATCCATTTTCTAAGCCGCTTCTCCTCACTAGGGTCGGGGGCGTGCTGGAGCCTATCCCAGCTGTCATCGGGCACGAGGCGGGGTACACCCTGAACTGGTTGCCAGCCAATCGCAGGGCGCATGCAAACAAACAACCATTCGCACTCACAGTCACACCTAGGGGCAATTTTAGAGTCTCCAATTTATGCATGTTTTTGGGATGTGGGAGGAAACCGGAGTGCCCGGAGAATACCCACGCAGGCCCGGGGAGAACATGCAAACTGCACACAGGCGGGGCCGGGGATTGAACCCGGGTCCTCAGAACTGTGAGGCAGACGCTCTAACCATTCGTCAACCGTGCCACAGATTGAAAGTTGATTTTCTTTTTTTAGACAAAAGCGAGTGAAAGTAGTCGCTATATTTGAGTAGGCTGCTTTGGTAAAAATCGACAGCTATAATGTTTCCTTGCAGCCACAAAGATAGGTTTGCGTGCAGATCATTTACTGCCTATTACAATGTCTAATCAGGTCATTGGTGGTGGTTGTTTTTGTTTTGTTTTTTAATTACATCACTCATGGCTCTTAGACATTAGAAATAGAGTTTGGGAAGATGGTGTAACCACAGTTGTTAGCTGTATATAGCAGGGGGTTAACTGTTTCACATGTTGTCCGGTATGGGTGTAATGTGATCAGCACAGCATCGGTTTATCAGTTCTCACTATTATATCATTTATTCAGGCGGCGTGTATACCGGTGTTGCTGAGCAACGGTTGGGAGCTGCCATTTTCGGACGTCATACAATGGAACCAGGCTGTCATCGAAGGGGATGAGAGACTGCTGTTACAGGTAATGCTAAAAAGACAAAATGATTCACACAGTTGTGTAATCATGATGGTTCAAATGGCAACGTATACGTACTTGTACTTGTGTTATAAAGTAGTAGATTGGTAGGAGGGTTGTAAGCCAGACGTGTGGACTCGAGTCATTGGTGGCCGTTCATTATTCAGTGAAATGTCTAAGCTTCTCTTGTGTATTTATAATTGATTTTTGACCAAGCAAAAATATACTTTATATTTTTAGGACTTTCATGTCTCGACTTGAGACTTGACTCGGAACTTGAGGGCAAAGATTTCAGACTTACTTGTGACTTGCAAAACAATGACCTCTGGTGGAAGACAATTGTGATGATGCAATTCAAGTTATCATTATTACAGGAAGTCCTCGAGTTACAACGTACTCGACCTACGACGTTTCGACTTTACGACGCCCGCGCCTCGTCCGCCATTTTGTCCCCAGCACCTTAGTGTTTCTGCTTAGCTAGTGCATAGTGCTTGTATGTCTTTGTGCGCCGGGAGTATCTTTGCCTTTTTCGCCCTCCTTTTTTCACACTCAGCAGTAATGGTAAGTACAGCATCTTATTTTTTTATTTTAATATATTTTAGTTTCTTTACACGAAATGTTAACCTTTCCTGCTACGGTCACCAGATCGTGATCAGCAGACGCTTTCTCTAGGGCCGAGGTTGTCCTTCTCGGGGTGAACTCCCTTCTCTTGTTGCACAGCTGAGCTGGGTGACGGCAACAATAAAGGCACGAAGCACCGATTTGCTGCTTTAATGGCTTTATTAGCTCCTCTGCACGTTCAACGTCAACGGGTCCTCCGCTAATCGCTACTCTTCCCCGGTCGCCGTCACTACACTTGCCACTGTACACACTCGCACCGGCGCGCACTCCTTCCTCCTTCGCAGTCCCGCCGGACGACGCCTGCGCTGTCCCGTCTCACTCACACATCGACGCACACGCCCACACACACTGAGCTTGCTATCGCAATCACATGGGACAATACCCGTAACAGAAGTATTTCGATGTAAATTTCGACTTTAACGGTGAAATCCGACTTACGCGCACATTGGGGTTACGTCGCCAGCGTAGGAACGGAACTCGTTCGTAAATCGAGGACTTCCTGTACTCCTATAATACGTCGCCTTATAACAGACCAGTGTACTGTCGAAATAATTTGTAATTATCTGTTATTTTGTGTCCAAATGTGTTGTTATTTGTGGGGAAAATAATACATTGTGACAAGCAATCTTGTGAAGTACATTGCATTGTCTTTTTTACGTCCAAGGTACGTGTATATACGTAGGAGATTACGCGTGGATTTGATTTGAATGGATCTGCTTTGTATAACGAAGCAGTTCTAACGACTTTATACAAAGCCTGCAGCTGCCTTACCTGTCTCAAATGGTGTAGCTGGGTGGGAAGCTGCTGTGTGATTAACTATAGAGGTCTTAATCCAGATCTGACTCAAAAGCATCGTCTTGCATGTCCCCTTGCCTCTTATTACACGCGTAAACAGAATGAACGATCAAAGCCCGTGCCCTCTCAACAAGCGGCTTTATCGCCCAAATGATATTTTCCCTTGTGGCTTGGACCGCTTCCAAGTTGTGGACATGAAATGGAGCTGTGCACGGGAACCCAAACAAGACCAAAAGAGGTCTGATGAGAGCAGACGTGTTTAATTGGGTTCCAATTACTGTACATAGAAGAGCCTGAGCTCGTCAGTGGCATTGCACATCGTCCTATCACACAACAATATTGACACTGACGCTGTGATCTCAGGCAAAAGAGTGTGACACTTTTGCACACGAGGCCGATTGAGGTGAGGCGAATCTGTGAAAAGTACACCTTTCAAAGGAAATTGTCACTTCTCATTTGTGAACTCTTTTCTCTTTAGGTGCCATCCACAGTGAGAGCAGTCGGAAATGAGCGAGTCTTGGCTCTCAGGCAGAGAACACAGATGTTGTGGGAAGCCTACTTTTCTTCTGTGGACAAGATAGTCCTCACCACACTGGAGGTAAACTGCTTCTTTGACTCTGGAAACAAGGGGAGATAATAGGCTATATGATGACGGCAGAAATGCTGGCTGCTGGTCAAGCCGACGGTACTGGGAGAAGAAAATGTATTTCTTTTGATATTTGATGATGAATCATGACAGAAAAACATAAATGCTAAATTAATACAAAGTTGAACTTAAATGAACACTGCATTTCACTTTAGTAGACTGTATTATCTGTGATTGGCTGGCAAACTCTCCAAGGCGCCGCTTGCCAGAAGTCAATTTAAATAGGCTCCAGCTCACCCATGACCTTCATTCTTTTCAACTGTTTATTTCAAACTCAAGGTTTGTAAAATATGCACATAGAAAGGAAAGAAAATCTAATCAAACACTGACAAATACTGCTACAATAGCTCAAGTGTTAGTGTTCCTTTGTATAATAACTCAACAAATCTATAGTCATTACAATTTAGAATTAAAATTAGGTAAACAAAACAATTAAAAAGATGGCATGAATGCTGACCCCAAATGCTGTATGGGCAGTAACTGTTTTTTTGTTGTTGTTGTTGTTTGTTTTGTTTTCTTAAACTTCTTGTGGCTGCTTTGTACCAAGTTTAAACATTAAAGTATTTGAACTTGTGAGCAGTCAGCCTCCCTGCCACCATGCAATTGCGTAAAGGAATGCATCGTATCTTCTCATTTGCAGTGAAAATGTCTGCAAAAAGAAACAACCCAACTGCTGTGAAAACATAGATTTTCGTTTGCAGTCATGCACACTAAAACCTCTCTGCTGTTTACTGCCTGTGATTGCTTCTTTTAGAAAAGCTTTCCTGGGAGAGATTTCCATTTAAATCAAACGACCCCCTGTTATTATTATAGAGTTGGATTCCGATCAGTGCTGTCAAGTCCTAAATTTCTTTTCCTGTTTGACTTTGTTCTTGCTTTTTAGGTGTGGAGCACATTTTCAAAGCAGCTCACACCTGACGCGCCTGCAGTCTCAAAGACCCCTTTAATGTACATGACATGCTTTATCATTATGTTACAAATTTAAGTCAGAACACGCCGGCCTCTCTCTCTCTCACTTTAATCATCCAGTAGAAATGACACTTTTAATCTGGGCCTACTTGGCTACAGCTTCCTTCTCTGAATCCGTAGTAACCTGGACAAGACACATTGGTTATTTTTGTTTTAGCGCAGACAGCAAATAGAGGATTTTTCTCAGAATTTCGATGTGACCACACAGTGAGCAGTGCATGTTTCCTTTGCACTTGCATGTTTATAAAAGCAAAGTCTGGTTGCCTACAGTGTGTTTGCTGCTGGGGATTTATGCTTGAGATAATAAAGCAAAGGTTCTGGAGGTTTGCGATAAGCTGCTTATATACATACAGCAAGCTGAGGGGGAACCTCTCCCCAGGGGAGACAGCTGTGCTGTCAGCCTGAGGTCAGTGAAGCGCAGGGCGACGTGGTGGGATGCCACAGTCGCCGTCTCACACTACCCCCCCTGTTGGTGCACATGAGAAGTGCGGTACGGAGAATGGATCATAGAGTGCTGCTGTTGCGTAAACACAAACAGAAAGTGAAATATCGCATGCAGGCTAGTTCATCCCGAAAAATGTATTTGTAGTTCACACTATAATGCACACCATAGACATACATCTTTTTTATTTCTATTGGTGGGCAGTGGTGGAAAATAGCATGTGCGAAGTACACACAGGGCGGCACTTTGGGGGAATCAAAGATCTATAATCGAAGTTGGTCCGGTCGCATGCGATAATACTGCCTTGTTCAAAACAGAATGTCCTGAACTGAAATAAAATTGCATTTCCATTTCCGCAGAAATTCAAATAAATAGTAGAATAAAAGACAACTTGACCCGTTCTCAATTAAAAAACAAACATATGTATTGTACATTGTATCACTGAATGATGCTGTCCAGAGTAGTTAGTTAGTAGTAGGCTTGTGTGGATGTAGTGCAACGTCTTACAGTTACCGTAATGTTGTTCTCTAGCGATGCAGAAAGTCGACGAGACTGAATCAACAGCACCTCTGCTGGTTTCAGCAAAGTGGTGCACTCCACTTTTCCTCAATTGTTAAACGAATGAATGAATTATGTTGTATCTTGATCTTACTATGACAATGAACGATAGTTTCCCATTTCTTCCTCCCCAGATCATTAAGGATCGTGTATTTTCGCACATATCAAGGAACAAATACATGTGGAACTCCCTACCCGGAGGTCTACTTGTCCTGCCAGAATATTCCACTCACCTTGCACATTTCCCTTTCTACTACTTGGGGTTAGGTAAACAACACTCTTCATTTAATTTCTGTAGCAGATATTACTTGTACTCTTGTAAATGTGAGGACTGTGATGGTCGAAAATAGAAATCTGCCCTCCTTTTGGCGATTATAATCATGTGCTTGTTCTTATCTGTGAGGGTTGGGAATTAGTTTTACAAAAGCTCTTTTAAGATGTATTAGATGATTTCAACAATTATTTAAAAGTCTGATGCCAAGATTCTAAAAAGGTTTGAACATCTAATGTTATAATAGTTCTACTATGTATGATGCTTCAATCTGATCTCTTTGACAAGCGGGCTATTGTAGATATGTTGCAAAGTGCAGGACGTACGAATATATGTTGTTGTTGTTTTTTTCTCACTCAAGGCATTAGTCCAAATCAGGAGTTCACGGCTATCATCCATGCCATCTCTCCGTTGGTGTCCCAGTCTCAGCCAATCATGAAATTGCTTCAGGTGGTCTCCAAGTCAAAGTATTGCTCACAAGTAAGTAGCTTTTACCATAAATGCACTATATATGAATATATTAAAAACATAATTTTTATATATATATATATATATATATATATATATATACATATGAAAAATGTACTTGAAAAAAAGGATTTAGGTTAAGTACCAGTGTTGTTAATTTAGTGCACACATAGCATAAAGTTGTTTACATTTCTTAAGTACTCTTTATCAGCAGTAAAAAAAAAAATATATATTTTTTGTTGCTTTTTGTCTTTGCTCTTGGGGCTCCCCCTAATTTCATTTCATTTTTCTGAAACACCCACTTACTGTATATTTACATGTTTAGTGTTCCTGCTCGCTGAGTAAGCAGTGACGTTTTGGCTTTGCCATCCCCACTGGTTCGTATTACTGGCTGATTTTGATCCCTTTAAATGATCTCGTTGCTGCGCCAGATCATCATCCTCTGGAACAGTGAGAAAGCGCCACCCAGTCGCAGCAAATGGCCCCCCATGCCAGTCCCCCTCACTGTGACAGACGGCAAGAGGAAGGTGAGTGTCGATTCCAATCACACTGGATCCTACGCTCGTGTCTAAGTGACAGTTACACAAACTGTTAGTCACGTAGACTGTTTATCTCCCTTTTTTTGCCACTCTTTATAAGATCCTTCATTTTGATGCCTGTCATCTATCTTCATATTCATGTCTCTATCTGACATCTCCATCAACCCAAGTGGCATTCATTTCCATTCATGTCAGTCAAGCTCTGTTTTTATAGCCGCCCTGGCAAAAGCTCATTTATTGTAACAAGATCATCTCTGACTCATTCTCCTAAACTCACAAAGCATATTCTAAATACAAAGTAGCCCACAGTGCTGTAAGATTCACTGTTGTGTTGCTCTCGCAGACCACCAGTCGGTTCCTGCCTCACGTTGCTATAGAAACCGATGCAGTGCTGAGTCTGGATGAGGACACGGTCCTGTTGACGAGTGAGGTGCGTGCTCGTGTAGCAGTATTTGGTGCACAAGTAAATCTCTCAAATAAAGGAAGTCGTGTTCTAACTGTCTGTGTACTTGTAGGTGAACTTTGCCTTCCTGGTGTGGCGGAGCTTCCCTGATCGGATTGTGGGGTATCCTCCTCGGAGCCACTTTTGGGATCCTTTAAAGCACGCCTGGGGTTACACCTCCAAATGGACCAATGACTATTCGATAGTCCTGACCGGGGCTGCCTTCTACCACAAGTAAAGCACATTAACCCATCCATCCATCCATCCATCCATTTTCTTGACCGCTTATCCTCACTGGGGTCGCGGGCTACTGGAGCCTATCCCAGTTATCTTCGGGCGGGAGGCGGGGTACACCCTGAACCGGTCGTCAAGCCAATCGCAGGCACGTTAATCCATCATAGAAAACAAAATACAGTGGGAACTCTAACACACTGCTGTACAATAATTGAATAAAGCTAAACTACGCACCATTTAAAGACTGTCAGATTTCAGCAGTTTCTTAAATTATTGGGGAATGTAAATAAATGAATGAATTTAATGATCAAATTAAAAATAAATAAATACATTTTTAAAAATCCAGAACAGTGCATTTCTCTAGTCAAGTTGATTTGTATTTAACTTTTAAGTACGATAATTAGCATTTATTGCAAGAACTGTTTGTTTTTAAACATTTTTTTTTTTAATGTGCAATACATTTGAATCTAATCATTACTTACAGTCAATACAGTTTTTTATTTTCTCTGGGTCTCATTTTTGATGAACCATTACTACACGTATGCCTACTAGACTACTCTATTTTAATGTTGGTCATGACGGTGGTACTTTGATTGCCAAGTATTTTTCTCTAGGCGATACTTGGTGTGAAATGTTTTAGAACCACTTGACGAGAATGGGAGGTGTTTGTAGTTCGATACGGTCACCTGGTGGCATTTTACAGGTGTGGTTGAAATCAATACATTTCGACTGTATCGTCTTTACATTAACTTGTGCTTGCTAAAATGTATTTGTGTTTGTTACTCATATTCAAAGGACTGCGTTGACCAACCAGACCTTTTCCTACAGACCCATTTCCAGTTCTGCGTTAAATGTTGCGTACGCTCTGCTTTTCAGTGCTACCTTGCTGTGTTGGCATTGCACACACACACGAACACAAACGCACAGCTAAATAAAATGCACAACACACTTGTGAAGTTCATCTCGCAAGACTTCACATACGATGAGGTTTGCTGTCAGATAGAAATGTTGCTATTATTGCACAAACAACACAATTATATGTACTTCTTCAAAATAGCAGAGGGAAAAGAAATGTGTTTAATGGAAACGTTTATGCACATTTCATTCTTCTGTCGAACAAGCGAACTTCTTCCATGAGATAGCTTTTTGTTGTATAATAAGTACCTACGATTTCTTGCACTTTATCCAAAATCCAAGCACGTTGCTAAACATGAAAACACAACAGTAAAAAATATTGGAAGTGTATGTGCCTATGGGAACCGTATTATTATGTTTATGTTATTGCCTTGGCAATGCTGGAGCACCAACTTTCCAACATTGTGTGCCGCTCTTGTGTAAATGTTCTCCAAATTCCAGACATTATTCACTTGTACAGAAAACTTCATTTTTGCACATTATTCATAGCATATGATTGTCATTGAATATTTAGCTTCTGCCTGTGTAGTTTTCATTTGCAATTCCAACAAATATTTACCACCTGCTGTATGTCACCGTGTATTTACCACAGTATCTTAAAAACAAATTACGCATCTCAACTCTAGGGGATGTCCAGGAGCAAAAAATAAAAAATAAAAAGAAAAATACTGCAATGTAAACATCTGTAAGAGTCCTACGTCACTGAGTTGTAGTCTATAATTATGACCACAAAGGCTGATCTACTGTATTATTTACAATACCTCATAATTTTAACCTGGACCAACTAATCTCTCAGGCACTTTTAACTGTCCTACATGGTTCAGCTGCAGTATACATTAGGGGTGGGTGGGAGTCACAGAGTACCCCGTGTAACATGAAAAACACGCAAACCTGGAACAATGCACAATCATCGATAAATCAGAAGAAACCCATCTAGACTACATCTATTGAACTGAAGGCAAACTTGATGCGAAAAACGTCATCTTGTAGCCCAAGCATCGAACAATATTACAAAATGTGATAACACACTTTGGTCCAATATAAAGCTATAAATCTGTCCAGTTACTCTTTTTTTTTTTTTTTTTAAGAGTTGTTTGCCCAAAAAAGGAATTAGACAAATTTAGCACCAGAAATGTGGTCAAATGTACTTTGACATGCATACTATCTGATGCTTGTGTTTTACTGTATTATATTTTGTCCAACCAATATATGTCTACTCTATACATGAAATGTCACCATCCAACAGGTACTACCACTACCTGTTTTCGAACTACCTGCCGCAGTCTTTGAGAGCCCTAGTGGATCATAAGTCCAACTGCGAGGACATCCTGATGAACTTCCTGGTTTCCGCTGTCACCCACTTGCCACCCATCAAAGTAGCTCAAAGGAAGCAATACAAGGAGTTGCCCGGCCCACAGGTAGTCAGTCCCCACTCATTTATTCATGGTGGTGTACACGAGTGTGAATTCTTACCGTTAACATGTATATACTGTTCATTTTTACACGCACACATAGTATGTTCCGTATCAATTTTCTTTTATCTGGGCCAAGAATAATCCTCATAATAATTGGATGATTAATCCTTAATGTTTAGAGAAAGGGAAAAGTGTATCCTTTGTTTTACAGGCTTAAAAATATCTATCAAACAATTTGATGTCCTATTTTACTGTAGATGAGACATGACAAAAAATACTGTTTTACTTTCACTGTTTCAAGATTCGCCAGTGACCCTTCAAAGAACAGTTCTCAGGATGGTTTCAAACGCTTGTGTGAACACTGCCCCCACTGGCCCATAAAAATACACATATACAGTGCATGATTTGGACTCTGGGTAGCACAGTGAAGACTGGTTAGCACATCTGCCTCACAGTTATGAGGACCGAGGTTCAAATCCCAGCCCTGCCTGTGTGGAGTTTGCATGTTCTCCTCGTGCCTGCGTGGTTTTCTCCCACATCCCCCCAAAAACATGCATGGTAGGTTGATTGAGGACTCGAAATTGCCCGTAGGTGTGAATGTGAGCGCGAACGGTTGTTTGTTTATATGTGCCCTGGGATTGGCTGGCAACCAGTTCAGGGTGTACCCCGCCTCTCGCCCGAAGTTATCTGGGATGGGCTCCAGCGCACCCGCAACCCTGGTGAGGATAAGCGGTGCAGAGAATGGATGGATCTAGAGTCTCTCACTGTTTTGAGCTTGCCCCTTGACCCTACAGGTGTATGTTTCTCCAGGAATGTGTGCAAATGCGGTGGAAACACAGACGCACACTGTTTTAAGCTTCCCCTTGAACACTGTGACCACTGACATATAATACAAATTCAAATATTTATGTCATTTGTACATTACAGTGTAAGTTCAAGTCTTCCACAATTTTCAGAATCAAAATCATCTTTATTTTGCCAAGTATGTCCAAAACACACAAGGAATTTGTCTCCGGTAGTTGGAGCTGCTCTAGTACAACAGAACACTTTGGAGACATAAAGACATTGACAAAAAACAATTGTGCAAAAAGATGCAGAGTCCTCTAGCACTTAGAGCAGTTCGAATGACTAATATTGCAATAGTCCGGTGCAATGACCATTGTGCATTGTTCATTGCTTTAACACACATAAATCTAAACTTCATTCTAGTAGACAAGGGTCAAATTTGACCCCCAACAGCCTTAGTGGACACAAACGTCTTCCATCCAATTTCAGAGTCAAAGAATGATAGTTAGGGTATTTTCATTGCTGTCAAACTGGGTCAAACTTGACCCAAACAGCATGTAAGGTTTAATCAGTGTCCTATTTTATCCACCAGGCCACAAAGAATGTCCCCTGGGCCAATCCGGAGCATTTCAACCAGCGCCAGGAGTGTGTCAACACCTTCGCCAACTGGTTTGGCTACATGCCTCTGGTCCACTCTCAGTTTCGCCTAGATCCCGTGCTCTTTAAAGATCAAGTGTCTGTCCTCCGCAAGAAGTACAAAGACCTCGAGAGGGCGTGATGTGGCTGACCGTTGAGTTGGTCTGCTGTAGCGGGCTTTCGGATAGCACCGTCCAACAGGTGGAACGTCATGATGCGACGATGGCCAGCTGACATGGGGACAAAGGGACTCGAAAACTGTCATGTGGACAATCAGACACACCCTGGCGGACTGTCAATATAGAAAGTCCTATTAAGTGCAAAGTGAACTGTAACCCTTCAGTCATGAGGATAGATGGGCTTCTATTCAAAGGACAGTCTTCATTGGAAAGCTGAAGAAGGTTCTGATGTGAGTGCTGTTGCTGTGCATATATGGGAATGCCAACACCATCCAAGGAAGGTGGTACCAGTGCCATGTTCTCGGGCTATTCTTGTCTCAGTATTACTGAGCAGGGACTGTCGCCAAGGAAAACAGACAATTTGACAGGAAAAAGTAAACTGTAAAACTAATAAAATCATTTGTAAATGCAGATTTTGTTATGGTGTTTTTTTGAAGCTCCCATTACCCACTTTGCAGTTTAGCGTGAAATTAAATAAAGTTGCAGTCACTGGAAGGAATTGATGCCTTTTTACATATTTTTAATTAGAAAAAGATATTATATTGTACAAAACAGAAATATGACCCAGTTGACAAAATTACATTCACGGGCAAACGTTGTTGAACACTGAGGAAGACTGATGAAGGACACGCATGCACATACACACTCGCAGTCCAAAACACCTGAGATGTACTGTACATAGCTGCCAAGGGGCCAGTTGGAACCATGCACCTGCCTGTTATGGTTTGATGCGTCAGGTGTTGTGACCGCAGATGGTAGCGAAGGAAAAAAAACGGTTCTCGTGACCCGATGGAATACAAGTTTTCAACAAATGAGTTCATAACTTATTTCAGTAAAAATAGAAAAATAAAAAAAATAATTAAAAAAAATAGTAATCATTCAGCTGCCTTGTAAATTAGAGTTCATCAACTGTCACCAAACAAAAACCCGTTTATAATGGCAGGTTTAACTATAAACAGCTGTACAGTGAACCCTGCATATTCATGGTTGTCATTCCTGAAAACACCCAAAAAAGTATTACTTTGCCGCCATCTTTTGGCATCACATGACTATGTTGAAGTAAGTTAAGGAGCGTCATTTAGACGAAAAAAAAAAAAAATTGTGCTTTGCCACCATCTTGTGGCATTTTGGTGTCAAGGGTTTATGTTAGGAATTTCATTGAGACAAACAAAGTCCTGTGCAGCCATTTTGGGCATCCCAGTGTCAGGGAACTATATTGAAGTGAGTTAAGGAGTTTCACTTAGACAAAAATTGTGCTTTGCCACCCTCTTGTGGCATCTACAGTATAGGTGATAATGAACCTTTTTTTGGGGGGGGGCTCAATTACTTTCAGATTATTGCTATTGCAGAAGGGTTCCGAGATTCATTGTACAAAAGCGTGCATCTTCAATGTTGTCTTGTGGAAATAAGGTGTTGCCCTGCAAATACTCTCCCGGTCAGTCCATGAAAATTGATCGATCATTTCCTTAGTGTCAACATGGCATTGACGTCCCACAGCAAGTTCCTCATCTGATCCATGAGAACCTTCATCTCCTGGTTCTTCTGACGTACTTTCTGCAAACAGAGAGGCCAAGCAGTTAACCTCATCCAAGTACACAGCTTTAATGTTAACAAGAAGAAAACATGGCAGGAACATAGTACATTTGGATTAAACAGCGTATTCTCATATAGGTTTCAAGTTGAGCTATGAAAACCATATGAAGCGCTGGCCTTCATGTGAGTGTTAAGAATGAAATGGGCTTTTGTAGATGAGATATGATCTCTCTTTATTCCCAAAATGTGGATATTCATGGAGTGGGGATTTTGGGAGGTGGGGGGAGTGTGTTCGCCGGAGCGAAAATAGCTATAAATGAAGCATCTCTATTATAGATTAAATGAAAATTTGTAATAAGCTATTAAATAGTTATTTTTACATTTATTTCCAATTTGAGAAAATTAACAATGTGCATTTTCTCCTAGGAAATCTCTATTCAGAGAGTTAACAATGCAGCGTAATTACAGTTAGTTCTGCCGCTGAAAGCGTCTGCTCAAAAATTCCCAACTTCTTCACCATGAATGACTACAATATATAGAGAAACGCAATCTTCACAATGAGGTTTGGAAGCTTGCAAGTTTGAAATGGTTCCGCATAAATCTTTGTTTCCTTCCTATTTATGTTCAATTATCTACATCAAATTCTTGCCAATGTATCGATTAATCATACCCTTCTTATCAAACGACTATATATAAGGGCTGTTTGCCATGCATGGCCACTCTAGCGGAGTCTAATAAATATGCAAGCCAATTGTAGCTCAATTAGCTCAAGCCTCCACTATGTTTCACCCAGAAGTATCTTAAGAGTTCTAAATGACTTTAATTTACAACTTGTTTATGTTACAATCTGTCATGTAATTATTACATAAGAGAAGTAGAATTTACCTCTAGGACTTCTTTTCTCTCCTGGTGGACCGAAGGACTACAAGGCTCCACTCTGACATTGACCAGCTCTTCTCCAACATAGGGCACAAGCTGATACCATGGGGTACATATACACAGTATATTACATAAATGATGAGGGCGAAAAGAGAGACGTACAATTAAAATCTCACCGACCAAAAAAGTAATAAACACATTTTATGCAAGAGGTTTCTTTTGCTAACCTCTGCCGGCCCCTCCTGCAGGTCAGCGGTCATCTCCACGCAGCGCTCGTAGAGGAGACGAAGTTTGCGGAAGAGCAGGGCGAGCTGCCTCAAGTGTTCCTGCAGTTTCCCAAAGCGATCCTGGTACATTGCCTGGCTCTGAGTCACACCATTGGGAAGCTGAAACAAACACACGGACAGACAGATATGAAGTCTAGCTTGAGTTTCACTCATTCGTATTCACAAAGACACTGTGAGAGATCTTTCATTCAAACACTGTCGATAGACTATAAACGGTTGTCGGTCTGGGGCTGTGTTCGGAATCACTCCCTATCCGCTACATGTACTGCCGATAGTATTAGTACACGCTAAAATTTCTTGCAGTGTTGCTCGACTTTGTAAAGTACACTCGGCTTAAAACAATATAAAATTATTATATATTTTTTTATTTGTTTAATGGTTATTACAGAAGGTCAACCAAGCTGATGTTTATCGGATACGTTGTAATTATGTGACAGCAAGAATGTCATTAAAGGTGCGCCTGTGTAATGTTTGTAAACTATGAACTACAGTATACAGTCGACTGTAGAAAAATCAACATACAGTTTCCGCTATTTATGGGGGAAAATCGATGAGTAATTGATGCCCTCCGAAGAGGTTTGTAATTGTCTAAATATGCCACAAGATGGCAAAAAAGCACGACTTTTGCCTAAATGAAACCTCTCAACAAGACCCGAGATGGTACCAAAGTAATACATTTCGTTCTTTGGCCTGTGTTTCAACAAGCGATGATGGTAAGGATCCCTAAAAAGAATTTGTGAAAAGCTGAATTTAAAAATGCCAGACCACAAATTTGATAGGGGTTGACTGTATATTGTTAGGGAGTAGGGAATGAGGGAATGACACAGTGTCATTATGAGCAGGTTGCAAGAGAGATGCAGAGAGACTGGAAGAGTCACAGAAAGGATCAGAAGAGGACTTCCTTGTGAGAGAACAGAAAGTTGGGCAAACAAAGCACTGATACGCTGAACACGTTCACCTATGAAAGGTTATAATGGATTTTAGTTTCACCCAAAAGCTGAATTTTGTGATGAGCGCAGCTTTAGCTCATCTCAATAAAGACATTTGGTTTTCTCTTTCTTTCTTACTTACTTGCGTGGCTCGTGTGATTTGGAAGATCTCCATGGTGCGAGTGACAATGTCCTGGACGGTTTCCTGTCCGATCCGACACAGGAACACCGGGGAGATCTCTCTGAGCGCACCCTGGGGTGGCACTGGCTGCTGACCTGCGGCCATGGGGCCACTGGGGGGCATGTGGGGGGGCTGCTGCTGAGTGGGCATCCCTGCCATGCCCGTCTTCTGTGGTAATGATGCTGCCATCACGACACCAAGCTGAGAGAGAGAGAGAGAGAGAGAGAGAGAGAGAGAGAGATATCATGTTAAGTCTGTTTTTAATACAGAAAGAAAATAAAGCTCGTTATTCCAGTGTGGTCTGAAGGTTTTATTTAAGTGCCAACATATCTCGTCATTGGTAACGCTCGGCTAAAACAACTAAAGGACAAACTCCACAAAACATGAATTAGCTCAATTGCAACGGCTGAACATCATGGACGCTATTCGAGTTGCGTGAGAAACGGTGGTTTATTAATTGCATGCCTTTGTTTGGAGGTTAAAACGCTAAAATTGTCCAAACAAAGAGGTATGCGTCAACAAGCCAGTCGTGATGTGTAACTAGCTTAAAGGCCGGAAAGAGCAAGACATCGCATACCGTAATTTAAGACGCCGTTTAGCTGGAGTATGTCCAACCTTTCTTGGGTTGTTTGGCTCTCATGTATTCCTCCAAACAAGAAATGCTTTGTCTCTTTTGACGGCGTCCATTCGTAGTCTACTTCTCTGATATTTGCAGCACGGTATATGCATCTCATATACACCACCGCCACCCACAGGTGACTTTTAGA
Organism: Phycodurus eques; assembly: GCF_024500275.1. Lineage (NCBI taxonomy): Eukaryota > Metazoa > Chordata > Actinopteri > Syngnathiformes > Syngnathidae > Phycodurus > Phycodurus eques. The sequence goes on along the minus strand of NC_084544.1, from coordinate 11,901,157 downwards.
ACACCACGGAAATACAAATCACAGCTCAAAACCTGAGTTCAGTGACATTTTTTCCAATTGTCTGTTGTTTTGGAATAACAACGTTCTTTCCAGCAAACGCTTATTTTTGTTCACATATGTTACATTCTTTAAAATATGTTTTACAAGTGAGTGTATATGTGTAAGTGCAATATTTAAATTCGTATAACAAGAGGTGGCAAATGTACTCACACGATGTAGTTAGGTAAAAGTACAGATATATATTTTTTTTAAAAGTATGGTAATAGTTAAAAGTTGTGATTAAATTATTGACAAAATGATAAAATTGCATTTCAGTTTTATATTTAAAAAAAAATCAAAGTGGTCAATTAGTGACGTGGTTAATTTTGCAGCCCAACCGGTAGAATGTGATTTGACTGTGTTCATAAATGACATGATGACCATGTCCACAGTTTTCACTTTGCACCATATTAAAGGCTGGTACGGCATCCAGAAAAGGAACTTGGAGGGACAGATGGTGGTAGACTTTGCAAAAAGGGTGCAAATGGCTGCAGTGAACACTTTTTTTCCAGAAGAGGCAGGAACATAGAGAGAACTACAAGAGTGGAAGTAGAAGCACGCAGGTGGATTACATATTGTGTTGACAATATAATCTGAAGGACCGAGGAGAGGAGAAAGGAATATATTGATATGCGACATAGAGCGAAGGTAGAGGTGGAAAAGGCCAAACAAGAGGCAGAGACACTAAAGAAGGAGAAAAAGATCTCTACAGGTTGACCAGACAGAGGGATAGAGATGGGAAGGATGTGCAGCAGGTTAGGGTGATTAAGGATATAAATGGAAATGTGTTGACTAGTGCCAATAGTGTGCTAGATAGATGGAAAGAATACTTCAAGGAGTTGATGAATGAGGAAAAGGAGAGAGAAGGGTGGTGGACCAGGAAGTGGCAATGATTAGTAAGGGGGAAGTTGGAAATCCACTAAAGAAGATGAAAAATGGAAAGGCAGTTTGTCCTGATGACATTCCTGTGGAGGTATGGAAGCATCTAGGAGAGGTGGCTGTGGAGTTCTTGACCAGCTTGTTCAATAGAATTTCAGCGTGTGAGAAGATGCTTGAGGAATGGAGGAAAAGTGTGCTGGTGCCCATTTTTAAGAACAATGCGTGATGCAGAGCTGTGGGAACTATAGAGGAATAAAGTTGATGAGCTACCCAATGAAGTTATGGGGAAAAGTAGTGGAGGCTAGACTCAGGACATAAGTGAGTATTTGCGAGCAACAGTATGGTTACGTGCCTAGAAAGAGTACCACAGATGCATTATTTGCCTTGAGGGTGTTGATGGAGAAGTACAGAGAAGGTCAGAAGGAGCTACATTGTGTCTTTGTGGATGACAGATGAGGTTAGACTGGAATCCCCGTGGACCATACCATTGTGATCTGCAGTGAAAGCAGAGAGCAGGTGGAGGAACAGTTAGAAAGATGGAGGCCTGGACTGGAAAGCAGAGGAATGAAGATTAGCCGAAGTAAGACAGAATATATGTGCATGAATGAGAGGGGTGGTGGGGGAAGTGTGAGGCAAAGTGGAGGAAGGTGTCAGGTGTGTTATGTGACAGAAGAGTCTCTGCTAGGATGAAGGGCAAAGTTTATAAAACTGTGGTGATGCCAGACATGATGTACGGATTAGAGACAGTGGCACTGAAGAGACAACAGGGAGCAGAGCTAGAGGCGGCAGAAATGAAGATGTTAAGGTTCGCTCTCGGAGTGACCAGGTTGGGTAAAATTAGAAATGAGCTCATCAGAGGGACAGCCGAGGTTTGATGTTTTGGAGACAAAGTTAGAGAGAGCAGACTTCGATGGTTTGGACACGTCCAGAGGAGAGATAGTGAGTATATTGGTAGAAAGATGATGAGGATGGAGCTGCCAGTCAAGAGAGCTCAAGGAAGACCAAAGAGAAGGTTGATGGATGTTGTGAGGGAAGACATGAGGACAATTGGTGTTAGAGAGGAGGATGCAGGAGATAGGCTTCCATGGAAAAGGATGACACACTGTGGCGACTCCCTACCGGCACAAGTCGAAAGGAAAAGAAGAAGTGTGTACGTGATTATTCATTCTTGTGTCTTGATGTGCCGCATTGTCCATGTCATTACATATTTTACAATATGAATGCATAACACAGACAGAGTGATACTTACGCTGGCCAGTGGGTAATACCGTAATTTATTTTTTCTTAATAACCAGCTGCGACTCGCCTTAAATCATTTGTGATTGGCTTCAGTTACTTGTGACCTCAATAAGGGTAAGACCTACTGTATATATAGAAAATGGCTGGATTGATGTTTTTATTGTCGTTGCAGTTATGTGTAAATGCAGGGTAGCTCTTGTTAATATTTATTTTTTTGCAAAATAAATCACCACAGTACTGTTAGTTTAATACATTGATCTGAGGAGCCTGTATGAGGCCTTGGCCTGTGGGGAGTTTATTTACTCAACAGCAGAGAGTACCAGGTTTCTATGTATAAGGCCTAAAAACATTTCTTAAGATGACCGTAAAACTTCAGCTTTACAGCTCTCATGCCTGTAATAATGTCTCCCCACCTGGTAGTATCAGTCATAGCAAAGATATTTACCGATAGAATGCCCTATTTGAGGTGCATTGCTTATTAAATAAAATATGTCACACACTCAGATTAATTGCTGATTTCATAACCTTGTTCTTACATATTCGTCCAACTTGATACCAAAACTCAAATACCAGAATACATTTTTTGTTACTGTAGTTATGCCAACAATTCATTATCTTCCTGCTTTAGTTGAAAAATAGGAACACTGAAAGAACTTCTTATCTTCTCACAACGTCAATACAACTCTTTGCTGATAGATTTTCTTTTGTTAAATTCCTTCTTCAGGTGATCTGGTTAATCATATTATATCATATATGTTTTCCTCAGCTACTGTGCTTTGTTGAATTAGCTTGGTGAAAGGTAAATGCCTTCAACACAGAGGAATTCAATTGTTGTTTTTTTTCTCTACATAACATTTGGTGGTTGTTAAAGTCTAATTTTACATAAAAATACTAAAAGTGTGCTTAGAAAAACATTTGTATCAAGAAATGTTCAGTAACACTTAATCAGGCAACACAAGTAATGACGTTTTTTTTTTGGGCGTGATTTTTTTTATTATTCAGAAAATAAAATCTGTAATATCTGCTTACCCAAAAGTATATTATAACAGTAAAGCCCAGAGGAACAAGAATGCCACTTACACATCCTATGCTCGAAATATCCCATTAAGTTTATTTGGTGAGAAATTATGTCGACTGTTATATAAAGTTGATAAAGCTTAATATGACAAGAATAACACTGTAATTTGTCAAAGGGAAGTGTAAGGGCTTAAAAAAAAAGTGTTCAGTCTTTTTGGCTTATAATAGGGCATCAAAAAAGTGATAAATCAGTTTGAGCTATAAAGTTTGAAACTCTTTGCGCTAATATAGTCTAACATTCTTTCTGAAGTGATTGGTGGAATAGTGTCAATTGTTATTGTTAATGGGCAAAAATCCTAATTTGACCCTGCATTGACGACCACAGTGAGGCAGCATATCCTATTGAATAAAGGCCAGCTAACTAAAATTTGACATCATATGACTACAGTATACTGTATATTGCTAGTTTATAACCCTCCTATGATGTTGTTTCTTAGGAGCAGCAATAATGACCCAGGCTCACGTTTAACTATTCAAACGTTCTAGAATCATGAAAAAACCCCAGAATGAACGTTGTTAATATTTTAATAATAACACAGGATACGGTTACAAAAGATAGCGTTACAAAGAAAGGCAATATCACTCAGATGTGTTATCTTCCCTCTCCAAGTTGAAAATGGTCGCGAATGCAATGCAGGATATTTCTCTTCTTGCCTGTCCCAGTCGACTATCTCTTATCAGCATCAGCGCAACAGAGAAGTTGAGCGGTATAAAAAGAGCAGCACAAAGCTGGGGGCAGACTTTACGCTTAAAGAAACATAAGCGACTACAATGGAGAAATCCGCAACGTTTGTCCTCTCTTTGTGGTTGATCTTCATGGCAGCAAGCTCCACTCTGGTAAGAGCACTTTGCTGACCTTGAGCAAAACAAGGTCATTATTATTATTATTATTAAATAGTCACAAATATAATTGAACAAGCATTGGACACAATTTGACCTCGATTTGTTTCCTAAGTTGTGGGGAACTTAGGAATTTTACACTAGAAAAATGTCATGGTAAACAAACATACAAAAATCTCACAAAAGTGGATAAACAGGTCAATTATGTACGTTCTGTCGTTTAATGGAAGAGCATTTCATTGTTTTGCCTATCACTTTGCATCACTGGCATCGCTAGAGAAACAAAGATACATGTTTTGTTGTTGTAAATAAATAATCATTTTCAGACCAATTGGTCAAATTGTACAAATTGTAGGGGCACACAGGATGATCTGTCACGCAACAATGTGCCACTACAAACGAGCTGGGAGTCGCACATCAAAGTAGTGAAGACAGAAAGCTCACAGTAATTACATCAAATGGCACAAATTAACTACAGTTATTAGGTGCTCTTCTTAGCTTTTTGCTCTTCGTCTTTTATAATAATACTTAACAAAATGGATTGATGGATGAATATATTTATAATTTCGTATGTACCTGTGACTAGTAAGCAAAGCAAAATGCACTGGTGCAGTCAATGAATGGGAGAATCGATCATTTCAAACAGCCTCTCAAAATATCCCTTTATTCGTGTCCGTTTCCTCTCTTTGGGGTGAACTGCTTCTTCCTAGACACACATGCCATGTTTTTGTGGTTCAATAAAATATAATACAAATGTACAAAGTACAGTATCTTGTATGTGGGACCTGAAAACCTGATACAAGGTCACAGTTATTCCATTGTAGTGCGTGGGTAGATGTGCAGTGCTCAATGGCTTGGTGTCCTGCGAACAATCGCCAACTGTAATTTTTTCACGATGGTCCACTTCAGTCGGACCAAAAATCTTGATCCAAAAACCAATGATATTCTGAGATTGATGCATTTAAATGGGCACCAATAATATGAGAAGGACAGTGTACAGATGAGTGCTGATGCAAATTTGGATTCAATGAGGTTTTATATTTGATTTGACTAAAGTCATGTATACACAAGCAGTAGTTTAATTTAGCTCCTAACCATCTATCAATCAGTCCTAACTTTCCCATCTTTTTGGTCCCATAGCAAGCATTCATATTGCGAGTCATAATCACGCAATAATTCTCTGGACAAGCGTGTATTGAAATAATACATCAAGTCAGATAACATAACACACAGAGTGTGTGTGTGTCTGTTCTTCTGTGTGTGTGTGTGTGTGTGTGCCTTTACCCACCATGCAATATGCAAAGTGTGGTTAATGTGTTCATGCCTCATGTAGTCAGCTGGAACAGCAGGTGGTTAACCTTTGCATGATGCGACCGTGAATGATTTGCCTCTGGAACAGCAACTCACTATTATGCAGCCATGCTTTATCTGACGGCTTCAAACAGAGTGACAATGTGATAACAATGAGAGGAAACTTTAATCACGTCTCCCACTTTGAACAACCTGCTTTTTATTCAAATTAGTTTGCAACTGCAGCATTTTTAGCGTTGGGTTGATTCCGTTTGACATGTACGGTCGTTTATGCTGTAGGTGGACATTTATCTTTATACTGTTAAAAATCTATGCTTGACAAAATTAATGCTCAGTTTTCACTCGCTAAACATGCTAATATATTTTGCAGGGACAGTCAGCGACTACAAGTGAAACAAGCCTGACCGAGAACCCCCAACAAGCTAGCTCTTCCCAATCTACAGCGACCACGCCCACGCCCACGCCCGGCCGTTCTTCTACTCACGACCATAAGGTTGATACATCAACGGCAGCATCACACCTCCCATCGTCCACCTCAGGAAGATCAGCTATCACCACCGCATCAAGGCAGCCCGCAGTGTCCTCCGGAGCCACCTCGAGCCCTGGAGTTACACCTTCGACCCCGGCGTCATCCTCAAGTGGGACCGACTCTGCCAGACTCTCAGCCACAACATTAAAAGCAGGGACTACTTCTTTGTTCAAATTATCTAGTCCAATGCTGGTGTCTGTAATCTCCATTCTAATCTGCAATGCATAGAATGCTCGACCACTGGACTCTTGCAACGGCTCATATTGTGAAAAATGTTGATGTGAAGTAAAAAGTAATTCGTTATTTTTCTGTTTCAAATAAGAATTTAAAAAAGTATATGATTTGAATATGTGGGCAACTTTTCTGGTAGCAAATAAATTGTTAATTAAAATAATTTACATTCTTGAAACTGTTACGATAATTATGTTTATTAAAACTTGTTTCTGCTTTTATTCAAATTGTTTGAGTCAAATAATTATAGAATTTTGAAATGTACAGTATGTGCAGGTTCTCTAAATTCCAAGTGAAAATTTTCCTAATGAAAAATGTATATTATGAAGTGTTGTATGTCTGCACTGATGTCTTTTTTTGATCACAGCAACAATAGTACAAAATGTGTTTGCATGGTTTTTACGTAATGTACAAATAGGTTTGTATTTAAATGGTTGAAATAGTTCATTTATCCTATCAGATCGTCATCATCATATTACTATTATTATTATCATCGATATACACTTTAATGTGTTCAAAAACAACAATCAGTACAGTACTTTTATATTACATACACATTTACTATAAAACATCTACACATCCCTGTTGAAACACCAGGTTTTTGTGACATGAAAAATGATGACACCATTAATGTGACCCGTAACCTTTCCAACTTAATTGAAAATAGAAAAAAAGAATGAAATCTTTTTGAGAGGGTGAGTAAAAATAAAAAAACTGAGATAATGTGATTATACAAATGTGCACACCCTCTCATAACTGGGGGTTTGATTGTGTCCAGAATTCTTCTTCTTTTCCTTTCGGCTTGTCCCTTTAGGGGTCGCCACAGCGCGTCATCCTTTTCCATGTAAGCCTTTCAGTGTCCCACTTCTTCTTAGCTAACCTTTTTCCTTGTATGATTTCCTGTACTGTGAGGTTCCACCACCAAGTCTCCTTCTCTCCTCTCCTGCCAGAAGATACACCAAGTACTCTCCTGACCGCCTCTCTGGTCACCTTGGCTGCAGTGGTCCAGTCTTCTGGAAGCTCCTCCTGTCCACAGAGAGCCTATCTCACCTCTTCCCGAAAAGCAGCACAACTCTTGTCCTGTCTCAGCTTCCACTACATGCTTCTCTGCTCTGCCTTTGTCTTCCTAATCTTCCTCCCCACCACCAGAGTCATCTTACACACCATCATCCTATGCTGTCTAGCCACACTCTCCCCTACCACTACCTTACAGTCGGTAACCTCCTTCAGATTACATCGTCTGCACAAGATGTAATCCGCTTCTACCGCCGCTCTTGTAGGTCACCCTATGTTCCTGCCTCTTCTGGAAAAAAGTGTTCACTACAGCCATTTGCATCCTTGTTGCGAAGTCAGTTCTAGGCTCTGTGCTTTCCTCCTCTCTTTCTGCCGTAGAACCCGCTTTCCACCTCTTCTTCTTCTTCGACTTCGACCCACAGTAGCTGAATTTCCAACGGCGCCCTGCAGGTTGACGGCGCTGGTGGCGGACTTTGTTAACCCAGGCCACGACCAATCCGGTATGGAATTCTTTGGATGAACGCTCATATTTGTTTGGCAATGTTTTAAGACGGACGCCCTTCCTGACGCAACCCTCTGCATTTATTCCGGGCTTGGGACCGGCCTACAGTTTGCACTGGCTTGTGCCCCCCATAGGGCTGCATTTCATTGTGTCCAGAATTAATCAGTCATATTCAACCTCATGTTAAATAGGAGTCAGCACACACCTGCCACCATTTAAAGTATGCCTTTGATTAAGTTCAGCTGTTCTGGTTGGATTTCCTCACATTTTTGTCATCACATCTGAGAGCACAAAGTCATGGTCTGTAAAATAGGGCTGTGTGAGACTTTTTACATCCACTGTGTATTCAAAATCAAGCAGCATCGCTGAATGAAATTAGTGAGTAAAACCCATTATTTAGTAACTTCTAGTAGCTCTTGATGAATGTATTAAAAATAGTTGCGATAATTTCATGTTTTGTTGAACTAAACAACACAAGGTTTTGTTTGCATCCTTCGAAGGCGCTTGGGAATAAGGTTTTGCATTTGTGGTCCATGACCTGAATGGAAACTAAGAAGTGTTTTTCTAGATGGGGAGAGGCATTAAGTGCACAATCTGAAGGACTTCAGAAAGGATACCAAGTGGATTTTTGGAGCTCCACGTATTATATTATAGTTTATTGACCCTTGACCTCAGACAAAATAGAGAAAGATATGGTCGGCCTGGAAAAAGGAAGACTACTGTTGGGGGTCAAAAAAGATGACGACAGTCTTTTCAAGAAGAAATCTAGCAATATGAAGTATTTTGTCCAGGGTTTCTTTTTACTGGCTCTGATGGAATTTGCCTTTGTTCAGGTAATACTCATAATTAATGATAATGATGGGAATGATAACAAAGTAAATGTGATTTAGAAGTAATTGTGACTCTAAATTGCCCGTAGGTGTGCATGTGAGTGTGAATGGTTGTTTGTTTGTATGTGCCCTGCGATTGGCTGGCAACCAGTTCAGGGTGTACCCTGCCTCCTGCCCGATGACAGCTGGGATAGGCTCCAGCACGCCCGCGACCCTAGTGAAGAGAAGTGGCTCCGAAAATGGATGGATGGAAAATGTATTTGTTTGTTTTTGAATGCTTTTTTTATTTTTTTTATTTTTAAAAACAGACTCTTACACGCGCTGTTTGTTCACTGTATTACTCCATTTAATTTTTTTTGATGAAACAGCTTTGCCATTTAAGCATACAAAACACATATTTTATTAAACTATTGAAAAGAAAATCCTTTCAATTTTCTTAATTTGACCATGTGCGCACGATTGAAATGTGCTCAACTAATATATATTTTCTGATTACTTTTGAGAAAGAAAAAGGTGAAATTATTAATAAAATATTAATTTACCACATTTGATTTAAGTGCAAGTGAAAATGAAGTACTTGCCACATATAGGAAGTAACAGTTTGAACACCCTCTTGAGTTCAAATAATAATAAATGTACAACTAGTGTTTATAATGTTTTGTTATATTCATAAATATACATCCATCTCAACTAGGTCAGCCAATAAGGATATCTGAAGGTAGCTATGGCTCAAGCATTACAGTAGTACAATTTGTTCCAGCTCGTGTTCATCTGTCACCTGAGAGCTGATATGACTATTTTAAATATAATTCGTAAAACACGATGGTGTAATACATCCTTCAAGGAAGAGGAAAAGATCATCACTTTATTGATGTCAAAATTTCCAAGCAAAATTATCCGCAACAACCTGAAAACTGCAGTTCCTTTCCCTCACTCAAGACCTGCCGTAGATTGATTTGGCAATACGATTAAATATTTGTCGAACAGAATCAACAAAAGAGGGATATCAGTGTTTCTCACGAACAGACACAAATATTTGCATAATCGCACTAAACTCATCATAGTAATATGGTGATGGGGTACCTTAACATACATTACATAACTACTACAATTATCACTGTTTTTCTCAGCTTTATTTATATAACTTTATTCTTGTAATATTCAATGTATTCCCAAAAATTCAATGACTTTGCACCTTTATTTGTATCTTGTTTTGTCACTGTGGTCCCGATACTCCTTTGTATATCAGAAACGTCATGAAAAATCATATCCTATAACCATTCATTTATTTTATTTTTTTTTTAATGTTTTTTTTTTTAAATGTTGCATATATACAATTACACAATTACAGTTGTTAACATTTTAAATGTTCTTGTAGTTTGTTGCTTTAGTATGTGGCTGCTTATTATAAAAAGAAAACAAAACGTTCGTTTGTGATGAGTCGTGATATTCAACAAAATAACTTACTAGAGATTGTCTCGGCTTACTCTTTAGGTACTGTAGGAAGCAGCGTGTCAAAATATGATACAGTATGGATGAGTTATTTTGGTACCCTTTACAATTTCTGAAAAAAAAAATACATATATATATATATATATATATATATAATAAAAATAAAAACAATACAAAACTGAGTGGTCACTGAAGTAAAAACTGGGCTTGAGACTCACATTAGTTTACAAAAGCTAGGCTTGCACAAGGAAATAATATTAAAACCACTCTGTCAATCATCCACCATGAGCAGCCAAAGGAGGTAGAATTATTGAAATACAGGAAAGAGGAAAGAGTCCTGGACATTCAAAATTAATCTAGGTAGAGACACCTCAAAAAGGGCAGAAAAATTATGCATATTCTTTGAAAGAAATCCACACAGAGAACAATGAATGTTTGTAAAAGATGACCAATCATTTTACAGTGGCAACAAATGATAATTGTAACAGAAAACATTTATTTTCATCATGTTTTAAAACCAGAAACCATGAAGTGTTTTATGTCATACAGTCATTGTCAAAGACTATATCTAATAAACACAAACTTCCTGGATCCAAGGTCAGAGCATAAAAGTGAGAAAACTTGTACCCACCCAAAAGGCTGGATGACATTCTTGTATAAAAGCACAAACAGATATCGTTCAGTCAGTATCAGAGAGTACCGGATGTACAGTACAAGAGTTCAACCTTAAGTCTTCTGTTGAAGTGATCATTTTGGGAGCCCTCATCTCTGCATCATGATGAATTTGCTTGTGGGACTTTGCATTGTGGCACTCCTGCCATCAGCACAGGTACGACTTATTTGTCGTATTATATATACAGCATTTAGTGTATTTCCTCCAAAATAACTGTCGTTTATTGTTTACTTGTTTATTTTATTACGGAAGATTTATTAAGGCCTTTTATGACAAAAACATAAATGATAAGCTACACACAATGGTAGAGATACTGTATGTATGGTAAACTGACTACTCCTTTTTTTTCTACTTGCCAATCCTCAATCATTTGCCTATATTTTAGAAGTCACTACAGAGATACCACAAATCAGTTACTTATTGAGTTAAAGACAATGAAATTTTAGTACGTACAGACAAGATTGGGGGAAAAAAAAGATAGTCTATTATTATTACAATTATTATCATTATCATCATCATCCATCCATTTTCCATAGCGCTTATCCTCATGAGGGCTGCGGGCGTGCTGGAGCCCATCCCAGCTATCTTTGGGTGAAAGGCGGGGTACACCCTGAACTGGTTGCTAGCCAATGGCAGGGCTGTATGTATGTACATACAAACAACCATTCGCACTCACATTCACACCTACAGATAATTTAGAGTCTTCAATTGACCTACAATGTATGTTTTGGGGTCTGGGAGGAAACAGAAGTCCCCGGAGAAAACCCACGCAGGCACGGGGACAACATGCAAACTCCACACAGGCGAGGCTGGATTTGAACCCGGGTCCTCAGAACTGTGAGGCAGATGTGCTATCCAGTCAATCACTGTGCCGCCCTATTATTGTTATTGTTATTATTACTATTATTAAAATAGGTCCAAATACATAGCTATACAGAAATTTAAACTACATATTACTTTTACTATTTTGTCGGTCAAGTTGACGTGTTTGAAAACCTAGAATTAAAAAAAAGGGTTAAACCTATTCTGGCGGCCTAATTTGTTTTACTTTTCTTTTGTATAACAATTTTTTAAATTACATTTGGGTTTCCTTGTCATACTTTCATTGAACATTGTTGTGAAGAAACAAACACAACAGGGGGGGGGGGGTTAAAATACAGTTGAAGCTTGAACTAGAAAGTGACCTGCCATAATGAGAAGTAGCTATTATTTCTTAGTTCAAACTCACAGAACCCGGTGGACCACTTGAACGTTTTATTTATCATTGTCGTATGTTGGTTATAACATGCACTTGCGACTTATTTATTTTTGTTTGGCTTTCCCCCCCCCCCCCTTTACGGTCTATAATCTCTATTAACCACTTAACTTTTAACAAAAGAGCATTGTTGCTCTGGCTCATGTTCATTCATATTGTGATTTCTTTCTTCTCCTTTTTTTTTTTTTGCTTTTATTTTGTGATGTTTGTGCTCATGCCCGATTGTCCTGTATGTCTAATGGATAAAATATTATTTCAGACAGAAAACAAGATTATGTTTTAAGAGATATGTGCAATCGAAGGGCCTCAAAAACGAAATTAACAATACCCCTTGAAGGGCTCGTTGAAGTCTAAAGAATCATAGGTTTGTTGAACCAAAGTCTCGCCATTGTTGAACAGGCTCAAAGAAGCACAACTTCCAAGACCACACCTGGAACAACCATGAATACTCCAGTGGCAGCCACCTCGATTGTAACTACGTCACCACCAACCAAGAGCCCTAAGACCTTAACTACTGGGTCTGCGATCACCACCAAAATGGTCACCTCCACCATTGCCGTAACATCAACAACCACCCCAAAACCACTCTCTCCCTCCACTACCTCCAGTCCAAACGTTTCTCCTACTAGCACAGCTACAACCACCACGGCGACGAGCACACCTACTACAGTCAAGACCTCCATGGCGACGAGCACACCTACTACAGTCAAGACCTCCATGGCGACGAGCAAACCTACGACAGTCAAGACCTCCATGGCGACGAGCAAACCTACGACAGTCAAAACCACCGAGGCGACGAGCAAACCTACTGCTATCAAGACCTCCATGGCAACAACGATGCCTCCGACCACAATGTCCATCAAAACGACAACCGCACACAACAGAGGAAGCGGAGTAGCAGAGTCGCTACTGTTGCTCGGGGTTTCGCTCATTCTCAATGTCGTCTGCCAATGAACAAAAAGCAAAACCTGCCTGGGTGACTTTTATAATAATAAGGTTTAAAGTTTCTCGGGAAACCAAGATGAAATAATAGCCGAGTTTGTTATTATGCGTGTCACACTGTGTCATTTAGAACAGCTATACTTAATAGTTTAGCAGTGGTGTTTTTTTTTTTTTTTTTAAACAATTTAATAGAAAACTTGTGTCATCTGCTTATCTGGAGGAGAATTGCCTCCTGTCCCTAATTTTAGACAAAAAGAACATATCAAATGCCAAAGGAAACGCTTTTATTTTTTGTTCATATGACACACGCTGAATACAGGTGCATCTCAATTAGAATATGGAGGAAAATGCAATTTATTTTAGTAGTTCAATTCCAAAACTCAAACTCATACAGTATTATATAGATTCACTACAGAGGTAATCTTTTTCAATGTATTTTATATTTTTGGGTAATCATGATGATTATATTTTACAACAAAAGCAACAGCAAGAACAAAAAAATCACAAATGCAAGAAAGTTGAAAATTCGCAAAATAAGAAAGAATCAAAATTATTTTTGATATGGAAATTAGGTAGGAATTGGCCTTATGAAAAGTATTTTCATATTTTATGTGCTTATTGAATCTGAGTTTCACTTTTGCATGAACTACTGAAATATATTAACTTTTATATAATATGACAATTTATTGAGACGCTCCTGTCGATATGTATGTTTGCACTGTCTCTTTGTTGTTATAGCGTGGCCGTGGATATTTTTGTTGTGACCAGCTTGCATATGATCTCAGATTTTCAACACTGCATATCTACAACTATTACTTAAAATACACTCTTCGCAAACTGTGAAACTACTGTATTCACGTTCAATAAAATTTAATCAAAGCATTGATTGCCAAATGAATGAAACATTAACAGCTGAGCAAAGTAATGGAAAATGCAGATGGAGAAAGACTGAAGCTTGTATAACTAACTTGACGAATAAATAACCATTTTTTCATGGTGAAATGGATTGTTTACTTCCTCTACCCACATGCAAAGCGTCTACTGTAAATGAAATTCAGATCAGAGACACAGTTCCATATTGCAAACTTTTTTTCCCCAAATACTTTTGTGACATAAGCTGTACATAGATTGAAATGGTTTTATTACTAACACATGACCAAGCTGCATTGATATATTTATTAGTACTGCATTAAATGGAGAAGAGATGACAACAATCACAATCCCACACAAAGTCAGTGAGTCATGTTACTTGCACCAAATATATGTGAACATTAATAAAACATGTATTGCTCCAGTTTAATCTTCAGATCGGCAGATGGCCAACAGAGCTTCTAAATGATCTCCCTTGAAATAGTTCTGTTGGGGGGAAATGGAATGTTTGTCAAAAATCTTAATTCATAAAAACAATTACTATCAAATTATAATATACATGTTATAACAAAGCATTTAATATTTTCAACAAATTGTTTGGACTTCAGTTTCATATTCACTTTTGTACTTGGATGGTTTCCCCTCCAACATTTTACATTGGACCCGCCCTTTTCCTTCTGTTTCAGCCAATCAGCTCTCACTCTGCTTATTAGGCCTGAGTCTGTTTAGCTTAGACAATAATGACTGTGTGTTTGTGTATACCTGCAGGGTTGTGTAGAGAGAAGTGCCTGTCAGTTTAAGGAAGGCTACTCTGATACAAAGTAGATCTTCCTCACTGTGGGACACCATGATGCCTTGCACTATCGGGGCCTGTTAAAAGGAAATATTTGATATTGACGATTATGCAGCTGACAACAATAGGCAGCTGTATCCCATATCCCTTTAAAGGTGGCAATAATTGTACCTGTATACTGTAGTACCTGGGTTTCTAAAATGCTTTTTTTAAAATAAAGGAAAGCATTTGTGAGGGACACTCGACAATATATAATTGCAGACTAAAAATGAGCCAAATGAGGAAGGCTAGCATTTGAGACCTAAAGTCTTGGGCCCGCTGCACACCACGCGATGCGGCCGAACTCTACTTGGAATGGACCATCTAAATAAAATAACAGTTGGCAACTCACACCTGTACATTGAGCGATTTGATGTATGGATGCATTGCGACGTTAAACGGTGAGCCTGTATAGGCTTTTCAGGAGGCGCATACAGTATATTGTACTTTAACACTTTTATTAAACCATAAAGAGATCAGAGTAACAGTCAAGGAAGAAGTACGTTGCTACAGAGAGAGGATGTGGGTGAGAATAAAAGTGAAGAGTGGATATATATTGAGAGTCGGGTTGCCACCAGTCCCATAAAAGACGGAACCTTATTTTTGCCTTTAAATGTCGCGTTCCATATTTGTTCCGTATTTCATATCTTCCCGTAAAAGTACATTGACTGAATTTCATAGCTGTTGTGAACGTAGATAAAGTATATGCTTCTCCTTCACCCATTCATACACATAGACACACTAGCGCTATACAGCGCTTTTCAAGGCACTCAAAGATGCTTTACAATTGCACACATTATTCATTCACTCCACAGTCACATCTTGTGGTGGTAAGCTACCTGTGTAGCCACAGCTGTCCTGGGGTAGTATGACAGAAGCATGGCAGCCATTCTGCGCCGATGGCCCCTCTCACCACCACCAAACATACAACCACATTCATTCATATAACACTGCTATAGGCAGCCCATTCCACAGGGGTCGGGATGCCGCGGCGGGCGTCCCTTATTTTCATTTGTGAAAGGTGGCAACCCTAATTGAGAAGCTCAGCTCACTCCCAGTCACTTGAACGTACGGCAATTTTATTAAGACACCTGGGACCTGTTTTAAGTTTTGAAATTGTCTCAACTCTGTCGCCCCCCACCCCCAAGAGGGCTCCCATAGTTAACAACCTCAGTCCAATCCTTCTTCAAAAGACACTTACTGATTTTATATTTTTAAAAAAACACAAAAAAAAAAACCTCTTACCTTCATGCCAGTTAATCTTTTGGCAAGGTACATGCCAGGATTTTGAATGCACTCCACTGTTATGACACAAATAAGAAGAGTTGCGATATTTATGCCGACATACAAGATAAACCGACAACACACATCGATAATGACAATTACCTAAAACACTCAAACCCAAACGAATCTCCCCGGAGAAGCTTTTCTCCAGAACTGGAATCACCATCTGTCCACTCTCCAGCTCAAGTCCCATCAGCACTGTCAGTAATTTACAAAGTCATCACACTGGAAACGCAATAGCAAGCCATCACGAAACAAAAGCCATCTGTTCGCATTTTGGACTTCACCTCTGTTAAGATGGTTTGAATCTCTTGAGGTGAGAATATCAATCCAAGGAGCCACGTCAGCTTTTTTTCCATTTAGTGATGCAGCGAGAGACTGCAAGAAAGTGTAATAAAAAAAATCATTTCTGCTTGACAGATTTAGGAAGACAATTTGCTTGGTTCAAAATGAAATAATTGCCACCTGGGTACAGGGATTTAGTGTAAAGCATATCAAACATTAAGTTTCATTTCAGTGTAATCAAATAGTTTTGCCTGATTACCATGCCTTTGATATGGCATGTTTGATTTACAAACTGTTAGTAACAAAAGCTGACAAAGTAACATTTAAAAAAAATACCTCAACGTCCCTTTGAACTAAACCTGCAACATCTTCTTTCTATTGGAGAGGAAAAACATTTTAAAACCTAGTTAAAATACATTAATTTAATGATATGCCCTGTTTTAAAGAAGCATTGCAAGTTCAGTTATGACTGTTGGTATAGAATCTGGAACCTCTTCAAATTGTTTTTTTACTTCTCCCAAATCTCGCTGAATCATCTTCAAACTTTCAGGTCTCGTCCTTGTCAGTGCCAGTATCCCATAGAATTTTAGGAACATTTTCAAACTCCCTTTCTAGGATTAATACCACTGATTCTGACTCTCTAGTAATTTATAATCGTAGAACAGGAGTAAAAAAAAAAAAAAAAAAAAAAAAAAATCTAATTAATGTTTTGGCTCTATTGCTTGCATGGTGCCATCTTTTGCGTTTATGTTCACTAAATATGAATAAAGGCCACGAGTAACCAAATTACATTAATAAGAGCCACTATAAGCTTAGCAAAGTCTCCACTGGTTTCTCCTTTCGCTTCCTTCTCCAGGTCCTTTTTATACACTGAAAATAAAAAAAAGCAGTAACACAATTTTGAGCTTAAAATATGGCTACATTTAATTTAATTTTGATTTAATGGCTACAATGCACAAAAAAGCAAGGGTTTTGCGCTTACTTTCTTTGTACGCAGAACTGATGTCCCGAAGCTCCTTACTTGATCTTGTACACAGAATCTCCAGTAGTGTTTCCTCGTCCGTGCCTAAACCCTACACAAACGTGGACAATCTATAGTTCCCAGGATTTGAACTGCAATGGTGTATACTTTTGTAAGACAGGCATAACAAAAACATAAACCGCCATGGCCTGCTGCAGGCGATGAGCCTCATGCTGCAGAGGAGGCATCATTAGTTCCAGCATGAGCGCCTCCAGATCTCCAGACAGAACCTTTTTCATGCCAGCTATCAGGTCCTGTATAAAAAAAAGCAAGCATTAAAAGTGATTCTGAATAAAAGACCGTTGGGCTTTGAGAAGTGCAATATTAAGTTTTATAAGGTTTTCAATTGATGATCAGATAATCTTGTCTGTTCGTCAGATTATGAGGTTGAATCTTTAACTGTGCTGGAAGGATGTAAAAAAAAAAAAAAAAAAAAAAAAATTAAAATGGAAATGGGACTTAACTTGAACCTTGCAGTACACCACAGGTAATATTAAGGGTACATTACAAGGACCAGAAAAACATCTTTGGACATTAAGATAAAAACCTTTCAAGCACATGACATACCTAGAGATAATACAAAAGGCTTTAAAGGGGACACATTATCGAAAATTTACTTTTTAATGGTTATATACAAATAGTTGGGTCTTTGGAATGCCTGCCCACCCATCAAAAGTGTGGATAAAACAACCTAGTAAATCTTCTGTTATCTGCCTGAGGAGGCCCTTCTGCACTTCCTCCCCTCCGTTACATAACACGGGGAGCAATTTACATAATAACTCACACAGGGTTTCTCTGACACGATACGCTAGGCTGGGTAAAAATCAATAATTTGGAAGAGTCTGACATGCTATCACACCCACATCCCCCACAGGTGTGACACCCCTGCTATTGTGTCTAAGTCAAAAGCGAAGCAGAGCTGCATTCAGTTTTGGTGTCTGCGCAGATTAGCATTAGCTAAGAGCGCTAGCTTCTCATAAGGGGCACATATTTGATTGCTCGGTGAAGTTGTCGACCGGGAGGCAATAGTTTGGTTGTGGGGGGTTGATGTGTTGATGGGCAATATATACTATACACACAATGTAGTGTATGAAATACTGCAAGCATTTTTAAAAATATTTTCTAAATGGGCACAGCACCCCCATCAACCTATCTCCTGGGTTCAATCAACCACTCAAACCGCTCCGCCATGTTAACATGGTGATTCAGCTATATGTAATTCAATTTAGTGGCAACTGAAACGCTACAACAGAAGAATGTGATGGTTCACTGTCAAATTACTTTAGTTTATACTGAACAGTTAAACTCCCTCTCTAAACAAAGGTGTGTTGAAGAGACATTCGAATAGTGTTTGATCAGCAAACAGTTCAAAGTTACAAATGAGCAAACGTCATCTCTGGTTTGTCTTTAGGAATACAGTGTTATTGTAACATGGAAGTACTTAAAAACGACACAGCGATGGACATATCTCCACGTAAATGTGTTTTTCCTTACCTGTTGTGTTGCCTCTTTAAATGTTTTGGCAATGGCCTGTCTCTGAGCATTGCTGCGATTTGTTAGGATTCTCACAAGTGTAGTTGCATCTATGGCGATAACACAATAGGGTTGGAAATATAGGCAGCAAAAGAACAGAAAAGAATGCACATGCCTCGCAAAGGATTTCATACAATACGAAAGTCTACTGCACGATTACCTTTCTTCTCCAGTGCCTCGTGGATCTGTTTTACATCTCTTTGTGGGTGGAAATTTGAGTAAGGTCGCACCGTTCCAAGGGTACCCCAACACATTGTCTATGTGAGAAACAAAGATCTGACCATGAATTCTGTCTGTTATAAGCCCAAACGTTAGAACGGAAAGGAACATGTTATTTATTCATCACAATCTAGTGCTCCAAACCAAGCCAGGAACAGCATCAAGCACTGCAGGTAAAACAAGTTTACATTCATTAAAAAGCCTTTTATTTATTTATTTTTTAAGGTCAGTTCTCAGGGTTCTGTACCAGAGGGTATTATGGGCAAGACACTTTAGTAATAATTAATAACAGCAGGCTACGAGGAGGTTTTACTGCATTTATAAGTGCCACCTGAAAAAAAACAAAAAAACAACTTGGAGCATTTGGCGGTGACAGAAAGAAGAAAGGTCAATGTGTACTTACGTGAGACTCAAAGTACTGCAGGTCCATTGCTTTAGTTCAAATGTCTAAAGACAAGTGAGTAAATTGAGGTAAATTAACCTATGCATACAAAAACATAACTTCACTGCAAATAAACAATTATAGAGAACAAGTAAACTTTGGGATAACAAATTTTTCCACCTGCGCTGTGGTCTGTTATGTAGAGGTGTGTAGTCAGTAGTGGACTACTTTTTCTTTTCTTTCTTTATTTTTTTCCAACCTTAAATTACCAGCCTTATCACACCCCGCCCCACCTCCTGCACTCATCTGGCCAACCAGATTAACATTGTAGATTGACAGATTATGGCAACCTAACTGTTTGAATTCCTTGCAATTGATATTACTAAATGACCATTACATATCTATTTTGGTTCAAACCTGGTCAGATCATATAATCACATTACTTGCCTGAGGGGAAAACATCCTCATAAAACTAATATTTTCTCACAGGATTTTTTGTTGTTGTTAGCAAAACCTGGAAAAAAGAACTACAGAGCTAAGTCCTCACATAACCATATGAAACCATAGAAGCATACTATTCTTCTTAGGGACTTTTAATATTTCCGAGGCAGACTCCATGTATCACCTGCAGAGGCAGAAATGAAATCCAACACCTTGGTGGTTATTACAAACAAAGCTGACAAGGGTCAGGTTATTTCCCAAGTTCACGTCTCTTATCTTCAACCTGAGAAACCAACGTATAAAATGCCTTTCATAAGTTTTCTAGTGTCTGTTATTTTGTTTTAAATGTCGAGGGTGTTTCAACAGGGAAGAGAAATACAGCATTTGATATATATATATATATATATATATACTGGATGAAGTGCAGGGTGGGGAGGATAGCTAATGTAAATATTTAAAGAGCTGCACAAGAAAAACAATGTTCAATAGAGTGGAAGAATGAGTTTCACAGTAGCATTTTTTCTTTATAAATAGTAGTACAAAACAACGACCACAACTTAGTTTTTTTGCTTTGACAATGTTTATATTTTATTAGCATTTTAAAACCACACCCTCTTTAATATATTATGACTTTAGTATCAAAGACCAACATACAGTTTATGCAGGTATCATTTACTTTCTCTCTCGCTCTATATATAAATTTCTTTCTAACAATTTCACAAAAATGACTACAAACAGATATTCGCATCCCACACACTGACATACAATATACTGCATAGAGAAGAGGAACACCCTAAACATTCAATACATTATAAAAATAGCTTTAAAATATCTTTGCATACCATACATTCTTTGGCGATTTTCATGAATGGTCCATTTTAAGCATTAGTTGACTGTATATTTAAATAAAAAAAATGGAGTGTGCGATTGTAAACGGCAAGCCTCAAAAAAGTGGGTCAGAGTTTTACCTCCACAAAATATGCGTGAATGAATCTTCCTATACTCTGTATAATACATAAAAAAATATAGAATATTGTTGGAGGAGCATTGTAACCTTATATGTTGTCTATATGATGACAATGAGTTATGGGTTAATTTAATAAGGCAGTTATGCACAGGATTGTTTCTGGTTCTAACAATTTGGGGCAATATCCTGATAATGTGATTGGAAACTTTGCCGAAGTGAGCAAGATGTCTGTGACGGCTTAATTAATCATTACAATCTCCCAATGTTGACTTAACCTCTCGTCACTCTCCGGCATAATCACCACATGCTCCTTGTCATAGCTTTGGCCACCTGAAATTACATTTAAAAAAAAAAAAAATGGTAACTAAAAAAAAATAATAATAAAAATAAAAAATGCAACTACGTAAACTTCCAAGTCATCTGTTCATACCTTTGACATCAATGACCATTCCAGGGAAAGTAATGCTGCGGAGTTGTCCTCTCATCTGGGCCGTCCAAGTCTGAGAAGGCTGCCGGGTCTCGCTCCATAAAACCAATTTGGCTGCTGGCTCAATATTGCCCATCACTTGAAGGCTCATGGTTGGGGAAAGCTACACACAACCAACCGCAAAATATTGGTGAAGGTCTACTCTCTACTTACTCAACATAACGGCATCACATTCTTTTTTTTAAAAAACATTATTTCAAGTGATATGTTGACGTGATTACCTTATTCTTGATTAGTCCATCCTGATAGAACCATATGTCACTCATGGGCTCCACATCTGGCGTGACCACCACCCGTCCAGATTTCATCTCCTCCACCCCACCCTGGATGGACATGTAGTGCTGGCTGTCTGTATTTCTGATGCGGAAAAAGTGGCGCTTCTGCAAAACATTACAACATTGTACTGTAAATACACAGAATACATTTTTGTCAGTAAAAAGCACATACAAAAGATCCCCTTTTGGTAAAACTGAGTCAAGAACTTCTTTTCACATTTTATTTTTCTATGGATATTTCTGTCAACAACATGTACAAGTGTGATAGTCAATATGTTAGGCGTAACTATTACTTGTGGACAGACCTGTCGGACTGGATACATTGAGCCAACAGTCTGCACAGAGCTGAACTTGGGCCAGTTAGTAATTTCGATGGGCTCCAAAAGGAACTGGCGCCCCCTATAGTGGCTGAACTCACATAGCACCCAGCTGGAAAAGAAAAAAAAGACAAAATGTTGTGATCAGATTATTGACGTTAGACATTAAAAGGTTTATCGGACCCGAAAGTTAAAATGTTGAATGATATCACATTTGTTATGTCAAACAAAATCAATGTTTCAACTTTATTTCAAATTATATTTTTTTTATCGCCATAAGTTAAATAACTTGTAAATACATGAATGTGAATGTTGCAAAATATCAGACTTTTTTTTTTTTAATTCAAAAATATGTTATAAGTTGGATGTAACAAAACTTCATACAATTTAAAAAAAAAGCTTTTTGCTCTGTCACCAAGCTTAGATTTTGATTTTTTTCTCTCTTTTTTTTAAACATTTAAACGTAACTGCTAAAATGTGATTGTTTTCATAAACCAGAGGTGAAGTGGCCCAACTCTTTCTTCCATTTTCTCTTTGTAGGCCTGTGTGGAAAAAGCTGTAACATCCCTGCCTTAAAGCACATTAGCTGTGCATACTGCTCCTTTCCTCAAACACATACACAGAAACTTACTAGCCACTGTTAACTCTGACTGAGAGAATGTGGTCATTGAAGCCCTCCGCCACCATGCTGACAAGCTCAGAGTCTGTTGTGATCTCCCTTCCCTCGAGACCTTCCAGCCCAAACAAGGAGATGGAGGGAACTGAGAAGCTCTGCACACAGCGAAAGATGGAGCTTAAGAGCCAGGCAAGAAAGGATCAAATGAATGTTTGTGTGTACATTTATCCCACCAGTGTCACAGCCTTGACGGAGCGGATGAAAGTGCTCGGTGTGCAGCCCATGCTTATTAATGTGCTATAGCGTCCTTCCGATAAGACATACATGGTCCCTGTGAAGTCTTTATTCTCATAGAGAACCCAGCTGAAAAATAGCCGATGATTTTCATTTTAGACATCACAGATATTGGGCACAAACTGATTCTTTCTTTCTGCACATAGTGATGGGTTTAAAATCTCTCACCTTCCTCCAACAATTCTGCAGGACTTGGTCTGGAATTCTTCTGTTATGGCATCCTGTTTATAGTTGAAAATAAGGCACTTTCCCTTGTATTCTGGCTCCGAGTACAATAGTATCTGAGAAAGGCAAATCGAGATGCAGGAAACGTGGTTGGATACAAACATGTATAGCGCAGATGTCAAACTGGTGGCCCGGGGGCCAGATCCGGCCCGCCACATCATTTTATGTGGCCCGTGAAAGCAAATCAAAATTGCTCATTGTGTTCTGGTGTAATACTATTGAGCCATTTGCAAGCAATTTTTGGTTACCAATCCCCCTTTGAAAAGAAATGTAATAGTTGAAAAACATGTTTTTATAGGCTTCTGATTTCAAAACTGGTTATTCATCAATGTGTTCCATATACTGTAGGTAATTACAGTATATGAGGTAATCTTTCATTGATATGGGTTCACAGTCATAGCGGCCTTCCGAGCGAAGTCATAACTACGATGTGGCCCGTGACAAAAATGAGTTTGACACCCCTGATGTATACTATCAGATTTGATGACGTTTGCATGCACAGGCTCAGTAACTCCTGTTTACAAACTAGGGATGGTAGTAACTAAGAGGCAAAAATGAAACAAAAATACTGTAACAATGATTACAACTATTTTCTTTTCATAAATGTATTTAAATGAACGGTGCAGCATAGAAAACTAAATTGAATATATTGTAACATACAAACATGATTACAAAATATGACCGCCCCAATATACATATATACAGTATTTCCACCAAATTAAGGCTCTTTTATTTAAGCAACAAAAGACATTTTCTAGAATTGTGTCCCAAAAGATTAACCCTCTTTTTATTCTGAGAGTAGTTTTCCAATTCCAATTCCATTGCTCAAAAAATATTTGACATTAAATGATAAAGCTGTATTGAATAGTTTCATCAAGTTTTTGTTTGTATTGTCATCAAACGTTAAGAACAAACTAATGTTTTATTTGTGGGGGTTTTTTCCCCTCAAGAAGCCATTAAACACAAGTTGAAAAACTAAAACCCTCACCTCATTCCTGGTCCTGTTACCATCAGTTGGAGCCTAAAAGCCAACCAAGTAAAACAAATCTTCATCACTGCACTACACTTTCATACAAAAGAAAATATATAATTTTCAGCTTCTCTGTGGCCTCACCAAACGAACTGGCTGCACAGAACAGATGCGAGTGTCACGGGAACCCCAGTCGGCACAATTACTATAGAAGCCTTTCTCCAAGATGTACTGGTTACCAGAAAAGTCCACATGGGAGTAGGCTACCCACCTGGTAGGTGGCAAGTCAACCGTTTTATTAAATGATCATTTTATGGTTGTTCTACAACACGAGTAGAGTACTTTTATTATCGACTTACACGCCACTGAATACTTGGATGGAACGGGTGTTAATCTTGTAGTCAAACAGCTCAACATCTGGAATGGCCTCGGTCACCTCGAAGGTGTTCTCCTCTTGGGCGGGGGCACCCTCCTCATCCTCCGGCTGCTCGAACATCACCATTAAGGGTTCGCTCAAGTCCTACAGAAACATAGGATGGACATCGATCAAATGTACTGTGTTCCCCTGCTGTTTGCCGCTGCGAGTAATTGACAGAGCTGTAGCGTGATCACGGCGTCAATTTTTTTCCTTTGTCCACAATTTTACAGTTGTAAAGTTGTGTAAGGTTCCAACTAAAGTATTTAGCTGTAAATGTATGTATTGTATGTTTGGAAAGCAGCTACATCATTACTAAAATCATTTACATTTCTTAACAAATAACCATTTTATATTCAAATCACACTCGTTTTCTTTTGTAACCCAACCCATGTATGCTGATATTAAGTTAAAGTTATGCGGAAGTTACATTCATTTAAGTACAGTATTTTAAAAAAAAATACATGTAAACGTGCATGCCTGTTGTTATGCTTTGCTTTTATTTGAACGTTTCCATTGCATTTTACAATTATATTGAAAAAAAAAAAATCACCTCTTTAGTTTGTTGTAGACTTCATATTCACAGTAAAATATTTTGCAGTCATAACTTGAGTCACTCTCAATGTTTATTCCATACGAAGCTACAGAAGGCATCTACATCATGCATGGTCCAGTGCTACTAATAGAAAAGTTTTTATAGAGCCCTGTGTTTGAATTTAAATTTTTTTTTTCAATTAATGTGTTTTATGCATGTATTTATTTTATTTAAATTGGCGATTGCATTTTTTAAGTGAAATGTTTTAATTTATTATGTTACTAAGTAAGTGTTTGCTTAAAGTTTACAATTCCTAAGAGGAAATAAACATTTAAATATACGTGCACTTTAAATGTAACATGACATATAGCATCAAAAATAAATATTTCAAAACTGTTAAAATGTAGTCTTAATAATTAGTGTATTTCTACTTCTTACTGAATTGATATCGGAGTAAAATAAAAATCAATATACAATCGAATCGAATTGCAACCCTAAAGAAAAGAGGATAGGTTCCCAAAGAGTCTGCAAATAAGCGAATGGCAAACTGCGAATATGCAGACTCTTACATAATCCCTTTCAATTGTAAGAGGACAGTTTCATCAAGGGTAACATCCGTAATATATCGTCATGGAAAACAATACAACCACCTTAAAGACTATTAAGATGAACTCATTAAACATTAAGACTCAACTAAACTTACAAAAAAATAAACATCCCTTCCAACTCACAGCTTGTAGGACCCTAACGGAGCGTAGCTCTGAGTTTGAGCCTCCCCAAACTCTCCAGTCGTGGTAATCGTCCTCCTCCAGCAGGTACTGGTTTCCTCGAAATCCCTCCTTCTCATAGCCCACCCAGCTACATCAACACACACACACACACGCACACACGCAGGTTAAAAATATGTAGAAATGTATTGTGATGATGATGATGATAATGAATGATTCACAATATGAGGCTCACAAACATTTTACAGCAGCACTCACATTCCTCCGTGCACTTTGAGGGAGCCCACACTGTACATGAAGGCACCCTGCTGCCTGTCTACTCGTGTCATGAAATCTTTCATGTTAGTGGTGAGGATCCTTGATTTGCCAGTGAAGTACGACCTTTCGTAAATCTCAATCTGCAGACAAATAGTGGAAAGTCACAGCGTGGTAAAGTTCTTTGGATCCCGTCTTTAAATTAAGGTCCTGTAAGTTCTGATGCTTTTATTTGTGTTGCTGGTGGATCTGTTTCTTTTCTGAGCTTCAATTTTAAGCCATTCGTCTTTCAACTTTGAGAGTTTAAACAACAATCCCATAGATGTGAACGACTATTTCTATGAATATGCCAAGGTTAAATGTATGCTTGATTAGCACATTTGTATTTATAATGGCACAGGTATGTAACGCTCCTATTTCATATAACAGCTTTGAAATCTAAATACAGAAATACAACACTACATATTCAATTCCTAATCAAAATAAACAAACAAAACAAAAAACGTATTTACTACACCTTCATAGAAAGTGAAGAAAAATGTTAGATTTTGTTGCATCAAGTCGATTGATTTGTGGCACCTTTGACTTGGTATTCCAGTCAAGAACAATAGGATTTGCTTACATTTCACAATTTTCCTGCATTTCTTGATTTTACCCCAGGAACAGGATTTTTTTTATATATATTTTTTTAATGTCACCCCACCAATTCCCAATTGAGATTAAAATTCAGGGATTGGGTTGGCCTCTCTGTAATGCTAATCTTGTTGGTCTGGAACCTACTGTACACACTGCTGTTATTCTGAACACAACTGTACACTTTTCTTGTGTTTCGCAACTGATCTACATCACTTTTGGGTGAATATTTATCTTTATTGAAGAAATATACTCTCTCTTTTTAAACATTTTAAAATAATTCCGACCTACAATGGGTGACATGGTACATGTTTAGGTCATATCACTAGCTAAGGGCATCTTCAGACAAAGTTCTAACACTGTACTCTATTTTTCTCCCTGGTTTACTGTAGTTGCATTTATACATTACATTTTACATATATTAATAATAGTACCAATCCCTAGAAATTCATAGCAGATGCAATAGTTGCTGTGCGAGTGCTTTGTTACCTTTGGTTCACTTATATTTTCCACTCTTGGTTCCCCCTTTGAGGAAAAAAAATGGAATGATAATTAGTGCTGACCATACTTTTTAAAATACATTTAAAACATATGTAGACTTGTATGTATGTGTCACTTACTACTTTGAGTGGATGCAATGATCCCACATATGGCTGTTCCACACCCCAGGATGCAGGATTGGAATATCCCCCGACCTCCAACACGCGCGGTACGCCCTCGAAGAACGGCTTTGCAAATACGAGCCACCTGTTTAAAATCATAAATTCAACTAAAATCATCACCCTGCAACACATGACTTCCATTATTGTACAAAATAGCCCATTGTCAATGCTCACAGCCCAGCATTAATGATAATAGAGTTAGCCTTGATGGGGAATCCAAAAATTCTAGCGTCTTCTGATGTATCTCTGAAGATGACCTTCTTGCCCTCAGCGTTCTCCTCTGGGAAGAGACTGATTTCAGGGACACTGTAGTCCTGTGGAGTGAGAGATTGGAATAGGAGATTAAGTCAATCACACACAGCATTAACCTCTTACTCAAAGTGGATATACAAAAGAATACCTTACTCAATATATGTTCAGTATTTAGGGAGCAGCTGAATATTCAAAATTACATTGTAAACACGCCAACTAGAATTTTTCAATCCATTATTCCAATACACTAAAGGCCGCTGGCGGCACGGTGGTATACTGGTTAGAGCGTCTGCCTCACAGTTCTGAGGACCGGGGTTCAATCCCCGGCCCCGCCTGTGCGGAGTTTGCATGTTCTCCCCGTGCCTGCGTGGGTTTTCTCCGGGCACTCCGGTTTCCTCCCACATCCCAAAAACATGCGTGGTAGGTTAATTGACAACTCTAAATTGCCCGTAGGTGTGAATGCGAGTGCGAATGGCTGTTTGTTTGTATGTGCCCTGCAATTGGCTGTCAACCATTTCAGGGTGTACCCCGCCTCCTGCCCGATGATAGCTGGGATAGGCTCCAGCACGCCCGCGCCCCGAGTGAGGAGAAGCGGCTAAGAAAACGGATGGATGGATGGATAAAGGCCGCTTTCAGTTCCCCAGCTCACCCGTGGAGAAGAGGTTCACCTCACCACTAGAGGTCAGTACATCCAACACATGAGCACCCAAAGACACACTGAACACCTGATTGCAGCATTTCTCATTTGCTAAATGGGTCTGTCTGAACCAAATGCTCAGGGCCCTGACACCATTAAATGAATTTGTCACCCTTTTGCTAGAACGTTAAGCACTTTTCACCCAGTTAGACACAACTTGCAAACATATTCTCACCCACTAAAACACATTTTGCACTGTGACGCGCTTGTGTTGTATAGTGGTAAACAAAGGTAGCAAAAGGGAAACTTAATGAATGCACAGGTGTAAGAAACCAATATTGAGCATTTCATGAAGCCCTTGTTGTTGAAGTTTCACAATGGATACAGAGGGAGAGGCAGAGTAAGAGGAGGCCAAGGAGGAAGAGGAGAGAGAGGATGTATCAGACAAAGAGCAATCATTTCACCCTAGTCAGGAAAAGCGGTACAGAAAAATGGATGGATGGATATGGGCAACTGCCATTGTTGTAGCATGTTCATGTCCACAGTTTGACAGTGAGGGAAGTGGGAGTGCAGATTTGCTGTCTTCAACATAGTTCGAATTATTTAATTCTACATAACAATATGGGAAAAAACATTTTCTGTTGCTTCATTGAATCAATATATCAAGTGTCGACATGTTATTGGAATCAACACATGTAGTAATGACCCAATGTAAATGATAAGTAGGGAAAACAATCACTGAAAATAAAATATCATTGCGATTTACTTCATGCATTACAGGTAGGTTACTATTTTAACTTATATACAGGTATTTTTTTAAAGATGTGGTTATTTGCAGCCATCAGTGTGTGAATGAGGATACTATATACTGTATATATGTTCAACAATATTTATGAGGTCAAAACAAAAAAAAGGGGGGGGGGGCGTGACTCTTCCTCTTACCCTGACTGCTCTTCGAACAGAACCAATGATGAACCCCCTGGCTGGTTTCGTTTTCATCTGTCCCTCGTTTGTTTCTCCATTCGTTTCACCCTCCTGCTCTTCAGCGACTTTCTGTCCATTCATCTGCTGCTCCCCCTCCTCCTCTGTTTTCTGAAAAGGGCAGGTGAGCTCGATATCTCCCTCATCTAGGGCGATCTTCTCTCCTTTAAAGTTGCGCTTCTCATACAGCACCCATCTAAAGAGGAGGCGGTGCCTGTCAGCTTCATATGAAAGTTCTTGACCCTAATTGATTTAGCAGAATAGACCTTCAGAGGTTACTTCGGTTTATCAGTGTGAACAATCTTTGCAAAACCTTCCACACTGTCAGTGTCAGTGCGTGTTTGTAGCTATCATGTGGGTGTGTTAACTATTTAAGGCATGTTTTATGTCTCCAGATAAGTGCTACAAAAAGTATTCCGACACAAGCTGAGCACACCCGGAAATAAGGGCTTAGTTAGACAAAATATCCACATAAGAAAGAGGGTGTGGACTTGACGTCTGCCTTTACTGATTTCCATTTTAACAGACAATGCAATTTGCATTTGGAATGAGGAAAAGATTGACAAGATAATGTTTGTTAGCTGATATACATAGAGACACACATCAGTGGTATTTATTTACATGCATAAGAAGTAATTCTATTTCTAAGTGTTTGTCTGTTTGGTCTCATTTTTGAAAATCATTTTATTGTCCAGTTTGTTTGCATTGCTTATTTCCAGCTCCTGGAAATGAAAAGAATGCTGTACACAGATATTCTACATACCCTCCTCTGAGCACCCTGATGGAGATAGTCTCCTGCAGCTCCCAAGACGTGGCGTCAACAACATCACTACGAAGCTCGATCCGCTGGCCACACATCCCTGGCCGGTCAAAAATATACATCTGCACAAAAAACACACAGCAATTACAATAACAGTTTTGCTACTTTTATGTTCAGAGGGTGAAATGCATGGCAGGATGTCAAAATGTCGACGTCCACTTTTGCAAATGTACAGTGCCTGTATACCTACGCTGCAAAAAGTCAAAATCTCATCAAGAATATTTGTCAAAACCAACATGGTTGCACTTAAAATCACACTTATCACCTAATAACATCACAAAATAACTTTTCACTTGTTTCAAATGCCACTGGAGGAAGTTTTTTTTTTTCTACTTCAAGTAAAAATGGGCTTGAAACAAATGAACATTTTCGAAAAACAAAGGACTTTTTATGTGACGGGTCTTATTTT
Source organism: Phycodurus eques (assembly GCF_024500275.1). Classification (NCBI taxonomy): domain Eukaryota; kingdom Metazoa; phylum Chordata; class Actinopteri; order Syngnathiformes; family Syngnathidae; genus Phycodurus; species Phycodurus eques. The sequence goes on along the minus strand of NC_084544.1, from coordinate 11,870,999 downwards.
AAGTGTAATCAGATCTGTTTTCACTAGAAATAAGACAACGTTTCTTGGTAAGATTTGAGGTTTTTGCAGTGTAGATATTAAAATATGTGCTATACCTTACTATCCCTTGAATACAAAGCACAACCTAAATCTATGACTGGGTTGGTAGGTTTTTTGTTTAATTACAAGACATTGTCATGGAGAGCTGTAGCAAATTCCTTAAACTGTTCAAAATAGAATCTATATCCCAGTATACGTAAATGTTCCCATAATTCCCTTTTGTAAATCAAATCAAATAAGCTATCAAAGTATGAAGTGATGTTTTGGGACAAGGATTGTTTTGTTTTTCAGTTTGAGTAGACTTTGCAAAGGCAAGATAACTCATTTGAGGTGGGGGGGGGGAATGAAGTTCCTGAATACTTTAAATGAGACTACGAAAATACTTTAAAAAAAAGTTTATATCTACTGCATAACTATGTCTGGTCCTCCCAAGTCAAATACCTTCCCTCCTTGGGCCCCATCACTTCAACGGACTGAAAATCTAAAAATCTTCATCGCATTTCTCCCACTTATGCCCCCCGCACTTCTTCTTTGTCTTAGCCAGTTATCCACTGGAGAACAAAACAGACAGGAGTGTATTTGACTGTTTCAATTCCACAGTAGAAGCTTTTTGAGTGATGGCACAAATTGGTTTGAGCTCAAGTTTAGCATCTCAAGCAGATTTCATCTTAAAATGTAGAGTGACTCACCTTTCCGGGACGAGGGTTGAGCTTTCCGTGTTCCTTTTCTTTCGTGAGCTATGGACAAAATATATATATATATTATTAAAATACATTTAAACATGGTCGATTATATCAACAACGATCAAGATAGCGCCCTCTTCTTGCGTGTAATTCACATTAAATCAAAGTGTAGATACATGAACATTTATTACTGTCAAGTACTCGAGTTCTAACCAACATGTGGTAATATGTGATCAGTTCGAAGGATTTTTCTTGTGCATCACAACAATACATGAAGGGGATGAAAGCAGAAAGAAAGGCTTGCTCTGCCTAGTAGTGAAGTTAGTACATTTCTCTTTCACCACCCCTTTATCACTTCAACTTACTCTAAGGTCAGCTACAAATAAATATATACAATTCCAATTATCAGTATTAATAACCGAGAACCTTGGGCACAGATATTAAACAAGCAGTATGATTCCCAAATATCCAATCCAACTTTAATGGTTAGGCACTTAAAAAGCACGCACAGTGTACCAAAGTGCTGCATGAAGCAACAAATACATAACAGAGAGAGAGGTTCACATAATACACAAAACATGGGGAAATTAAATAATAAAAGACACGCCGGCACGGTAGAAGACCGGTTAGCACATCTGCCTCACAGTTCTGTGGACCGGGGTTCAAATCCCGGCCCCTCCTGTGTGGCGTTTGCATGTTCTCCCCGTGCCTGCGTGGGTTTTCTCCAGGCACTCCGGTTTCCTCCAACATCCCAAAAAACATGCAGGATAGGTTAATTGAAGACTCTAGATTGCCCGTAGGTGTGAATGTGAGTGCGAATGGTTGCTTGTTTCTATGTGCCCTGCGATTGGCTGGCGGCCGGTTCAGGGTGTGCCCTGCCTTTCGCTTGACTATAGCTGGGATAGGCTCCAGCAGCCCGCGACCCAAGTCAGGATAAGCGGTAACGAAAAATGGATGGATGGAATAAAAGACACAAATGCCAGTCATAAAAAGAGCAATACAATAAGTAGGAATACAAATAAAGATAACATCAACATCTCACTGGGTATCAAAACGGGTAAAGAGGAGGCCTGTCAAATGTGCTGAGGCAGTTGGTTCCATAGTTTTGGAGCAGCAACAGCAAAGGCTCGCTCCCCCCTGAGCTTCAGTCTGACTTTTGGGACAGTCAGGAGCAGCTGGCAAGCTGACCTGAGAGAGTGAGTTGGCTCGTAAGGGTGACGAAGATGGGGGGGAAATGTGCTCAAATTTACATGTACCACTTAAAAGACGTGCAGCAGCATTCTGCAGACGACGAATGGCAGACGCGCTGACACCCACGAAGAGTCCATTACAGTAGTCTAGCCGGGTGGAATTTATTGCAGCGCTACTGTATTATCTTTGTATATTAGCTTTGTTAATAATTTATGTGTACTGAACGAAATGACGTATCACCCTATTGAAAAACTTCAATGGCATCAGTTTTAAAGGCGGAATTTGTTTCCTCTGCGCCCACTTTTTTGACAGACGAGTATTAATTAATCTGTACCTGTTTAACCTGATGCCTCAGTGTCATGCAAACTGATAATGAGTATGTTCACTGGCAGCACAGTGAAACAACAACGAATGAATGAAGTCACTGTACGGTTCACTGTTTAAACGCTGTCCCTCATACGTTTGTGGAATGTTGGGATACATCTAATGTGGTTACTTGTTAACACAAATGCTGATGTGCATTTTTGTGTGTGTCTTTTGGTTATCGGGTATCACTCAACTTATTCTGTGTGGGAGCTCTGAATTGAATTATGTATAAAGCCAGTGAATATGTTGCTTAACTTCAATTTTAGTTTTACAGAATTCTCTCTCTATGTCACAATTGTATCCAAAAGGTGTTAAGATCAAGCATTAAATATCATCATTTACTTTTTCCATTGTGCAATATGATATACTGTATATGACCTGTCATAGCTATTGGGCAGCAGGCATCAATCCCCAACAAATAATCCAAAACCAGATAATAAAAGTGGCATTCTTGCTGCATAGATAAACATCCATTCTTCTGTTTTCAATACTGCCTATCGTCATTAGGGTCACGGACGGGTGAGCTGGAGCAGATCCTCGCTGAATTTGGGCGAGAGGCGCGGTACACCCTGGACTAGTCCTCAAGGCACAAATAGACAAATAACCAGTCACACTCACAACTAAGGACAATTTAGAGTCTTTAATTAACCTAACATGCATGGTTTTGTTTTGTTTTTTGAATGTGGGACAAAGCCGCAGTACCTGGAGAAAACCAAAGCAGACTTCGAACCGCCAACCTCAAAACTGTGAGGCACTTTGATTATCATTACGGACGACCCATAGATAAACAACTGAAACAATAAAAAACAGTTAATAAAAGAATATTATTTCTTGTAAATGTGATTTGACCTATAGAAAGACAAATGGAACATTTTACTCATTCATGAAACAAAAACTTCAAGTTTCAAAGTTCACAAGTGCTTCGCTCTCTTTGCAGGTCATGAGACGCCTGGCATGGCTGAAATCACGGCTGTCATAAGTCAGTGATGAACAAAGTGTTGTCCAAGTACCACCAGTGCTACGCGGGCTCCCGTTCGTGGTACGCAAAAGAATCACCGAATTAAATGTTCAGACACTGCACCTTGTTACAGTGGTTTTAACTTTTTTCTTTAATTATTATTATTATTATTTTTTTTTAATTAAATCCAGTTAGAGTACATTTGTTAAGTAAAATCTGTTGTATTTGACATAATAAATAAAGAGTCTGGTTAAATGTCCCTTCAATAATAAAATAAACAGTGTCGTCAAAGCGCTCTTCCTTTTTTGAATATATTACTGTATTAAGTAATACAGCTGTACAGTGTAGTAGTGTACCACAACCTTTTGCCCACAGGCAATCTACAGTATACGTCCATGAAAAACTAACTGAAACAGACATTTCCTCCTGGCCTGGCCAAAAAATGCCTCATGTGTAAGTGGAATGTGCAATTTATCCACTGAACAAATCAAATGGAGAGAATCATCAAAGCAAATAGTTGATCCTTTTTGTCAGATGTCAAGTCAATTTCATCAAATATTCTAGAGAGAAAAACAAACACGAAAGGTGAGGTGTGGCCTCATGTCACAGACATAGATAGCTGAAATGGGTGTGGCGTGTGGGGACAACATTGCAGAGGGAAAGAAGAAGAGAAGTCATGCGCCTTCATGTCAGCTGTGTCACTGATGGTTTAAATGCACGAAGACGTTTGATATTGCAGCTTGCCAAAGCATTTAGAAGATTACGTTCTGCAGTCATTGACACAACACGTGTACTTTGTTCTTCCCGGTTTCCCAGCGTGCACCACTTCTCCTCCGTACACAAAGGAGGAGGATGAAGCGATAAATCACATCCTTGTTCATTCCTACTATACAGGAGCATATACAGGTATAGATAGACAAAAGTATTGCTTACAACTCCAGGCCTTGGGTGACAATGTTCATTTGAGTTCACCCAAAAGGGAAGGAATCATGTCCGTGTGGGCCAGTTAAGTTTTTCCACACCAAATTCAGCCAGCCATGCCTTTATAGACTTTGATTTGTGCTGGAACAGAACAGGGCCTTACCCAAACTGTTCAGACAAAGTTAAACTTTTAAGATTTAAAGACGAACTAAATCCCATAAATAAATATAATTTGGCTTACTACAGTTCATCCATCCATTTTCTGAGCCGCTTCTCCTCACGCGGGTCGCGGGCGTGCTGGAGCCTATCCCAGCTGTCATCGGGCAGGAGGCGGGGTACACCCTGAACTGGTTGCCAGCCAATCGCAGGGCACATACAAACAAACAACCATTCGCACTCACAGTCATGCCTACGGGCAATTTAGAGTCTCCAATTAATGCATGTTTTTGGGATGTGGGAGGAAACCGGCGTGCCCGGAGAAAACCCACGCAGGCACGGGGAGAACATGCAAACTCCACACAGACGGGGCCGGGGATTGAACCCGGGTCCTCAGAACTGTGAGACTGACGCTCTAACCAGTCGTCCACCGTGCCGCTGCATGTTGTTTCATTTATTAATATTTTGTATTCTGCACACGGGCCTAAGATCATTAGCTTATGTTTCCTCCATTTTATCTGTGGAGCATAGTATTGCAATAATTGTCCCACACTAAACTGCTGCCACTCTGCAGATACAGATGTTGTTTGCTCAACTTTTGCAAACATTGCTCTAAAAGTACCAGCGACAGCTGTGCAGTATCCCTTGTGACACGTACAGACCGAGCAGAAGCTGGCACTCCTTTCGTACAAATGCCATATTAAAAGTCTGATAAGAGAATCTGGTTTTGCCACTTTGTAACAGTTTCCCAACCGTTGCCCAGGGCTTTCTCACAACACAATTTGCATTCACAATATAAAAGTATTTAATATTTTACTGGCTATATGAAGAGTGAAACCAATAAAAAAATTTATCACATAAATCCTCAGCAAGATAAGAGAGAAAATGAGTGTGCGTGCGTGCCAATATGAACCATTTGAAGACGATGCCTAACAGCTTGCATGCAAGAACTCGTGAATACAAGTTTTAATGCACACACCTTTTCTTTAATCTTGTCATACTCAACAATTATTTTTCACTCCACTGCAAGTAATAGAAAATATACTTCCCATGATAACAACAAAATGAGATAATCTTTGATGCACAACAGTAGTTATTTAATGCACTCAATGCATTGGGTGTAATTGGAATTTGGACTTTAATATGTGGTGGTATTCAGATGACAACGTGGTGTGAATGGTGCACGTTACAGTGGGGCTTATGTGGGTATGCGAATTCAAGACAAAAGGCTTTGTGGATGTTTGCACACACAATCCACATATGATGTCACCTTGCTCACCTACTACCAACCTATTGTGAGTTTCTTCTATTACGACTGCAATGGCAACACGCTGCCCAAAGGATGATTGGTATGCAGCACACACCTGCTCAAAATGCAGCGTTGATGACACAAAAACAAAATGTTACTGTGTATTAGTTGACCTTTTGTCTTGGTGTGCAGACAACCACTATTAAGCCTTTGTCCAAGGATTCAATATTTTTAAAGTATCGATCTACTGTAGATTACAAATCACGTAATGAGGTCAGTGAGTTAGCATGTCAAACAAACATGACTGAGTCACTGCGAATACATCGTAATACTCACGTAAGCATCAGGGAAGGCTCTGTATTTTACATTCCTCTCTGGCTCAGTTTTCTGGACTTGAGACCCTCTGAGCAGGTTGTTGTTGATCAGCAAATTCTGTTGGGTTCCTGCTGAAATGGAATCATGACTGAAGCTCCTCTGCAGAACAGGGGTACTGAGTGTACTTGTACCAGTCCCCTGGCTCACTGTCTGGCCAAACTCTGAGTAGAAGGAGGACTCTGTTGTAGGGAACAGTCGGTAATTCTCCAAAGAACTGGTGGGGCTGAGAAGGCGAGAGGGGCTGCTACTGGAGGCTGACGAGGTGATGTTTTGTAGCGGGAGAAGACTCTTGGGAGTACTGAGGTCATCAGCTCCGGTTGAGAAGCTTGACGAGGAGGGCGAAGAGTTCCGGAGAAAAGATAAACGTTCAAAGCGAGATGTTGAGTCTGTCGTGGTGTTGACTTCGCTGAGCTCCTTTAAAATATTGGAAGAGCCCAAATCTGGTAGCGAACCGCTGCGGAACACCGAGCGATGGATCTTGTCGTTTTCCTGCCTTTGATCCAAGGTGGAGGGCCTGTAACTTCCGAAGATGACGCTGTTTTCCAGACGGGAGTTTGTGGACGACTGCTGTGTTCCGTTTCCATTGAGCGATTTATGTTCATCTGAAGAATCGAAGGATTTCCTCATGAGAATGCTGCTGGTAGCAGATACTCTGAGGGGCATGTCGCTTGCTCCAGGCTGCTCCTGCTGGTAATTAGTAAAAAAATTGAACAATAATAAACAACGGTTTAGAGGTGCAACAATTAATTAATTAATTAATTAATTGACAATTATGCAATTATCAAATCAATCGACAATTATTTTGACAATCGATTAATCATTTAAAGAACTTAAAATTGTTCAAATCCCTGCAGTTTCCGCCTCTCAACAGTAAATGTTCTCAGATTTCTGTCGTCCTCCAAGAAAGAAGACTGATTATCTTTGTTAAATCAAAATAAGGCAATTGCAACCATCTGCAATGATCAACCTTTTCTGACCTCTTACCGACCAAACCAGTAACTGCATCATAATCCGTTTTTGTTTGTACATTTCCTGCACTGTTAATTTGAACTGATGTCCAGTTTATGAGTAAAGGGATAGAAATAAAACGTTTTTATCCCATTCGTCGATTAATCAAAAACATTAACGATAAATGAAGCGATTATTAAAATAATTGTTCGTTTCAATAGATATTTTGACAGTGCATGATTATGTTGAAGCACTAGATATGATTATGACAGTGCATTTAATAAACTGTCAGGCTAGTCAAATACAATACTGCTTACACCCAATATAAAAATGTAATACCTTCTTCATTAACTCCAAGGGTGAGCGTGTGTCTCTGGTGAGGTTTCTCTTCAAGCCCAGATCAGTAGGTAGTGTAAAAACTCCATTTTGGGCCTCAGCAGCGCTAGCCTCCATCCTCTTTGTAGGACTTAAGACGTCAGCAGTGATGAGGCTAGGGGCATCTTCAACAATAGGGGCCAAGGCGGAGGCGGGGGCCGGGGCCAGCCCGCGCAAACCGATGCTTCTCGGCCTTAATGAGGGCCCCATGTTCTTCAGGGTATCCTTCAGGTTGTCCATCTCGAACTGGTCAGGCGAGGCCGGGGGTGAGGAGGCGGGAGCCGCTAGGTCGTCGAGCTCCACGAGCGTGGCCTTAAACACTCCGGTAAAACAGGATGCGTCTGTGAAGTCTGAAACAGAAGGTGGTTGTGAGTGCCAGCGTGACTTAATTCTCTCTGCCTCTCCCTCCCACCATCCCTCTCTTTCATCTGAAGGTGGAGCAGATATCTCCCAAAAAGGCTCCTCCCAACTAACCTGTTGGCGAGCTTCCCAGCTCGCTTTGGCTGTTGTAGCTGTACGACGTGGCCTCAGGGAGAAAAGGGGTGGAGTAAGTGCTAGAGGAGGTGTCATATAGTCTGTAACCCGGACTATCAGAAAATAATGGCTCCTCTTTAGGCATAAATCTGGATGCACCATCGAATGAGTGCGTCCAGCTATGGTCTGTGGAAAGGGTCATTCCATTTGACTCCATTCTGCTGAAATCCACTGCATCCTGTTGGGTCGCATTGTCAGTCGGATGCACCAGGGATACTTTACGGAATCGGTATCTTGATTCATCCAGATTAACCGGAGGCGAATTTTTCATGGAGAGGGTGGTGCTCAGGCTGCTGTAGCCTGGATTCATTTTGTCATCTGATTCTTGGTCAGCGTTTGTCTTGGGATAGTTTACATTAAAGGCTTCAGAGGCTACTGTGGAAGACCTGGAAGAAACAAATAATGAAAAAAAATGAAAATGAGTCAAACATTGATTTCATGAATTTAATTATAGTATCTCCTACATGATGTAATGTACAGGGTTCGGTTATTTTAAAAAGACCACAAAAAAAAAAACATCTGAAGAACTACACATATCTTGTGGGTGGTGCAGCTTGTATTAGTAATGAAATATATATAACGCATGACAGTGATACAAAGTGGATTTGGAATAAGTTGAAATTGGACACAGTCATAGCTAAAACAGTGTTTTTCTTTTTTTGGGGGGGAGGATACAAAGCTCATGTATTCTTTTGATTTTCACTCGTCAATTTGCAGTGACTAAATTATCTAAGACTTACATAAATGTGTTTGCCTAATCTTATAAACTACAAAAACATAAGATAAAGAAAATGTACAACCTGAACTGTTACCAACAAATGCGTGTATTTTCACAGGTATGAATGATCTCAAATGTTAACTGGACCTTTTGTACAGGGTTGAAAGAAATATGTACATACATACATACATATTTGGTACGTCATTCAGTTTTGAAATAGTTCTGCAGCCAGAAACTTTGATGAAGTGTTGAAATGTTGGGCATTGTTTTGTTTTCAGTAACAGGTTGCGGAAGGACCGTTCAAGAATGTGTGCGATGACCAACTATTCCAATGCAGAGATTTAGTGCCTCTAGCTATTTGCAACAATTACTACAGTGTGTTTACATTGATTGCCGTAACCTTTTCCCCTAAGATCTACCAGAGGATAATATTTCAATGAAGGTGTCTACACAAGTCGATTACAGAAAGGTCCATTCAAAATCTCGTTTTCATAATACATGTTACTGTATAGCGATATCAAACCAAAATATGATTATATAATGTCCACCGCTGTTTGTCAGAAGGATTACAAAAAAAATACTGAACCAAATTTCACGAGACTTTGTGGAAATCAGGTCTGGGTCAATGAAGAAACCATGCATGGTACTTTTTGGGTGGGTCAGGGTAAAAATAATGCAATAATAGATTTAAAATGTGCACGTCAACAGTGCAATAGTGTTACCAAAATCAAAAAACTGCATAAGCCTTTTGTAAGCCGGTCTCGCCTGTGTGGAGTTTGCACGTTCCCCCCATGTCTGCGTGGATTTTCTCCGGGTACTCCGGTTTCCTCCCAGATCCCAAAAACATGCGTGGTAGGTTGATTGAAGACTCTAAATTGCCCGTAGGTGTGTATGTCAGTGTGAAAGGTTGTTTGTTTATATGTGCTCTGCAATTGGCTGGCGACCAGTTCGCGGTGTACGCCGCCTCTCGTCTGAAGATAGCTGGGATAGACTCCAGCATGCCCGCGACCCTCGTGAGCGTAAGCGGTAAGGAAAATGGATGGATGGAAGAAACCTCATGCCGCAACTCTACACAGCTGAATAAGCATTTAATTCAAATATGGTCCATTAGTAAACAACTGATTGCCACATCTTAGTTAACCCCTCCTGATGGTTATTAGAAGTGAGTGCACTTTTAACGACCAGACCTACTGTATGCTCAAGGGTATGATCAAACTAATGGTAGTGATCTTAAACCTCCACTTGGTCATAACTGCAACATCCAAGCAATGCTGTGTGTGACTCAAAATGATTTAGGGAGACAGCTAAGCAGATGTAAGAAAATCAAACAACATCATCCATCCATCCATCCATCCATTTTCTGAGCCGCTTCTCCTCACAAGGGTCACAGGAGTGCTGGAGCCTATCTCAGCTATCAAGGCGGAGGCGGGTTACACCCTGAACTGGTTGCCAGCCAATCGCATGGCACATAGAAACAAACAACCATTCGCACTCACATTCACACCTACGGGCAATTTAGAGTCTTCCATTTCATTAAACTAAATTGATGAAGAAGCATACAACAACACTCGTCATTTTAATTATTTTTTTTTTTGCATGATTATTTTAACTTGATGGGGTTCTTTTGCTGTTTAACAGCACAATAAACTATTAATTCTACTCTCAGAACTCCCAACTCTGTGGACTCATCCTGCAATGTCACCAAATGAAATTATATATATATTTTATTTAAAAAAAAAAAAAAAAATCTTAGTTTGCTATATTTGCTGTGTTAATCTTATGGGTTTTTTTGTGTTTTTTTTCTTACTTTACTGTATTAGTACTTTCTCTTCTTGGCCACAGCATTATATAGACCTGCACAGTGTAATGCAATCTAATACAAGAGCTTCATCAAAAATTTACAAGCTTGGCAAATGACTAGGAAGACCTCAGTATGTGATGCAATTCAGTGATACACCACTACAAACTGCAGCCGGCAGAATTAACATGTTGTCATTTTTGTTTTTTTACTGTGTCTATAGAAAATGAACATGCATCATAAATCTGACTTTGCAATAATAATTACTGTAATTTTTCACATAGATTGCATTAGCTCATGCATGTGTACTGAATAAATAGTCCGGTGAGTGGATGAAGAAAAGCCATATTAAATGGGCTATTTATCAAATCTCGATAATAAACTTTCTTGCAAATTCAAAACACTAACTCATCAACAGAACAAACCAAAACCAGTTTAAAGAGTTTACCAGGATGCCTTTGTCAGGTCAAGGTGTGGCTTGACACATGGGAAGGAATTCTCTGAGAAGTTGTCATTCCACTCATGACTAAGGTATGCTGGTACAAAACGTTGGGATAAAGTACAGAGGTGAAATTTGGACTAAAGAACCACAGCTGAGTGAAGACAAGAAACAAATCTATTGGTGACAGATCATGGAATTCAAGTCAGTGACAGAATTCCAAAAATTCCACACGAAGGTCTCTGATAAGGACGAGGTAGTGAACTCAAAAAGTGAAATTCAATTTCCTACTGTTTCATGGCAATCAAACTGCACTCATTACACTAAGAGGTTATTGACACAAGCAATACTAAGAAGGTTTTTTGATATTTTGCTTCTCTCATGTAACTAACTAAGCAAAATAAAAGAATGTCTGTGAAGAGTATGCAGAAAAAAATAGATTTATCATCTTTTAAAGGAATAATGTCTGTTAAATTTGATTTATATGTGAGCAGCAAGCTGAAACATAGTTAGCAAGCCTCTGGGTCTGCATCTCATCAATGACGTCTCTGTGTCGCGTTGCATGAGTTTTCTCCAGATTCAGTACTTTGGTTTCCTCTCGGATTCCCGAAGAATAGGCGAATTGCGCATATTGGAGGTGTGAATGGAAGTCTGAATTGTTGTTTGTCTATAATATGTTCCCTGTGATCAGTCCAGGGTGCACCACACCTCTCGCCCAAAGCTATCTGTAATAGGCTCAAACTGGATGGAAGGATCTCACTGTGTCATAACTGTGTTTAATGCTGTGGTCTGTGAGTATAAGTCCTCATTTTAACCTCATGACTCTGCGACGGGTGAAACCCGTGTGGTGTGTTAGCTAGGGCGGGATATCATACTTTTCTTTTTTAAAATTTATATCTACATAATTGTTTTACAATTTCACATTTCAGGTGTTATTTTCATCTTCTGACAAACCTTAAGCATTTATTTCTGCTGGTTGTGAATCTATGAACTCACTTGAGTGCAAAGTCAAGTATTTGCTGACATCATGTGGTACTAAAAATGAAGTACAATTGCATCTCACCCCAATAGTTACTTGTAAGCAGTGGTGGGAGGTAACAAAGTACAAATACTTTGTTAGTGTCCTCAATTAGACTTTTAATTAACTCTTTCATTACTTAAGTACTTTCTATTCCTTACTACAAGTCAGTCAAAACTTTTTTTAAACACCTTTTTCTTTTTTAACATGCTCAGATGACGTCCCAAAAACAAACAAAAAAAATAAATAGCGAGTGGTTAAGTCAACAAGAGTTGAGATTTTGATTTGTTGATTGAGATTTTGGGGACAGAGAAAAACAGGGACAGCTGTGACATGGAGGAATGTGAACCGGGAGCATTTAACGACGACACAACAGATTTGATGAAATGAGATATTCCCCATCCAATGCCTTATTTAAGCTGATTGCTTGACAGTGTCAGGTCCAAGAATAATTTGTGGCGAATAGGTTGTGTCTTGTGCCAGGCCTAAAAACCACACGCTTTCTGACCTATGAAAATTCGCCGTCTAATCTGAAAAACACACATATAGGTAAATTGTAGTTTTTCAGTTGACCTGACCTGTTGTCAGTTAAGTTCTGATTAACCTGTCAGAAATTATCTTCCTACAAAGTTATCTAGTGGTTTATGTCCCCCACCACCCACCCAGTACGAGCACTGTACAAGAACATAAAAGAGGGAAACTATATTGTGTGCAGTTTTTTGTTGTTGTGCCAAGTTATCAAAACAGATATAGATATTTGACAGCAAAAACAAATTTTTATTTTTGCACTTAAGTACATTTCAGAGTCTGTACTTTATTTTTCCCTCACCTGACAGGACAAGCCAAAAGTCATGAGTAAAGGAGTTGTCTTTATTTTATTATATTATATATATATATATATATATATATATATATATATATATATATATATATATATACACACACACACACACACACACACACACACACACACACACACACACACTTTCCAATCGCAGGGCACATAGAAACAAACAACCATTCACACACACATTCACACTTACGGGCAATTTAGAGTCTTCAGTACCCGGAGAAAACCCACGCTGGCACGGGGAGAACATGCCAACTCCACACAGGCAAGGCCACATTTGAAACTGGGTCCTCAGAACCGAGAGGCAGATGTGCTAACCAGTTGGACACCGTGCCACCCACAGTAAGGTTTTGAAATATCCATCCATCCATCCATTCATCCATTTTCTGAGCCGCTTCTCCTCACTAGGGTCGCGGGCGTGCTGGAGCCTATCCCAACTATCATCGGGCAGGAGGCGGGCTACAACCTGAACTGGTTGCCAGCCAATCACAGGGCACATACAAACAAACAACCATTCGCACTCACATTCACACCTACGGGCAATTTAGAGTCGTCAATGAGCCTACCACGCATGTCTTTGGGATGTGGGAGGAAACCGCAGTGCCCGAAGAAAACCCACGAAGGCATGGGGAGAACATGCAAACTCCACACAGGCGGGGCCGGGGCTTGAACCCGGGTTCTCGGAACTGTGAGGCTGACGCTCTAACCAGTCGGCCATATTAAATCTTAATCTCTAAATCATGTGCCACTAATTCTGGAAAAATCGACAGGAAAGATCCATGTTCTCCATTTTCAACTGTTGACACTACACACAAAACAAAAATTATAAACTAACAAGACATGCACACAAAAACTACTCTACTACTTTTGCTTGCAACATCCCAAAAAGCTACAATTGTTTTAGTGACTTTAGACACGTTTGAAAAAAAGGGCAGCTTTATATATCAAAAAATGACACTCAACATCATGTAGAAAACTTCGGTAACTAAAAGGGTGATGGGATCGGTGAGGTTGTGTGTTGTATGTTTACAAGTGTGTGCGTGTGAGGCATCAAACATGGTCCTTTACATTTTTGAAAACAGCATGGCAACATATTCACTGCATTTAAGAAAGACTGCAAAAAGCATAACATAGTTCAAGTGTCATGAAAATAAAATCCATCTTCATAGATCACCTGTCATCATTCACAGCAAAATTAAGACGCGTCAAAAATCTCATTACGTTAGCAAAAGTGAAAAAAGAAACATCCAGAATCTCCACCTTAATAAGAATTAACAGCCAATTTACCAGCTTCGTTGCTCAGCCAATGTCCCTACATTAAGATCGTCGGTAGTCGCTTCTGTGCAATCACGTTGACGTTTATTCTGCAATTCAAACGTAACCTCCATGGCACAGATAAAATGTAAAATCAATACCAACCCATATTGTGCATCATGTTGTGCTTACCATACTACAGTACATGTGCACATTTTAATGCAAATTCTGTTCTGAGCCATTATGGTTGGGGCATAAACTGTTCAAACTCCACAGATTAAAACAGTATATACTTTCCTTTTATGACAGGAAACATTGACACATTCATGAGCCTTATCAAGTAACTCCACTGTAAGCTGAGAAAATAGGCCACACATGGCTAGTTGTCTTGGCTCTACCTGTACAGTATATCTTTTTACGTCGACAGGGAATCTTTGCAGCTGGAAGATTTCCCCTTAGGCTACATGTTGTAGACCCAAAAACATTCTAAATTCATACAAATTCAGTTTAACTTTTACAACAAGGTCTCATTCACACACATTTGACGACCACTAACTGCATCCCAAGACAATTTATCAATATTTTCCAGACTTGCCCGGTTATGACAATAAGTTTATTGTTTTCTTTGGCACTTACCGCTGTTTAAGAGCAGCTTTGACTTCTGGGAGCCGCTCCTGTCTCCGAAAGAGTTCCTTTGTGGCGTCGTTATGAAGATGGTGTGTGTCTGCTTTAAGGTCTGGCAGCTCAACTGCCACCTGCTCTTGCTGTGCGCCGTTTCCTGCGTTCTCAGCAATTGTATCCACCCACTCAGTCTGCTGCGGAAGCCTATTGTGTTCAATTGTAGTGGAATTTGATTGCAGCTCAGCGTTGTCCGTTAAGAGGCGTGTGGCCGCGTCGGCTACACCAAAGCTCTCTGTATTGCCACATTTTGTCGTTTTGCTTTTTGTATCTGCATGCTCCGGGCTCTCTTCTCCTATTGGGTATGCAATCGGTAAAAGTTTCTCTTCTGCCTCTCTAACTTCACGTGTGCTCAGGTCTTCATCTTCCAGTCTTGTGTTGTTCTGAAGCAAATATTTGGGACTTTGCGCATCTCCATCTTGCAGATAGTATATTTCATGACTTAAGAGCCCTTCATTAAGGTGCCTTGCTGTTTCATTGACATTGATCCAGGTTTCATCAGTCCCCTCCCCCTGCCTGTTACTGGAGGGTGCAGCAAACTCGCATACCAGCGGTGTATTCACCTGCAGAACCGGTGTGACCAGAAACTCCTCTTCTTTTATCTGTGGCAGTACCTTGGTGACACAATCTCTCTCCTCAATACTTCCATCTTCAACTTTAAGAAACTCAGTTCTGCCAATTACCAGCCCTTGAAATTCTTCTCTCCGACGTCTTAATAATTGTTGCATATCATCTTGGAGATAAATACGCTCTTGCAATTCGTTGTTGGCTATTTTGCTTCCCTCAATCGCCGTATTAACAAGCTCAAAATGTTCTATTTTCTTGATTTTATCTTTTTTTAGTGAAAACCTCTGGAAGTTGGTGACCTCAGAGGGACCCACCAAACTTTCGTCTTCCATCTTGTCCATAATGTGTGTCTGCTCGTCCAAACTATCCATGTTGTCCTCCTCTGCGCTGAAATAGATGTCCATGGTGCTCCCATCATCTGATCCTACGTTCAGATACACTGGGCTACATGGCATGGGAAAAGGCTCTGTGAGTCCAGGAGGAGGAAAAGAACCAAACTCTTTATCTACTGCATTCATTTTTATCTTCAGACCTATGTCTGCAGTCATTTCATTTGGTTTAGAAGAGGAAAGCCCAGAATCACCATTCTTCCCGTCAGCAACTACCTCTTTTACTAGGATCACCCTCTGTTTGGAGTCTGTAACCTGAGTGTCCATCCCTAGGGATGTGACATAGTCAGAAAGAGGAGGGGCAGAGTTTGAAGCTAGAGGGATTGAAGAGAGTGTCTTTTCATAAAGACTGAGGCTGTTGCCTCCGTCGACGCGGACTGAATAAGGACTCTCATCAGGTTGTTCAGAATAAGAATAGGTAGAGGAATGGGAAGAGGAAGGTAGATACCTGCCGGGGATCTCAGAATTTATTCGAGCCTCAGAAGAAGTAGGAGTATTGTAAGAGTAAAACCTCTGGTGGGAGGGCAGGTCATTGTGAGCACTGAAAGAATCATTTCTACTGGTGACACTTGTTGTTCGACGGGAGTAAATAACATCTGTTTCTTTCTGAAAATATGTGGAGGTTTCAACCATGAGAGGTTCGGATTTGGTAACATTTCTTGTCTCAGGGGAGATGTCAGCACGACTTGTTGGAAGTGAAGACAGAATTTCAGAGGTGAAACTCCGGGGAAATAACGACTCATACAAAGCAACATAAACGACATCTTGATTGACAGGGGGATCTATCTTTTGATTGCTAATAGACAATCTTTTTGTGGCATTTTCTGCAGTTTCAGGAATGGATCGTTCAGTGTGAAGAAATACGACCTCTTGTTGGGCTTCAGCAGATTCTGTGTAAGGAACTGGCTCAAGAAGCAAAGTAGCATTAGCGTCATCATAAGTCAAGGAAGGTTCACCATTTGGAGATCGACCATCAAGTGTGTCTAGGACATGGGATAGCGGCACACTTCTGGGCTGTCTGATCAAGATGTCGGCATCAGACTGCTGGAAAACATCATGATCCTCAATGTGTGTCACGGCCAAGTTGCCATCAACTACTTTATCTGGAAGTTGTTCTGAAGCATCCAGCAAAGGTAGCTGGTTCGGCTGAGAGGCTGTCTCTGCAGCGGAAGAAGCAGTAGTCGTCCACACAGATGTATGGATTGATGTAGGATTGCTTTCGGATTGGTTTTCACCCACGGGAATGGTTTCTTTCTCCTCTGATTGAACGCGATCATATTGCTCCAAATCAGGAATGTTTGCAGTTGGTGAGTTTTGACCTTCATGGTGCAAAAGAAGGTCTGAGTGATTTGTTAGATGTTCCTGAGGTCCTGGTTTGGCGGTATGAGTGACAGGGGTTTGTTGTGAGAGTGCAAAGTATGATTCTAACAGTTTTGAATGTATAGAGGGAGGAGAAGGGATGTCAAAGTTATCGCTGGTGTCGAGCGCTGGCTGAGACACGCTGAGCATTGCTTTTCTGCTGCCCTGATCATCCACCATCTGTTTGAAGTCTGCATGTTTCTATGAAAAGATCACAAAATAATCTAGTGACTAACTGTGCATTTCATTAATACGACAAAATTTTATTTATTTTTTTTACTTTTGGGCTCACTATCAGTGCTTCCTGATTGCTATGAACACATTCACTGAAGAGAAAACATCTAACTAGTCACTAATCTGTAAACAGGTTTTACTTTTTTACCATGTAGTATGTAGTACAATTCAATATGGTACAGAAATGATTGTTTCCTTCGGGAAAAGAGAACCACATTTTGGATGACTGAACAGTAACTTATGTGTGGCAACAGGAATGGAATGGAAAGAGCACCAAATGTGATTTTAATAAACAAAACTGTTTCTTCTACTTGTAACAAACAGTCATATGTTAAAAGGAGGGAACACTGAATGCTGAATTGGTTTCTTTTTTTTACTGGGCTAAATCCATGTTCTCGGTTGAATTCATTGACCTGCTATACCGTGTTACACTGGAATAATGTGACACGGGGGTTGGGAAAATAATCGATTCTTAGATGGATGGCATATCACCATGTAGATGTAAACAATTCTGATAACGATTTGGTAATTTGCACCAAAAGGGACATTGGGTCTGGGTCTCTGAATTCCCGGGGGGCCACTAAATAATTTGCAATTCAATAATAAAAGACATCTTGCAATCCCAATGAATATTTAAATAATAATAAAAGATTTTCAAACTCAATTCAAGATGCACTGGGTTTAATCGGCAATAAAATTGAAACGCAGTCCTCTGAATTGTAATCGATTCAAATTGTGAGTTGGCCAGTGATTCCTGCTGCTCTGTATACTGTAACTATATTGCATAGTTGATGCAGCTATTGCAATTATTTTGGCTTCCTCTTCTAAAAACTGTTCCACTTAGAGAAAACATAACTTGGGAAAAATTCTAATTCTCTTTAATCAATTACTACTCAAATACAGATTTAGTTTTCAGAGGAATCTGATGCTGCAAAATTTATTTTACCTCCTGCTGCTCTTCAATGTCAGATCTATGGAGACCAAAGGTGCTTCTTGATAGATTATTTTCCTTCTTCTTTTTCTTCTTTTTAAAAAGACCAAAGGAAAATGTAGCAAATTTGTTGGGCTTCTGGAGATCTGTCTCAGAGTAGCTCAATTCTTGGGCCTGGGGAGGAGAAGCAGACAGTCAGAATACATAAATGGCAAATTCTAGCAAAGTTTGTAAAAGTGACATGGTCCGAACATCCATACCCATCTCCTTATCTTGTGGGTTGTTGTTTGTTTACAATCTCATTGTTACCGTGTTACAGGTTGAATAAAAGACCAATAAATATGATCACATCACTTGAAAGAAGGCTGTGCAATAGTTGTGAAATGCAGTCCTTATGTACTGTAAATGTTTATTATAGAAATAAATAAAAATTGTTTATCTGAATTACTATCTGAATTACCATCCACAGAAAGATTTATTTTGCCTCTCTTATGTAGCTAAATAAGATAATTGTTAGAATACTGATGCAGTTCTCAAACTGAATCTCACATGATTGACATACATTATTGAAAAACTACATATGATATGCTTTACTTCCTAAAATAATTTCCTCACAGAACCAAACATCTAAAATATTAAACACTTTCCTTAGCCAATCTTACCTTATTTTTTATTTCATTTTTCAGTTTGTTTACATGAATTTGAAGTATGGAAATTTCAAATGGCAAACGTATATGTGCTTCTTGTTTGAATCCCTTGTCAGGGGATTCATTGAAAAACTTTAAAACAAGACTTCCTTCAAAGCTAAATAAATCTATTCAAGCACAGCTTTGAGCTCCTATTAGACTTTACACAAGTAAAGAAGCTGACACCATGTCTTCATTCCAAGCATTACAACTGCTCCACCCTAAACAAAGATTAAAGAACATGATCTGCTAAAACCAGTATCAGTTCATTAAAGTACTGGGTTGGTAACATTTATATATTTAAAAAAAAAAAAGGGGGCGACACGTTCAGAGCCTGCCGGAACCATTGCACCGACCCTGAAATGATAGCGGAAGGTAAAGTACTTATTGCAATATAAGCAGTGCCATTGACTCAGAACGTGTCCTGGCTCAGTCACACTTGTTCCATTTAATTTCTCTTTTATTTTTAATTACTGACAAACAATAAACTGTTATTTTCAGGTAGGGAAGTGACACAGGCGACACTGCACGTGTATAAATGTTGCCAGGAGGAGAAAGTGTACTGAGAAGACAGATTAAGCTAATTTTCTGAGAATTGCATGTCTGAAACTGAAGTTAATGTTTTGGGGAAATGATGATGAATATTTATATTGAAACAAATAAAAGGTAGCATTATTAAAATGGGTAACAACAGAATCTGGGAAAATACCACGTATTACCTGGGTATCCCATTATATGCGTAAAACATACTGACCGGTCCACATGAATGCAAACTTGATGAGATAAGACTGATGTAAGACTGTTGACTATTTGTAGGTGTTTTACTGAGACTTGATGACAACATTGACCCCATCCAGTCATCCACGACAATCTCCACCGGGTGTGTCAACTGAAATTCTTCATTCTGCGATGGATGAGTTGTAAAGTAAAATGAGTAGCGAAAGGAACAATCAAAGTGCACCCTAAATTGAGATATGAAAATGCTGATCACAGATAACAGCGCACAACAGTTTCAGTGATCAAGCACTTCAACACAGCTTGATGAAGCATCTCATCTCTTTATATTACATAAATAGGTTTAATTGAAAAAGAAAAAAAAAGGTTTTGTCTGTTAGCCTGAACAAGTCCTACATCATTTGTATTGCTGATGTGTTGACTTGTTTGTTTGTGTTTCTTGTTTGTGAAATATAATAAAGAATTGCAACAAGATGACAAGTCGAAGTAAGAGTCACAGGTCAGAATGATTTATGGGAACAGGTTCACAATTGTCGAGGAATAAACAAACACATGACTAATACATTGTTATGCAGCTCAAGTGTCAACTTTGCATATTAGCAGAGTTTAATTTGGTACTTCCGTTTTTTTAAGCATGATAGCTCAGTAGAGCACTTGCACCCTCTTCTGGAGAGAATGGTAGACTCAGTATGTTCACTAAAGGGTACAATGTCTTTTTTTTTTTTTTTTTTAAATAAAACAAATGTGACAATTTATTTCACAGGTGGCATGTGAGTGTGTGCTATTCCATGTAGAATGGTGTAATATAGAAAAAGATGGTGTAACATGATTGAACAGGTGGCATTAACAGCAGTGTAAACTCAAGGACAAATAAAGTGTTACTTTGCAAAGTCGAGTGTGAGCTTGTGAAAAATGCTTGAGAGATTAAAAAGGTTCACATTTAGACAAGTACCGTAACACTTATAGGAGTAGGGTCCATAATCTAATGTAGTGTAAATATACGTTTTTAATCTTAGTGAATAGCTATAACACAGGTCGAAGGATTCATGTTAAGGTGTGTTTTTTTCCAACGATTATTTTATTTGGAAATGTCATGTCTGTAACAATCTCATGACAACCCCAACCACCTACTTCGTGGTCTTTGGGGGAAGGCACACATCTAGGCTCTGACCTCAAATCTAAATGTCAATTATAAAGTACAATATCTTGCAGTAGAATATGAAACTTTCTTACATACTTTTGGAAGTTTTTTCTAATTGAGCCAATCCCAGCTGACTTTGGGCAAGAACCGTGGTACACCCTGGACTCGTCGCAAGCCGATCACAGGAAAAACTCTGCTAAAGCTCAACCAGAATAGTAAGCTAGAAATAATTGGAGCAGGAAAAGAAGCAAAACGGTAAGTAAACTGCTTCTTCAAATTTTGGACTGGGCTAACAACTGGTGAAATACTCACTAGGGGACTGAGCACTCGGAAAGCTAAGAGCATGTTTACCACATGGTAAACGAGCCCATTTTTGACAGCACAATTTATCTTAGCATTTACACACAGTGGTGTGTTTTAAATCTGCAATATGTATCACTAATTTACAACAATACCCCTTTAAACTTCCAATGCACTTGCAATTGTGCACTAGATTCTGGACTTATTAGTCATGCATGTTGTGTGCCAAACCAAATTACATTTTCAATTGTCTCATTCTAATGATTTGTAGACTATCGCAGTCAGAAAATATCATTTTTATGAGAACTGATCAGAATTTTTTGGGGGATGCTTAGCACAACAAAATGGCCTCCATAATCATGACGGGTGGACCAGGCTAGACAGCTCTCATGGTATGTCCACATAAAAAGGTTTTTTTCCAAGACATGATCGTAAAACACAGGTTTTGTGAGTTTGTGTTAGCACGTACGTTCTAAGACTTTCAAGCGCTTCCACAGTTACATTTACCTTCGAGTTAAGCCGTGGTATCAAGATGTACAATGAACCAATTTCTTCTAAAAAAAAAATTGCATATTGTATTTGCGACCTTCCAAATATAATACTATAATATTATAATACTATGGTACTGAACATACTGGTAGTTTATCGTTCCATGCTGCTGCCTTTCATGCAGATGGCCGGGTTTGATTGCCTCAATACTGAGCCACTGCCAGACCTAAGCCCGGACAAAAAAAAATGGGTGGGTTCCCAATTGTGTGTAGGAAGTGCATCCGGCAAACAAATAAAATAAATAAATAAACTGTGCCAAGTAAATCATGCGAGTTACTCACTGTTGGTGATCTGTGACGGGACAAGCCCAAAGTTACAGCAACGACAACTTTAAACAAACATCAACTAGGCAGCATGTGTGCGCAAACATATAAATATCCCATGAAAGGTAGATTTAGATGTAGAGATCAAAACAAAAATGTGATTCATGAACAAATGATGGACAAACATGTCAGTCGACCTCCCTCAATTAAATACTGTAATGAATTAGTCAAGAACCCAAATCTCTCAGCACAGCAGGATATCGATTCCAAGAACATGCAATATGACATGCCTCTCTTCATAGAAACAGTTCCCAATAACAGATTTGTTTTCTTTCAAAGAACTCATTGAAGCGAGAATCTACAAACACTATTAATCTACAATCTTAGCAGGTACACACTCAGATGCAAGTTTAAAACCAGATCTAAATCTGCCAATCAGCCATTCAGTTGTACTGTAAATCATGAGGCAGCAACACTTAAATGATGTTATTATATTGTTTGACTAAAACAGCCAATTAAAAGAGTAGAGTCAACATGTTTTGCATAACAAGAAGTTCTTGTCTCTTGACTGGATTACAAATCATCAAGTAGTATGAAGTTATCTTCCTGTTCCTACAGTTGTTTGCCACTTCATTTGGTCCATTCAGTTCAAAGAGGTGCCACTCAGTGCACAATGAGGAATGCGTTAAACGTAAATTGAATTACTCAAATAATTGGATACAACAATAAAAAATAAAAAAAGGGTCAAAGCAAAATCTTTGGACAGACTAACGCTTCAGCAGACACAAGCACCAATGCAAGTAGAAATAAATTGATACAATGGCGGCAAGCCAGGAGGAATGGTTGGAATCATTTCACACATACAAAAAGATAAAGTGCAAATGTGTCTACCGCAAAGCAGAACTGGTGTACCACAACAGCACGTCTAAGCAAACACAGGGGAACATGTCGATGTTAGCTAATCGAATATACTCTGCCACAACCAGGTACAAGATATCGCAATGCGCCCATAAGTGGTCAACGGTAACTAAAGAAACATTTAATAAGCACATTCATACATGAGCATCTATGGCAACAAATGACGCCCAATCACTCAACACACAGACAGTTTGCAGCCAGCTATGTAATTATGCAAAATCCATTTTTATCTGATTAATCAATGGGATAATCAGTTGACGAATTGATTCTAAAATATATTCCATAGCTGCAGCCCTAGTTTCCCTTTATGGATATGAAGCCAAGTGTATTGTTTTTTGAAAGTGCTGTGGTTGTTGGTGGCAGGTAGGCTGATCTCTGATCTGTCGATTGGAGATTGCATTGTAGCAACGAATACGACTACTGCTTTTGTATTGAGTGAGGGATATTTGCTATTTGCAATTGCTCTTATAGTGAAGTTCCTTTGGTCAAGTGTGAATGCTATCATCCATACTGTGGCAGGCACTAAACAACGGGCCGAGACCACTTCAAGCGATCATGGTTTAGCTCAAGTGTGAATACTACACTGCTCAAACACAATGAGCACCATTCAGATGACAGCAAAAACAAATACAACAAATACTGCACAGTACAGACTGGCATGAGTCGGAATGAGTAGGATTCATGAAGCCCACAGCACAAAGTATTGAAGTAGTCTGGATCAGAATGATCCGGATTTAGTTCTCTTTTTTTTTTTTTTTTTTTTTGCTATCCTGGACTGGAAAGAACTTTCACGTAAATTCATTCTGAACTAGCTGCCACAAGGGACATCACAATCCAGATTTGAGGTCTTTGGATAGGCCGACAACAAGGATTCACCTCACTTGTATTTTTACCCTTCACCTGATTGAGTTTTATTATCCTACTTTTCAAGTGGCCTTAAGCACAATAGTATGTTCTTAGTCACTTATTTGAAAGCAATACAAAATAGCTTGGATTAAAGTGTCTGCTAAATAATTTAGAAATGACTTTGTTGTGCTATTTTAAAGTATCTGGAGCCTATTTAATGCAGGTGTGCTGTTTCAGAGGTAGAGAAGACAGATATGGTAACAAGTGCTACGAAGGGGGGTAATTTCACCTCGAGCAAGGCATGTTGGGGAGGCACAAAGCAGAAGGCCACAAAAGACCACACAGTGAGAGCCAAAATCCAAAGACCGGCAACAAATCCTATTAGCAGGGGAGTGTTCAGTGCCATCATTGTTCATCTGTCACAGTCCCCAGATCTCATCTTTATGTCAAACTTGACCAAAATCTTTCAACACCTTGTTCAGTCTCCGGCACCAAGAATCAAGGCATGTTTGTTTTTTTAGCCACTACACTTATACCCGCAAAAAAACAAATGTACATTTTACATCTATTTCCCTCTAAGTTCATCTCAGTTGTATTGTTTTTGGATTTTTGAATTGAAATTTGAACCGGTGGTTTCATTTGAACCCCGCCAAAACTTAAACAGGCCAAATGCAAGAAAGAATTGGTGGGCAATGACGATGACTACTTTACTGACCTTCGACCTGCGTGCAGTGGCATATATAGAAGAGCTTGACTTGTCCAACACGTTGTCAGCCCGGCCAGGTCCATCTACCGGACTGTTACTGAGTTCAGCAGGACTGAGGAGCACACAGTGGAACAATTAACAAATCACATCACTTACAGTATTAAGGTACATCAGAATGAAGCATAACAAAGCTTCAAAATTGTTTTTAGTAGTGTGATGTGAAGTGATGTTTTTGAGCGGTATTTTGACCAAAACTAGGGAATACCATAGGACTGCAAATCTCATTATGCTGGGACAAGACACAAAGTGTTGTTGTTGTTGTTTTTTTGTTTTGTTTTTAAACACAGCAATGAATCATTGCTTAGGAGAATGTTGATTAGAACCGGCTAAACAGAGATTGACGTCGTGTTTCTTGGAACAACATTCCATATTGTGTAAGTGTGACTTTTGCAGCAAAAGAAGTGTTAACTGTGCCATTACGCTAATGTTAATTAACATTTAAAAATGTGAAAAAAAAAACCATGCAATTTTAATTAGATATACCATAATTCACTTTATCCAGCTGCACTCTTTAAATTGCTGTTTTACGATCATTGCTTATATGTAGGCTGTGTAGCATAAACTGGGAAAGCCGAACCGGGCTTAACTACAGTGAGTCAAAAATCAAACCACATGAATACAGTAACTCACAAGCTGTCAACACATCAGCCGAACGGCACAATAGTCACTTGATACACTCAGAGGCGCCTCTGCTTTGCACAACTGGAAGGTCTAGGAAACCACATAGCAAGCCGACATCTCGAGCACAAGTTCATAGATCTGTGGCTCAAGGCAAGCCCTTTTAAGCATAGCTTTTCAACTTTTTATTGCTGCACTCAGGTTTTAAACAGCTGTTTCAGCCTCTTCTAAGAGCGGAGCACCGCTTCAACAATTGGGGCTTGTTTTGTACGTACATGCGATAACACCTGCACAATACAGTGAGATCTAATAGAAGAGCTCTTACAGAAATGTTGCTTCAACAAAGACAATCATGCATTTGTTATTATAATACTATGGATTGTCAGCAATGGCGGGCCGTGCATTAGCAATGCAATAACAGCACATCATCTTGAGCGGTTAGTAAAATATTTAGCTTAACTTTAAATATAATAATATACAGCTGGTATAATACATTTGAATAACAAAATATGAATAACTTTTTCTACTTTTCATGAGGAAAATAATATCTCCCCTGTAGCGGTAGGGGTATGTTCACAGCATGGCCCTCAAAAGGATGGACAAAACATTTGAGGGTTGTGCACTTCATCAAAGTTGCCCATCCCTGCATTAGATTGTGTAATTGTAGGAAATGAAGCATCCGCTGGGTGGACACATACTTGACAATCTGCAAATGCAAACATAACAACACACACATACAGAGGTACCATTGTCGTGCTTTTGACAAGTCCTCAACATTCATTCTTTTCTTTAAATCCCTGTCCATCAGTCAGGAGAAGGTGAGAAACACACGTTTGACCTGGCCTGATGTACATGTTTTTTTTTATGACAGTTGTGCCTTCATACTAGATTGAAATACTATGGGACTGATTTTGGTGCAAAGCACTGCTTCAAACTGCTATAGAGGATTTTTTTTTTTATTAAAAGATGATGCTGCTGGCCTTTCTCATTTGCTAATGAATCTGAGTGGAATATACAAAGTTGCCATATAGACGTTTCATTCAGGACAGCTACAACCCCCCTAAGGGTGCTGTGGGTGTGTTTCACCTTTGCTTGAAAGGGGAACTGTGTGAGAGTGAGACTTCATCCCTGTGAACTCTGAGATGCAAAACTCAAATATTTATTGTCAAAACACCCAAATCGAAAGATAATTTGTTAATCATGGATTTAAAATTAATCTAGAACAACATCAAAATGTAGATGAAAACATATTTATTCATCAAGTTGTCAGAGTCAGACATTCATCAACTCCAACAAAATTCAAAAATGAATATAGACCATATAAAAGGTATCTTCGGATGAAAATTTACGCTGAAGTCATTCTGCTATTAAATATATCTTCACTTTTTATTATTTCTGACCTACGTATGACTGTTTTGGGAGTGCAAATATATGGTTAACCTTTACCCCAGTCATGAAGCATGCAGCTCTTGAGTAAACCCATCATTTATTGGTCTTTTCACTATGCAAACACACACAGCCAGTCAGTGTAGTCTCTAACCACATGATAAACAACACCATGGCGTTGTTTTTGCATTGCCACCATCTTGAACAAGTATCTGCAAAACAAACGCCCTTTTCCACGAAGGTTGGACACACTGCTGTCTATGTGTCCTCACTGACTTAAAACAGACAAGTGTATTATGTTCAATGTGCAGTATTCTGAGTAATAAATTCAGATTTACTAATTGTTTGGACTTGACGTACTATACATCGATCAACTTTTCTAATAAAAACTCATCTCAATATAATAATGGTAATTTGCTAAATTTCTCATGTGTCCAGCATACTGAGGCCTACAAATAAATAAATAAATAAAAAAAGAACCAGATCCAGTCAAAATGTGCAAAATACTACCTCTTCTTCATGCAAATGTTCCTGTTTTGTATCATTTTATTTAAATATCAATGATGTCATGCAAAAAAACAAATTGTGTTGGTGCCCGAAAGGACTGAACCTTCCTCCAGTAAAAACTCATGCAACATTGTAAGCATCCGGGGACTGTGAAATGTTGCACAAAGTCAGAACTGGAAAGAGTTCAAGGATGTCTCAGGTCACTGTTACTCCATTTGTTTGGATATGCAAATCTAAGGAAATATTCTACAGGATTTTACTAAACATTTGCTACTTTTATATACTGGCCAAGTGACTGGACAATTAATTTTCCAATCATAATCCAGTCTAAAGTATGAACAAATCATGACACCTTACAATAAAACCGAACATTAAAATCTGTGATAATTAAGGTTTATTGCATTAGGTTTAGGAGTTGGTGACCCTAATAAATCATAGATGTACCACCACATTCGGTACACCTCCAAAATCTGAGATATGAAATATATAAATGAAATGTTGCCTTTTCAAAGACAATACTGCTCATTTTTGATTGGCACTGCCAGACTGGGATTACTTAAGATATATTTATCATTGTGGTTGTGATTTGCACTGATGTGTAACTGCAGTGCATCATACCGAGAGATGTTTGTAATATATTGACCGGCTTGTTTGCGACACGAGAGGAAGAAAGTAATGGAAAAATTGGGTGAGAGGCGAGTTACAGCTTGGACTAGTCGCCAGTCAATTGCAGCTACTGCAAAGAAAACAATGTTTCCTCTAGTTTTCTTTGTACTGTACATTCCAATAAAGAAGCGGATGGATAGTCTAGTTGCTCAGCCTTGTGGGGAAATTGATAAATCACAGTATCTCTGTGGGTTACAATAAACGTTAAAATAATGCCACTGACAATATGAATCAAAACTGAGCGTGGATGATTTTGATGCAGGTGTTACTATATGACCCCAAATAAAGTTCAGATGTTCTGGTAGGGTTTTTACATCTTACAGCACAAAACCGTGGTCCGCAGAGAGATCTCACTGTTTAAAAGTATACTGTAAATCAAGAAAAGGGTACAAAAGAATTTCCAAGACAGTAAGTATGCCGTGGAGCACAGTGAAATCAGCCATCATCAAATGGAGAAAATACGACACAACAGTACCATTAATTACAAAGAACTGGATGTCCCTCCCAATTTGTTGAAAAGACCAGAAGACAACTGGACAGGAAGCAAGAGGCCAACAGCAACACAGAAAGAGATGCAGGAATTTATGGCAAATACTGGCTGTTTATACCAATATATATATATATATATTTGAAGTATATTCTACTTAAGGTCAAATAAGGTTATCAGGACAAGTGCTATAGAAAATGGACAAAGTATTTTTACTTTTGGGATAGGATTTTTTTCTTTTTTTTTTCTCCGAGCATTTATTTTACACAGTGTACAATATTTTATATCCATCCCCCCATATCCTCATCGGGGTCGCAGGTGAGCGGACATGGGGCGAGAGGCGGGGTACGTACTCTCTGGACGAGTTGCCACTTCCCCACAGGGCTCATCTACACCAACAACCATCACACAATGGGCGATTTAAAGTCTTCAATTAACTTAACATCCACGTGTTTTGAATGCATGAGGAAGCCAAACACATGGCGACAACACATCCAAGCATGGGGAGAACATGAAAACGCCAGACACGAAGGCCTGCGTGAGATTTGAAAACCGGGAACCTTTGACTGTGAGGCCTGACTTGTAAAGGGGTTCTAGAAAATTCAGAAGACCTCTGACCTTTAACACACCGTGCTCACACAGTGGTGGAAACATTTATTGGACCGCCACCCAGTAAGATTTACACCGCAGGTAGCCTAAATAAGCAGCACTGTTTTGTTTCTGTCATGTTAGTACACCAGTATCAAAATGTAGTGTTTCTACCCAAAACTAAAACACATGGGTAAAGCAGCACATTCCTTAATAAAGACATTTGGTTATTAGTATTTATATACATTCCTGAACAGAAAATAAATAAATAAATATATAAACACATGATAACAATAATAATAATAACAACAATGTGTTAAGCACATTGCACATATGGATGGCTAGATTACCACACGTTTAAAAACAAAAACAAAAAAACACTGCAGTCCAAATAATTTGGAATTGTGACTAGTTTGGTGGTGGAAGGTCTCTCCCGAGCACTACTGTTGCGCCTTTAGGCAAAACACCAGCAAACTAACTCTAAAGTGTGTTGCACTTTGATGTTTAGTATTATCATTTGAAAAGCATTCGAAATTAGGGTCGATTGTGCAGGTGTACCTAATGAGGCGACCGATGAAAAGTATGAAAGCAGACAAGAAAAACGAACCACGATGACAATTGTGCAGATTTTACCTGAACACCAGCTGCTTTTCGGACGAGGGGCCGCCCTTGGATTTTAGCTTCAATTTTGGAAACTTCAACCTCTTTTTCTCGTGCGTCTTTGTCTTCACCGGCGACTCGTGCAGGTCGGGTTCACTCCTGGAAAACAATTTGACGAAAGACCTTTTGGTGAACTCCTTCTTCGACATGTCCACGTAACACGTCCGAGCAGCTCCTTGGATGAGAAGATCGCTGTGAAGTCAGATTACATGAATGGTGCGCGTCGCAGGCGCCTGAAGGATGGTACTTTATTGCCAGATGACAGCTTCCCTTAACGCAGCCTCTAGTGGACAACTAAATGTGTGCGTGTGAGTGGTTACACACTCGCTTTTACCATTGGTCGACACTCACGTGCTTCAAGCAGTGGCGGCGCAAAATAATTTTTTTTTTTAGGTAGGAATTGGCCTTCTAAAAGTTTTTAATAAATCCTTATAATATATGAGTTTGACTTTTTGACATTAACCACTGAAATAAATGAACCTTCCTCCAATATTTAATGAATTGAGCTCCACCCATATAGGATAATAAACATAACACAAACAAAGTGGAAATGTATTGTGTTGTAATATTTCTCTGTTTAGGCCAGGGCCTATTTGTGTGATGAGCAGTCGGAGACACTGGAGCCATTTAATTTATGCACTCAAAAGAGTTGGACTTTAAAAAAAATTAACAAACTCGTATTGTATTGAATTGCTGCAACGCTTTACTGAGTGTTGTCACTGATCAGTTGCAGTTTCTTGAGTTGGTCACAGTCATTCAAGTGCCAAATTCCACCGCTTGATGGCGCCGCAAATCTACTACAGCACAAATCATTCGAGCCGCGCGAGTGTGCCAACCTGCCGCTGAGTGACGCTGCAAGTATGAGCTCAAGTCTACTATAGACTGATGATGATGAAGGTTCAATAGAAATACTACAGCAGAATACAAGGCGCCAAAGTGAAACATTCAAATCAATGTATGTATGATGGTATCGATGGAAATATAAATGAAAAGAAATATTCCCTTTTGAAAATGTTGCATTTGCGGTGGATAAATCAACAAGATATTTGTACTCAATGTCATTTGGAGACCAATTGAGATTTAATAACATAAGGAAATCATGGCCATCATAGACCATTTCTTTTAGTTTTGTTCTACAACCCTATCCTCTAAAAATATATAACATTTTTCATAACTCTTAGAGTGAAATGAGAGATGTGAGAGATTAGGTTTAAAATAAAAGTGTCTGCTCTAGATGAAACTAGCAAATGAACAAAAGCTATATACCGTATTTCCACGACCATAAGGCGCACTTAAACGTCGTACATTTTCTCCAAAATGGACGGGGCGCCTTATAATGCGGCGGGCCTTATGTGTGCACCGAGTTCCAAAATCTGTAAATGTTGTTGTGTGACTTTGATGAGCGCTCCGCTTGACTGACTGGGAGCGTTTCCTGCCGACACGCTGCTTATACAGAGGAAAAGCGGACGTGGCTGAGGACAGCATGCGGCCGTTAAAGGGGGAAGGAGGACCCTAAAGGCAAGCCCCCAGTAGGCATTTAGCGCCGGTCAAGCCAGCCTCCACTCGTAAAGTAGCAATCAAGCCAGCCGCCCCTGATTTTGTTCATACTAGGCATTACGGTAATAAGTTGCAGACTCGCGGCGTGGGAGCGATGGATGACAGATAGCGAACACAGCTTTACTAAGACTAGGAGGCAGCGCCGGGCGAGTTTGTGAATGGATTGTGGATGCTTGGGCTAACGTGTCTGCTGGCACTGTTGTTCGAGCTTTCGTAAAAGCCGGCATCCTTTCTGAGGAGCCGCACGGCAACGAGACTGACTCCAACCTGGTGTGTTTGATTGAGAACTTGCCCAGCTGTTCATTTCGGATACAGAACATGAGGACTTTGATGGATTTGTGGATGAGGATTGATCAAAAAAATAACGTGAGTACATTGTTAAATACTTCAATAGAGTACAACCGAAATCAGTTTTGCTCCCGCTGCCTTTTTAAAAACATTGTTTTAGTGTGCGTGCATGCATGCTACCGTATGTTTTAAGCTAGCGTATGTTATACCATGCCTGCGCCCAATAATACAGTGCGCCTTATGTATGTGTTAAATACAGAAATAGACCCTGTAACCGAGACTGCCCCTTTTAATACGGTGCGCCCTATGGTCGTGAAAATACGGTAGCTGTATGTTTCTGAAGATAATTGCTTGCTTCATAAATTATGATTCATTAAACTGATGTAGAAGTTCAAAATTTGTATGTTCACAAGATCTTGAGTGGATTTAAAAAAAAAAAAAAAGAGAGAAACAAAACATAAGGAACAACTTGTATGATCACAAATTTATAATTCATGAGACCAGAGGGGACATCACCTTTTGACCTGGAACATCAGAGTAGTTAACAAACAAATGAAGACAACAGGAGATTGACTCATATCAAGAGCTTGTGTGACGTAATTGAATTATGAGTTCTCATATGTACTGTATGTAATTCATTTCTAATAGTTTGTCCTATTTTCCCAGTTCAAATCCCCTTAGTCAAATATCGATTAATTGCTCATGAACTTGAAAATGTGCACTCATTATCTTAATACCTTCACCTTTTAGACCTATTTAGCAGATTGCCTTGGACTAAATAGTGTGTTTTTATTTAACTGCCCCACCCAACCGCTATACTTTGCATGGCCTTTCACTGCTGGCTTCCAAACAACTGCAACTGAAAGTAAAGTGTGTATGACTCACACAATGTGATCATGTCTTTTAGTTGGACACTGTAACTACTGTAAAAGATGGAAATGGATCGGGTATATTCTGGGTTGATTTGCACACAAGGGTGTTTTGAATCTGCGCGTAATACAATAAAATCTCAAGACTAAGGTTGCTTGTCTTAGCCGCAAGTCATTTGTCCCCCTACAGGATGAAAATGCAAAAGAGGACAAGAATGGCTATAAGAACAAATGACTGAAGTGAATTGGCCTCAAATGAGCCCTGATCTAAATCCTATTGATCCTTTTTTTTTTTTTTTTTTTATTGATCCTTTTTTTTACATCAGGGCCATTTTTGCTAGGCAAAATTTCATTGAGGAATCAGTTGAAAACAATAATATAGTTGTCCAACTCTCCCTGTCGTTTCCTTGGCAACTTGGGGCAGAGACCACCACTGCCATATACAGCAGAGAGAGGACCAGAACAGAAAACAGGAACAGTCAGACAAAAATTTGACTGTCTCTCTGGAAAAATAAGCTTTTTTTTTTTCACCCATCAAATGAATCTGGCGGGCCTCCTATGTACAAGCTATTATTGACAATTCTGTGCTTCTAATTTTGTAGGACCGTTTTTGGAGGCAGAATGCAAGAATGCAAAGGTTCGATAGGCTGAGAGGAACTTGACAAAGCCAAGACCTCAAACCCACAAAATACCTTTCCGATGAACTAGAACAGACACTGTGAGCAAGGCCCTGTCATCCAACATCAGTTGACCTCTTAAATGCTCTTTTGGGTGAATATTATAACTATTGTTATCAATAGACAAGAATTCCCAGAAACACACTCCAGCATATTGTAAGTCTTCCAAACCAATTTCACTTGGTGATCGGCTGGTTGCCTCAAAACCTTGGTCCATAGTGTGTATAATCATAAATTCATGAGTGAAGCTGACGTCCCTTAAAAGACAAACGATGCAGTAATTACATTACAGTAAAAGATAAGATTGTACAACTGTAATTCGTGGTAAATTTATGTGATTCAACTGTGGAGCCACATACTGTATGATGCACTTACCGGTAATAAAAAAAAGAAAATAAATAAAAAAATAAGTCAGGCTATGAGGCTCAAATGTGTTGGTACTCTTTCTTTTTTTTTTTTTTTTTTAAAACTACTGCCCTGCACGTGAATGAGGAAATGATTGGGAAACTGCTCTATTACCTTTGTTCTTTGTTCATTTTTCTTCCCCTCCCTAAATCTCTTGCGCTGAATCACCCAAGCCTTGTCAACGATTCTAAGAAGAGAAAATTTCTTCTGAAGACAGCACTCACGTGATAATTCTGAACAGGTCTTGTAAAGTTCCTTTAATGTCCATGACTCTCTGAAATGTCCGAAATAAGTAATCCGTTTTACTTGGTTTCACTCTGATTAACATTGAGATCATCAGGCATCAGAGACATGTGTGACATATAGGTTCGGTCTCTTTGCTGTATCTTGATTGCAAAGTTCAAACTGCATAATTGCTAGTAAAATTTGACAGAAGCTATTTGATAAACTTGAGACTTTGATCTATTTACACACATTGTTTCCTTGCTGTGTTTTTATTTTCTGGTTTATGTTATGCTGTCAGCAAGATATACGAGTGGTTCAGAAGTTCCAGTTTTGAAAATCAGCTGCGGCCTTCCTGTTTTTTATTTTTTTACTTATTTATTTTATTTTTATTAATTTTTTTTTTTTGCGGTCATGTGTTTTCTCTGGGTTTGCAAAACATGCTTCTTTGGTTAATTAAGGACTCCACATTGTCCAAATGTGAGTGTGAATAGTTTTGTCTATATTCCCTGCGATTGCTGTCTTCCACTGTTATGGCGTAAATGCCTTAACCAGAATATGTGGCACATTTATTAACTTCCACCACACTATACCAACACACTGTTATTATTACCAGTGTTAATTTTTGCTGCATTTAATCATAGGTTACTGTTTTTGGGGTTAGGTAGGAATTAGCTGTTGACAGCTGCACTGTCCAATTTTCAGACAGTGCAGCTGGGACAAGACAGTGCAGCAGACTTTTCTTAGAGCTTTTGCAGACATTCTCCTCTCTTTCTTTTAAAGGTCAATTAAAAAAGACACTTGTTTACAATTCAGTTAATTCGATTAATTAATAAGACTGTTCTTTATTTTTATAACGTCACAGTTACACATACCGTATATCACTTCCACATGACGAGTGATATGACAGCTCAGCATAAGCAATATTTCCTGTCGTTGTTGCTGTATGACAGCACAAATACTGTATGAGTTTTGAGGAGATTCTACTCTGGCTCACTCGTGTGCAGGTGTTGCTGCTGTGGGCTCTCCCACGCAGAGTAAGAAGAAATACACTTTTTTTTTGTTTTGTTTTTTTTAATTTGTCAAAGAGAGGTCATCATATGCAGAACTGAAACAGACTCATCAACCATCAGAGGGAATTACTGGAAAGAACAAATTTTGATTTGCTGATGAAACATTTGACTCATGAAAGGGGAAAAGAGAGTCACTTTCCCCCCCCCCCCCCCAAAAATTGTCAGACTTAATCTGCTCAGGTTATACTGAAGCAAGGTCTTTTGGGAAAACACCGAGACAATCCAACAATATCAAATACCGCACGGTGGATATCAAAAGTATACACACCCCTGTTCAAATACAAGGTTTTTGTGATATAAAAATGAGCTCAAGATAATTAATTTCAAATCTTTTTTCCCACCATTAATGTAACCTAAGAACTCTACAACTCAATAAGAACAAAGACATATTTTGCGTACAGTACGCAAAAAAGTAAGCATCAAAATATATACTGTATCGCCTATCTAAATAAGGTAAGCTGTCACTGTATGTAACCAGATTAAGAGATACAGTAAATACACTTCTCTGACTGTCAATCACAACTGAGAATTTCTATATGATATGTGAGATATATTGTTTTTACGTGCAAGGGAAGGCAATGTGCAATGTTGTGACCTTTGAGTGTATAACGCTTTTGCGGAACCCCAGAACTGTAAGGCAGACTCGCCAAACCCTCATCCACGGTGGCCAACACACCAGACTTTGCCCACCTCTGCTGCAATGTCAGTCAAGAGTACATGCAAAAAAAAATAAAAGATGAAACCTACCCCTTCTTACTACGGCTGTACGGCTCTTAAATTTTCTCCAAAATGGACGGGGCACCTTATTATGCGGCGCGCCTTATGTGTGCACCGAGTTCCAAAATCTGTAAATGTTGTTGTGTGACTTTAATGAGCGCTGCGCTTGACTGACTGGGAGCATTTCCTGCCGACACGCTGCTTATATAGAGGAAAGGTGGACGTGACTGAGGACAGCATGCAGACGTGAAGGGCGAAAGCTGCGCATGACGGATGAGGCCAAAGACACGGCCCCAGTAGGTATATAGTTCCGGTATGTGCATCGGTTTGGCTAAGGACCCCCGAAAATGGCATCTACGAAGAGACGCGCTTACGAATCACAGTTTAAACTGCAAGCCATTAGTTACGGGGAGGAACAATGGGAATCGAGCAGCCGCAGCCACGGGAGAATTCAAGATCAACGACTCCATGGTTCGCAAGTGGAGGAAGCAGGAAAACGAGCTTCGCCAAGTCAAGAAGACGAAGCTGAGTTTCCGCGGGAAAAAAAGAAAAACAAAACGCGGAAACAAGGCGAGGTGGCCCGAGTTGGAAGACCAACTCGAACAATGGATTAATGAGCAAAGAACAGCTGGGAGTAGCGTCTCTACAGTCACCATTCGACTGAGGGCAATAACTCGGAGCTTGCCATCGTTCCTGGAGGCTTGACATCGGTGTAAAGAGGCCGTTCAAAGTGAACTTGCGAGCGGCGTGGGAGCGATGGATGACAGATGGAAAACACAGCTTTACTAAGACTAGGGGGCAGCGCCGGGCGAGTTACGCCACAATTTGTGAATGGATTGTGGATGCTTGGGCTAACGTGTCTGCTTGCACTGAGCTTTCGTAAAAGCCGGCATCATTTCCGAGGAGCCGGACGGCAACGAGACTGACTCCGACGAGTACGAGAGGAAACCTGGCGTGTTTGGAGAACTTGCCACTTTCCCAGCTGTTCATTTCGGATACAGAAGATGACGACTTTGATTGATTTGTGGATGAGGATTGATCAAAAAATAACAGTGAGTACATTGTTAAATACTTCAATAAAGTACAACCGAACTCAGTTTTGTTCCCGCTGCCTTTTTAAAATCATTATTTAAGCGTGCATGCATGCTATCATATGTTTTAAGCTAGCGTATGTTCTAACATTCCTGCGCCCAATAATACGGTGCTCCTTATGCATGTGTTAAATACAGAAATGGACCCTGTAACTGAGACTGCGCTTTATAATACGGTACTTCTACTACTACTCCTGTAAGAACCTATAATATTAGTCATTTTTCATCAAGGACTAATAATATACTGTATGACATTAACAGTTATATTATCTGGCTACATGAGTTGCTCCACCGTTTGTCTTCAAACAGCTGTTGCTTCTAAAACCGCGACAACCTTCTTCATGTTCTTTTGTGGAGTGTTGCTGCATGGCCAACAAACTGCGCACAGTTGATGGCACATTGCACATATTACAGGGATTTTCTTTTTATGAGTCCCTTATCTTTGGGTGTGAATAGTGTTCGCTTATTTCATTACACCTCTGAGACTTGGCAGACAGCCTTCATGTCATTTACGGAATGAAAACCCTTTCACTCTTTATATAGTGGCTGCAACAGTATGGATACAAATATTGCTTCAATCTGCTCTTCGCCCATATTCCTCCCAATAGTTCCACTTTGGTACCTTCATAATGGTGCCTCAAGTTTAACTTCCTTGTCTCAGTTGGCTGAGGTAAATCACACTACCTTATAGTGACTAATAGCCAAATATGATTCCTTGCCCTAAAATCAGATAAAAAAATGTTTATGCTCTAAAGAAAACCTAATCATCTTCCTGTTACAATCGCAGTATAGAAACAGACACGAAACCGACCCAACGTATACTGTAGAAACAATATCTTTATTATGCTACATCGTATAAAAGTATGATCAAAATAGTCTCATCTCAGTCATATAAATTCTTACAATCTCAAACCTGTTTCCAAAAAATAAACTACAGGGTCTAATCTCGTACAGTGTTAATTTTGTGGTTTCATTTCCCAAATGTAAGGCTCTGGTTTCCACCAGAGCCTTGTTTTTTCTGGTTTCTCTGCTGATGGTAAACTGCTGTTTTGTTACTTATCTTTATTGCCAATGTGAAAAACCACAGATGTATAGAATCAGCTACTGTATTCTATTTGTACCACCTAAAAAAAGATTTGGATTCAGTTTTGATTGGACAATTAAATAAAGTTTTGTGTGTAACACCTGGGGAAAAAAAAAACACTGCAAAGCTACAGATATCTACTTTGAGTCATCAATAAGTTAGGACTGAAAGCATTAGAGTAGGAGATAATGGTATACAGTATTTATGGAATCAATCAAAAACTGTTTTAGGCTATATTTTGTTTCGTTTGGTGATTTGGTTTGGTCTACAATGTCTTAGTGTTGCTAAATGAATCTAGAAAACCATGTTGTTATATATGTTTTGGCAAATTCTCATTAACATGCAAATTAAACATAGCAGATTTTACCCTTTTCATCATAAATAAATAAATTAATAAATGGGAAAGTAATATCTGCCGGACACACAAAAACATATGACGCAAAATAAACCAAGCATGATAAACTAAGACATTATTGTTACAGTTCCTGAGTCTTTAAAATCTACCCTCAATTAAACAATAAAACAGCTAAATAAATAAACATCTCTAAACAGATGAAAAACATAAGTTAACAAAAAAAAAAATCTACCTGAGTAAAAGTAATTTACTTCACAGCTTAACAAGATCCTCCGTTTTCCATTTTTATAATATTAATTGGGAGGAAGCAGAGTCTGTGTATGTGTAATAAAATATCATGTCCCTAAGTCCAGTCTTTGGAATGCTCTTATTTTGGTGCTGCTCACATTTATATAAAAAAAAAAAAAAATCCTGCTGTGTCTTCAGTCAAAACAGAGGCTACTTTTGGCGACATTGGTTTCTCTATTTGTGGTATTGTCCATCTTTAAATCTCCTTTGTTCCTTTCAAGGTTTAGTTCCGTTGTATCTCACTGACCCTCCAATTTCACTGTTGAACGCTTGTGGAGATGGACGACGCTAGCTCTTTCCTGATAGGCTGCTGGAGAGCTGTGTTGGGAAACAGGCGGTGCTGATTGGCCTACAGGTGCGTTAATAGCCACAGTCAGAGCTTTCAGCAGAAAGGTGGCCTCTTTCTGGTCTTCCTTCCCCTCGCCTTCCAAAGTACGAGCAAGCCATCTCTCCACAGCCTCCTCCACCTGTGGCGCTGATGCAGTTTCCGTGAGCGTGTCGGCCTCCTGGCTTGCATCGAAGCGCTCTAGCATTTCTTTCATGTGGACATTGACGGGTGTGCCGGAATTGGCCGTGCAGCAGCTGCGTTGGTGGATGCGAAGGGAGAAACGGTGGAAGAAGGTCTGGGCGCACAGCTGACAGTGGTAAGGACGGTCGTGGCTGCTGTGTAAGCGGCGGTGCAGTTTGAGGTGGATGTATTGAGTGAACTTGGTGCTGCACAGCTTGCACTGGTAAGGTTTTTCCCCAGAGTGGAGTCGAAGGTGAGTTTTCAAGTTGCTGGTGCTACTGAAGCGCTTTTGACACACCTGGAAAAACAGAAACGTGTTTGAGAGTTCGCAAAGGGTGACGTAAAAAGTAGGTACGGTAAATGGCAGTATTGATGTTGGGATTATTTTGGACTCAAAGTGGAATTACGCAATTGTGACATGATTTATAGTTGCATTGTTATTCCAGTTCTTTACAACTGGCGCTCTATAACAGACCGGTTCTGTTTGACAGCACTCACAGACACTTTTTTTGTCATGTATGCAAATAAACACATTACAATGCTGTTAGGTAACAGACATTAGGTAATGGCTAAATGTAACTTCAATTAGACTTTGTTACCACAAAAGATGACAGCGGTAACTAATTACACATTATGTTTATCACACACTCCTTTTTCACAATTATGCATCGATACCAGTTAAATCTCCTGACTGCAGATCAGTTTTTCTTTTTGGTTTGTTTTTTACTACCAGGAAACACAAGGACATGAATTCTAACATACCTGACACTCATGTGGCTTCTCCCCTGTATGGACGAGGTGATGCTTCTGTAGATGGGCCAGTTGAGTGAAACTCTTTTTACACAAGTTACACTGGAAAGGTCTCTCACCACTGTGCACTCGGAGGTGAACCTATGATCAGACAAAGGGGAAATGGCGTTAAAGGCGAGCACTTTAACACTGATGAACAAAATGGAAACAGGTGGTTCTTTTAACTGTTACCTTGAGATTAGAAAGCTGTCCAAACGTCTTTGAGCAGATGTTACATTCATACTTGATTTTTCCATTCTGCTTTCTCAATGGATAGGGCAAGGATTTGTGCCCAGGGCGATTGCGGAACCCTGAGCTGCCTTTGGTAATGTCCAATGTTAGGTTCATTGCCTCCTCGCAGCCAGAGGAAGTATGTTCAGGTGAGGGAAGCTGGCTCAT
Organism: Phycodurus eques; assembly: GCF_024500275.1. Taxonomy (NCBI): domain Eukaryota; kingdom Metazoa; phylum Chordata; class Actinopteri; order Syngnathiformes; family Syngnathidae; genus Phycodurus; species Phycodurus eques. The sequence goes on along the minus strand of NC_084544.1, from coordinate 11,831,531 downwards.
TGGCTTGGGAAGAGGAGAGAGCTCGGGTGTCGCTGGGGCACCTCTTGGTGGTGACACATTAGGGGTTAATTCTTTCAGACCACCCTGTGGGGATGACTGGTACGGCAAGGACATTGAGAGTAGATTAGTGTTGCTCAGGGGAGTATATGGGATTCCATCTGTGCCCAGATAGCTGCCGTACCGGAGGGGTCCTCTGGACTGCAGCATTCCAGGAAATGGAGGGGAGTATGACGGGAGGAGGAGGCGAGGATAGTGTGAGGTGAAGGGAGGAAGGAGCTGGTAGGTGGGCTGCAGGGGTCTAGATTGAGGGTAAAGCGGGTAAGATGACACCAGCCCTTCCCTGTGGCCGTAGAGGCCATGGAGGTGGAGGGGAAGATTTCGTTGATCAGACGATAGTGCAGGGAGGTGTTCTGGTAAGTAAGGAGGATTCATTCCATGGCCTAGTCCTCTTTGTTCAGGCTGAGGGCATGGAATGAACCCACAATCCTCTGGATCCCTGTCGATCTTCTCCTCTTTTTCAATCTTTTTGCTGAAATCCATGATTTGGTCATCAGGAGTATCAGGAGGGGTGTCTCTCCCCAACATCTCCACATCCACTTCGTCATCCTTTCTCTCCTCTTTCACCTCTTCCTTCATCCTGTCCTTGGGCCACGTCTGCTGAGCAAGGTGCTGTTTGGCGTTCTCTTGCTCATCATCAACATTGATGTTTTCTGTGAGAGACGAAATAAAACATGTTGAGCTTGTTCTAGAGAATCAGAATCATCTTTATTTGCCAAGTATGTCCAGAAAATACACAAGGAATTTGTCTCCGGTAGTTGGAGCCACTCGAGTACGACACCAGTCAATTGACAGAGAACACTTTTGAGTTATAAAGACATTGACAGAAAACAGTCAATGAGCAATAAAGGGTTAATAGTTATCCGGTAATGCCGGTACATTTTTTTTAATTTTAAAAATGTTTTTTTTAAGAGGACTATTATTTCCCGGAAGTGTGAACAATGTTGCTTGTATCTCCTGTAGGTATAATATTAAGGACTCCCAATGTGTCAATATAATGTATAGCAATGATTTACAATTCATACAGTATGAGGACATGTTGAGACATAAGTGTCTTGAGAAACACATCCACCTACATAATGCCACTCCCTGTGATGGAAAATGATAGTAGTATCAGGTTTGAGTCATAACACACAAAACCACGCGGTTTAGGTTTCTATTTGTCTCTTAAAGTAGAGATGTTGCTGTGGGTTGATGGTAAAGTGAGTGTCTGTGTGTCATGTCATGCTTGAGCCTTCGAATCGATAATTACTGGATGTTTTACACACTGCATAAGCATTTTCATTTTATCTTCCATCACTCTTCATGTTGATGGCAATGACCTGATTTCCGTCTTTCCCTCTGGCTAACAAGTTAAAATGCGCCCATAAAGTTCTTTGCGAATGTTTGTATTTTACCTTGAAGCTAAACTAGGTCATATATTATTTGAAAAAAAATATCCGTGTTGACAAATGTTGAGCAACCATTGACTTTGTAATGCAACCTATGTGACTGCTTTTAGGCCTTTTACAATGTAATTACACTACTGTAGCATTAGTCACCAGGTTAAATAGCGACACATCTTGTGTATTAAGTTGGTGTGAGTCATTAGACTTTGTAGCAATGGACAATCACTCAGGATGTTTTGTTTGGTCAATAGCTTTTTAAAAGAATGACTCACTGAGGGACTTTAAACAGCATCATTCTCACACGTCATTTGACTATATCACATGATCCAAGTGTTCATCTGTATGCGCGTGTTTGTAATCTTTCATAAATATTGGATTTCGTACCTTAAACCAGACAGGAAAAAAATAGCATTGCCCCAGTGAGCGTTAACATTCACAGAGCGAATTAATGTCATTTACTTTGCAGTGAAGGGATTTTCTGGCTAATCATAATCAGTGACTGAGTGACTGTCGAAGATTGTCAAAGTGTTCTAAATGTTATCAGATCTAAAAAGGGAGAAGAATCAAGAACCCTTTTTTTTTTTTTTTTTTAAACAGCAGACATCATCAGCTGCCTTTGAATTTGTTTCGCTCATTCTTCAACTAGATGAATATCACAACAAAGGGACAGTCTCACACACCGTTAGTGGTTCTTCAAAGGTTTGACACCAAGTAACACCTAAAATTATACTTTGTTCTCCAAGTATCACCATGACAACCAACATTAAAATACAGTATTGTAGTAGGCATTAGTGTTAATTAAATGATTCAATTAAACCGTACATACTGTGTATACAATGTACATACAGACTGCACAATAAAAATTAAAAACAAAAGTTGAGAAACAAACATTTCTTAAGATTAAATGCAAATGTATTGTACTAAAAGGTTAAACACAAAAGAACTGTACTTGGGGAGTGATCATTTCGCATACAATTAGATTAGAGAGAGCCCATCTACCACTACTTGTACTTGTACCACACTGTGAAAATCCCCGCGTTAGATAATAAAAGCAAGCTTATTAAGACTGACAGTCCTAATCGCTGCTCCTTTTATTATGCGCCTCATTTATATTTCGTATTGTCTTGCACTCACTGTGTTTGCTATTGTCCTGCTGGCTGCACAACCTCTGGGCAAACTCCTGGCTGTACCACACGAGCAACTCCTGTTTGGTCTCCACAGGCCGAATTGTGTAGAAGTAGATATCCCGACCATTTTGGCACGCCACCAGGTTCTGCTCGGTCAGAGATCGTGCCGGGTTGACGTAACGCATCCAGTTGCTCCTGTGGACATCATAGCCATCGATGAAGTTCTGCAGATGCCCATTGCTATAAATCTGCAAAAAGCCCCGAAAACATTTGTGATTAAAAACAGTTCCCATTTTGAAGTGAATGCATTTACTTTGTGTGCAGCACAATAATCCATATATCTATGTATATACATACATACACACACACCAACATACATACATATTGGTAATTGTCCTCCTTGACCACACTTGAAAATACAGTAATCTAATCTAATATCTTAATTGTTGATTGCCAAATCAGTATCAAGGGGATTAAATATGCATTCATAAATTGAGTAAAAATACGAACATTCATCCCTGCCATGTACAGTAAATTATCCGCTGTCCTCCTTCCGTTCTATTGTAAAGTGTGTTACACTCCTTTGGACAGCGTTCCTCAAGTGTGCACAGCACTGTGTGTAGTGGCTGTTCTGTCACTCCTGTGTGTTGGTGCTCGAGCTGTCATTTTATTTGAAGCTTGGAGGCGTGGTCCACTTTGCTGTGTCATGCTCTCTCTCTCTCTCTCTCTCTCTCCCTTTCACTCTCGTCATTGTCAAGTCACAGACAGTTCCACTTTTTCTTAGAAGGAAAATAAAAAAAAAAAACGGGGCAGCAGCCAAATTATACAAGCATGTACTTGACTGCCGTCAGCACTGTTGTGCTCATAAGCGTGGTTCCCATCCCCGGAACTGTACATTTCTGCCCATAGGCTTACAGGAAATAACCCTGGAAGGGAAATGCCATTCAGTGGGGAAAAGACTGAATGGAAATTTACTTGGGAGTAACTACATTTCCTGAGTGACACAGAAAGTGCCAGTAAATACCAATAAAGATGAGATTACCTTTTTTCGTTTAAACTTCTGTGCCACCAGTGATTACAAGTTATAAAATAAAAAACTGGGCCAGTGAAGGCCATGCTAAAACAGATCATTAGGCGTCAAAGGAAACATCTTTATCTGGCTTTAATGGAACACGAGTCAGTATATGCTGTAGATAGATAGATAGAGATCTGTACTGTATATGGAGTTTATCTGTTTTGTTTGCTTACCCTCCAGAAGTATTTTCTGTTCGCCTGTTTGGGGACGTTGTCTTTGGTGTAGATATCTCCTTGCAGGGGTCCAAATCGAGTCCCCTGAGGAATGTACTCTTTGCTGAACACACCATTCACCTTGAAAAAAGATCACACGTAAAGTTAGCATACAACCTTTGGAATATAACTGGAAGATTTTCATACAAAAAAAGTCTACTGAAATTAATTAAAAAAACGTTTTATTTTGTGCATCTTAAACAATAACCCTGCTTCTAAACTAAACTAAATTTAATGTTATCCTATTCTATTATATGGAGTGCTTTTAGTTGGCTGGATAGTAGTTTGCGTGTAATAACCCTTTATAAAGGCACTCATCAAGATCCTTCGGAATTCACCGATTTTGTTTTACTACATTTGACATACGCATGCAATGTTATCATTTGTAATGATAAGGAACTTCCCTTTCCTAAAAATGATCTGTTTGTCATAATGATAATTTTCTTTCTGGTGTGATTGGCTAGGAGAAGTCACATTACCGCTTCTAATGTAAAAATATATTTTCGACTTAGTTACCGATCATGGGTCCTTGCCCTATAAAGTTCTACATTTTCCTGATTTCCTACTTGATTCTCATGAGGCCACAAGATAGGGTACCAGATCAAGATTTAAGAAAAATTGTTCATTAATTCCTGTTTTGCATAATGTTTCATTGCTTTGGTGTAATGCTGGTGGCTTCTTCACATTGACCCAGACAGCTCAGAAGGCAAAGTTTAAACCTCCAAGGTGGCCTACTTTCCACACTAATGACTTTACCCAGTGATGGAATTACAGTACACTTTCTCTCACCTACTACTCTACTGATCCCTGACCTCCTGTCCACTTTAATGTGACACGCAGCAAAGCGAGCCAACATGCGGTTTGACCTGTTGTTTATTTATAAATGTTGTATGCGGCTTCATTGACCCACGATGGTATCTCAGACAACCAAAAGCACAAGAAGTCACACTTCTTTTGTGTGCAACTGTTTTTGCCAACTGTTGTGAGTTAGTTCAAGTTTGTTTTTAACCATTTTATTTGAACAAAATTATGAGACCAGCAACCACTATCACTTACAAGAAAAATACAATATATTGCAAATATTGGGAAGTATCGTGAGATATTTGATAAACACAACGTTCATGTTATTTTGCAAGATCCAGACATTTTAAACATTTGCAAAATCACATTACATGCTCCTATTGATGAGGTGCCAAAACATGGACTACTAAATGTTTTTTTCTAAAAGGTAACTTGGCAAATTTCTGAACAGTCCTCATCTTAACACAGTTGTACGTTTGGGCTCGCAATATTGAACATTTTTTCCCTCCAAATTAAAATTACTATCCATCCATCCATCCATTAATTTCCTTAACCGCTTATCCTCACTAGGGTCGCAGGTATGCTGGAGCCTATCCCAGCTAACTGCGGGCAGGAAGCGGGGTACACCCTGAACTGGTTGCCAGCCAATCGCAGGGCACATATAAACAAACAAGCATTCCCACTCACATTCATACCTACGGACAATTTAGGGTCTTCAATTAACCTACCGTGCATGTTTTTGGGATGTGGAAGGAAACCGGAGCACCCGGAGAAAACTCATGCAGGCACGAGGAGAACTTGCAAACTCCACACCGGCGGGGCCGGGATTTGAACCCCGGTCCTCAGAACTGTGAGGCAGATGTGCTAACCAGTCGTTCACCATGCCACCTATTATTATATTATTTAATTAAAATTAAAATACCTCATTCACTGCTAGCCTTCCCAGTTAACATGAATATTTGATTTCTAAAGCCGTCAATGGCAGTAACAATTTTCTTGTAGTAATTTAAAATCTGCACTTTATTTTTAAATTTCCGTGCCTATCCACATGATATCAGAAAATGGAGAGGTTTTGTTGTAGTGATCCGTCCCCTGAAGATTTGATATGATGTTTAAAGCATAAAATGCCCTTATTAGTCAAATGCCAAGCTTGGCGTCAACCTTATGCAATCCACCCCCAATCACGCTCACAACCAACAGGCTGCAGCATCTGTGTCACACTTGGCCTCGATGTCTTCAGGAGCTTTGTGTTCCATCTTAAAAATGAGCCCGCCCCCAACCCCAATCCACTAACCCCCGTGAGTAAACACACTCTCCCTCTTCCTGCCATTGAAGAATTACCCTTCAAAAGGATTACCAAAGCGGCTTGCGCAAAGGTCAACTATTAAAAACAGCAGCATGTCCTGAAAACCAAACACTTTTTGGTTGTTTATCATGTCATTAAAGGGTTGTGCTTTAAAGTGTGCTTTTTCATGATGACAGGAGCAGGTCAGTAAGGACATGGGCGTGTGTGTGGCTGTGCATGTTCAAGTGAGGTGATTTTTGGATGTGATGAACTGGTGTGACAGGGCGCATTGTGCTAAGCCGGCGTTGCGTGGCTAACGAACCGCTGTGCCGCCGCGTTACCGCTGCTCAACTGCTCAGGTTGTTGGGAGGAAGGCGGAGGGGAAGCAGGAATTGGGTTTGGGGGGTGGGGGGTGCTCGTGTGGTGCGCAGAAGAACGCAATAAATAAGGCTGGGCCATCTTGAGAATACCCACGCTATCACACTCATCCCCCAACCCCCAATCACTCATCTTTTTCTTTCCCCCAGAATTGGAAATAGCTTGTGTGCCTGCCAGGTTGAGGCCTGTTGCATGGCTGGCCAGCCTGTTCCCAACGAAAGTTAATCATCTGGTTTTAACCTAAATCGCCCCCCACCTCGTTTAGTCCCTCCTCAACACACACGCTCAGCAACAACACCCCCCCCCTCCGCTCCCCATAACTGGCACCCACTGCTCATGTCCCATCTGCCACGTGCCCCTAGTTTAAGGGCACACTTCAGAATAACGAGTGTACATTAAAAGTTTGTTTTGGCATAAATAATATGAGGCTACAGGGATACGCAACTCAATAAATCCATGACAGACGAGCCCAACGGTCCCCTTTAATCTGAATATGTACTTCGTTTTAGCCAAGAAATACAGGACACTTTTGAATTTGTGAGCACTGTTTTGGGGAGTCCGTTTTCGATCTGCAGTGCACAAAGCCAAATCCATGAGTGATGGTTAGATGGTGGTGTAAAAGAGAACTGAACTGAACTGAGCCCAGACATCAACCCCATTAAACACCAAAGGGGATTGTAACCCTTTCCCACCAACATCGGTGACCTTTGGCCTCCCACCTGTTTTTTGATTGAAACTTCCAAAGACACATTCCAAAATTTTAGAGTGTTTTCCTAAAAGAGCTGAAACCTGTTGGAGCCCAACCCCCTATTCCATTCCACTTTCATTATGTGTAATGGTGAGGTGAGTCTTAAAGCCTGCATTTGAGAATGTACCTACCCTTTCCCAGGAAGTGTGTGGATAGTGAGTGACTCTGAAGTCATCCACAGAGTTTCACAAACTCACATAAAGGGGCAAGCATTATTTTATGATCCTGAAATGAGTTCGGAAAACAGTTTCACCTTGACAACAAGAAGAGTCGTATTTCCGGAAAGGAAACTACGCTGGACAAGAGCCAGTTTGCACAGATCATGACTGAATAGCGTGATTGTGTTTGACTTCTTCCTTATTGGCATTCTTCATCGGAAAACACTGATGCACCAAAGGAAGATTCAAAATGATATATGATGGTGGACCATGATATAAAAACACTGCATCGAAGTTAGATGCGAGTCAGAAAAGCAGAAGAACGAAAGTGTTGACAAAATCTTTGACGAGACAAAAAGAGGAAGAGGACAATTCAGACAACCGCAAAGATTAGTTTGCACACCATCCCTCACTCCTCCGTAGAATACACAGTAACTCTCTCTGTAGTAAAACATTTAATTTAGAACTTAACTTCGGCTCAACCAATGCAATTTTTTTTTATTTGACTTGGGAGCCAAGCAGTCAGCTGACTTAAATGTTATTGCGAAATGCATGAATCACCAGAAGTGGAAGAATTTGTGGGAAGTGAAGAGGGCATGCATTGTTAATAAGAAAGCAAACAAGGTGAGATAAGATCACCTGGCAAAATCCCTGACGTCTTAGTGTCTGTGTGTGTCTTTGTGTGTCTGTCTGCTGTATTTAAAGAGAGGGTAAAGTTTTTTTTGTTTGTTTTTTGCTATTCACAAAAACTCAAGGCAATTATGAGGAATGAAACATTGTCTCAAGATCACCTGGCAAAATCCCTGATGTCTTAGTGTCTGTGTGTGTCTTTGTGTGTCTGTCTGTTGTATTTAAAGAGAAAGTAAAGCTTTTTTTGTTTGTTTTTTGCTATTCACAAAAACTCAAGGCAATTATGAGGAATGAAACATTGTCTCTCTCTGTCGCACATACAAATGCATTAGTCAGCAATTAAGTTGGGACTGAATAACCCAATGCAGATGGCCCAACAAAATATTATCTCTGAATTAATAGAGAGCATAAAAAAGCACAAGATTAATAAGAAACATCCAGCAGCTCTTAGGGAATTAATACATTTTATATTTGGAATAAGGTTGTCTCAAATTAGTTTTCTCACAAACCAAAACTGCTCTTACCTCGTTATCTTTGTTGTATTCAAAAGATAAATTGCGTGGAATGGAAGTCATGGCTTGTGGTAGATTGAAACTTGGGTTTGACACCTGATCCGGTACAATGTAGGTACAGTTGAGCGCGAAGTCCATTTCCCTCCAAGCGCTCATATCTCCCTGTGTGCTATCCCTCTTCATTTTTTGACACTGTGAAAGACACTGCAGGTGACGGAAGGGCTTCTGTTCGCTTTGGTATAGAGAAAAGCTTTGGTTTGCTTGGGTTTGAGTCCCTCGGTATTCGGTAGGTTGATTAAAGCTCAGAATCTGAAAAAAGAAAGATGGATGCAGAAGAAAGAACAACATTAAAATATGTTTGTCTTTCAAAATGTGCGGGAGTATAGAAGAAACAAAGCATGTCCATACAACTCCAAAACAGTTACATTTTAAAACATTCTTAGTTTTAAAATTATTGTAAAAATATTCTTTAAAAGCTATCTAGTCGCCTGATCCGAATGAGCTACATTAATTCAATCCCTAAAAATAATGATATATACTAACTAAACTAATATAACAACTTTACTGACACTCTTTGGCAATCACCACATTTTAATTCAACTGGCCCCAAATGAATTATTCACCTAATTAAGCATACCCAAATTGATTGTTGAATTAAAACAATTTACAAACAATTATTTGTACTGCTGTTCTGGTGGAACGAGTACTTCCTAAGTCTGTGGGGTCCAACATGCCATGAGTTCCACCCATCTTTATGTAGGTCACACACGATGTTCAAAAGGTTTTGAGCATGATGAATAATTCCAAACTTACTTGTGCACATTCATTCAGCTGTTGGAGCATCACTTCTTTGGTTAGGCCATCCCCTCCATGGCTTCTTCTGACCTCAATTGCTCTCTTGTCTTCGCTGTCTTCTCTTTCTTAGATCCCGTGGCTACTCGCTTCCACTGTCACCCGAAACTCTTGAGTCGGGATTGCGCCAAGGGTTTTTAGCCTGACCGCCCGGCCAATGGCGAGCGGCCGCGGTCATGTGATTGAACCATCTGACACACAACTGTTGGTTTCAGGAACATCAGTGACGTTGTACACTTGGTCAAGCGAGTGGCTGTTGTGATGCTTACACACACACACACACACACACACAAAGACAAAATGATAATGACTGAATAAAGGAAGAGCAGATGGCCGGCCTGTTGCCACTGGAAAACACACTCCGAGAATTTTGCTTGGTTTGGCACTTAATGAGCAATCTGCTGCCACTGTATCTCCTTGACCTACATCTTGCTGAAGACAGTCTTTAACTAACTGGATACATAATTGTAAACACACAGACGCGTATATGCTTAATAACCACAGTTCAGTTTAATTTCACAAATGGGCTAAAAAGTAGACTGTACTCATGTCTTTTACTGACATACAATAAGTTGTGTACTGATTTGTTCTCCTTCCTCGTGCCCACTTAATGATGTAGAGCAGGTCACCTAAGTGAATAGGAAATAGACTTAGAGACCTGTCAGGTGAGCATCCCGCTTACCTTTAGACACGCACACACTGTCAACTCACCTCTCAGTTAAAAATAGCTAAGAAAGTGTTACAAACACCTAAAAACAGCTTTCAAAATAGGGTTAGGGGGTTAGGTTAGGTTAACCCCTTTTCAATAGTCACATGGAATTATAGTGTGACTAATTCTACTCAATAATAATAATAAAGCTTACATTTGAAATTCTGATGCATGTACATTTTAAAATAACATTGTTATGAAATTATGCATCCGTGTCTAAAGCTGAAGTATCCCCCCACCCGCTTGTCTTAACTGAGATAGGAAATTGGCTGCCATATGTCGAGATTGCTTATTCTTGGAGCGGAGTGTGGCTTGGGGGATGAAGGCGGCAGAGCCATGCGTGTGTCCGCGTGTGTCTATTTGTGCACATGTGCGTGCACGTCTGGGTCTTTCACTGGCTCGAGCCAGACTGGGCTAATTTCTCTAATTTGCAGACAGTGCAGGCTCAGAAGCTCGGGGACAAGTGGCGAATTGACTCGTGCAGATCTTATTATATCTGGCACATCAGGATGTCTGTACATACTTTTCAAGAGAGGAAACTTTTGTTGGATAACTTGGCCCAGGGTTGTGTTAGGTAATTGGTCCAGATGAGATGACCGGACAAGGTGAAGAAAAGATCTTAGGTCAGCTATACAGAAATCGACTGAGACGAGCAAAGTTAGACAAAGGGATGTGACCTGACACTTAAAGATGTCGCTACCTGTGTGCTACATGCACCTGTCTGCTTTCTCTTCTACAAAATGTAGCACACAGAAAGCTCCCACCTGCTCCACCTAAAGTTCATGCTCAACATCCAGTTACAGACTGAATGTGAACAAATTTGGCAAAACAGCAAATGATGAAAGTGCAGCTATTACAAGCCTACTGTCGCATGGAACACACTTGTCTTTGCATTTATACCAAACAGAAGACAATAAACAAATGAATTCCATATAAATTAAATATGTGAATTATAGATTACTGTACAAATATCTGTCTGTCGGTCTTGTTTGAATGCCCCTTTTCACCGCAGTAATTCTGACATGGTAAAACAGAACATACTTTTATGAAAAAGGTACTTCATTTTCAGTTGCATATGATTAAATGTGATAAACTGAAATAATGTTAAAAAAAATCTATTATCAGTAAGTTGATCACATTTTAGTCATGTTCAACCGATGTACAGTACATGTTGGAATTATGTAAATTCAAAGGACTTTTTTTCCTAGTGTACAAAACATGAATTGGGTTACGTTCCAATTCCAATTCAAAAAGACGCATCTCCTTGACAATTCTCTCCACAACAACGTGTTGTGCAACAATTGTAAATATATATATATATATATATATATATATATTTGCCTTTATTTTATTCGATACTTATGAAACTTAATTTGTCACGTGAAATCTTCTGATATGGATAGGAGGTACATTTCAATACATATATGATATAAAAGTGCCGTACAATGATAATAACTGGGATCCCATGCTTAATGCTTAACAATTTTGTTCTGGTTTTGTGCGTTTGTCAGATGTTGTTTTCTTTCTGATATTTTACTTGATTTTACTGAAAAATAATTATATATAGCAAATATGAACTGTTCACTCAGACCATGGTGGAATCAAGACAAAGGCAAACATCAAACTTTTAGAAATGATGAGCCATTATTAATATCAAGCAAAAAAGACATCTTATGATTTAGCACTTCATTCTTCCTGTTCTAAAAACGTATTGTTTACATCGTCATCATTTTGTACTGTATTTGCGTTTCGTTTAGAGAATTTGAATGAAAAAGGAAAAAAAGAACACAAAACAAACTACAATAGGACAGCCAATAGCAGACCTCCAAGAAGGCTGAACAATCATACTGTAGTTTCCGTCAACAAATAATAATTGCACAAATTCAACGATACACACCTCCTACATACAGTACTGTATGCTTGAATTTTGAGAGTTGCAGATTTGGTCCTTTTGTAACTCTGTTGACTAACAAACTAACAACAACAAATACAATACATCAACTTCTTGATGAACGAATCAAGGCCCACTTTACTGATACTTCTTAATAAAGTCCTTACGCGCACAACCCATTATAATGTTCAAATGTCATGTAGTGTGTGAAAAGAATGTTGCCTGGTTTTTCTAGTTACGGAAATAAAGAGTCAGGGACGGCCCTCAAAGAGTCATGTGAGCTCTGTGCCATTTGCATGTCATGGTGACTGTTCAGTATGAATCTATACAATTATCAAATTTAATTTTGGATTTGTTAATGCATTTTATTTTTTTGGACTAAGAATTTATTGTAAGTTCAAGGGACTTTATTAATGTCCATGAATGTAAAAATCCTGAATATTTTACACTGAAGTATGATGTAAAATCATCTATGATTATCTGTCTGTCGGGAAGACACAGCTTTTATTATATTATAATGATCTATTCCGCTCATTTATTTATTTTTTGGATTTTCTTCCATCCAGAATGAAAGTGAAAATATTGATACTGAAGGAAGAAATTCGACCAGTCATCCAGTTTGTTTACAACTTTTAAACTCCTCCTTATGACTTGTCTTGCAGTTTCTGTTCAGCCCATTTTCATTTTTCTTTCATCGTTGTGACGTTGTTGTTTTTGCCGTTTCAACATGGTCCATGTGAGTGGAAAATCTTTACCACAAAACAAAGGGGGGGGGGGGGGGGGGGGGATTACTGTTGATGCATTGTTACTGCAGTCTTGTACAGTAGACAGTCACTTTTCAACCGCCTTGTTGTTTACTGACTCTGGTCAGCCTCGTTTTATATCAGATCCCTTTAACCACAGGGATTATCCTCACTGAGTGTAAACCTTAAATATGTAAGATGGCATTATTACATTAGTTGTTTTCCTAGAAGCTTCTGTGTTTTATAAGGATTTTTACCATAAATCCTCAAGTCAAGATACATTGTCGACATGCTAAAGCTACATTTTATTGTACAATGAGGCAGTTGTCAACAGACAGATTTATTTTAACTTCAGGCACATTATATCGGCGGCATCCAGTCCAAATTATTCTGCTCGAGTCTGCTACAAGTCTTTAAATTGGTTACATCCAAATGAAGTGTCTTGTAGATACATTATGCCTTCCTTCTTACGAAAGCAATATTTTGTTCATATGAGGAAACAAACATATATGGCATCTAACGGTCACAAGGTTCAACATGTACAACGTAACCATGATTTCAAACATCAAGGAGTTTATATTAATCTTGATGTATAGTAATCTGTCACTCCAGAAATTCTCCAAGATGTGTATTTTGTTTGTAATGTTGTATATTCATTTTAGAATATTTACACATAACACACACTATATACAGTAACGTGTGTGTAGTGTTATGATGTGAAAGCTTATGTTTCTCATGGGTAGCTTTTCTGTTTGTCCAAGTTTGACCAACACGATTCATTTTCACACCTTATCTTGATTGCATGTCATCACAAGAAGAGGACGGAAGACGATGGGCAAACAAAGAAGACCCAACATTCTTGCGACATCATCATCGTCATCATTCTCTTTGTCTCTCAGCTGCTCAGAAACATTTCAAAACTTCCCATTAGTGTATGAGCACTAAGTTGTGCTGTTTGTTTTCGGGGTTTACTTCATTCAGTCTCCTCTTTGAAAGCAGGTGAAATGCATGTTGCATTGAGATTGACACAACCAGGCTGAAACCTTCCACTTCTTTCCCCTTATGAGCTCCTTTTTTTAAATGTGGAAGTGTGTTTGGGGTCATTATCTTGCTGCATGATGAATGATCTTGGAATCGGTTTGGCTGATTATTTTCCTTCTCCAAATTGGCACACACAATGTTTCTGTAGCTCTCCTGACATCATGCTGCTGCCATTGTGTTCTTCAATGAAGATTAGTGAGCCCATCCCAGAAGAAGTGCAAGCCCAAGTCATAAGCTTTTAGCAGTTTTACAAATGAGTGTGTATGTTGGTGATCATGATTCACTTTGGTGAAGGTTAATTTTTGTCTCATCCTTCTATAATTTTTTTTTCTTTTTTTTTAAATTTTTTTCTTTTTTTAAAATTTTTTTTTTATAAGGCTTTTCTCTGTACTTTTTTGGTCAGATTCCAACCTGGCCTTCCTATTCTGGTTGCTAATAAGATGTTTGCATCTATACTTTTGTTCCTGAGGTTGTTGCTGATGCCACTGAGTTTGTTAGGATCTTTCTTTGCAGGTCTCAAAATGTTGTCAGTCCAGTTGTTTCCAGTCTACAGTAAAAATAACATCATTGGCTACACTGTCCCATAATGTCCGAGGGTGAGGTGTTGTTTGTGGGTCTTCCTTGACTGTGCACGCCCATAGCTGTAGATATTACAATTGTGTGTAATAGTGTTTTCATTTTGACAAAAAAAAGTAGCATTCAATCTCTATTGAATACATACATCAGACAAACTGTCAATAAAATCGTGCGGTGCCACATTTGTCTTTGTGCTCCCACATGGTGGCGAGCGGCAGTTTCTGCAAGCAGCAGCATGCCCTCTGATAAGAATGAGTCAGTATATGTCACGAAATACAGAAATGATCCCTGAAAGTATAGTCTTAAGGCAGTAGACGGGAGATGTCAAATAGCCTTTGCTGTGAGGCCGACACAAAAGACAGGCTGGCAGGAATGCTAACAACAGGCACACATACTCGAGGTAACGGAAACAAAACTCACAAATCATGACGTGTAGTACACACAGGATGAGAAACGATGACTGTCTCTTTTTATTGTTGGACAGTGGGGTCTATGTGGAGCACAAAGCAAGCTACTCTCTAGTTAATGGAGAATATATAGGTAGGTTTACAGTACGTCATTGAAAAGAGGAAAATAAATTCGTCTATCGCCTATTGTATCCGGATTTGCACCAAATATAATCCCACTAACTAACAAACAATAAGTGGTAATCAAAACGATACCTATTGCCCTCACATTTTTGTTCTCTGTGGAGGTATTAAAATTTGTCAGGCTCATGAAAAAATTATTAAGGGGTGACAGAGGATTTAAGGATTTGGAGGTCGGACTGTGGGGTGGCAGAGTAGAACAGCGGATAAGAAAAGAGTGACGTAAGGGTGTAGCAAAGTCTGCACGCTTCTGGCTTGTGGTCAACAGGTGGGACTACCACCCCCACCCCCTTTCCCCAATCTCCCAGACCACCAGATAGAGAGAGACTTTAGCCAGGATCTGTCTGGCAGACAGCGAAGGGGATTTCAGCACCAAATCCAGTGGATCAATAAAAATGTCTGCTAATTAGGCTGTTCTCAAAAGAAGGAGGGGTGGCCGGATGACAGTGATCCAGAGATACTGTAGGAGAAGGCAAGAAAAACAAGCTGATTCACAAGTGTGGACAGATAAATACAATCCTCAAATAGGCGGGGCTACTCTGGAAATCAGGTGAAGTTCAACCTGTCTTACTCTTCAGGTCAATCCAATGAAGTCTTGCCAAGGATCACTCTCTTCCCCAGGCAGAGCAGCCTTGCATGCTGAAGTGATCAGTTTCTCTGACCCCAATCCTTCCTCCCACCTTTTCTTCACCCCACCAGGCTTTGCCCCCGCCTTCCTTGAGGCATCCCCACTTTGACCTAAATCTCCTCATTTAATCTTCTCCTTCTCGTCTTTTGGATAGCAATCAACCCCCTAATTGTGTTAATCTCACTAGTCTTTTATTGTCCCCGGGGCGTCATGGGCACCCCAGAACAAAAACGGTAACTTCAGATCAATATTTGGCAACAGGCCACAGCTAGCAGGACTGCCTCTATCGATTATTTATAATGAAAGAAAGGCGGGTGCGACTGTTCATAAAATGTACCACTGTATCAGTGTCTAGTTGACAAAATTCCCTGAAAAAAAAAGATTGGCAGCGCTAGTAACACGTTTTGAAGAAATATCAAGCGTATTAAGCGTCTGTGGATTAAATACAACCACAAAGCAATTGTAAACACATTTCAAATCGCCCCATAAAATCCCCTTTTTATGCTTCTAAAATAAAACAAATCTTTAGGTTGTCAATGTGTCAAATGAGAAGCTTATGTGGAACTCTCATTTATATGACTATACAGGCCGTGAGCCAAAGATATTAGCTTGGGAGCAGCAGTAAAACCTGGATCAAGCTAAGGTTAGGGGGAGATTTGTGCATGCTTTTGAAATGACTACCATGACTATAATCAAAAATATGCAGAACAATAACGGATTATCTGGTTCAGAAGAGGCTCCATCTGTTGAGAGGTGGCATACAGAGTGTATGATGTTCAGTGTGTGTGTGTGTGTGTTTGTCTGTGGGCTTTTCTTATGTGTTTACCAAGCATGCAGCCGATATTAAGTGTGTATATATAGTACAATAAATATTTTTCAATGCACGTTTAGATTATAAAACATACAATGTTATTTCCTTATACAGCGCTGAACAACTTGATTAGACCATCCGCCGCCGCTTATTTGAGACCATACAGCATCATGAAGTGTTTAAATGCAGATATTTTCATTTCATTGTTTTACCAAGAAGAACAGGATTGAGGAATTTCAAGCCAAATTTATCATTTTTACACCCGAATTTGACCTGACCCATTGGGTTTCTCAATAATCAATCATTTTCATGTTTATGCTCAGGAATTCGCGTAACTCAAATTTTTTGACTTTTTTTCCATTTTTTTTTTCTGAAGAGTAAATAAAAAAAGTAAAAAAAAAGTATATTTACATATGCAGCATTGAAATTCCAATTTCCCTTAAAGAACTATGTAGTGATTTATTTACCATTCCAGAAAAGAAAATTGTCAGAAATCACCGAACGCTATTAATTTAGGGCAATTCTAGCTCATCTGTAAGGTCACGATTTGAGTCACGCTGGGGACAAATGTTCAAAATGGTAAATAGTTGTTGTAGAAATGCTCGTCTTCTTCCTGACCACTGTCAAATTGCCCTTGAGCAAGGCACCAACCCCTACACTCAAGAGGTGCAACACTCTTTGCACTCCCCTTTCACTCTGGCATCTCTCCATGCATGTTTGTGTGATCTGGGTATCTGTCTATTGTGCAACGCCAATATACAGCAGTTGAATTCCCCCTTGTATAATGAACACTCGATAATCAATACTCTAAAATTCAACATCCATCCATTTTCTACCGCTTATCCGAGGTCGGGTCGCGGGGGCAGTAGCTCTAGCAGGGACGCCCAAGACTTCCCTAAAATTCAACAATAAAATCTAAAAATTAAACGTTACGCTCGGTGCCGTCTAATCAAGATGTTGCGCACTATTATGTTCATCGCCATCTCATGTCTTTAATCATTTGACTTTAAGTAAATGTAATTTAGCTTTCCATGCAAGTCACAATGCTTTTATTCTTACAACCATCAACAGTTCAGCCTCTGCCATCCCATGTAACCTCCAACTCCCTCCCCTCCCAATCTCCTCTGTCCCTCTCTCTCTCAGTGGGCAAGTCTGGGATGACACTGTCTGACTGCGCTCTAGCTGTAATCTGACATGGCTAATCTAATCTCTCAGTCTCCACAGACTAGTCAACTACCTGGTACTCTCCAGCCAATTAGAGGCTCATATGCACAGCACGCTATACAGGCTAGGTCAAAGCTATGCAGGCACCGTAGGGGCCCAGCCGACCAGTCATCCCCGATGGAAAGCTAAGCAATGGCTCAGGCTGTCTGACGCCCCAAAGATCTTCTTCCATAACAGTCCATCTGCCTGTGCCTTGGCCTGGTCCACTTTCATCCCAAACCGCTCCTCACATTAGGGAATCTCCTCAAGATTGTCTGCAAATTAAAGCACCTTTTGCTATACTGTTGTTTAGTAATCACAAGTGTCATTCACGATTGGTTTGAGTAGGTTCATTTGTGACTAACTTTTTCATTTTCTTCCCGTCAGGAATTTATGCTTGCATTATTCCATATGACAAAATTATTAATATCTAAGAAAAAGGCTAAAACGTGAAATATAGATCATGTTTTGTATTTATACACTATACAGTATAATGTCTTGCCATGCCGCTTGTCCAAAGTCAATTGGGACAGAATCCAGCACACCATTACGTTATAGAAAATGGATGTAAATAGGATCTGAGCAAAGCAAAGCAAATGAATTTATATAGCGCATTTCATACACAAGGTAACTCAATGCTCTCTACTGCGGCTTTTGTACATCTCATTTTATCATCAAGCCAGTCTCACTTAATCACCTTATCCAAATTAGTTTGAAATTAGCCCTCTTCCTAACTCCCTGTCTAATGTTTTTCTCTTCCTTCCCACCCCCTTTTCTCCCCAGTCGTTTTCACAGCTTTGTGGATTAGACAGATTACACGTCTGGATCTCAGTTTTTGTTGTGTTTTGCTTCTCTCGCAGTCTTTCATCTTGATGGGCAATAATCCTCAATACACACTGATTCAACATGCTGTTTTCATCCCGTTACACACGTGGACTACTGAATTCTGACCGCAAACTAAATAAAGAGAGAATGAAGTTAACGTTGTTGAAAGCAACAACTAGATCAATAGAATATGTGTACCCTAAGGACGACCATATTGACAAAGGCCCTCGGACGAGCAGAAGGAAATGACTTGGGACAGGGAATTCTGGGCTTCCCTGCTTAAGATGCTGCCCTTGTGACGCAATACTGGATAACCAGAAGAAAATGGATAGATTGATGGACAGATGGATAAACATTAGCCCCTGAAAATATACAAAAAGCGGCATTTGCGACTGCTGAGTGGCGGATATGCGGGTTCACTGTCGTTGATGCATGGGTGTCAAACTCATTTTTTGTCCTGGTCAGCATCGTAGTTATGGTTTCCCGTTATGACTGTAAACCAACAAATGTACGATGGCCACCACAAATTGATGGATAACTTGTTTTTAAATCAGAAGTCACGGATAATAGTTTATTCAACTATTGTTTAAGTTACTCTAAGAAGGGATTTGTTAACAAAAACGCTTGCAATATATCGTTTTTAAAAGTCAAGACAATTTGTAATTTTGCTAGTTTAGCAAGACAAATTAAGTTAATGCACAATTTGCTTTTTGAGATAGCCAAAGGGCTACGTGTAGCCCTCAAACCACTTGTTGGCCACCCTTGCATTAGAACTGACAAACCCTTAGTTTGAATGGCAACATAATACATACAGTACAGTAGTTGCCATCAACATTTTATCATTAATGGCACCTTCAAAGATAAACAAGTTACCTTGGGTTGTGATACGCAACACACACTGTTGCCTGCTTTTCAGACACACATGTTGGCCTTGTTTTCCTCCTCCTTCTCTTCCCGCACTTGAATATGGTTACTAAGCAAGGTGTTACAATGGTTTTTGTTGGAGGGATGACCTAAATGCACTTTATGCTGTTTGTTTTTTTGATAAAGGAACGGATCACATCTGGTGGTAAAACACTGTTAATTGATTGTTTAATTCACTGCAATTTAAACATAACGACCAATGGCCAACCCTCAAAATGTACACCTTGTGTATCATCAAGATATCTTTTATATTCATTGTGTTGGTGTGATTAACAGATGCATTTATAGACTGTGTTTATGGATTTTTAATATTCCAACTTTTTGGGCAATGTTGGCAGCCATTAAATGAAATATTAACAAAGACTGATCTTAGCCACTTAAACACAAGTATCATTATGAAAAAGTCACTGCAGATGTTGTTTTTTTTCCCCAACTGATTGAATGTACTCTGAATGCTCAGATTTTGCATAACTTTGAATAACTGTAAAGGATCAGAAATCCCTTAACAGTGTTGTGCGCCTCGCGTTCAGGATGACCGGCACTGATCTGCCCAAACTGAATGACATATACTGTGCCAGGTTTCTTTGAGTTGACCCTACAGGTCATCCTGCTGTCAGCCTTTTTGTTCTTCTTCCTTCAGTCAAATATTTCCGTTCTTTTAAATGCTCAACCTCTCGTTTTACTAAGACGTGCTTCCCCTGTGCCGTGTGCAGCCTGAACTACTTCAAATGAAATGAAAATGATGTGATTATTAGCTGCCAATCTATCTGGTACCTTTTCTCCTTGTTTATTACATCAGGTGCTCTAAGATTGAATGTATTTTAGTTATTTATTCTGTATAGTAATTTATACTTTTCTAAGGTGATCATTAACCTTTTCCACATGTACGTTTTATACATTCTAGTTTTAGTTGCGCATTGTGTTGCCATAACCCTGCCTTGAGTTTGACTTGCATATGAATTTAAGTGACATCCCATTCTGAATCTTCTGATAGATTCTGACCTGACTTTCAACAGTTATATCAAATCAATTACTAAAAATGCCTTCTACCATCTGAAGAACATATCCAGAATGAAGGCTTGCATGTGTCAAGCAGACCAGGAGAAGCTCATCCATGCTTTTATCTCAAGTAGACTTGACTATTGTAATGGTCTTCTGACTGGACTCCCTAAAAAGAGCATTAAACAGCTACAGCTCATTCAGAATGCTGCAGCCCGGGTTCTGACCAGAACAAAGAAGTCAGAGCATATCACTCCAATTCTAAAGTCTTTACACTGGCTTCTAGTCAGCTTTAGAATAGATTTTAAAGATCTGCTACCGGTCCATAAATCACTAAACGGTTTAGGTGCTGAATACATGAATGAAATGCTAATGGAATATAAACCAAGTAGGGCTCTGAGATCGACAGACTCAGGTCAAATAGTGGAGCACAGAGTCCAAAGTAAACCTCGTGAAGCAGCATTTAGCTATTAAGCTGCACACAAATGGAATAAGTTGCCAACAGAAGTGACGTCAGCCCCAAGTGTGCATGTTTTTAAGTCCAGGTTAAAAACTCTTCTTGTTTCCCATGCTTTCTAGAGCATTTGCACTTTTAAATGATATTTCTTGCACTGTACTCGGTTTTAATTGTATTTTAATTTTTTTCCTCTTTGTTTTTTAAATGCTTTTAATCGTGTATAGCACATTGAGTTACCTTGTGTATGAAATTCACTATATAAATACATTTGCTTTGCTTTGCTTTTCCTTCTAGTTATACTTCTATAACAAAGGTCTGTAAAACGGGAGTGACCTGCCTGTATATTGAAGATTTTATATATTTTCCAAATAAGTTTGCAAAAAGATTGTACTTTGGCAATAAATCCGCTGTCTCATGTCACGGTACACAAATGTGATGTATGGGATGAAGTCAAATTTAGTTGCTTGGCCTAGACGTGACAACATGTTCATAACTTGATGTGTTTTGGTAAAGACAGTGAGACCACTTCTAATGTGTTGTATGTCAGAAACTCTACTTCCATATCTTCTGCACCAAGCAGAGGACATCCTTGTACCAAGGTTCCCAAGTAGAACAGCTATTATTAATTATTATTATTAATATTAGAGCAGAAACTGGTGACACATGCGGATTTTCAATTAAACCAGAAGCACACATTCCTCCTTGTTAACACCACCACCACCTGCTGGCCAACCAGGTCCATGACGTAAAAGGCTTCCTGCAGCTGTAAAAGTTGTAACAAGCCAGCTCATCATGCCATTGGATGTCTCCGTAGTACTTTTCTACCGGTTTACTTGCTTCACTTCACTAGCTACTGTAGTGTATTTAATGTCGTCCACCTGTAGTTTTCTCCATTCACTGTTGGTGTGAAGTGAAGTTAACAAAGGAATTTGTTTTTTTTCTCCTCAATTCAGCCCACGGTTGTCAGTTCCAAGTCTACATAACCCACTCAAAGTGAAGTCAAACGTTTTAGCCTAATTAAAAGTAATTTTCCCCATTATCGTTTCAAATTGATGTAATTCAGATAGATCCGCACTTAGTCACATTTGATAACCTCGTCAACATTTTAGTAAAAGCAATTTTGAGATTCAGAAATTCAAATGATGTAAAACCCAAGATGTTTACTGTAGCAGAGGTCAAAGGTCAGCAAGAGTGTGCATGGAACCACGTGGAGAACAAATTCCATATTGAAAGCTCCAAGCCAAGATTCAAATTCAGAACCTTTGACCGTGAGGCAGACTAAATGATGTGGCAACCAAAATATTCCACTCGGCTGCTGGTGTGATGATAATATATCTAATATCCAACAAACAAAACATGTCATTCATCCAGTGTGCCATTTATTTTACATTCTGTGTGTTAATTACCAATTATTAATACAACCTAAATAATGTACAACAACACACACTAATGGGACATACCATGTTTTTTGTTGTTGTTGTTTTGTTTTTGTATACAGGCATCACATAGTACTGTCACCCCAGTAAATCAAAATCAAAAGCTAGAGTGTCTGGACAGGTGACCATGGACCGTGACGAATTCCAGACTGTAGGTGCGCCAAACTACTCCTCAACTTTCATTTCTGCTAATTACATGTGATTATTTAAACCTCGCCCTGACTGTGTCTTTGCACTTTCACTTTGCATTCTACAGTTGAGTCACATGCTGCGAGAGTCAGAAAAAAAGATGATTCTGATTTCACTGTATGTCAATCACAATTGTAAGGGAAGCAGGAAAATAGGGTAAGTGAAATTGCACAATATAATGGAGTCACATTCCTGGGATCCTGGCATCAAATTGGGTGCGGAGTGCCACCTCAGTCAGTAAAAAAACAGACATGAAGCATATACCCACAGAAACTGTTGCTGAGGAGATAATGTTCGCTGTATAATATCACATCAGCTTTTCTTTCTTGTGATCAAATTCTCTGTCACTAATACAGTGTCTTGTGTTTGTAGCTGGGATATTAGCCAACAAGCAAACATGCTTTGATGACTTCCAGTGCGCAGCAGTTTCTTATCTAGGGAGAGTTCTCTACAGCCAGCTGCATTTCCATCAATGGGGCCATGCTTGTAAGTACAGGATCATCAAGTTTTGTGATTATGCATTCATTAGGAGCTTTAGTTATGGAGCCTTAGAGGGAGTACAGCATACAAAAGGAATGCACATTTTCAGTATAATTATGGAACAATCATCCTACACACAGGATTTTGAAATTGCTGGGGTGGAGCCAGACTCATGATTTTTATAGCTTAAATCTGTCGTTGGACCATTTTATCAGATGTTTTTTTCCTTACTTGATTATACGCCAAGGCACATTTGAACTCAGCCAATGAAAAACATGATTACTGATCCATTGGAAAGCACATCTGCATTAATTGCAATTTAACAATTTTTCATATAATCGCTTTTGTATAATTGCTTATGTCAAATTAATCTAACAGTGGTTAGCTGCATAGCTACAATTAATTAGGCTATTAAACAGCTCATTAAATTCTACTTATTCACAATGGCTGGCATCCATATGGCATTGCACCAGCCCAAATGATGTTTTTCTTGCAAATTTTAAGAATTATTATTACACTTTGCATCATGGTCACGCTTGGTCACACTTTGCCCACAAACTGTGGCTCTTCTATAGAATATACACACGGTCAACATTAACTTGCACAAATTGATGATGATGATGACGCACTACCAATACTTATTCTAATCAATGGGACACAAAGGAATCAAAACAAAACTGATGGCTCCTTAGCTGAAAAGATGATTCAGTCATTCATCGTGTGAAGAAATCTATCAAGCTGCAAGCCCACCTGGCTTTCAAGCGATAGGAAACACAATTCTGAATGGTTAAATTTAGGTGACCTCCATGACATGGCAATGAATAATTTGTGTCAGGCTTTGCGCATGAGCAACTTCTGCTCTGACCAGCGGCAGACGAGTTGTAGGCTACTGTACTTACAGTACCTAAAAATTTTACCCTCTCCTAAAGCAAGCCTTTTGAACATTTATACGAGATCCTACTAGTGCGTTGAATTGTCCATGTACTAGTACGCTCTTTGTCCTTACAAGCAAGACCTGTTTGTGCACTTGTAGAATTGCTATCTTACCAGTGAGGCTTTTTTCACTACTGTATGACTTTTCTGGGCACTAGTAAAATGACTAGGGCACATTAGCCGAACAACTACATGTTACTAGTGAGGGACAAATGTGCACTAGTTGATAACTGTGTGCTATTAGTATGACATAAAATTACTAAATGTAGTGTTTCACTGGTATTACTAGTAGCGTGTAGATGTCAACTAATGAACAGTTCTGCCTCGTTGGTAGTGTTTAGCCTCTCTAGTAATGTACCCTTGTCGTTCTATTAGCGTGCTGAATTGTCTTACTAGTGTGGACAACGAGCACACTAGTACATGGGCAATTCAGCGCACTACAGCAGGATATTGAATGAATGCTGAAATGGTTTGCCATACTCTTGTATAGCTAAATATTCAAGCAAAATGTTATCATTTTTTTCATTAGAATACTGTCGGTGTGTGATCATTTACTAACATATTAAGCAGTCTGCTTGAATCTGCACTGCAGACGTGTGAGAATGGGAATGTTCTGACAAAATCCTTCCGCATGTCATGCAAGAGTCTTTACTTACCGCTTTCCCTCAGTTATTTGTCTTATATAATCTTAAGTAATACCGATATGCGGTCATATTTAGAAATGGCTTCCAGTCAGTTATTTAGCAATATTGTTTTAAGAAAATCTTATTGAATAAGTTATGAGTTTTTGTTTGATATTAAGATAGGAGCACCATTTCATCAATTTATGCAAATGATTTAAATATCCACCAGCTTATTGCATCCTCACACTTTTTTTTTTTTTTTTTTTTTTTTTTCTTTCCTCCTGGTAAGAAAACAATCCAAACTGCATTTCTCTTTCCAGTCCACATCTGTCACTGCCACCTTACTGTATACTCCGGCCTACCCTACAGGCCATGCTGCTTCTGATGGGTGATCGCAACGATGGTGCGGTTCCGCTCCACACCCTCCAGCACTGCGCCGCCCTGCAGCAAGGTGTCGCCAGCAGCAACAGCCGTTGATGGTCAGCGTGGAAACGTGGAGTGGACACAGTGCGGGAAAATCCACTGCCAAGGTTGTCTTGGAGTACAAGTACATTTTTGCCTTCATTGCAACTAGAAAAACTGAGATGACTCAATTGGGGGAAGGGAGGGTTTTTTTTCCCTGATGGATTTTCAAGAGAATTCCTATACTGTAGCTGTTGCACACACTGGAAGGCAAATCCTTGTCATAGGTTGTAAAGGTCATGAATGGAAAGACTAACAAGACACAATTACAGGTGATTGTGATAATTACTGCAGATCATAAGCCGAATAACCATCACATGCCTATAGAAGATTTAAATATTTGATGTCTTCAATAGTGTTTTCCATGAATGGGTGGAAATTGAGTGAAAAATATGTAGCAATAAAAGATAAATATGTGGCATTTTTTAAAAAGCTATATTCTTCAATTTGTAATACATAGGATAAACAGATAAGACCTAGTATACATATGGCGGAGAAGTACTTCTTCTATATCTGTTTGTATCACCGGTTAGTGACCAGCAGTATAGATAATGATTCTTTTGTAATGTATCAAGATAATGGAACGTGGTGGATGTCCGTACAATGTTTGATGGTTACAATGATTCCGAACTACAGTCACTTTCATGTTTGTTGTAGTTATTTTAACGTCCACTGAGCGGCATTGTGGCACTGCTTAAACTCCCCCTGCTGTCTTTGTCCAGCTTGATGGCAAATTGGGATGCCAGTTCAATGCTGCTTTGGGAGTCACTTTGGATTACAAGGGAAACAAAAAGCAGAATGGTACTCGCATCTGTCTGTTGAGATGACTTGTGGTCTTGAATAACTGAGGCAGTAAAGAGGCAAATATCTGTGAAGGATAGTGCAGAAAAGCCATGATGGAGGACAGTGATAAATAGCCTGTATGGTAAATGTCGTGACACTGAGAGGTAACATACAGACGATGAGATAGGGCCGGAAAGTGCTCTCACGGAGAGTTTCGGGAAGCAGCCAGACAAATGGGTGTTTAATCTGTCCAAAAAGCAAGATAGAAAGTCGACAAGCCAACTACAGAGAGAGAGAGACGTTGTCAGTACGGTCACTTAGAGTTTAATCTTGGCTCAGTGGGAAGTTCAGATTTTGTCAGACTGAACCCACGCCGCCTCACATAAGTACATCTCAGTGGAGAGATGCGATGGGAAGCAGTGAAAGCTTCAGGAGGAGGGATTTGCAGACAATGACTTTTTGCCACGGGGGCAAAGTGGCTGAGTGAAGCCAGGGAAAGACAAAGCCAGCCATAAGCTGGACCTAGGCCAGACAGAGCCAGGTGGTTTAAGATCTAGCTGTTAAAAAGCTGGGACGCGCTTCTTCCTGAGGGATGGCTTCGCCTTTTGCTCCTTCGTTTCCTTCCTCAGCCCCTCGCTACTTTGTTCCCTTCCCTCTTTTCCCAGAGCACATTCAAAGAAGCGTGCATAACCTTCATCTCTCTGTGGAGAAACACAAGCTTTTACCTAGAAAGGCATTCACGATTTCTCGCCTTCCATTTGCTTCTTCTGTCCCCACGGTTTGTTTACTCACTCCCACCGTAATGCAGGGATTAATTTCCAAAAGCCGATTTGAGCCGTAGTTGCTCCTGTGGCAAAGAAAGGACAGGAGCAACTATACTGAGGGAAGTTTCCCCTTCAAACTGGTTTAGAGGTGGGCTGCTCTTCCCTTTTTATTGTGGTTCCTTTAATTGTTGCACGGAGCTGTGGGGGACGACAGAGGAATGAGGCCTCTCAAAACACAGCTGGGAATCACAGGTGCATCTCGACTTTCCCGTGGGCCTCTTGAAATCCTCAGCTGACATTTCCTTCTCTCATATTTAGTTTTTCAATTGTAAAAATCAGTTGGAAGTATTGCTACATGAATCAGAATGTCTGTTTTGAGTTCCCCCCAAAAAATTGTGCGATGAAGGGCAGAGTACTTGAGGCTAGAGCAGCAGTTCAAGAAACGTAAGGTGAAGATGTCATGTAGATTCTATGATGCAAGAATGAAGTCAGAGAGATCAAATAACTGCGCTTACACTAAAATAAACAACTTAACTGAACCTCAAATGAGAGCCAGGGGGGAAAAAAAACTCAAATTACTTGCATGCATCCATCCATTTTCTGTGCCGCTTCTCCTCACTAGGGTCGCAGGTGTGCTGGAGCCTATCGCAGCAATCTTCGGGCGAGAGGCAGGGTACACCCTGAACTGGTCGCCTGCCAATCGCAGGGCACATACAAACAAACAACCATTCACACCCATGGGCAATTTAGAGTCATCAATTAACCTACCATGCATGTTTTTGGGATGTGGGAGGAAACTGGAGTGCCCGGAGAAAACCCACCTAGGCACGGGGAGAACATGCAAACTCCACACAGGCTGGGCTGGGATTTAAACCCCGGTCCTCCGAACTGTGAGGCAGATGTGCTAACCGGTCGGCCACCGTGCCGGCGGGTTAAAACAATTAGTGTCATAATTTATAGTTTTGCCTTTTTCAGCATTGATGGCACAACTTTTGAAAAAAAGGATATTTTGAATCTTTAGTGTGTCTTTAGGAATGTCAAACTCATGGTCTGGGAGCCAGATCCGGCACTGACTTACTGAGCAGCGTGGCATGCCACTGCACTTACGCGTCACACACCCAAGCGGAAGAAAAAGTAGGTCTGACCAACCATTTATTGATTAGTACTTTCCACCGTGTTCCTGTTAGTGATATACTGTACATTACTGCAAATGACTGATGAATCAAAAGTATCGCTATTTTGATTTGAGTGTAGTTTAGAGTACAAAGATCTGGTATTGATATTTCAGTATCAATCTGCACTTCACTAGTCATAATGGTACAGACTACAAATCTAGGATTAGCTTCAAATATACAGGAAAGTATCCAAATAGAAGTTTAAACTGC
The DNA here is from genome assembly GCF_024500275.1 of Phycodurus eques. Taxonomy (NCBI): domain Eukaryota; kingdom Metazoa; phylum Chordata; class Actinopteri; order Syngnathiformes; family Syngnathidae; genus Phycodurus; species Phycodurus eques. Next base: position 11,803,859 of record NC_084544.1, on the reverse strand, counting down.
ATTCAAACTTAGAAGTTTGAATGCAGCTCCGTCGGGGTCTGTGAAAGCGCTAGTGATGGCGGGAATGTTTGATTGCGTGGGAGTTGCCCAAAGCTGCAGCCTGCGATCGCTCGGAGATGAAACTCAATTCGGCTCAAATTCCAATCGCGATGCCAATAAGACTGCAATATAAAAAGTATGGATTGCTGCCTCCGCCGCTGCGTTACATGAATAAATAAATAAAAATAGAATAAGAATCTCTTTTTCAAATCCCCTGTCAAAACACACGCAATATGCACAGGCCCATATTATACACACACAAGCTGACCCATGTGAGCGGGCATGAAAGCATGCAGCAGCGCACTCGCGTCCACACACCCACACAATTGCCCACAGCAGTCCACCACGATGCTGATTTGCATTCACAATAATTTCCCATACACTCAGCATTGGTCAAAATGTGGGTGTTGCATAATAAAAATAATATTCCCCGAGAGAGGGACTCGGTAAGTTCACATGTTAATTCAGACAGAGTGTGAGAGAGAACCGTGAACTTTCAATAGTATCCTTGGCGAAGTAACCGAAAGTTGAATTTGAGAGTAAATGGATTAAAGGCATTAACCTTGTAACAGATGCAAGTACAAGCAGCTCAGGTAAACTTAATGGGAGAAAAAGGAGTTTGTTCCCAAGGCCACTGGTTGGTTTCTTTGCAGCACAAGTATAAATGAGAGCATACTTTGAATTGGAGAGGGAGTGGGAGGAAGATTGTTCCAAGATAATTCTAGTCTGGTTTGGGAACAACTGTCACATGTTTTTTATATATTCTATTGCTTTTATACTGTGTATATTTATTATTTGTTGGTGTATTAGTTTTTTTTATATACTTTGTTTATAATTTGGTAAGGCATTAGTCATCCATTTTGGACATGCAGGAAAAAAAAAACATTCTATAGTTAATGTATACATGCATAACCCTACGAAGGAATGCTATATAAACAATACAGTAAATGAATCAGGACGTCATATTTATTTGAAATTGAGCGAGTTTCCCTAGGAACAATAATCTGACCAATTACATTAAATTTCCCTTCCTCTGGAAAACAACTAATTTATGCCCTTTTCTTGAAAGGAAGACTGCATGCTAAATGCTCCTGTGCCTAACATTTACATTTTAAACCATAATGGGTCTTGTTTTACCAGAGTTACCCTCTTTAGTCTGGCGATGATTTAAATGCTAAACTGTTGGCTTTAACTTTACAAATCATTTTAGAGTGCACTCAGATGCGACAAATCCATACATGATGCCTAGGCCAAACTGTTGCGTTAAGATTGAGTGTGGGAATATCCTAACTCGTGGACATTTACTCATTGTGAATTAGATTTTGAGTAGAATCTGACAAACAATGGCCTATGGTAGCTGAGCTAAAAATCAGTACAGTGCTCTGCCACTCAAAGTATTAAGTATCGGACAGTAACCCGAGAATTAAGAACACTAAATGGGTCAAAGCAGCATTCCTAATCTGGAATTGTTTCGTAGATTTCACACAGTTTGAAAGTCATTGTGAAGAAACTATTCAATGTTGACATAAACATCAACAAGGTGTTCTGTGCCACGTGTGCTATATTCTACAGTGAAGTGAACATGTGATTGTAACATTCGTATGCCAGTTTGCTGAATTATCCAACTACTTGCAGATATAATATGCATTGTATAATCTGATCAATCAGCAACAATAAGATTAGTTCCCGTCAGAACACACGCAAAAGGCGGTGTCCAAAAGCATCAAATAATAAGTTGATCTATAATTACTGCACAGTTGAAATCCTGCAATGCTAAAAGAAGAAACATGATGAACGATACATTTGCTTATATTGGAGATTTTTTAATAACACATTTCATAATTGTAACAGCCATCAGCATTTCTTCTAATGGGTAAAAATCATCAAAAACTAACAAAAAGACGTTTTTTATTTTTTTTTTAAATATTCCAAACACCAGTTTGTCGGCCATGGCCCTAAATTCAAACAAACAACCCCATACACAGTGAGCAGATATTATATTCAACACATTGTTCTTCAAACAAATTATAAAAATAGATTTAGCATTTTCAAGTACATATTTACAGTATTAAACATATAATGGTAAGAGGTGGGCAAAGAGAGGAAACGGTTTACATTTCATTTATTGTGGCAAAAAGGTCCCATAATTATTATTATTATTTTTGTGCATGTGGATGCATTTTGTTCGTATAGGTGTGTGTGTGTTTGACAGCAATCATAAACTTCTTTCTTCATATTGAACTGTTGAATCGTGAGGCCTTGCAGTCGGCTGGTAAATTAAAGGTTTATAATTTGTCAGCTGCCTGCCCTAGTTTCTTTATTTTGATGATTATTGGGAGACAGACAAGAACAAGCAGAACGACGCAAACTGTATTCTGTAGCAAATACAAACCGGTTACATTATTTCATTCAAAAATCTCTGTCCAATGTCAAATATGGTCATCCACTAATGCCTCGCTGAACACTCTCTTTCAAGCCTGACATATTTCTGAAAAGGCGAGGGGGCAGATTACTGTACAGAGAAAAACACACAACGTGATACCCAGCAGTAATGGAAAAACACGTAATCTCAACAAAGGAAATAAAAAAAGAACATCGTTATGACATTTTAATACTGTAATCACACACACCACATCCAATGACAACAGACTAAACCGTTCATGAGTACACAGATACTGTGTGCATACAGCTAGTCTCGTATAAAACATGTTCAATATCTCACAGTCATAATATTAGCAAACTAAATTTTTACTTTACATTAAATACTTTAAATCAACCATCCTAACCTCTGTTTTAAAATTATCTATAGAGGTTATTGTTAAACAAATAAATATGAGATTTGGGTCATCTTCCAGATTTGACCTGAGTTTACTGAGAGTACTTACGGTAGCGAGCCTTTGGAGGGGAGGATTACAAGATGACATCCGGGCTAAAGGGGAAATTCAATATTTCATTTGCATGTAGAAGACATCTTGAGAGAAAGATAAAGAGAATAAAACAAGAAGTAGTGAGACAGACAGTGACATCAATTAAGGGTGATTAAACGCACAACTCTTTAAGTAGACGTGCCCCCCTGCCAGCTTTGTTCGCCATCAGTAGGAAAAACCCCCCCAAAAAAACAGGCCGGTATTCCTGAAAGTTCAGTCCATCATTCCTTAGGCTATATCTCTATTTGGCCTTGCCAGCAGACTTTACTCTAGCAGTATATCAGCCTCCATTCATTTAAAGTGTTTTTAGCAAGCCTCATTAAAATACTAAATTCAAACTGTTGGACCCTTTTTCATGGGATAGCTCAGGCTTTATAACTATTGACAGCTGCTGCTTTGAGTCTGTGGATTACAAGCCTGCCATTTTTAATATTCAGAGATTTCCCTTCACCATCTGATATGAGATCACTTCTGGCATGGTGACGCTATTTCACATCCTTAGATTATGTCCCTTCTTATTTCAAGTGAAATCAGACAGTGGAGAAGTGTTTTTGTCTGTCTTGACTCAAGGCCAGTAAACAGTACTGTAAAAAAAAAAAAAAAAAACATCATCATAATAATAATAATTGTGGTAAAGGGACAAAAAGTTGTCCAGTGACCTTTTAGAGTCCTTCTCGACAGAGGTCACCATTCTGGAAGAGACTATCTTTCTGTTGTCCTCACTCCCCAGGGCGATTTAGCTGACACAGTTTTTTTGAAGGTCAAAGTGCAGATAGAGGTCACAAAAAAGTCACATGACATCACTCCTCTGCCATCCGTCCATCACCAGAGGGACTGGTGCTCGTCTCTGAAGGGCTTGATAGCAAAAAGAAAGGAGGGAATTGCGGAAAGCATGAGGAAGAATGGGAAAGAGGAGTAAATAGAGGAGTGCAAGGGCCTTCTATCTATCCTTCACTCGGAAAGACAGTCTCGCTTGCCTCGTCTCCACCCCATCATCCACCATCTGCACGTACCCGCGAGCCTGCAGTAGCAGTGCCTTCGGCCGTTTGTTACACTTGCACACCACGCCCATGCATTTGGATGACCTGGGCTCTTAGGGTCTGGATGGCAGCCAGGATCAACTTCTGGTGCTCCAGGGAAGTGATGCCAAGGCTCAGTACATCTCTGCGAACACACAGTTCATTTTTGTCCGAGACTAATTAACTCTATATAGGCAATTTGGAAACAATAAAAAGAGTGTTGGGGATGATTAAAAGAATTGACTCCTGTAGAACGGTAATTCCCAACCATTAATGTGCGTGTTGGCATTCATACAACAGAATAACACAGCTTTGTGTTCAACGAAACCGGCCCAGATTTCCCAACAAAATTTGTGAGTAAATTGAGACGAGTTCGTCATCATTTCAAGATATATACTTTTTGCGCCATGAGATTTATAATCAATAAAGGTTGGGAAACACTGCTATAGAACAATACATAATCAAGGGAAATACACATTTAACTTCCAAAATGTGAATGTTGTGTGCTGTTGTGAAAATATTTAATTATGGAAAAATATTACTTGAAGTCTGTATAATGCATCACAACATTTAATAGTATAGCAATCCCATGATACAATGCAAATATTCCTCATTGAGGCAGTGGAGCGATACCTCAAGCAAGCCTTAAACGAACGTCCTCTCCTGAGCACCGTTCACCACCAACACACGTTTCCCCCCATTTTGTTCTTATAAACACACGGCGCGAGCCATTATTGTTGTCGTCGCCATGGTAACGAGTGTATCCTGTCGCGTTTGAGTTGACAAGATGAAGCCCAGTGAACGTAAAAAACGGGATGCGGTGGTATCGGAATACAAGGTTTTATTGTAGTAGTCTGACACACACGACAAGGCTAAAAATAAAATGGCTTTTGGATTCGAATATACTGTACATGACGGCGACGTGGAGTAAATGTCTTTTGCGGAGCCGATCAACCCGCAACCCTTGTGAGGATAAAGCGGTACAGAAAATGGATGGATGGTAGCAATGATTGATGACTTATGCTTCGTTGACACCGGGTGAACTTTGGCCTACAGGGCTCTACATGTTAAGCTGCTAGCTAACCGTAGCTCGAAGGTAGCTGGAGTGGGACTGCGGAAAGCAGGACAATCTGTAACATTTTACAGAATATAGCACATTAGGATGAATGTAAATCTCTTTGCATTGGCAAAATTTGTTTTCACACAAAATAGCTTAACTAAAATCCCTTTGCCTTTCAAAGGGACATCAGCAACATACAGGCCTGCAACTGTATTTATTTTGTGTAATATACCAGATAGCAATAAACAAAGGAAGTTAGAAGGTCACTGTGAGATATTGGTGCATAGCTACTCACTGGACGGTCATTCGTGCCACTGACTCCAAATAGCAGTATCCTGCAGCAGTGAAGTTGTCCTTGTATCGGCCCATGTCCACAGCATCCAGCCACTCTCCTACCGAGTTAAATGATGGGAAGGTGGGTAGAGGCCTCTCTGCGAGTGTTATGGAGGAACTGAGGGTCCTAAAAGAAGAGCGAAAAGGAGTTTTATGAGTCTATAGAAAGTTAAAGTAGACGTGTTTGCAGCTTGTAATGTTATGCGACCTCCGTGCCAACGTGGAGGAGCCAATGGCGTCAGGCGAGCGAATGCTTTTGCTTAGCGCTGAATGGATCTGACTAAAGCTGGGTCTCTCTGTTCTGTCCTTCTGCCAACAGTCAAGCATCAACTGATGCAAATGTGTAGGGCAGTTGACCGGCGCAGGGAGCCTGAAACCATCCTCAATTGCCTTGATCACCTACAGCACAGACAGTGGGAAACAAAAGGCAAATCAGTTCTTTCATTTAAGGTGAAATGTGATACTAATTGAATAATGGCCCAAGGAAAATGATTCCATTGATCTGCTTCTATGGGGAAATGTGATTTTATGTGGAAAGGTTCTTGCTTAAACAAGTTTAATCATAGTTATTGCCTAGAGGAGCAGATTGAGCACGTATCATTCCTTGAAAGAGAAATATAGATAATGACTAACTTACTCACCACTTTCCCTTAAAGACAATGTGTTTTTCATAGCACAATACTGTTTATACTCAACAGCCACTTAATTTGCTACAGCTGCAGAATATAATGTCGAATAAAAAAAGCTGAATGAATTGCACTTGTATTTTATTGTTTAGCAAACCTGCTAACATTGCATACATTTAAATTATATTACACATACAGTACAGTACATCGTTGTAGATTGATGAGGTGGATGGGCAGTCTTACTTACTCCCATCCTGCATTAATCAAAGGACAATTGAGCCACAAATTTGAAAATGTGAAACCTCGACAATGAACTAAAGACTGACAGTTAGGTTTGGCAAGGCATTCATTTACCTATTCACAGAAAAGCCAGGCAATCTTTGTAAATAAACATCATACTATACGTCGGTCATGTGTTCAAAATCGGGTCTGACAAACACTTTACATAACTTCCTTTCTTCAATATTGCCGAACAGTGGTACGAAAACTGTAAAAATTAGTATTAGAAGTCTGGAACTACCTCAAGTTTTGGACTACTTCATTATCAGTGAGTGTAACACCGCCTACGTCAAAATCCCTCTTAGGGTTAGCATAACTGTAATACTGTACAAAATATTTTTTAGCTGTTATTTCCAACTGCTTGTTTCTAGAACCAAGTATTTGTTCCTCAGCCAGATGGTTGTCACACTCAAGTCTCTGCTGGAGACTTACAGCACTGTTTATCTACAGACCCTTTCCAAAAAAATTTAATATCATGGAAAAGTTCATTTATTTCCATAATTCCATTCAAAATGTTAAACTTTCATATATTATAGATTCAGGGCCCACAATTTAAACAATTTCAAGTATTTATTTTGTTTATTTTTACATAATTTGGGCTTCCAGCTCATAAAACCCACAAAATCAGAATACTGTGAAGAAATCAGCCCAAATTTTGCAGGCCATAAATGTTTTAAACTGACTGTCACACATACTAATCATCTACTAAACTCAAAACACCTGCACAGGTTTCCCCAGGTGTCCTTAAATTGCTTCAGTTTGGTTCAATTGTCTCAATAAGGATAAGACTGCAGACTTGACAACTGGCCAGAAGATCATCATTGATACCCTCCATAGGATGGGTAAGCCACAAAAGTTCATAGCTAAAAGGCTGGCAGTTCACAGAGTGCTGTGTCCAAGCATATCAATGGAAAGTCTAGTGGAAGGACAAAATGTGGCAGGAGAAGATGCACCAGCAAAAGAGATGACCGTTGGCTTCAGCGGATTATCAAACAGAGACGATTCAAGAATCTAGCAGAGATGCAGAAAGAGTGGAATCAGGTGGGAAAAACCACCACATTCAGACGCATCCGGGAGATGGGCTACAATTGTCGGGTTCCTCGGGTCAAACCACTTCTGAGCCTGAGCCAACGTACGACGCGTCTCAACTGGGCCAAGGAGAAGAAGAACTGGACTATTGCCAGTGGTCCAAGATACTCTTTTCCAATGAAAGTAAAGTGTGCCTTTCATTTGGGAATCAAAGTCCAAGGGTTTGGAGGAAGACGGGTGAAGAACAGAACCAAAGCTGCTTGAGGTCCAGTATGAAATATACACAGTCGTGATTTGGGGTGCAATGTCCAGTGCAGGTGCTTGTAAACTCTAGTTTCTTAAACCCAAGATCACCGCAACAGTCTACCAGAATGTTTTAGAGGATCTGTATGGAGATGCAGATTTCATCTTCCAGCAGGACCTGGCCCCTGCCCATACCGCCAGAAGCACCAAAATCTGGTTTGATACCCATGCCATTACAGTGCTTGACTGACCAGCCAACTCGCCGGATTTAAACCCCATTGTGAATCTATGGGGTGTTATCAAGAGGAAAATGAGGGGCCCCAGACCCCAAAACAAAGAGGAACTGACAGCTAGCATCAAGGAAATCTGGGCTTCCATAACTCCCAGGCAATGGCACGGCGCATCGAGGCAGTGATTGAAGCAAAGGGATTACCAACAAAGTATTGAAGATTAACGTATCGTTTTGAAAGTACCATATTTCAATTGATTTAATGTGACCCTAATTTCTTTTTTTTTCTGCAAAAACTGAGAAGTAAATGATTTCTCTACAGTATTCTAATTTTTTGAATTCCTGATTTCATGGGTTTTATGAGCTGGACGCCCAAATTATGTAAAAATAAACAAATACATACTTGAATTTTTTTTTAAATTGTGGGCCCTGAATCTATAATCTATGAAAGTTTAACTTTTTGAATGGAATTATGGAAATAAATACACTTTTCCATTGATATTCACATTTTTTTGGAACGGGTCTGTAGAGTAGTTGGAATTACATAAGCAGCAGGATAACCTATTTAATACTGTCATTATGATGCAGGGCACCCCTGAACTACTGTGGAATATTAGAATGTAATTATCAAACTTTTGAATTAATTCCTCTTTGAATCAAGATGATCGATCAATCTGTTCTGTGAAATACAACTTAGTCTCAAAGATAAGCAAAGTATTAATTTGGGCTCCACCTTTATAATCTACTTTAATAAAACTCGCATTTCACTTGTCTCAAACGTGAGAGCATGACCACATCCCTCTATACTTACTCAATGGTCCTTTCTCCTCCATCGAGCTAATGCTGTTCCCATTCAAAAACTATTTAACATAACACCTCACTGGGGATTTCAATTGATCTATCCCTCTCCTGAATCACTCTGAGAAGTACTCTCTTCCGAAAGGAGGAAATACAAGTTAGGGTATAATCATAAAAATGACATCTATCAGTTGTATTATTTCCTAAAAAACTCTCTCGCCTCAATCTTGCCAATCTCCTCCCCCATTTGGCTCCTTAAACTTCCGCCTCCCTAAAGAGCATTCATAAAAAGCTTTTCAGCATTTGACATTTTCCATTTAATCAAAGCCAGCGAGTTAAAGGGCACAATGAATTACTGGTGGACAGGCCAACCAACAATTCGGTTATGATATAATGTATCATTTCAAAGCAGATTAATATCACAGGCCCTCTACAAGCGATGGCCTTTGCCCCTGCAAATGGAAAGTTTGATAATATGCACCAGACCGAGAGGAAACTTTGTCATGCTTTGTGAAAGGGTACTGAAAAAGATCAGTGTTAAAAAAAAAAAAAAAAAGGTTGCTTGCACCTGCTGATTACCTCATGCATATTAATTTTGCACATTAAAAATTGGAACACAGTAATAATGGGTTGCTTTTTTTGAGCCTGCACCTGCATATTGGATACATATTATGCTGACTGCAATTTACGCACACATCAGCAAGATACATCGTTCAGATTTAGGGGATTCTGTCTTCATTCCTGTTGTAATTGTCTGCATTATAGTATTAAATTGGAATATATTACTGTCCAACGAAGGGTGGCTTTCAGTAGAAAGTAAAATGAAACCATTTTAAAGGCCAAAAAGTGAGGGGTGAAAAGCAAAACTGAGCAAGCCTCTGCATTCACTTGGAAATAATAAGAGCAGGGGGAGTCCCATCGAGCGCAATCTCTTCAACCTTTGAAATAGAAAAAAAAAAACTTAGCATTTTCCAGAAGAAGCTGAATGTTAAAAAGGGATTTTCAACACTTTTTAAAAAGTAGGATGGCACTGGAGGAGGGACAGGCAGAGGCCACTGGAAAGAGGTCACTGCTTCCTTAGGAGAAAACAGGATTGGTTATGGAGCCGATGCAGACTTAAAGTGGAGGCTTAGACCTAGAAAAAGCTTTTAGAGTGACTGTAGCGTCTTTGCTTTCTGTTAATAATATCGTAGGTGGCTATGGACGCAGAGTTAATTGACGCAGACGGAGGTGACATATAAAAATAGAGTGAATAAAGTCCATGTGCTCTCACTGCAATTTAATAGGAAATTGGACAAAAAGTCAAGCACTGTATCAGTATCATAAAAATGTACAGTGGACGTCGTAAAGTGGGAACAGTTGTGCTGTCGAACAACTAAAATGATCAACAATGCTTAATTTAAAAAAAGAAAAAGCTTTTTGAAATATCTCAAAATAGACAATTATCTCCTCATCCCATTATCAAACTAAATTATATTCAGTTCATATACAGAATAACCAAAATACCAGAAAGGAAAACTTTTCTCTCTCTCAATCCACTTACATCCTGGTTACCCATATCCCAGTAGGGTCTCTCCCCATAGGACATGACCTCCCACATGACGATACCAAAGCTCCAGACATCTGAAGCACAGGAGAAGCGATGGTACTGGATGGCCTCTGGAGCAGTCCACAGCACCACGCTCTTCCCTCCATGCTATTCATTAATAGAGGACAACAGGGTAAGAGGGTGCACAGAGTTCACACTAATAAATCTTTGAAAAGCCTCAAACATGGTATTTTCAGAAAATCAAAAGACACCTAGAATAAGATTAACTTTAGGATGAACCCAATAATCCAGAAAGGTTTACCTTTTCACCCCTTTTCGTTCTAGTAAAATTGTGCGACCTCAAACAAACCTGACAGTTAATGATTTGATCCAAATCGCATTCAAAAAATATCAGGATCAGGCGCACAAGCGTGAACTGAGGGTGTTTAATGAAAAGTTGAAGTGGATAATTCCAAATTCAGGATAAAAGAAAGTGACACTAAATTTTCTTACCAGTGTAGTGTAGATTGACTCTATCTTGTCCTCTTGAAGAGGTCTGAAGCCAGACACCTTGCAGCCAAGGTTAGCATTAACCAGCACCTTTACACCAAGAGCAGAAACACGATACAGACATGACATTGTAAATTACAGTCCACATTTCAATGAAGAGCAATAGTGAAAAGATTGTTTGTGAAGGTAATTCTTTGAGGTTCTTATAAGGCTGTCCTAAAAACGTTCCACATTTTTGCCCACCTACATTGAAGGATTGTGCAGATTTTACAAACCCTCTGTAAGATAGAAAAGACATAACACTCACAATGAGCAGAGAATACATTTTGGACCAACCTTGCTCATTAAGTGTGGTTAAAATTACAAGGTGAAAGAATTTCCCTACAGTGGTAGGCAAAACTCTTATTTCACCAGGCCAGGACTGAGCATTTACAAAAGTGTAACAAGTATTTGCGGTTTGACAGCTTGGCTCCTTTTTAAAGAGGAACAAACTGACAGAGCAAATCCTCGTGACAAAATGATTTTGACAGCATTGTCTTGTCATTTTCAGCTTCATGTATTCCTCAAATAAGCTACTGACAAATGACTGTCAAACACGGTTGGAGACAAGGACAAATTGTATTCTCGACGCCTGCCAATGGAAAACTTAGCTTGAGACATACATCAACCTACACACTGTAGTCTATTACCGCCCACCACACCACCTGCTCTCTTACCTTGTGTGCAGCCAGGCGTTTATGAACAAAGCCCATTTCGGCGAGGTACTTCATCCCCGATGCCACACCAGTCAGCATATCCATCAGCTGCATTACGCTCAACTGACCCTCATGTTTCTGTGATTTTGAGTGTTAAAAGGAAAGGACAGCGTGAATGGCAGAGTTGGAAAGAAATGGAGAAGGACTAACGCTTCTACTTTTGGTATAGATTCACAAGAAGTGACCCATTTGTTGGTATAGTATTGTGTTGTACTCAAATAGATGCAATGTCTTCATTGGGGGAATAAAAACAAGCAGGCCATTAATTCATATCATTACAACTCACATGGTGGTGGTTCAGAGAGCAGAGGAGCACAGTACCAGATTCGAGCATCTTTCAGCTAAATCACCCCATTTGTGAGCAATCATGCATATACTCCATTATACGTTAATAAGCCCAAGCATTGCTGGCCTTGGAATGGTGAAAAATAGGTTGAAATATAACTAATAATAATCATAATAATTAACTAAAGGCTAACCCATTAACATTGGCAATGAACAATACTGTTACATGATAAATAAAGTTAGTGGTTAGTCATCATTCAAGAACTTTTGAGATGAACTGGAACTTTAATTTTACATTTTTTTGTATCAACAAGGTTATGTTCTGTTGTAGCTGCTAATGTCTGGAAGCATCCATCCATTTTATATTCCAATTGTCCTAATTAGGGTGTCTGGAGCCTATCCCAGCTATCTACGGGCGAGAGGCGGGGTACACCCTGAACTGGTCGCCAGCCAATCGCAGGGCACATATAAATAATTATCATTATTAACTATGGAGTATGCTTTCAGCTGAGGCTGTGTTTATATTATCTCAATAAAAATCTGTAAATCACATTGGCTATATTTAATGACAGTTAGTCTTTTTGCTTTGTTTCCACTGTGCTGCTTTTATGTTTGGAAAGCCTGTCCCGAATATAAATACAGACTGACTTACCCTAAGGAAGGAGTCCAAGGCCCCATTAGACATGCTCTCTACTATGATCATCATGGTGTTACCTGAACACAAACAAAACAGGACAAATTAAACTAAGATCAAGTGTAGAGGAGGGAAACAGTACATACTGGAGGTGAAGTAATAGAGACACATGGAGGCACAGCGGAGGAATAAAGTGAGCAGAGTCCTCTTGGCAGCACTGCAGGATTTGTGGCAAAGCCATTCTTCACTCAGTGAACTGTGGCGAAGCTGGGAGAACCTGTGTGCTGCCCTGGCTGTCTCAGCAAGTTTAAGCACCCTTAAACACTCACTCGACACACATGCACACACACGAGCGCGCGCGCACGCACCAATATGTGAACACACACACGCGCAAACCAACAAGGTCCAGGTACATGTTCCTGTACATTACGCACACAACACACTGCGCATCCAAAAACAGGAGGCAGTGATCTAGCAGTGCTATGAAATAGGAATGAGAGAGAAAACAGGAAGAGGAGTGGGAGATTATTAATATTGTGCATCTATAATTTCACAATATATGATTGTCCAGTAGTTCTGGACTTCATATATTATTTTACCCACTGTAGGAGTCATAGGGGGGGACCCCAAATGAATTACTGTGTCCCCCTTGCCACCGGCCCCTGGAGTGTTGAATTTCCATGCCAATCTTTATATATAATTTAATCAAAGTGTAAATTGTTTTATTTCAGCCACTAACCGTAATATAAAAAAAGAATCAAAACAGAAAAAAAACAAAAACGTATTGATCAGTTGCGTATCGTCACTTCCTGTCAAAGTATCGACACCGTCACATATACAAAAATGCCCACTACGCTGACTCAACTCTTCCAAAGCTAAGCCATGTTATTTAATTTACCCAATGCCTGCCATAGAATACTTGTTTTATACAGTAATACTTAATTTTTAGTGTGACTGTGTTGTGCGCACACCACTGTGGCATATTTATTTTATAAACCTCAACGTGTGTGTGCCGGTTTTTGAGCGGTAAAATGTGCCATCCCCCCCAACACGCCGGACCGAATGCCCTCCCATTTGATGTGCTCTGGCAGCGACACTGATTGTATCCCTTATGTAGCTTTAGAGGGAAACCACAATGCAAGAGAGACCTCTCAGTATTATGCAGTTAATTTATGCATCACTGTAAACCATGTGCGATAGTAAAAGCACGGAAGGGTAACAGAGTAATCTCCCGCGAAGGGTCCGAGCCCTGCCTTGAATAGCGAAAAACTGTGAGTAATTGACGCCCTCCAAAAGGTTTAGAATTGCCTCTATTAATAGGTTAAACTGCAAATATACCACAAACTATAATCCCACAACAGTTTAATTTGATTTCAAACTCCTTCCATGTCCTGGGCTAAACTTAGCTTCTCCCTGACATATACATCGTATCTCTTAGTCCAGAGGTCGCTTGAAAATTCCTTGGCACCAAGATACCGCAAGATGTAGGACTTACTTTTTATTAGACGGGGCTTTGGTGCCAGCTCGTGTGGCATCTTAGTGCATTTCAGAAAGAGCAAAAAAATAAAAAATAAAATAACATAGCATGGGCTAGTTTGCGAATACCAAACTGCGAATAAGCGGGGGAAGAAGCTACCACTTTGACAGTCAATCAAGACCGAGCATTACATTTTTGCTAAACCAGATTTTTCATTTTCTCTTCCAGTGAGGATAAGTGGTACAGAAAATGGATGAATGTTGTGGCTAGGGAGTATGCATTTATTCATCATGCAAGCACAATATACATCACACGGTTAAAAACAAAATGCATGAATTAGATGAGGGAGCTGGCAGCAATGGGTTACTGTTAGTCTTCAAATTAATAATCCATGTGTCTTGATGGTCAAGTGAATTTTAAACCTTTAATTTAATCTTCTATTCCCTTGACTAGCCAGAGGTATTGGCAGCATGGTGCATTGCTATTCAAATCAAAGCTCCAACAAACTGGCTGAATTGGCTTTTCTGCTAGGGCTATTAGTTTAGTTTGGATCTGTTCTCTTCTCTCATCAAATTGTGTATCTATTGTTATTAGTTTCTCTGCTTAAATGCCCCACGGTATTCACAGCCGAGACAGTATTGTCTACGCAGCAACTTTTATGATGAGTGAAATAATCTGCCATCAATTTTTAAAGTTAATAATTTCATAAACACCAATGCTGTGAATAGATAGTAAAGAAATGTGCTCCATAAAACCGCCCTCGGGATTTAATGACAACTGGTTATGAAACAAATTGAGTACAGTTTGAGATGGACCTTTTAGATTGTAGCCTCTTGCCATTTATTAAAACCTGTAGTTCCTTTGTGTGGTTCAATTATACAAACACACGCACACACAATTTTAAGGAAGAACCAGCAAGTAAATGTAAGGACCTTCCCCAATACAATCTCCAGTTGTTACTACAGTACTATACACCGACAATCCTGTTTTTATGATAGAAAAGACATAAGGACTGCGTAAATGCAAAGATGTCAAGTATTCTGCAAGACCACGTGCAATACCGCATTTTCCAAATCATATTTGTTTTAGCAGTGTCTATACCTTTAACGTTTCATCAGATGAAAATGGTTTAGCTGAGCTACACCTGTATAGACATAATTGGATCATACATCTGAGATCATGGCTACACAGCCAGCAAAGAAGCAGTCCTTGCAGGCAAGGCCGAAAATAGCGGCTGGCAATCAGCAAATGTATGAGCACCACTTCTACCGCAGCCGTTTCCTTCAAACAAAAGCAACAAAACAATTTATTGCATTTTCTTTAATCCTATTACCTATAATCTTGGCGCTGTTTGAAAAAAGGTGGAGCAAATGGGTCATGAAAGTGGTGGGCGTGTAAGTAAAGATGGTGGAGAGGGAGCTTTTCCATCTAAATGACGTCCATGTTCCTATTGGGCCTTGAATCACAGCCAAAGGATGGAGTATAGAGCATTAAGTATATTCTTTTCGCAATAACAATTTGTAAAAGGTCGAAAATTATTCAATCAATGTCAAATCGTATACCTATTACAAATTTTATAGGGGTGCATTAACCTTGCTGACGTTACCTAACTTGACCTAACCTTGACGGAATAACCTCACCATTTTTATTTACCCTGATTTGATTAGTGGTTTGTCTTGTAGTAACTGTAAAATATTATAATTCTGTATTTTATATATGTATGAGTGTATTCTATAACTATGTGAATCAATTTGCAAGTCCGCTTTGTGAAAAGTGCTATAGAAATAAAACGAACCTACTCATTGTGTGTGCGTGTGTGTGTATATATATATATATATATATATATATATATATATATATATATATATATAAACAATAATAATACAAAAATGAAAAATTGGGGGGGAGTGGGGGCGGGGCTGCTAAAATGTAGACTTACCAGTCAACATTAAATAGTCAAAAGGGATCCAAGTGCAAGAGCTTCATCGAAACGTCTGCCATGACAAACACCGTATAAATAACGCGATGTATTTATTTAACACTGACTTGCGATCATAGACTAAATAATCACACAAACGTGCTGTTCTTATTAGCTAGAAGAGGCAAATGATCATAAAATATAAATGATTAGAAAATATAGAAACAGTATGATGAAGAGAAGTTCTACAACACTGCAATATAAAATTGTTGTTTGTGCAAATATATTTACTGAAGCGTTTGCTACGTTCATGACGTTCATATTAGCCGTACTTGCTCTGGTCACACCCAGTGATTCATAGCCAAACAGCATGTATGTGTCCTATTTATGGGACTGAATAGCAGTTGCGCGTGATAGTAAATGCAACTGAAGAGCATACTGGCCTTGTGTTTGTGTGACATGCACACCGATTGCGCGCATTCGAGTGCATGTGTGTATGTGAAAGGGTGAGATCGGAGTGTATCCCAGGGTCCCACTGAGTCTCTAGCACCAATTACTGTACCCTGCACATCTGCTGCCATCCTGCTGAGCACAGTGTGTCCGGGCACCCTGCCCACGCCCGCGCACACGCCAACATCATAGAAACTTTACAAACTCTTTAAGCGTCTCCCCTCACCTGCCTTTGCCATTAACCTCCACCTCATACCAGATCATCTCCGTCTCTAGTGTTGCTTTCCCACCTCAAGTTTATTTTTCCATCCTGTTTTCACAGCAGGGCGTCAATCGCTATCCGTCTGGGCCCTTATATCGCTCGACTGCTAGCATGTGGTGTCCAATTCAAGCACTTGCTCTACACACTTACACCTTCTCTGCTCTTCCACCGTCTAGAATGGTCTTCCTCGCTGTGAGTGTTGATTCCCTCCTTGCATGAGATGTTGAAGTGATCACAGTGTCATGGGACTCTTTCCGAGCATTCTCTTCTCCCATTTTCATTTATTTCCTTACTTGCCCAAAGGTTGACCCTCTCTGCACACCATATATTGAAATACTAATTCTACTTTCTTTTTTCGAGCACATTTCTCAATGGTCACTCCTCCGAGTTACAGCCTCTCCAATCCTACAAGTTGCCACGCTACACTTTTCCCTTCTTCTTCCTTTTAGTAACGGATGAATCCCATTCACATTTAGATCCTTGGAAACTAAGGATCAGCCCCAAGCTTCCTTTTGTCTTAACCATATATTCCCCTCCTGATCTGCCTTACCGCTGGTGACAACGCCCTCCAGTCTGATGATGTTGGAGTGGTCAAACTGCCCGAGGATACCAGCCTCGCTGAGGAACGAGCGCCGCTGTTTCTCTGAGCAGCCTGCTCGTAACGTTTTGATCGCCACGGGCAGCTCTCTTTTGCTGGGCAGCTTGAGACAGCCGCGACACACCTCCCCAAAGTCGCCTGTTAGGGGGAGAAAGACAAACAGAGGTCAAGTCCCGATACAAAAGGGTACATAAACAGAGATCAGACAAGGAAGTGGAGATTAGGCAAACGGGTGAAAAAGACTAATAAACACAGTCCCTATGAGTGTTTTAGCACTTTTTCATACAACATTGTCCATAAATGACCATTTGACACCGTGCATACATTCAAATTACACTCACTTTTTGCTAGTTATTAGGTGTTAGTGTTTCCCCGTTTCATTGCAGTTCATCATTCACGTCCCCACTATAACGCACATTTTTAGGCTATTGCTTTTTTTATTTTATTTATTTCATTTTACAGAATTTAGACTTACACACGTTTAGTGTAATACCACGTTGTGTCGCAACATGTCGGGCAGCAACCACTGAGGTCTACTGGAAGAAATACTTTCATAATTAAATTAAATGCTTGTACCATCCAATTAAGCTCCTGTAACCGTTGAGTATATGAATATATGCCTGTCAGTATTATTAAAAAATATATATATATACATATACGGTTTGGTTGAACACTGGTGTTTAAATGTACATTACAATGTTTAATTATTTTGTATGTGTCAGTTTTACAGTAAACTTCAACAGGAAGTGACAAATAAACAGCTTGAAGCAAGTTGACGAATTGTGCAAGTAGGAGGGTGAGAACAGGTGCTAAGGAACACTCTAAAAATGGTGTTTAATATGTTTAGTTGTGTTTGAACCATGTGGAAGGGGTAAAACTATATGAAAAAATATTTGTGATATGGTCTCTCTATATTGCAGACTTTCGGCTATCGCGGGTGCGTCTGAAACACATCCCTGATGGAATACAAGAGCCGCATGAATCTTCATTTGGAGAGATAGTCATTCAACAAATATTACACACGGTATTTGTAGTTTACGGTGGTGTAAAACTGCACAGAATCTTTCTGAGAAATACTTTGTATAGTGTAGTACACTTCTATACCACTGCAAAGTCAAAACATTATTAAAAGCACATCCTTTGCAACAGCTCTTGTACTGGAGCTAATTAGCTTGAACAGATATACCCCACATTGTGGCTGGTGAGTGCATATATTCCCGAGTAGCAGCACTATAAAATGTAGATATTAATTGAGCAATAGGCCAAGTTATTACAAGAAGGTCAAATTGCTATCAATGTAGAATTCAAGGCATATTGATTTAACTTGGCTGAGGTACTGTGTGAGGGTAAGGCAGGCCAAAACAGGTATAGTTTTATGATTTTTATTTATTTATTTATTTATTTTTTTAGACAATGTTAAATTAATATACCTTTTGTTGAGTCATTACCTGTGTGCACAATTCTCTCAATCTTAATGCTGGAGTTGTCCAACTCCTTGGCAAAGGCATGGATGGCCTGCAGTAGGTCCTCACACGTCTCTGGGTCAATGTAGGTCCGCCGTGTGGGAATCTTGACTGAAGAGATATGAAAACACATCAACATGTATATTACTGCCAACAAGAAATTAAAACTCTGATTTTTCCATTTTATTTTTGGTGTTTTTTTTATTTGAAAATAAAGAGGTTGTACCAGTCAAAAGGTTTGGACCCCCCTTCAGAATTATATCATGTGTCCAAAATCTTTGGTAAGCATAATATATTACCTTATAAATAAAAAAACTTTGTAATCACAAAAATGCATTGATTGTCTCAGATGTTTGGTACAACACTGTTTCACAAGAGAAAACAGTTTGGTACAACTTTTTATTCCACAGAATTGTAAAAAAAATTGTGTTCCACTCACTTCTAGTCACAGATAAATTCTACCCCAAATGTATTGTAACAGTGGGGCCAATTCCTTTATTGAAAATGTTTTATTTTGAAATCATTGGATGAATATGAGACATCAAGAGTTCAGCTTTTATTTCTAGGTATTTACAAGCAGCTCATACACAACCTTAGATGACAGCATTATTTGTAACAGAACACCACATCTGTAGGAGAGCAACTGAAGCATTGCACTTAAAATAAGTAAAGGTTAATAAGATGGAATACAGTATTTAGTTACAAATCCTTTTCTTCCATTGACCCAATTGTTGCATTCTTCTTTTGCTTTGCCAGGATCTCATCACAGCCTCTTTCAGTTGTTGTTTACTGCCTTCCGTCTACACTTCAGCAGGTAAAATGAGTGCTTTCGATAGAGTGCAAGCCTGGAAATTGATTTGGCCATTCTAAAACTTTATTTTTTTCTTCTGACGAACTCCTCCATTGTTTTGGGAATGTCTTTCGGGTTTTGCTGCATGATGAAGAATCTTCCAATCAAGTTTGGCTGCATTTTTATCTTCCTTGGCAGACAAAATATTTCTGTAGACGTCTGAGTTCATTTTGCTCCTGCAATCTTGCATTACATCATCAATGAGGATTAATGATCCCGTCCCATGCAACCTCAAGCAATGACATTCCCTCCACAGTGCATTACAGAGGAGCTTGTATGTTTGGTATCACGACCAGATCCGGTCTTACTTGAAGCTTTATCTTTTCTGTCATGTTGGAAAAAGGGAATTGTTGTCTCATATTCATCTTTTGATGTCCAACGACTGTTTTGAGGATACAAAGAATTGGCCTCATTGTTCATATATTTCTGGAAATCTCTCTTTTGCAAGGCAGAGCAAAAAAATTATCTTTGCCCAAAAACACTTTGCTGTTTAATGATTTTACCAATAATTTTAGTAGCTTCTGCAACAACATATTTTCCTCTGTATGATTGTCATAATGGCAGCATAACAGAACAGTGGTTAGCGGGCGCCTCACAGTCTGGAGAAGCAAGGTTTTAATCGCTGTTGGAACATTTTTGTGTCTAATTTGAGAGTTCTCCCTGTGATTTTTTTCTGTGCACTCAGGCTTGCTTTCACATCTAAAAACGTGCTTCTTAGCTTCAACTTAAGATTCCAAAGTGCATATCAGTGTGAATGGTCTCTGCCAGAGAGGTGACATTCCACATCCCTAAAGCCAGCTTATGTAGCCGGGGATCGGATTGACAAGGTCCCTGCCTTCGGCCAACGCCCAGCCCACACTGCACCTGACCCCTATGGCCCCTCCGACAGGTGGTGAGCCCATGGGAAGAGGGACACACGTTACCCTTTCGGGCTGTGCCCAGACGGGCCCCATGGGTGCAGGTCCGGCCACCAGGCGCTCTCCTTCGAGCCCCACCTCCAGGCCTGGCTCCAGAGGGTACCCCGGTGACCCACGTCCGGGCAAGGGAAAACGTCTTTCGGAATTTTTCATCTTCATAGAGGTTTTTGGAGCTGTGCTTTGTCTGGTCCCTCACCTAGGACCCATTTTCCATGGGCATAAAGCCCCAGACAACTTAGCTCCAAGGATCGTTGGGACACACAAACCCCTCCACCATGATAAGGTGACAGCTCAAAGTTATCGAAACTCATTTGTTATAACTAAAAGCCATTTGCAAATGTTTAACCTGCTATTTGGGGTTATGATGTTGAAACAACCCACAATGAAGATTCACTTTCGCCCCTCCGAACTACACTTTCTATCCATCCATTAATTTTCTTTTTACTTTGTTAAAAATGTTTATTTATCAATACCATGTCTAAATCTTTTTCTCAAATCTCCTGATTTGATCCTGCCAAACTCTGGAGGTGGCAAGATGAAAGGCTCAGACTGCTTAAATCTGACTTTGGGTTCCTTCCACCAGGCTTTAGACAGATCATAGGGCTTCCTCAACAAGGCTGTTTGTCTTTTCACTCGCCTCAAAATGTTATCTTGTGAACACACGCATCATTTGTAAACTTACACAAAGCAACATAGGAATAATCTTCAGTGGAAACAGGGGGGAAACAGCTCCTTAATAAATGAAACCGTCTCATTATATTATAATATTTTAATACAAAGCCAACATTGTAGTTGATGCATTATAGGCAATCATGGACCAAAATCCAAGGTAAGACACCGTCTGTATGAAATCCAAACAAGTAATCACATCCAATCACCTTGGATGATTTCACTCAAGGACCTCAACAGAGCTGCTGTGAAGTTAATGAGACCACTGAATTTTTTTGCAGATAATTGGAGCAGTACTATTGACCCCAACTGTTTCTCTCTTCTAAACAAACTCAAAACACAAACCTATTTTCACAGAGAGACTTGTTTCCTTTGTCAACTGCTGGTTATGTTTACCGAGCACTAACAACTAGCAAATAAAGTGGCCAGCACGCAGCCAGTAACCATTAAGCAGCAGAGTGTAGCTCTCAATTAGATGACCTTTGTTACGACATGTTAAAGATAATCTTCCAGGAAAAGGCCAGGTGGTTTTCCAAAAGCCGGACATGGCTTTGAAATGTGATTACAGCTCTGGATCGACCTAAGGTATCCCATACTGGCTGCCTCATAACGGCCTATTGATCCATCATGTGCGCGCGCACACGCACGCACCCGCACACACGCAAACATATGCCTGTGCGTACAACTACACTCACATATATGCTTGCGTTTGCACTGACAAACTAAGCTAAGATGCCGATTATAAATCAAAGGAAACCCTTTCAATTTAAGGCAAGAGATGAGAAAAAGACTGAAGGCTCTTTTCTGTCAAATTGGGTTTTCAAACACGGCTGTAGCTTAAAACCTAAAGGGGATGCCGCCCTTGTGCCCCATAAAACATAAGCGTGGGAATGGCTGAGAACCTTCAGAGACATACTCCGACACGGACATGCTTCATTGGCTGATTAGTTTCAGGGTTAACCGTGTCAACGCCAGGAGCGACTGAAGGGTAAGCACACATGGCTGTGTACATTGTGCACTTCTGACCCCAAATATTTTCACCCTCGAACAGGGATGGCCAACTTTGATAATGGGGCCACATACTGTATGCATTATCCATACCCACAGGGGCTAGAACTTGAACATGCACCATAAATCCCTACTTATTAATTCAAATATAGTATATTATACCAGCATTCATACACTATATGCACTTCCTTTACAAGTGTAAAGTACTTTTCATGAATTTAATGGAATGAACACGACTAAAGCTTCCTTAGTGCAGTCTTTTTTCAACAAGAACACTATATTTCGTGTATTGACAATGATTACAGACCTAGGTAAAGTCATGCGAATACAACAATTTCAACAACACATCATAAGGCTTCTTTATACTCGCGCGGACGTCACTGCGGCTATCCGGCGCGTAGGTTTGCCTTTATACTCAAGCGCAACCAACGTGCGCAGTTTTGAAAATGTACTGCAGTTCATCTCCAAGTCAGGGGTCTCGCTACTGCATGTATTGGCGAGGACACCACAGGGTGGAGTTTCCTCTACAGTTTTTTGGCCATTTCCGGTAGCCGTTTTTATTTTCCGTTCAGTAACGAGGAACAAAGCAACAACAATGGCGACCGTGGAACAGTGTCTGCTAGAACAAATGGACCTAGCTGACCAGATGATACGTTTAATTATGCTGCAAAATCGATCGAGAAGGCGGCGGTGTAGATGGTATGCAGAACCAAAGGGCACGCTGAGTACGTCATCACAGCATGTGACTAAAACGGACCAATCACGAGAGATGATCTCCGCGGCGTTCGACGCGCAGCAACTGTCAAGCTACGAAGAGGGGCCGTTCGGGGCAATTCGTCGGTCACGTGATGCAATGCGGGCATTGTCAGCCGTGTGACCGCGGGAGTATAAAGAGGCCTATACTCTTCATATAACCCGTCAATAGATCCTGTATGAGTACCTAGCCCTTGTTTTAAAGTGAGTGTCAAGAACATCTTGGAAACCAAAAACCAACCAAACCTGTGCCATGTTCATAGGCACAATTTGATTTGAATCATTACCAGTTGCCCGTAATTCACATGGCATCCACTTAATCGTGGGCACACACAAAGATGATGCATACGCAGCTCGCGGACCACCAGTGGCCAATGGCTGTTCTAGAGAAAAAGCCAAAATGCAATAGCCTTATCATACCTCGCTATCTCGATCCTATTTTCCCAATGATTTCCCCAGATGCTTTCCCACTCTGTTGCTCTTGCATTTTTTCCCCATGCAATCACTTTGAACAATATCTAAACCTGGTTTATTAAAGCAGACTGCAGATGAGCTTTGATCCCGTTCGGGCCATGCCCGTGACAACTGCCCAGCAGTTGCTTTCTAGGTCACACAATGGACTCACATTAAGCAATATTCCCAGCAAAGTCAATGGCAACATGCCATTTTTTTTTAACTGCTTGATATTTAAATTAGTTCGATTAAAGCACATTGTTATATGCGTCAGTAAGCTAACCACTTACATCCACATACAGGATAAGCAGGAGATACAAATTTTGTCAACCTCAAATTTATTTTGTTTTCAGCAAAGATCAAATAATAACAGAAGCCTGATGATCTGTTGTGCGCGTTGTTTTTAGCATTAACATTCCAAGTCCACAGATAACTGAACCAAATTTGTACTTACCAGCACTTAGTGTATATTGTTAATTTTGACTTTCCATTTGAGATGGCCAGCATGAGTTCTACTTTAAAATCGTTTAGTGTATACTCAGTTTAAGCTACCACAAAAACAGTGTTGCAGTTGAATTCTTTCTAGACAGATTGGTTTTACGTCATACCTGCACAGCTCTGTTTGTAATTAAAGAAAGACATACTGTACATAGAAAGTTTTATTTTTTATGTTCATCAGAGTAAGATGGTCCTTTTTCTTAATTTTATTTCAGTGGAGTTCAACAATTACACAATCGCAACATAAAGTATGATTATTGTACAGATGGTCTTAGTGTATTTGTTTTTGTTTTTTACTTTGTTGTTGTTTTAATTGTGCATCCATCCATCTTCTATAATGCATCTGCGTTCTGAATTTCTAATCTAGTTGCCAATGTATGGTTGATCACTCATTAAAACTAGTTGCAGAACCCCACACATTGCACGTGACTTCAGTCGCAGTCAGACGCGACTGAACTATTATGTTGGGCCGTGTCGGTCGGTGTGCGGCAGGCCTTAATGGACCTTGCTTTGTTTACGGCGGCAAAAACCCGCTGAAAAGAAAAGGGACTTTCCTAAACTACCAAGACAAGGTTAAGAATTAATTGCCAGGTCTCTAGACTTGGGTGTATCCCAATACTTTTGTTTACATAGTTTATGTAAGAGATGAGATACAATGGTGTAGACAACACTATCAGATTATCTAAACTTTAATCATGCAATGCAGGCCGCTCAGTCATGAGCCAGAAATGAACCCATGGGAGTCCAGGGTGTGCGTGCTGGTTAAAGAGAACAAAAATACATCTTAGAGCCAATTTATGTGTGTCTCCGTGTTCTCCATGAAAACGTTTTTTGAAAATCAGGCCGAATGTGTGCATGTGCGTCAGCTTCTGGCATGTCTTTGTTTGGGCAGATTTAATTCCCAGCCGCATGGCTTTGGCTCATTATTCATCAGCCACAGTGCTCTGAAACCCCTCCTGAGGATTCAGCATGCTGGGAGATTAAATAACGTAAATGAGCATGTACACACATACTACATTTACAAAACTATGCACACACAAAAACAAAACTCTAAGCACACAATTACCACTTAGGCAAAGCTTTGCCATGCACACACACACAAACAGGAGGAGATATGTCACACTACCCCCATTCAGTCACTGTCCAGCCAAAAAAAAAAAAAAAAAAAAGAAAGTCTACTGGGAGCTAAGTGAGCAAGGTTTTTAAAAAGAAACATGTACAGCAGCCTGTTTTGGAATCACAATATCTCCCTTTTGACTTTGGGTCCCCTTCTCCCTCTTTCTTGCTCTCCTTATTTCAGTCTCTCCCTATCAAATCCTGCTCTGCACGCCACCTCATTTGTTCCATCAGTGTCCTCAAAGTTAAACTAAGCATGCACATTCAGAATTAAGAATTAACGCTGTTGCACAAAGGGCCTACATGGATGTGTGTGTGCACGTGTATACGCGTGCATTACAGTACAGGGGAAAAAAGGAAAGAAAGTAAAAGCGTCACTTACACTGGAAGTAAAGTTCCTCATCTCCTTCTTGAGAGGCTTTGCTGTAGCCGCATTGTCTAAAAAGCGAAACAAAGACAGACATCAGTGAGTGCCCTATCCCAGTCGGGAGACACAAACAAGTACCAGATGCTGTTTATCTTGCAACGCAGTCGTTTACACGGAATGTGCAATAGCTGTGAGATGAGGGGAGAGCAAAGATGAGAGTGTCGGCTGCGGTGATGGAAGATACAGAAGAGTAATACAGAAGGCCCCCCTTGTTGCAATGGCACTCATGAGCAAGAGATGGATCTGAGGCTGAATAAGTAGAAATTCTCTCTGATTTCACTGAGCAAGTCACAGACACACACACTGATTGGACTGGAATAGATACGCGACTGTTGAACATGCACTCATTGAAGTGCATTTTACACGCTCGCCACTGTGGGGGGTCGAAACAAGAGCAAACTTTAAATATTCTGACTGGATGGTCTCTTGGCTTAGAGGGAAATTTAAACTTGTCTCTTAACCTTGGCAGGCTGGCGCATAGATGCGACAGATACACAAACACGCACCCAAACTGGAAGAGCCAGATTAATAAGTGATGAGCAGATGTTCTGGCTGGCCTGCATGTGTTCTTGGAATAGTAAAATGTCTAGAAAGCAAGCCAAGCAAAAATAAATGATGGTAAACCTTCAGTAAATTATAGTCTTCTAACTAACTGCTTACAAATACTATATACTGTAAAATCTAAATATATGACACAAAACAAAGTCACGCATTGTATTCCACTGAGTACACACACTATGTCCTAACTGTGGTGTTTATATAACAGATCAACTGCATTTATAGATGCAATCATCACATACTTTGACAGGGATCATAATTGTGTCAGATCACCACATTTTATGGAACAACAAAGTGGAAAGGGAACATAAATCATTGTATGGTACAAATTAAACAGGCCCTGCATAGTTGTTATTTGGAGTATCTTTGAGAAGAAAAAAAACATGCAGAAGGATTGCCTTTTGAAATGCTTTCCATCATTTCATGTTTACTAGCGATCATTTTCTTCAATAAAAGTGTGGGGGGGGGGGAATACAAATAAAAGTGTAGCCTCTTGGGCAAGGATGTCTAAACCTTTTCCTCTGGGGGCAGCATACAGAAAAATGGATACAAGAGCTACTTGGACGTTCTTCAAATTTTATTAAACCTGCTAAAACTAATCCATCAAGCAATTATACTGTATATTGTTTTTACTGCTACGTCACAGCTTTCTTGTTAAAAGGTTTAAGGCAATTGATTACAGATTTTTCGGGATTTTGAGGTGGCTAACGGCCCTGCATCTCACTAGAATAGATCCACCCCTGCCCTGAGCACATCTCCACATTCACAACCAAAACAAGAGCAATCCATAGCAAAGGCTGCAAGATACAAATCCTTCAATCACAGAAAATAACAGCAAAATAAAAATGCTGCAAACACAATAAAACGCACACAAATCCCAAAACTACTGCGAGAGAGAAATGCTGCACTTCCACGCTACACAACGGAAGTCAGCAAGGCCACTTGAGAGCGCAACCTCTGAGATGGACCAAGGGACTGTTAGACCAGGGAGTGCCGATCATGGATACTAGATATGCCGAGGTGGTGGCCATGTTGCTGAGGGCGTCATTCCCATAGAAGGCAATCCGTGGACACGAATTTAGCCGTAATTTGCTCAGTTCTCAACTGATTTTCATGAGGATTACTGTTTTGTTAACGCCAAAGCGCAGACTGTCACTACTTAACATTTTATAAAAATCCCAAATAATAATAAAAAAAAACAACATTTAATAAAAAGAAAAAAAACATATACCTGTGGTGCCTCCGATCTCACAGGACTGGTCCGTCCCAGACGTCGCGCCACCTAGTGGCCTGGCGGACTTCTGTTGTGTGGCGTGAAATTGCAGCATTTCTCTCGCAGTTGTTTTGAGATTTGTGTGTGTTTTGTTGTGTTTGCAGCATTTTTATTTTGCTGTTATTTTCTGTGATTGAAGGATTTTTTTTCTTTTGCAGTTTTCTGTGATTGTATCATTTTTATCTTGCAGCCTAACAAACCCACGCTGCCATCCTTCTTTAGTTATATGCCAACCTACATGTATGTGCTTTAGATAAACAATCCACGTCTACTGGGCTGTGGACTGCTATCAGTCTGTAGGACATTTGTTACTGGACTACGGAGATGACTGAAAGAAAAATATTGTCTTGATCATCACGTCAAAATGCTTGTCTTAGGCACTTGATACTGTAGTAAAATAGTATGCCCACAAGCTAGTAAAAATGACAAACGTCTTTGGAGAGCTTCTTCCGAAATGGAAACTGCCCAGATGTTGAAATAGAAAAAGAAGAGCCTACAAAATCCAAGAAGGAAACTGCAATTAATAGGCAATATCAGCAGTCCTACTTTATATATGGATTTATCGCAGCAGGTGATACTCACACACCGAAACCCGCTCTGTGTAACATGCGGCAACAAGCTCACAAATTAGCCAATGAAGCTTTCAAAACGGATTCAGCACATGGAGACCAAGCACCCTGAATTGAAAGACAAGCTTTTGGATGTTTTTTTTTCCAGTGACGGCAACCAAAACAAAGACGACTGGAGAGAAGTCATACACTTCGAGAGTCACTGTCTTACATTATCTAAGAAGGGACCGGCTTGTTGAAGAAAATCAAGCGGGAGGGGGTCCCACTTATTATAACAACATTCAGCTAGTGGTGAATTGCAGTTTTATTAATTGATTTGTTTCTGTGTCTGTCTGTCAAAGCGTGTCTGTGAAAGCGGTCCGTGGGGCGAAAAAGTCTGGGAACTCCTGCTTTGGAATGCATTTATAAGCGATGTCAATGTATCTTTTCTTTTTTGGGGTGAGGGGTCTTTTTGCGTCCCCGTGTGAGTGTTCTCGTGGGGAGACGTGACCGAGGATGAGGCTGACACATCCCTCAGCCAGTGTAACAGCAGGGTCTGAGACAAGGTCAAGGCCTTGTCTGTCAAAACACACGAGCAGACACATGCAACAGAGATCCTCAGGGCACAAGCTACTACACAGAGGAGGCGAGACAAGAATTGATAGACAAGGGAGCACACTACAGGCGGAATGGGACAGATACGAGGACGGAGGGTATAATAGGACTAAGAAAAACAAGATGAGAGACGTAAGGGGGTTAGAGGCAAGGGAACATATTGGCGACAGGGCGAAGAGACTTTGTATCCAGAGAGACAGTGAGGGAAAAACTATATTGACAAATGTATTGGGACATTTGTCCATCACGGTTCCAGGGACTGAAAAGGCAACAAAATATGAAATGGGAGAATTTTCATTTATCTGGGACGATATTTGACAAGATTTTCAAGTGTATGCGTGGGAATTTTTGTTACATTGACACTACAGAAAAGCATATTGTATACAGTAAAAGGTCAGAACCTGGCTCAAAATCGAATAATAATAATAAAAAACCACATTCATGTCAAAAAACTCCATTTAATAGAACGACACAACACAAATGTGAAACAGCACCAAGCCCTAATGTGGTCATGCTGGGGTTTTGCTAATTTGCATTGATCTTGACAGAAAGTCAACAGATATGCAATGTGAGGAGACAAGACAACTCAGCTAGGGAGGAAGGAAATAAGGAAGAGGGGGCGTCATCACAGCAGGGTTAAATCACATAGCTGGAATTCTTTTCCATCAATTCTTTTGAAATGTCAGATATGATTAAAAAAAAAATAGTGGCTTCTTTTTGGGATATTTCACTTTTTAACTGGATTTCGTAAAATGTTGGGGGGGACAGAACTGTGGTTATAAAAGGAACTGGCCCAAACAGCTTGACGACAAAATGGAGAAAAAAGAAGAACTTCTTTCGCTTATTAGCATTTTATTTGTATGAGGAAAGCAAAAGAAAGAAAATAAACCACTAAGGGATAAATGCAATGGCAGGAGGACTGCAGGGAACAAAAAAAGGAAGATTTAGAGGATGGGGGTGTGGGGAATGCATGCCAAGTGTACCTGGGCATCAGCTGTGTGAAGGGAGGAAGAGGAGAGAGAAGAGGAGGAGGAGGAGGAAGAGTGGAGAAGGATGTCGAGAGCAGCACCACGCTAGCAGGAGTTACATTGGAGGAGCTTGAGCAGACACTGCTGGGAAGAAGACAAGGGGGTGGGGTAGGGGAGGGGCTCTTTTCAGTACTTTGAAAGGCTGGTAAAGCAAAACATTTGGACTCATTAATTCCTCGAAATATTTACAGATTGTATCTGCTGGCAGTAAAAATAATAATCATGGATCCTTATTTCGACAACATCTATTTATCTAATTTGAAAAAAAGACCTATGCTCCCATATGAATGGTAGATAAATATGGTTGCTAACTTGCTTGCCAACTTTGTCTCCATTATCTCACCCCAGCAAATGCACTGCAAATGCATAAGACTAAATAATATATTGTATCAATGAGACTAAACTGAAACCAAAATAGTCTGATCACTGAAACACCTTATTAGAGACAGTAACACTAATACCAACACTGACATCTTGACAGTCGTATACATTTGAACTATCGATCAGTGTGTTTTAACTGCCAGAGTATGCAATCACAAAATCATTCTAATCTATGAGCCTTTGTTCAAGTAATTGCACGGTATGTTGCCCGTTTCTGTGCCTGACCAATCAGAGGCAGTCAGGAGCTTACAGTGAAAAGATTCAGAAATATGATAAATAACTACAAGAGTGCCATGGACAGAATTGAAGCCCAGCTAAAACAAATGCCTAATAAAAAGAATGCGTGTCATTTTTTTGCACAGCTCTGTATAAGACACAGACGACAACAAGTCACACTCCCTATTTCTCCCGGTATCTCCGAATACCTTGACACTGCAGACATGCACCCACTCAATCACACTCATACACTGTGGTGTGACCACTGAAGGGTAAGCCATCCCTTTCACTGACCAGTCAAGGCTGAGCTTCCTGGAGAATGTTCAGTCAATGCCCTCGAACTCTGCTTCTATCAAACTTTGTCAGGCACCAGTGTGTGTGCGTGATGAGCATGGTGAGTGATGTATTTTTGTGCAGAGATGGATGGTCAGAGAAGTAACTACAAAATGCACCTCTTCCTGTCTTGTCCATTGGACCATTTATTTGGTGTTGTGATATGTGCTTAATATAGCGCCTGGTACATCAACAACAACATGGGAAAGAGACCTCATCCCAGATGACTGAGGGGGAAATGCAGACTGCATGCTGGACTGGTTGCCAGTTCATCGCAAGTGAATGAGATATTGACCATGAATCGAGTCCAGGTGCAAGTCAGGTATGTCAACCACTGCATTGCAAGAAACCAAAAAAAAAAAAAAACAATTGAACATCAGCTAGAACAAGGCATGCTGAC
The DNA here is from genome assembly GCF_024500275.1 of Phycodurus eques. Taxonomy (NCBI): domain Eukaryota; kingdom Metazoa; phylum Chordata; class Actinopteri; order Syngnathiformes; family Syngnathidae; genus Phycodurus; species Phycodurus eques. The sequence continues at coordinate 11,773,354 of NC_084544.1, read as the reverse complement.
CACCACCACCAACGGATGAGGACAAGGTTCTCCTGTATTCTCGGGAAGTAAATATGAAGTATTTCAGTTTTTCATGTCACCCATATTTTAATGGCTCAGCACGAATAGAACCTCAGCTGAAAAGGTATTACAAATTCTTATTTATTCATACTAAGGTTTTGACAGATACAATTAAAAAATATCATCAAAAAAGTCAGTAAAAATGTACAGATTTCAAATAAGGAAGGACGCTTGACAAAATAGCTAGGCTATCAAAGAGAGGAAACAATATTGATTGGAGCCAGCATTTTATATTACTGCAGAGTGGACGAGAATCTGGATACAGTCAACCAAACATCGTATAAAACTTTAAAGGATTAAAAATCGAGCAGGCTTTGTCTATGATGTTGCTTTGCTGGGTCCAACATCTCCCTGTTGGATACGAGACCATTATCATCATCATCAGCTTGTGTCCAAGCCTTTGTGTGAGCATCGTGACTCAATTTGCATGTGTGCGAGTCAGCAGGCAGATCGGTACATCTAAGAGCCTCCAGCCGTGTCTTCAAGCTGGCTGTCATTGCAAACACAAGAGCCTGATAATTGAGGCATCAAGCCATTCCACTCCTTGTCTCCACACAAAACATATGGACCAAGATAATGGTGCAGCGGTGATGAACAATGGAGAACCACGTTCAATGGAATGCAGTGATGAGGAAGAAAAAAAAAATCAAAGATGGGGAGAAAGATAAGCATTATTATTCCATAAAGCGTGGGGTGTGCTGTGAATATTCTGCCTCTCCTCAAAGCAAACACCTGTATATGGCAGAGTTTCATGTATTTCGTCTATTTCTACGTTAGCGTTCACGAGGCTTTGCATGGGTTTTGAACACGTCTGTCATGTTCATCCCATGAATTCCTTCATGTGTGTGTGTGTGTGTGTGTGTGAGAGAGAGGGAGAGAGAGAGAAAAAGAGAACGCATGAGATCGTGTTACTACTCACTTGAACCCATTTCAGCACCCAGTTGACCCCATCATTGTGCCTTCACGTTTGTCTCGAATCGGTCCGGTTCTAGCAACATAATAATATTTTCTCTATACTGGCAACATCACACAGTTGCCTACTGTCACTGGCCACCACCTCAGTTACACTGGCACGATTTTAATACGATCCGATGCAAGAGGTGTATCAAATATACTGCCAAAGATAATAAACACTTTTCATTGTCACTGTCAGTGAGCTATTCATTAAACAATCCCATCAAAAGTCAGATTTGATTAAAAATCTACCCTTCATTGTATATTATTATTGTTACTATCCAGGCTGATGTGACGCAAGATGCCTAACGTGCTATTACACTGCAGTATACTTTATGTAAGTACAGATACCATGCATATTCAAAACTCTGTCAAAATGCCTGACTCGGCATTGAAGAATCATATGGACAAGTTGTCCAATTGTGAATAAATAAAATGGGTGTCTCATGACTAAAATACCTTAATAATAACCTTACTGCCTCTCAGTATGGAAATAATGGCTAAATGTGGAATTGTTCATTGCAAAATATGGATATTTTCAGTGCAGGATGCAGTACACTACTCAGAAAAAGTTAAGGATACTCAGTTGAAATATCAGGATGAACTTGAAATGCACTATAACCTTTATAGATGAACTTAATTTGACCTTCTCTAAACCTTTGAATGCACGTCAAACTTTACCATTTCAAGTACTGTTTTGCATCTATGATTAATTCTAAGGACGTCCGTCCACTTCTATGCCTTTCTGTGACACAGTCCCTCTGTATCTGACAATCCAAGCTCATTGGCCACTTTCCTCTGTTGTTGTTGTTTTAAGGCTCGCGACGGTGAGATACTGTTGATACATTATGTGTTGTCTTGAACTCAGGATGTCAAAATGTAAACAGCGTAATGAAGAGTACTGCTTAAATACCAATTCTAATTGAACCAAGAAATGTATTGGTTGATTGATGGCTCAAACACATGCTGCAAACTTCGACGTTCAGCTCTTTGTCAGTTATGAATGAGTGAAACAGATGGTTTTAGAGAGTCACATTAAGTTCACCTGTAAAGGTTATAGTGCATTTGAGGTTCATGAAGACATTTCACACGAAAGCCAGATATGACTATAGGAGGTGGCACGTGATGTGCATTGAGTATATTGGCCAGTGCAGGGGGTCTTATTACGTGAACTGTGCCTAAGTGAAGCTTATACTATTAGGCACTACTACATTTTGAATGCATTGTAGTCCTTAATATGGGCAAAATTAAATATTAGATTATTGTGAGAACACCGTGCTTCATTGAGACAAACTTTCAAGTTTCTACTTGCTGTCCCCAAAAGATATACTTGATTAGATCGGAGGAAATGTATATTTGATGGATCTAAAATACATCTAACAATTTTGATTGTAGTATTTGCAGATTCCTTCAAAAGAGGGATTCCTTTTATTTTTTTGAATTAGTGTAATCTGGATTACATGAGCCAGTGTTTGTCCATGTCATATGCAGGTTTGTGAGACATTTAAGGATATGCTGTGAATTCGTATGAATAGTGAGAATTAATGATTGTATGTAAGTGTGCATGTGCGCCTCTTTTTTGGGCTTTACCTCCTCCAGATGTGCAGTCCAACTCCCATAGACAGCAGCATAACGAGTGCCGCCACTGACACGACGGCAATGATCACCACAGGACTCTGTTCACTGGATGCCAGGGCCACTGCAAAAGTAAAAAAAAAAATTGTTTTAATAGGTTGTCGATAAAAAGATGGGGGAGAAAACAAACAAAAATAAATGATGCAGGCACACTTTAGCATGTTCAACAGCAACATTAGGTACACCATGCTAATTGGGGCCCTGCAACGAATAAATTGCCTTTTTAGGAGCTTCAACCTGCTCGAAAACTCACCGATTGTACATTTTCACCAATCGACACAAAATTGGGTGAATGTCTTAAGAGGACATAACGTGCGAAATTGAACAGCAACGTTGTTATTTTAATCCATGTATCAATTATCTTTTCCATTTTCATTTGGTGATCGAAAAATGTAAACATGACAGATTATTGTGTTATTTGTTTTTTAATAAAAAAAACACCAAAATAAAAAACTTTAAAAATTGCCTGACCTTCCATGTTTCAATATTTGAATCAGATCAAAATCTGAAATTGAAAAACGGACCACTGGACTGAGTTTGATGTGGAATTGGTTGTATACGTGATACAGAAGTTTAGTAATGAGCATCAGTAAAGGTACGTTAGTCTGTCAGGACGTCAGCCATCAACCATATTATAATATGAACAATTATGTTTTGTTGAAAGGAAGAAAATGAAGAAGGAATACATAGTTGCTTTCACTGCTATTTATCTGTCTAGCTGCATTGTTTTCAAGTCAATGTTGACACGGAATGCCACATGTGGACAAGTAGACCTGGGGCAAATCATGGCAGAGCATGACATCAAGATTTGATGATCATTCAAGCCTTTATCATGAAAAAGGGGCACATTGATTGCTGCTTGCAGCTTGAATTATTACTGCGTTTACAATGGTCAAGAGTTGAATTCCAGTCTTTTTGTTATGTGTCTAATGGAGCTAAAAAAGGCTAAGGAAAATATTAAAAACACCTCTCAGCGTGATGCAGTTCAACACCACCATAAACTATCAAAACAGTAAAAAACACTTTTTCCCCATGCCTTAATTGCAACGAAAAAATACAATACGTGACATTGTCAAGTAGTGTTTATATTTTGTGTTGTTGCTCGGCTACATTTCCTATGTAGCTACCAGGATGTTAGAATGTGGCTGCCTTGAAAAGTTTCTGAGGTCATCACTTGTTTGACACTTCTCAGCTCGTCTGAGGCAAGAATAGGCATCATCCCTAAAGTTACTGTAAAACTAAGACCTCTCTTGCAAAACATAAAAAAGTCAACTGCTCTTTGTGTAAAAATTTAGTTTGGCCAAAAATAAAGGAACAAATGAGCCGTGCTAGATTTGGTCTTTTGACCGAACGTGGGAGATTCTGGATGCACACAGCAGCTTTTATTTAAATTTGCCTCTGCATATAATGTGAAGCAGCACAGCACTAAAAATCCCATTGCTGAATATAAAAAAGCTTGCTTCCATTAGAAGTTAGATGCATAAAGCACACGCAGAGAGTAAAAACTACACTCTGAGGTGTTATCAAAGACCAACTGTTTCACAGGTTCACCAATAAAACGTTGAATCTTTACACATTATCTCAAACACTGTCCCATTGCTGACTAACTCTAGCTGCTCGCCACATTGTTTAGGCTGGCCGCATGCCCAACACAACCCCCCCCCCCGCATCTTAAGTCACCGGCTGCCTGGAGGTGCTCGGCTGAGAGGCGTGAGCGGGGAGTTAGAGAACAGGACAAGGCCGGGAGATGTTAAAAGGCTACTCACGCTCTCCCAGTGTCTGCAGTTCCAGGGGAGCGCTGTAGGCTCCGTAGTCAATGGGAGGAGACGATGATGACGAGGAAGAAGAGGAGGAGGAGGATGAAGAAGAAGAGGAGGAGGGATAAGTAGAAGACGAAGATGACGAGGAGGCAGAGGATGAAAGAGGGGAAGAGGACAGTGATGAGGAGGGCGCTAGTGTAGTGAAGGGACGAATGAGGAAGACGTAGGTGGTGCCGGCTTTCAGGTTGTTGACACTGATGCGTGTGGCGGACGTCTTCACAGTAGAATAACTTTGATCCTTTTGCTCCTGTGGAGCCAGAACTTGCAATTAGAGAAACAACAACTGATGGATTGAATCCGTGTGTGACATGTTCATCACACCGCACGCTTTCAATGTAACACTTTCAAAAAGTTGCAGGTGTCCCATTTGACCAAAAAGGAAAATAACCCAGACACAAACGTGTGCGTGGATCTGCTAAATTTGGTCATGTACACTTCGTCGAGTACAGCTGCATCATAAGATAGCGTAACAAAGAGGTGTCAAAAATTGCAAAGTACAGTATATGTACTGTAAATGCATCTCAATATATTACAATATCGTGGAAAGGTTATTTCAACTCATTTACTATATACAGTAGATACAATAAAACAGGATGCAATATTTCATGATTAAAAAATGTAACTTTATTATTACAGCTTACAGCTAATAAAAATGCACCACAGCAAGAAATTCAAATATTACACAAGAAACAATAAAAACAATAACATAGAAAAACGGTCGTAATCAGCCTTTTGCTGATTTAATTATTACCGGTAGGTGAGTTTCACTTTTTAAATTGAAGCACTGCAATACATAAATTTTCAATGATAAGATAATTGAGATGTACCTGTATACAGTATTTGCATTTACAGTATGCAATACATGGTTATAGACAATCACAATGAAACCCACTGGGCAACTTTTCTCATGCATTTTTTTAATGTAAAAAAGCTGGTTTTGTCACTCCAGAATGTTGAAGATTTTAATGTATATATTTATCAACTCTTCAACCCTTTGACAAAAAACAAACAAACAGCTTTTTATGGATACGTGTCAAAATTCAGAAGCCATTTTGCCCCATGTTGATCTCTAAAGTACCCTAGTGAAGATAAGCGGTACAGAAAATGGATGGATGGATGGATGCTCTCTAAAGTACTATTACATACACAACAAGTTGGAAAATGTTACCAATTAAACTGTTACCCAGGTAAAACAATGTATAGGCTACAAAAATGAAAATGAAATAAACTTTTGCTCTTGCAGTTGGGAAAGAGTGCTAGTAATCTGCCTGATACTGCTAAGAGTTTGTGATACTGTCACCAAAATATGGTAAACTGCTCTCAGTATGCACATGCAGTCCACTGCAGACTACAACCACAATAATAAACTATAGATCTCATTAGATTGTGCAGGTGCACTTAATGTTGTGTCCGCCGAGTATATGTTGTTCATGCCAGTTTGTGAGAAAGACTCGCACAAGCATCCATTACCATAATTACTCTAGTCTGATATGTTATTCATTATTTGTATTTTTTTTGGGGGGGGGGGGGGGGTCATTTGCTTGCAACTTTTGTAGCATCGCTGCATTGGTAGTCATCGTTTTCTCTTGATGTGTCTCTTTTGGCATAATGACTGAGGCATACAAATCAGGTACAATAATGACTCGGATTTGCATGCAATGATTAAAAAAAAAAAAAAAAATGAAGCTTGTGACTTTTTTGTAGCCATTAGTGAGTAAACATAAATGCATAGAATACTCGATATTTCACTTTCTAGTCCAGATGTATGAGCATGGCGCATAAGGGAATAAAAATGCTTTGAAAAGTTGAAACATTCATTAATTCTAGATATGAGGAGAAAAAAATACCACTCACTGCTGCATGTCATTTATTACATTGAAACACAAGCGGGAGCAAATGTTTAGCAATATTTTTGGCTGTTATGTGGGCCCGCAGTTTAACGCAATGCCTTAATCAGAGAAGAAAAATGGTATCACACCTTTTCAGCCATACCATTTTTAAAACACTTCTACAGGCTCTTTGTTGTTGTATAATTGTATTGCCTTTTCATTTCATGGCTTTGCAACAATGTTCCTGTCTCACTTGGTTATTTTCTATCCATCCCCTGCACTCTTGCTTTTATCTGCTACCCTCATAAAGGTTCTTCTTTCAATTCTCTCCAGCACCATGCTCTTGGAAATAGTAAGTCATGTCATCTTTTCTTAATCTGTTATCCATCTAATATATTATCTAACCTGCTCTCTGCCTCTGGTACTGTATCTCAATCTTACCAAATCCTCGCTGCCTCATATCTCCTCACTTTTTGCCTGTCTCACCGGGCCTACCCCTTTTCGATGCGGCAATACAGAAAAAGGTAACATCTTTTAATAAATATGGCAAAGCATGTAGACGAGAAGGTGTGAAAAGGGTGGTACAAGCGTGACAGACATAACCAAAAACGGGGTTGTTGCTTCAAAATACACCGTATGAAAATGTTGGGAGTGTGACAGCTGTGAGTTTACGTGCATGACAGATTTACTATGACGACCGACTGTTGAGAGCTGTGTTAAATTAGTGTGGCAAGACATTATCAATTACCGTGGTTATCCACGGTAATTGATAATTAAAAACAGGCCCTTATTTAAACACCTTTAAAAAATATTTTCAACTGGCAGATGTTTAACTGCCTATAAACAACTCTACCTTACACCTGAAGCTCATATCATATATATTCTTTCAGCCAACCTGTGTTTGTGATGGCTACCGGTGGCCAGAGGTGGGGGACTGGAGGCCATTGTAGGACAACTGGTCCCCTTGGACAAACCTAGGTGGTCAACTGGTCCTCGGATAGGATTCAAAGAAATTTTGTAATTTACATTATTCAGACATACATTTTCATGAAATTTTAAATTGAGATTTCAGTATTTTGAAATTAATTTTCAAGTTATTAGTATATTAGTAATGTAAGGTAATTTTGATCATAAATGTGCAGTAACTTTGCTCAAAAACTATTTTTCACATATACTGTATATCACACCGGCAGTGATCCCACAAGCTGAAAAAAAAGTTACATTAATTTTGTTGTTAAATTTATTACGTGGACTAGTTTTCCACATTTTCGAGGACCAGTTGTCCTAGGTACTCACTTTTGAGAACCAGTTGTCCAAGCACCAGCTGTCCACTGTCATCATTCCTCTGTGCCTTATCGTCACTGATACTGTCATGAGGAAGGGTTATTCACATTCGGATTCCAAATTCTTGTTTGACTTTTGCACCAATTGATACATAACATTTTAAGGTCAAGCTCCAAAATGTTCCACAACCAAGGTTTGGGCTCAGTTTGTCCACTGCACATTCAGTTTTTATGACTTCTTACATTTTAAAACTGGCTTTACCTTCTCGTAGTATTTGACTTCGTATTCCGTCCGGCTTCTGTTTAGGGACAAAGGTTGCCTCCACACCAACGTGATGCTTTTTTCCTCAATCTTCTCGGCTCGTAGCTCACTTATCAGAGATGAAGCTACATAAACAGGAAGTGCGAGAGAGAAGAATAGAAAGTCACTTTTTAAGAACTTTGGTCTTCTGAAGATACAGTCCTCTCAATAGCTTTCTATTTGTCAAGGACATAAGTAACATTTTTGCTCTTGCAGTTACAGTGTGACAGTGTAAGAAAGGACCTCTTTTCTCCTTTCAAAAACGCATATTGATTTATTCAGCAACCCGACAGTATTTTCAGTTCAGATTTGAAAGAAAAAGCATTTTATATTTAAGGACAGATGGGGGAGTCCGCCAATATTCTACTTCAGGAAGAAGGAAGAAAAAAGGAGCAGGACAGCAGTAATGGATTAGTCATTCAAGAGACCTTGTGCATGTGTACGTGCGTGCGTGTGTTTGCGTGTGCGCGCGCGTGTGTGTGTGTGTTGGGGGACAGAAGCGCATTGAGACTGACAATAGATCAATGCAGATATGGATTGACTGACAAGTTGGCATCGACATAAGACTAAAGGATGGAGACTCTTCCAAATTCAAACACCCATTTTATTTTTTTTTGTGCTCTTTGAGTCTGTCAATTAATCTAACCACAATAACTTTTTCTCAGTCGCTCCATGAGAGGCAAAGTCATGCTGAAAGATTACCAACTTCTTAGTCCGGATGAACACAAAATGGTTAAATAATCCATGTCCAAGAATTCATTATGTCCCTTTTCAATCCTGAGGGTTGTTTTTCCATTTTGTATTTTGTTTTGTAATCTGAGCCTAAAATTCAAATACAAAAATCTGTCTTCTTGTTGTGTTTGATTAAAAAACAAAAAATGAAATAATGAATTACTTTTTCATTTTTTGATTTGTGATTGCCAATTGAAAATGAAAAGAACAAATGATATGCACATTTTCAAGTGACACAATTCAGACTTGGCAGCATAAACAGAAAAATATATTGTATGTATTACAACACCACTAATAATAATAATAGGGTAGGCTTAGTTAGTCAAAATGTTCTTAAATTTTGGTAGACTTTAGCAATTAGGAGCAATGTAAGGGGGTGTTTACAGTGAGTTTTTTTCAATAAATTTAATTTGATAAAAATTAAATCATTATTGTTTCCAAATCTCCCAAAGCCCTTAATAATTTTCTTTGGCATGAAAGTTACTTTTCGTAGTTTTTCTCTGTTGTTCCCCCCCCCCCCCGGACACAATTGCGTTGTCACATGTCCTTTCTGCAGCCGAATCGGTAACCTTAAAAGTGAACTCCCCTTCGTTCTTGCTGCTGTCCTTCTTTCGGCTCATCTTTTCACCTGACCTTTAACCAACATTTCATCTATTTTCTTGATGGCAACAGCCACACTGCAATGTTTGACTCAAGAGACAAATACTTCACGTCTGCAAACAAAATAATCTGAAGCTCCATCATGCTCCACCCTCATATGAATCAAGATGACAGTCAATTAAGCAACAGATTTAAAAACACACTCCAGCTGTCTAAATTTGGCTTTAAAAAACAAAAAACAAACAAAAAAAAACATTGATTCATGGAATATTCTGTAACAGTCAGAATTGTCGCAGTTTGCTTGTGTCATCAGCCGCTATTGAGAACTTGATTACATGCATGGTTGACAGGAGGAAGAAGAAAACACACACTTTATGATTGCTCTGTTAAGGTACTGTATTTCTTGGTTGTTCCTCACAAAATCATTCGTTGGCTTTTATAACACTTCCTGCACATCCAGGACACGAAAGAGATTGTCATAGATGGCCACAATCCTCTTAATTTTTGCACATTTCAAATATGAGAGGAGAACCAGCTAATATTTTACAAATATGTGTGCAGTGTAATGCATCAAGTCAATATAATGAAGCCATTCATTTTAATTTGTACTGTATATTAGGGGCAGTGTATATGTAGAAGAATGGACAACGTACTGATTATAATAAAATAAGGAGTAAAATCATTCTTCATCATTCATGACGATACTTATAAAAATCCCCCCCCCCAAAAAACAACAGTTGAGTGTTTCATTACAACCTTAAAATGCACGATGCTAAATGAACTCACAGGGTGACCTTTGTTAAATGAAAATTCAAGACTGAAACCATGCCGTGTGTGCAGATGCATACATTAAAAAGTCATAATCATTGATAGTTTACTGTCTGGAAAGCAGGAAACAAATTAGGTAAAGGCTATGAAACCCAACTTAGGAAAAGGATGGCTGCCCGGCAAACATTCAACACAATAGTGTATTAAGACCAAAAAATAAATACATCAACAACTTGTTTAATCGTTCCTCTTTTAAACTGGACTTATTTTCTTATTTACTTATTTTCGATACGCCTTTTCAGGAGTTTCAGTTGTTAATACAGTATATATTATATTTCCAAACATATCTGCTGACATACAATATGGACAGACGACTACTATCCTTTCTGAAAGTCAAACGACCACTTCAGGAACAAAAATATTTTCATGATGGAACTAGTGGACAAAGGCGAACACAACTCTTGAGACTCCATACAGAGGAAAACCTCAGCTTAATACACTAAATCAAAAACATAGAGTGAATCTGCTCACCTCACCTTTAACTGCAGACTGCTGTTTGCACTTCTTTGCTTGCTTTGTGCTGAATTATGCATAAGACTGGTGCTTGCCCCTGAATCCCAGAACACATTAGAGCTCAATCTCACCACCAAAGAACACGTTTGGATGATTTCGCTATAGATTTGCACCCACAATCACCTTCCCGCTTTACACCTCTGCCGCTGAAAATAAGGGGTCTTTCACTACTGTGCAAAGACGACTTGCAAGGTCCAAAGTGCAGGTTTGCATTTTTGAAACATAAATGATCCAACTAACAATTGTGTGTACCATGCAAAATTTGATACCTTGTGAAATATTCAGGTACTGTTGCAAAAATCATTAAAAACATGTCTGTCAATGATAGAAAACAGTACAGTGTACACAATAATAACATAATACAAAAGCCATATTACATTTAAAATGTTTTCTGTCACTCAAGTCAGGAGTATGAAATTGTACTTTAGGGGCTAGATTTGATGTTGACTATAATCTAAAAAGCTAAAACAGACAATGACTTTCACATGCAGTGTAGAAAAGGCGGCAGCAATGCATGCAAGAAGTTTCCTTAGATTAGTGATGGAAGTGCACAAGTTATTTTCAAACTCTCATCAATACAGCAAAAACAACTATGGGGGAGACACTCATAGACGCTAGTCACAAAGCTCCACAAAATACCCACTACGAAAGCTTTGCAGTGCGCATGCATATCAATCACTGATACAGATAGGGCTTGCAGACTTCAAAAGGACACAATGATGGAATAGAAAAGGGGAAATAATAGAGGAAGAATATGAGGTGAAGTTTAGCACAATGTAAGAACCAGAATATTTTTGAGTGAATTTAAAACATAGCTGCTGCCTTTATATGAGATGTCTACTTCATCTAGGCACAAGGGAAATGCAAATTCAGTAGAAAAAAAAAAAAACAACAACAAAACGCAGAAATATTAAATCATTCCCACAATTATAAATCTTAGTTAAAACTGCACAACACGCATGCAATGGCGCAATAATGCAGCTGGTTTTAACTTTGCCTTCCATACTCGCAGAGTGTGACTGAAAAGCTAGTTTCCTGAAAGACTCTTATGAATTTCAATTCAAAGCTGCTTCGTGATGCACAGCCCCAGTACAGGCCTCTCGTTATGCAGACACTGGGGTTTATGTGGCGGCTCGAGCTCGGCACTCTATGGCAGGTAGAGCCATGAATTGACTTTGGCACGAAATGGCAGCTGCTGCTTTAGGCTCTTGCATCCGTGCATACAAAGGCAGTGGTTGCACAACTGGCATCGCTGTTTTATTATCAAAGGAGACAGACTGAACCTCCCACCCAATGGCAACAGCATCCAGAGGGTGGAACTTGCAGACTTGTAATCATGTCTAGCATTTATGAATCCACCTTTATTTTCTACATCAATATCTCACATTTTCTTTATGTATCTTCTCACCTGTACAGTATGTTTGTTTAAATGTATTTTCGGTAGCTTCTGTAAGCCCGTTTGTGCCTCAGCTGAGATGACATCGGGTTTCATTGTTTTGCTTCTCAACCACGTGTGCTGCATGCGCAACTTTACAGTACATGCGACGATGCGCCTAAGCAATGAGCCACTGCATGCAGATTGAACAGACAAGACGGAAGCGGTGGTCTAGATAGATTGAGGTAATAAAAACAGTCCTACTGTAGGAGATGTTTTATGTTCAGGGTTAACAGAAAAGCAGCAAAGCCATCCCCACTGGATGCAGCCCCACTGGCTCCTACCTTAGTTAAACGGATGGTGGCACAATTTAAGTGAGTGACAGCGGAGAAGTGGGAACATTTAGTTTCATAGATTTGGGACTCCCTGGAGATTTTTCTCCTGTAAGCATTTCTATGGAGACCAAAATCCAAACTGAGTGTGCATTTGGGATGTGCAATTTGTTTATTTTAGTTTGAAATTGATATGGCTGGCTGGCTAATTAGCTTTCACTTAATCTACAGTAAATGCTGAACAATTTTAAGCCATTTTCTTAACATTTTCAAGCACTGCTTTTCATTTTAGAGCAAGTGTCCTAGTGGTGTTATAGAAGATCTCACACAAATTGTCTGAGTAGTCAACTCAATCAAGGATGGTTAAATCTCCTCTAACCGTATAATTCAAAATGTTCAGCAGATGTTCATCCAACTTTAACGTCAATCCATTTTACAGCAGTCATGCCTCTCGTCAATCTCTGGAGATATAATCGCTGCCTGTAAATGTGGGATGTTATGAATGAATGTTGCGTTGAATCCATTATTTACCAGTGAGTTGTAATAAATCTTCAAAGTTATCTTATTAATGTTGTTCTTTGAAGAGAGGGGGGGAAAAAAAAAAAAAAAAAAAAAAAAAAACACGCAGATTCGCAGTTGCATGACCATGAAAAAGAGTTTAGACATTTACCAGACATGAGCATCTTCATGCATGGGATTGTGTCCAAAATGATACTGTTCTCAATCCCGCTGCAGGGGATGCTGCTTTCAAGGCCTGATTTGAGACATCAGATATTCTAGGATATCAAGATTATAAAGCCTTCATGCTTCAATGCAAATATATACCTTTATTCTATTCTCAAAATATAATAAAAAATCTCAGCAGCAGAGAGAGGGAGGGTACGGAGGCGAGGTGAGCTGATAGAAATCTTCAGTGGTTATTATTGTTCAGACGAGTATGTAGGAAGAAAGAGGGGAGGGAGGATATTAAAACACACGCACGCACACACAAACCTACTTTGGAAAAGTATATGTGTGAAAGGGAGGACCATCAAAGAGGAGACAACTGGACGTTTTCATCTAAACTATAAAATTACATGTTGCTCTAATTTGACTCACCAAATTGTGCATGTGTGTCTCTGATTGGGTTTATGATTGCAAGCGAAAGAAAATAGTGTCTATTAGCGGAACAAGGAAAAAGAGTCTCAGTGACGGCCTAATTAAAAGTGTCAGTCAGTGGGCGGGTGGCCAGGAGCAGGATGAGAACATTGCGCTCACAAGCTAGTAAGACAAAGAGTCAATTGCCAACTGATCATGATGATGACAAAGATCTCTTGTAATTTATCATGACAGGTTAAAAGAAAAAAAAAAAAAGGATGTATTTGCTTCTACTAAGAAACTAATCAGCACTGACGTTGCCATGGCAAACCTTAATCACCTGTTTATGGTCTATGATAATTTTTGGACAAGCCTGGATAGCTGGTTGGATGCTTTTGCAGTATCAGTACCACCTCTAAATATTACTTGATTAGAGTGAAAGAGACAAACAATGAGCATTGTGGCTAACCAAAACAACGCAGTTCTAACTAATCAGCTGTTCCTATTCAAATTGATACTCAGTTTGGATGTCACCAACGTTAGTCTTTACTTTTCAAAATGTTGGGTCATTCTTTTTTTTAATTTTATTTTATTTTTTTTACTTTGAATAGCATGCCCTTGCCCGTCTCTGAGTCGTGTACCTCCTCTCTGTTCATTAGTCTCCCCGGCGCCATGTCAGACTTGCCCTTTCCCCATGTGTCTGTCAATCACTTCCTTGTCTGCACTTGTGCCTCCGACCTGTTTTAATGATCACTGGCAATGCATATTGTGGTCTCAGTTTTCAAGCCCTCTCACGCATTTGTGTTTAGACAAATTTTAAAAATCTCACGTTAATTCTAGTCTCAGTCACATGGTCCACATAATTTTTAAAGTCAGAGTTATGTAAGTTTTGTGAAAAATGCAAATGCTTGTCAGAATTTGACTCAATAACAATGAATACCAGTGCAAAAATCTAAAAGGGCTGTCATTATTGAACCTTTGTAGGATTGATTTTCCTATAGCTAATTTGTCGAGTAATCGCTGCCTCCCCCATTTATTTATTTATTTATGTTTTAATATTAACATGCTCATACTAACATGCATTTTATTTTCATTTATGAGGGCTGGACCTTCTATCCTTAAACTGCATATGTTGTTACTGAGGGTATGGTATAAACTGTACAGAATCTGAGGCAACAAAATTAGCCTTTGAGAAAATGGTTAGCATTCACTATTAGCATTAGCGCACTAGTGATTACCATTGTATGTCAGCTTACTCATACATCATGTTGAAATGAATAAAATTTTTGCGTTGACCAATTTATGCGGTTCGACTTAGCCGAGTGAGACGATTTTTTTCCACAGCCCTAATATATATATACAGAGGTGGGAAGTAAGTCACCCATGTGCAAGTCACAAGAAAGTCTCAAGTCAAATCTCAAGCAAGTCCCAAGTCCCTGTGGGAAAGATCAAGCAAGTCAAGTTGAGTCGCCCGTAAATTTCATGCAAGTCGAGTCAAGTCATTTCTTGGTTTAAGCAAGTCGCATGTCAAGTCATACAATCTTGCTCCAGTCCCAACATCCTCCCCCCATCGACTAGACTCGAGTCCCCCATTTGTGTGTTCTCTGTGTGTATAGATAGATAGATGCATGCAGGTATCTTCTAAGTTGTGTATCCAGTAAAAGCTGAACTACTGATCTCTTGTCTCATATTCATCTTTTGATGTGAAGCACAAATGTTTTCAGCAAAAATACTGCAAAGGCATTGGCCTCACTCTTCCAATATTTTTGGAGGGGAGTGGAGTTAATCATAGGATATATTCACAGATGATTACTATAATTTTATAATAATTAAAACCATATATATATATATATATATATATATATATATATATATATATGAGCTTAATTTGGTAACTAAAGTTTGAGAAATGGCTCAGTGTGAGGCAGCCCAGTTCTGTAGCAAACTATAATAAATATATTTTATTAAATGAATGTGTGCCCTGCGATTGGTTGGCGACCAGTTCAGGGTGTAACCCGCGCCTCGCCCGAAGATAGCTGGGATAGGATCCAGCACACCCGTGACCCTAGTGAGGATAAGCGGTACTGAAAATGGATGGATGGATGGATGGATGGATGGATAAATTAATGTTTTGCATTGTGTTATCTCTGAGTTTAGAGATGTTTTCGCTCTCTCTTTAGATTGTGGTCATAATGCTGTGGTCACATAATGTACCAGATATTGTTTAAAAAAAATAATAATGTTATGACCCTGGTCTTATTACAATATCGAAATTCAATTAGCATCCACAACGTACAGTATGCAATTACAAATAATTTAATCAATTAACATTAAATCATTTAATCCTGTTATCTACAGTACATGTGATCCTGCTAAATTTGGAACCATGATTTTCAACCTGTACCTTGTACCAATGCACTATGAAGTAAGTAAATTTCCATCTTCTCTCATGCATTATTTCCCTGTTTCACTGTTCCTGGTTTGTAGGGTCTTTGATGTGTTATTTTCAGTGGAACATTTTTTGGTCTGGGATCACAATCCCGGATTTTAGATTGTAATGTAACATAATTTGACTGATCAATGATACGCATTAATGAGCTCGGATCACTGTATATGATTTGATTTTTATATGAATTTTTTAGAATTTTGTAATGTGAAGGTGATGCCAAAGACTGGTAGAGCAACTTTGTGTACGTGTACATACAGGCATGCCTGTGCATGATGAAAAGTGTTTGCTCTTCATCCGATGAGCTAATTAGCCTGTCACCAACCTCTCTGGCTGGATCATGGAGAATTTGGCGACCGCTCTGAAAGACAGCGACATCTCAATGGAGACTCCCCACTGTTTGCACAGCAGGACTCAACAGAGGCTCTCTTAGCAGAGGCACCTTACAAGGTATTATACTGAGAAAAATTCTGTAGTTTTATGATTGCTGTCCCCCCTTGGCATCATTTTGTCATTGTTGTATTTTTACCACTTAAACTGCATTGGAGTCTGCCCTTCAACCCTGAATTATACAGTACCTACAGTATTGTGTGGTCACCTTCCCCCAAGCTTTGCCTTGGTATCAAAGTGAGCATCACACTTTCCACGACAACAGAGAAAAAAAAAACTTTAAATCCATATACAGAGCACACATGGCTAAAGACTCAGAGTGCCTCTTCATAGACTCCAATTACAAGGCAAGAGATAGGCAATTAAAATTCCCATCACAGAGTGACAAAGCATCTTAAGTGGCTGTGCTATAGTCCTGAAAAGTAGCTTGATGACTCTATTCATTTAGTGCCTGCTGAAGCCTCACCTTCCCATCACTTCTAATTAAGGAGGCAAAAAAAAAGGATTCAAATGCCTCCATGCAGAGTGCTGAAGGCGGGGATGAGCGGAGAAAAGGTAGAGAGGTGTGAAAGTGGACGGGGGGGAAAAGCTATTGGGAACCCGATAAAGAAAAGCAAATGTGTGTTTATTGACAGCCAGAGGAGCTGTGATTCAGACAAAACAGCAAATACTCAATGTCAAAAAGTCCAAAAGAAGTGATCCCAGCCAAATTATGACTTGCAAACTGATATTCAAATAGTCACACAGAAGCATGCGCTCACATCTATCGTTGGTTGAAAAAAAGTGTTGAGTCTGACTCAGCTCCATCTCCTATTTTAGGTAACATTAGATTCAGACTGCCGACATGGTTGACCAGTCATTAGCGCATTTGCCTTGCAGTTCTGAGGTTGAGAGCTGGAATCTGGGCTCTGGCCTTCCTGAGTGGCGTTTAGATGTTGTCACTGTGCTATTTTTCTCTCTCTTTTTCTTCAGGTCCCACATAAAGAAATAAACAAAAAAAAAACATGCTAAAACTCATGACCACAGTTGCGAATCGAAGTATGAACACTTTCTTGTCTATATGTCTCCTGTCAGAGTCAGCTGCGATAGGTTCCAGCCCTCCTGTGAACCTTGTGAGGATAAGTGCTATAGGAATTGGTTGGATTGATAGATTCAGACTGTCACTGTACAAGACACATCATTTGAGTGACTCGCTGTGGTGACCACTGATGAGACAAGGCCAAAATTTGCAACAACCTTCGGATGATGCAGGACAATTCAGCACCAATTCAAAATTCCTGCACAATTTCTGTAAATTCCTATTTTATAGGAATAATTGTGAATGAATTAAAATACCATAAAATTAATCAGAAATACAGCCTAGGCATTGTTAAAGTGGTATGTATATAAAAAAAAGGGTATTTCTAAGTGACCCCTAAGTTTTTGAACAGTTGACCATCATCATAAAGTTTGAACTTCAACAAAATCAGACAATAACTTAAAATATATTTTTGAAAACTATTCCCATCCATTTTCTATACTGCATCATGTTCACAGTCTACCCCTGCTGACAGCTGACTTTGTGAGGCGGTGGAAATCTTGAACTGGTCACCAGCCAAGCACATTATACAGTATTTATTTAAAGATATTTGTTTGCATGTATGTTCCCAGGAAACATTTTGAACCAAATATTTTCAAAATTCCTCAGATAATTTCCTGTGGCAATTTTCTATTAAGTACAACTACGTTAATAACAACTACATGGAAACATATATTACAATAAACACACTGCTCTTGTTTTAAACCCCCAACTGAGCATTATTATCTGAACAAAATAAATCATCTTGGGACTTTTTCATTTTCTGCTCATATTTGATTTCTTGCTCTATGTTTTAATTTGTATGCATTGTTTTCCCACATTCATCATCTCGTTTCCAAGTTATTTCAGCTCATAACCTGACTGTTAACTTGTAGTGCTTCTGACACTTTTCCTTGGTAGCTTCTCCACTTTGAGTCATTCATTGAGTTCGCCGTCTTTACTGTCCTCAAGCGCCGCAATGACAGAGTTCAGACAAAGTTGCTGTTGTACGCACAGCATCTATGGGTGTCTGCACTACATCTTTATCCCCGAGCCTCTTTTCCTCTGCACCCAGAAGACATTCGACTCGCATTGCTACACCACTCACCTCTCCTCATCCCATCAACTTCTATATTCAACCGCTCCCTTTTCGCCTTCTGCTTTTATTCGTCCGTCTCTCAGGCCTGTGTAACTCCGCGGGGACCAGCCATCTAAGCAGAGCCAGTAATCCTCTCAGGATATTGAAATGCCAATCCTTCCTCCTCCCTGACCCACCACAACACTTCAGCCATCCTGCATCCCTCTCTACTTCTCTGCCTCAGCTAAAGGGCTTTGGAAGTACCACCAGGGGCCGAGACATTCAACCCGCGTGTGTTTTCAATCACTCGCACACACACAAAAGCTGAACAAGCCAGGGGGAATATACCATTGCGTCGTATCGTTATTGCACCTACGGAGATGCACAGAGTTCATTGCATGCAAGCGAACATGACAAATGTTGTCACGCACAAATGGCCCGGTGCATGTACCGCAGATGCACGTACACGGCGACACACAAAAAAACAACAACTAGATAAGCAGCCGTGGGTAATTCTGATCCCCCATTTATCCACCCCATGGCACATCTACTCACGCAACCCCTGCTACTTTTCTATCCCAGTCCTCCAATTTATCCATCCATCCAAACATGCAAAACTACCCCCATAACCCCCAATAGCCTGGGGGGCTCTGAAAAAAAATATTCTTTACAATTCCATCTGTTTGGGAGCAATCTACTGCTCCTTAACAAATGTGCAAACATACCTTCAACTTGCATATCGTTGCTGTCAGACTGAATCCTCACATCTCCAAAATCATTTCAGGAAAAAAAAAAAAAAAGCCATCTTGCTCGAGTTACCACACACTACATTGTTCAAGTCGGGATTGTACCCTGTTTTGCTACCATATACTGTTGCGCACCAACATCAACACCACACCATAGTCATGATTGCTATTTTAATTTGCTAAAAAAAAAAAAGCTAATTTATTACATCTTCATCGATTAGAACATTACAAAGAACCTAACTACTGTGGTCCTGCTTCTGCAACAAAGCAATATAGCGCTCGATTTTTAACAAAAGACACCTACTCAAATGTATCTAACTAATTATGTGTCTTTTTTTTATGTTTTTATGTCTCAAAGGTATTCTCTGTTAGTTGACTGTCTGTTGTCGTACTAGAGCGGCTCCAACTACCGGAGACAAATTCCTTGTGTTTTTTGGACATACTTGGCAAATAAAGATGATTCTGATTCTAACTAGTTTCTATCTTTTCTGTCTAAAAATAAATAAATAAATAAATAAATAAATAAAAGTACAGACTTTCAATTTTGAGGATGCGCACAGTCGAGAAGGTGGAGTTCAAAAGAGTAACATTCCAAAATTAAATGCCATTACAAACACTGTTGACTACTACAATCCGCACACATACACAGCATTAATCACTGCAATACCGAATGTCAGTCTAAATACTTTCTGACACTGAAAGTTTTCAGAAACCCTTGCAAACACACTCCCCCAACTCCTTGACCAATCCCTCATAACACGGTTAGCAGGCAAACCTAAATATCCAATAGTATCTAAAAATCACAACTGTGGCAAGTTGTAACTTGACCAACAGACAAGAGGGGGGAAAAAGATTAGTGAAAGGAAGAATCGTGGCCAGAGGAACAATTATAAATACCGGGTTGAAAATATAAATGCTGTATATATCAAAATACCATTTTAGCGACTACATCTTTGTTAAATTGTCATTGCTTACCACATGGATCTATGCTTTTGATCTACTACCCATGATATTTGTTGTTCAATTTGGAGGGGGTTGTTGTGTATACAGTTGACATAGACCAAGATGTTTTTATTCCATTATGACACTTGTCATATGTCATGAAATATGTTAAGGCTTAGTAGAAAGACCATCATACTGGCTGCTTTCATCTTATTACTCAATTTGAATCACGTGTCACCCATTCGTATGAGCTACGAAGCCCATTTTCCTTTGTTAAATTCAAATGAACTAAGCAAGCAAACAAAAACAACTCATTTCTTATTGTTTTTCTATCATCTGCTTCCTTGCCGTGCATCTTTCAGTGTCACTATTGTCGATTCTCTAATTAGATTGCCAATCTTCGAAGAATTTTGATTTTGTTTGGGTGAGCAATTTGCATACAAATCAACATTTTCAAAAACCAAAAAGGATTGCAGCAAGTTTGTTAGGGAAATATACACTGTATGTGTGTATTCACATCTTGAAGGCCTGGTCTTGTTTTATGTGATTCCTGTGTTTATTTACTTAATTTTACAACAACAATAATTATTGTTGTTGTTATTATTCAAACTCAGCTGTGAGATACTGTCCATTTATCATTACATAAGATTCTTAATTGTTTTTAAAAATGTGCTCACCTTTCCGCTCCAACTCTATGAAAGTGACATCTCCTGACTCGTAGAATATATAATCTAAAATATCACATATGTTTAATAAACATGACTCACCAGGTAAGTTTGTTGACACATTGACCTGTGTGTAGAACCTCTTGTTGGGCAGAAGCTCAGACACTCCATTCAAAGCCTCCACAGTGAACGTGTAGTTAGTGTTGGGAAGGAGATTGACCACCGTCACCGTTCTCTCCGTCAGACCGACCTGCTGAGGCACAAAACCGATGCTGGCCCCGCAGGGCTCGCACTGCCTGCCAGCGCAGCGCCGGCAACCCACGCTGTAGGTCAGATCGACCCTGCCACCTGTGTCGGAAGGCGCAGCCCATTCCAAGATGAGAGTGGACTGCTTCACGGTGTAGACCAAGTCTTTAGGTGGTGAGGGGGGTCCTAAAAGACAAGGAAATGTATGTTAGTTTACTTTATAATATCAGATTTCACAGAACAACTGAAGCAACTGAAAACAAAGTAAAAGTCCGAAGTCAAAATGTTTTAATCCAAACCTTTCCACTAGAGGCTGATCAATTACTACGACTACTGCAACTACAGTATTACTAATACCATTACTACGACAATAACATAAATACGATGATACCCTGATTTGCTCAATCAAAACCCTGTTTTATCCAGAAAGTGATGTTTTAAAAAAAAAAAAAAAAAAAAAAAGTTATTTTGATGAAAAGTAATAAGAAAATGCAACCGAAAATAAGTACTGAAACTTAAATGGGTTCAGTTATCCCAGAGGCTTATGGAAGTGCTTCTATCACCTGAACACAAAACATGCAGCAGCAAGCATGGACACCAGCGCTAACGTTAGGGTCAACAGTTTAGTACAAGTAAGGCTAATTTGTCTCAGTGGGGCTGAAAGAGGCGAATAAATAGACCTAAGTTAGAGGTACAGTGAGACCAGGAGGTTTGTTTTTATTACCACACTAAAATGTTAAATCACTAAAACTTTATACTGCAGCAGCAATATTTGATGTTTACAGGAAGTCATTTAAAAGCTTAATGTAGCCGATTTGAACTGCTAAGTTAAAGCCTTAACTATTGTCAACTCAAAATGCAATTTGAATTCATATAGCAATGGTTGAATTTGGATCAAGCAATCTGGTTGACTACTGTATGTTGTATCCTGATGGAAACTATACATTTCGG
Organism: Phycodurus eques; assembly: GCF_024500275.1. NCBI lineage: Eukaryota > Metazoa > Chordata > Actinopteri > Syngnathiformes > Syngnathidae > Phycodurus > Phycodurus eques. The sequence goes on along the minus strand of NC_084544.1, from coordinate 11,751,494 downwards.
AAAGAATTTGGTTGACGTTCTTATTTACATCTAAAATCTAGTATTGGAGATTTGGATATCGTGCAGGTGTACCTAATGTTATAGCCTGAAATTGCTTATCGCCATTAGTATGGATAACATTTGCCAAATAGGCACACACTTGGTACGGTACACACGTACTGTCCAAAACTCTTTTTTTGGGCCACGGTTTGGTACATTTTCATTTACATTTTCTTTACTTTGCCTATCAAAATCAGCATTTTGTAGTGTACTGAATAATACAACTTATTTCAAGGGTTTGCTCGACTGTGGTGTGTCCAGCAAGCGTTATGTACAGTATATCAGGATACGAACACAGGAGAAACTTTGTCATACTGCTTTGTGTTTGCTTTAAAAGTACAGGCAAGCAAGCAAGGAGGACCGCAGGTCTGTTTGTATTTTCCGTGGTTTTGCAAACAAAACATCCTGAAAGATCACATCCCATATTTAAAAGAACGTTTTGCATTTTTGGAGTGGAAGAGGCAAACAAACATATTACTGAGGTACAGAAAAGGAATTGATCACTCCAATAATTTGGGGGAAGCCAGCAACTGCATAGAAGCTGTGTTTTGTTTTATTTTACTAGCCCCGAGTGCGTAGCTAGTGTAAAACTGAAAAACTGTGATCCATAAATGTATACTGTACCGTGCAGCACGGACCACTACGGTCCCATCCCTTCTATGGAGAAGGCTTTACAGGTTCTTGTAACAATTGCTTCTACATTTATAATTGGATGGTGTTGATTCTGCCAGGAAAATGCATGACGTGCTATCACAAATGTGTCTTAGTACATTTTAATAAGCTTGAACAATCCCCTGGCTAATGATGTGTCACTTCCTCTAAATTAATATATACCATCCCCATTGTCTTTCTTTCTTTGACTGTCAGATCAATAAAATTTTGGTTTATACTTTTATTCTTGGTGAGATCCCCACCAAGGTATACAAAGTCACTTTAGCTTCTGTGTGTGGAGCTTTTGCATGTTATTTTAAACCCCAGAGTGCTTACAAATACAATAGAGTGCAAATCAGATGACGGAATATAATCCTCATTCAGTTGTGTCCTGACTAACCTGTCTTTTCCCGCAGTCCTTGCAGACAGAGGGCTCAATAGAGTTGAGGTCCATTAAAGCCCATGCATTTTATATGCCAATGTGTGTGTGTGTGTGTGTGTGTGTGTGTGTGCGCGTGCGTGTGTGTGTGTGTGCGCGTGTGTCCTGCGCAATGAATAAGTAAAGGGGTGCTGCCATGTGCGTGAGCAAACACGTCACATACCACAGCTGTTCCCTCACTCCACTGGACCCACATTGAGAGGAGAATTACATAAGATCAGAAGAGCATTTAGTGTGAACCCACACGCATTTAATGTCGACTCAGCTGGGACTTTATTCATGTTTGCTTTGCCTTGGTAAAGAACTTTTCTCGTTTCTGCTTGACAATTTCAATGCATAACCCAAGTCTGCGTCCCCGTCCTACTCTCCTCGACTCATCTTTCTCCTATTTTTTGCTCTTGTTGTACACTCCCCATCTGAGACAAACTTCCTTGTTGATTTACATAAATTCCATCAGCCTGCAAATTGTCTGCCGTAAATGTAAAGCAAATTCAAAAGGAATACCTCAACCTATGGGAGTGGCTTTTTGCACATATAATTAAAACCTATACATTATCCGAATTGATGGATTCATCCAGGCTACTAGTCAATGCAGTTCTATGTTTGTCATTCTTGCTGGTGGTTGTCAGCATCAAACAATTCAATTTGCGGAGGCATACATTGGGAAACATTGTGCATCACTTTTTACAACACATTTGTTTTCTCCCCAAAGCAGTTAAAATGCTGCCATCATCGCACCGTCAGCAGCAATTCCACTCACTGCAAAGAAATGTACCTCAGATGACATTGGAACTTTTCACTTGTAAATATAAAAGTAACTTGTCTAAATATGCATGTTTGTGTTTATCGGTGATAACATGGGGGAAAAATGACATTAAATAAAACCATATTTAGATAGAATGCAATGCAACCTCCAGACATCATCCAATTGTTGATCGTTTATGTGTTATGTATTATTATTATTATTATCATCAGGTATGTAGCATATATTTGTTTGGATAAAAATGTGTACTCATAGGTCAAGCATATAAAATGATTAAACCTTCGCCTTGGCAAATCAACTGCTTATGGTTCAACAACATTTCATGCTGCTTGGGGTTTCCAATCAGGACCAACAGTTCTCAAAATCTTGCAGCTGCACCGGTAAAGTTGACACACTGACGCAAGCATCAAAGCATACATTTGGAATATTTCTGCAGAGTTCGTGAAATATTAAAACGCACATTTTATCTTCAGTGAAAAACAACTGAATGGAAGTTTATGGGTTGCAGTACTTTCAAACGCCAGTGGGTGGCGCCTTGCGTGCACGTTTGTCGCTCTGTCCCTTTTGGCTGCTGTCAGTTCAAACGAAGAAAAGCACTCTTTGATGACTGTAAACCAAGATTTCGAGGGGACCTGCTAATTAATTTAGGGTCCAGTAGCTGTCTTCTCGTATCTGTCTCGAACAGTAGGGCCACAGGGAAGAATGCAGTTTTGTCTGCTGTACCATCAATATGAAACAAAAAAGCAGGTTTCAGGTTAATTATTTTCAAGTAGAAATAACATAACCTCATCAAAATTTAAGAAAGAAATACAATACTTGGCCCATTAGATCTAAAGTACTGTTACCACAAAAAATTAACATGATACAAGCAGCATTCCTTAGTAAATTATTTAATTTAGCAGACATACGGAGTATTAAAAGTACTCCAAGATTCTGTTTTATTGAATGTTACTGAATTCTCATTAAAAAAAAAAAAACTATTCTATTTACATTACACAGTTTATTCATCACTCTTGTTATTATTATAGCCCCAATTCCAATGAAGTTGGGACGTTGTGTTAAATAAAAACAGAATACAATGATTTGCAAAGCATGTTCAACCTATATTTAATTGAATACACTACAAAGACAAGATATTTAATGTTCAAACTGATAAACTTGACTGTTTTTAGCAAATAATCATGACCATAGAATTTTATGGCTGCAACAGGTTCCAAAAAAGCTGGGACAGGGTCATGTTTACCACTGTGTGTAACAACATTCAATAAACATTTGGGAACTGAGGACACTAATTGTTGAAGCTTTTCGGTGGAATTCTTTCCCATTCTTGCTTGATGTACAGCTCAGCAGTCCGGGGTCTCCGCTGTCGTATTTTACGCTTCATAATGCGGCACACATTTTCAATGGGAGACAGGTCTGGACTGCAGGCAGGCCAGTCTAGTACCCACACTCTTCTACTACGAAGCCACACTGTTGTAACACGTGCAGAATGTGGTTTGGCATTGTCTTCTGAAATAAGCATGAAAAAGACGTTGCTTGGATGGCAGCATATGTTTCTCCAAAACCTGTATGTACCTTTCGGCATTAATGGTGCCTTCACAGATGTGTAAGTTACCCATGCCATTGGCACTAACACAGCCCCAAATATCTTGTCTTTGTAGTGTATTCAATTAAATATAGGGTTGAACATGATTTGCAAATCATTGTATTCTGGTTTTATTTAAGTTTAACAACGTCCCAACTTCATTGGAATTGTACTTTATTTCTCGATTAATAAAAACAATCGCCCTTCTTACTCCTGTTCTCTATCCATGTGGAGGATTGGCCAAATCTGGGGATGATCATAATTACTGAATCAATTGTGTAATTAATGTGGTCATTAGGCTGTTACAACGTTATCGCACGCGGATCGGAGAGCTCAGCAATCAATATTGTAATTAAACCACACCATGAAAGCCAGTATGACTACACACTCAAGAATCTGCAGGTACACACTAGTGAATGTGAATGTATGCATACAGACCATGTACACACAGACCGAGTGACCTCATGGTTTTAGTGCCCTGAGTAGTTCGAGGATATACAGCCCATTATTTTACCATCTAATTACTAAGCTGTTCTCTATGCAGAAATCAATACAGCTACCCTGTATGGTCTTTGTCCTATTGGCCCTGTAATGCATCTTTATTGGAGAGTTGTGGTATTTGACATGCAAGATGAGATGTGGGGGTGTGGGGGGGGGGGGGGGGGGCAAAAGATGAGGAATGAAATGATAATGTGCACACAGTGGGGATGAGTTTGTAGTGTGCCGCGTGTGCTTGTTGCTCCAGGACAGAGGGATGAAATTTCAGTTTGACAGAAGGATGAAGAATAGTGTCGCAATATGTGCCCGTATGAAATAAGCGAACTGAGAAAAGAGGAAATGAGAAGTGACAAAGAAGACCGTTGAGTGGTAGTGATGAGTTAAAGGGGCCCTACTACGCTCATTTCAAGCTCTCTCCCTCTCTTATTCAGGGACTAAAATCATTCAGTTCAAAGCTGCAAGGACCTCTGCCAAGGCCACCAACACACTAGCATTATTACTTTCATACTATACACACACATTAAAAAAAATAAAAAATTCTATATCCATCCATTTTCAACACCGCTTATCCTGGTTAGGGTCACGGGGCGCTGGAGCCTATCCCAGCTGACTTTGGGAGACAGGCTGTACTACACCCTGAACTGGTCGCCAGTCAGTCGCAGGGCACATATCGACACAGACATCCATTCGCACTCACATTCACACCGTCACTGAGTGGGAACTGAACCCACACTGCCCGCACCAAAGTGAGGCGAGTGTACCGCTACACAATCAGTGACACAATTTCTACAAGTAATTTCAAATTATTCAGACCATATTTCAAGTTTAAAAATTTCGATTATATCAGAGACACCTGGAGAGAGTTATTGATCTTACAGTGGTGCCTTGACTTACAAGCGCCCCAATTTACGTGCTTTTGAAGTTATGATCTTTTATTTGGCTTATTTTTTGTTTTTTACTTTGTGAAGTGATTTTTATTTTTTACAGTACAGTGCTATTTTTCTTTATTTAAAAACACGTTGTTTCTTTATTAAAAATATGTGGTTGCCCTGAAACAGATTGGCATTACAATGCATTTTAATGAGCAGAATTGACTTGATATCCGCGAAAATTAAGTCACAGTCTCAGGATGAATTAAACTTGTAAATCAAGAATCATGATTAATTGATGAATTAACAATTGTGGACTAATTCAAACTGCCTTAAAGATGCAAAAAACAAACAAAAAACAAAAAAATCTGAACCCAAGGGTGACGAGACACTGAGGTCCAGACGAGCCGCTGACATTTGTGTTTAATGTTTTGCATTGCAGATTGCACCTAAAATCTTGAAGCCTGCTGAATCCTGCTGTACTTTGTGGTGCCTTGAAGCCACCTACAGCACTGAAGCGGAAAAATACTCAAAGTAGGTTCCTTTTCCTTGGACTGAGCTCATTATTTGAAGATGTTCAATGAGGGGAAATAACATAATCGGCTCTCTTTAAGAAGTCATACTGCATTGAGGTGGTCCATTAAATGACTCTTCTTTATAATGGTTATATCAGCAAATGGCTGCAAAATAGTTTAAGATTTGTTGGATGTGAATAGAATGTAATGCATAAAGATAAAGAAAATGGCTTAATGGGTTTACTTTAAATGTAATGTGAACCTAATGTTAAAATATATAAAACGAGGGAGGAATACCGGTGATAGTAGGGTATTACATGTTAACTATAGAAGAAATGGTGCATAGCGAAAATGTTTTTAGGAGGCCTTTCAGAGTAAAGGCACAAGTTAGAAGATGTTATAGTTTGTGGCAAGTAGATTTGAAACATGGAATGTCATTTTTTTCCCATCTCTCCAGGGGAGCATCAACTGCTCAGTCATATCAAATGCGGACTGGATTTAGCTATCTTCACATTCTTGATATGATTGTGGAGATAAATTCCCACAAAATGAAACAAGCCCGAAAAAGTAATTTCAATAAAGAAATGAGAAGTGTGCATGGGTCACTGGCTGGAAAACATATCACATTAGTTTCATGGAAAGAAAAAAAAAAAAAAAAAAGACAAAGGACAAGATGCATACTGTCTTTGTCTTGGGGCGTGCTTGGCAATTTTTCAATGCAATACAATAGCAGGGCAGGTACAGAAGGTGAAGGAGGGGTGAAGGCTGAGGTGGAGAGAGACAGATGAGATGTGGAATGAAGGGATGAGGAGGAGCAGAAAAATTGAATAAAGGATGAGGATTGATATTCAAAAATGGCAGTACGAGAGGAGGTTGCAGGTTAGATGAAGAGGTGACAGATAAGAGGCTATAGAGTAAAATACATGACTTAAGTATTTCCTTAACAAGCAAATGGTGGAGCGACATACTGCTGAACATCCAGAATACCCAAGTGACAGGCATACAATTGCTCATTTCATGCAAAACCTTCCATAAGCAAGATTGCAAGAAAATTCCAAGCGGACGATGATGCTTCAGGAGCCACATGTAAACAAATGTAAATTATTATTACGTGTGCATGGTGAGGAGGGGGAGTCCAGCGGGGTTCTGAAGTGGTCCTCTTGGCACACACACACCACTGAGCCCTCATCCTCGGAAACACTGTTTGCTGGACAGGGAAAGCACTCCTGCTGCCTGGAGGACATCTTGTATGATCCAGGGGGACATGCTGCAAGAAACACATAAAACATCAGATAGGGCAATCTCCACATGCGCACCTGTCCTCCACTTATCTTATTATATAGAAGAACAAAGTTACAACAATATTCTTGCAATACTGCAAACATGCTTTATTGTTTTATAACAATTGTAATATTTAAAACAAATACTGATTTAAAATTTGTATTATTGTTCACTTGGTGTGTAACTACACTTCAGATTCCAGGCATTAGTTCTTGAAAGTGTGAAAATAAGAACAAATGGAGGAATTAAAGAGTACGTGAGTGAATCCGCAGGGAAGCGCAGACGAGAAAAGAAGACTTTGCCTAAATCCATTTGACAGGAACAATTTTCACATCACGTGTGATCAGTGGTCGGCACAAGTGGTTTCAAAGAGCGCTTGGAAGAAACTCTAAATAATGATACAAAAAAACCTTGGAGGACTGTGCCAGCCTACAGTTCTGAAAGCCTCAAACTCCATTTTGGGGTGTTGTTTTCAGTCGCCCCACTCTATTTGCAAGACGTTTGAAGTATCTGCAACATTCTCAAGTGTAACTGCTACACTTGAGGGAGCGACTACAAAAGGTGGGAATATGGTTGAGGGCGATAAGCACTTATGACCTTACATGGGAGTACACTACACGCCATGCAACAGGAGCTTAATGAAGCTCAATGCACGCGTGACAAGACGGCTCACATAAACACGCAGAATAAAAAGTGGTTATTTCGCACTCTCTCGCTATGCAGTTTCATTTTCCACTTGCCATGCCTTTGGAGCAGGTGATAATGGGTGTGAAATCAGGATGCCAGCTCCTGCTCAATACTCTGATCTCTCTTCTGAGACTATATTATAAACAATGGGCATGCATTAGCAGCTTCCTCTCTACTCTGCATTGCATTCTGGCTCCCTTCATTCCCTTCAAAAACATATAACCTCCCATTGGTATCCTTCTTTCAGAGTTAACTCTTTAGGCTTAAACCAATTTTAATATTCAGGCTGTCAACACGCAGACAGATAGAGTATTTTTAAGACAACATTTTAAAAGAAGAAAAAGACAATCAGTGACCTCAACCCCCAAAAATCCTTGTTAACATATTGTCAGGCTTTAAACTGGACAAGCATACCATATGACTAAATTCCTGTCTTATGTGAAGGTGTTTGTTCATAGTTTGTTTTGCTTCCCCAGCTATAACTTTCTTTACACCCACAAAGTGGATGCTGTATAAATTAAGTAGCACCTGTCCAAAGCTATCCTGCAGGCTACGTACTCTCATGAGCAGTACATAAATAAGGTGGGCTTCAAGGATCACCACAAATCCTGCTGCTACCCTCAAAACTACCCGCTGAATGCTACCGAATGGCTGTGGAGTCTACCTCATGGAAAGCCCCCTACTTGGCTATGCAGGAGAGGCACACCTCAGGTGGCAAAGTTGCTGTCTAACAATTGGAAATTTCACTCCCAGTGCAGTTTAAGTCCTGTTGAAGGACGCTTGAGCAATACAAAACACCTTAACTCCTGGCGCTGTGTCTTGTACACGTAGCATATGCCGACATTGAAAATGAGCTCAAGAACCTTGAATGTCTTACAGGGTTACATTGGTGTAGCGCAATTCCTTAATATGTAAGTATCAGTCAGACTCATAACATGTATAGTACAGAATAAACAGCACAGCAGTGAACCATGGATGTGCAAAGGAGGCAGTAAGACAGAGCCATATAATGATGTGAAATAAAATTCATTTAGATTTTAGTTCTCTGGTCTGGGTTCTATATTTTTTTTCTTATGTTCTTAATTATTTTTGAGTCCAATAATGTGCATGATTTCAAAATTGCTTATTTTGATTTATACCCTGTTCAAATACATGGGCGATATGCGAAGTGCGCCAGCGAGCGGCCTAACCTCACCTCAGATTGCGCAACCCCTCACGAACTGGTTTGAGGCAGCTTGTTATTGGCAGGTGCCTATTTCTGTCTCTCTATATGTCTCCAATATAATGTTTTAATAAATTTTTAATATGCACTCATTTTCCATTGTCAGGCAAATGTATTTATTTTTTTGTGTTTTGGTGAGCTCATAAAACTGCAGATTAAAAAAAAGTGCAAGGTGAGGCAGACTACTTTGCCACACTAAAGACACAGATGAGAGTTGCTGCCGTTCTTCTAATCAGAACCATACCCATCAAGTGCATACTCCGTTTAGTCTAAACCTTTATGGAATATATATCTAACCTTAAAAATGTCTCAAACATGGGCTACCAATCGAAAACGGATCTGATTAATAATATTTTTTTAAAAAGCCCAACACCGGAACTGGAAGATCTACTTCAAACATCAGGTAAAAAAAAATTACCCGTTCTTTTAGAACTGAGTTGTACACACATAAGGACTGGCTTATTAAAATGTATTTTTTTTCACACACAACTTGGAAATCTAATGAGTAGCCTATTGAATAAGTAATACATTGCAATACACACTCTTTCGAAATCCCTGGAAATCCAACAGTCCTTATGGCCAAAGATTGTGTGTGTGAAAAAAATGCTGATATGAATTTTTACCACTTTTTAATGTCAGCCTGCCACATCATGTTTGGCTCCTGCATTTGTAAATCGGACTCTAATGTCAATGCCTCATCAGTCATGAACCTCACCGCACGTCCATGCAGTGAAGCATTAGCAGATGGGTTTGCTGAATACAGTATTAGAACCATAGAATCAAATGCATCTCATGCCAAAACTTAAGTGTAGGAACATTAGTCAATTGTTGTGGTTGTTGTTATTGGTTGTTAACATGATCTGGAGACGATCATACAATAAGGTAATATGAATAGAGAATATGATTGATGACTCTAACCAGATGCAGAAGAGACTACACAGATTGTGTAGTCCTTCAATAAATGTATATTTGATTCATTACTTATATCTCATTCATATTTTCATCATTTATTTGGATTGCACAACAAATAAAACACATTTAGAAAGAAGCTTTTGGAGGAATATGGTACATATTCTAGCCACAACTTTATTTGTTTAATATTACAAGGGAAACACCTTAATTTTGCAAAACAATCATATTTAAAATAAGTACTAATTAAAAAAAATATTTGCAACCAATAGTTTCTAAAATATTTATATGCCATACCACTTAATATCATTATATTAAGTGTTATAAATACTGTATATGGCGTGTGTCCAGAGAAAGCGCAGGTACTGGTCTCAGACTGTTAAATTCATGTGGGAAATTTAACATTTTCAGCACTTGTTAAAGTTTGGACTTTATTCACGTATGAAAACAATTGTTTTAAATTTAAATGTAATACTCCTACTTTGTAGTAGAACATGGGCCGTGGAGGAAGCAATTTAATTTTGCTTCACTTCCGGATAAACATGAGGAAACAGGCTTGAATTTAAAATAATTTGGAAGATTGGATTTACATGTATTACTTCACTTTTCTGTTACCATGTGATTGAAAATTTAAAATTAAGATAGATGGGCTAGGCTCCAGCACGCCCGTGACCCTGGTGGGGATAAAGCGGTACAGAAAATGGATGGATGGAAGATGTGTGTATCTATGAAAGCATAAAATGTAGTGTTAATCCATATTAAGATTAAAAATCTGAAACACGCTACAAAATGACTGCAACAAAAAAAGAAAAAGTATCCGTGACAAGAATATTTGAAATTACCCCACGTATTGTGTGCTTTATTTACAGTAACACACAGAGGCACAATAAAATTAGCTGTGTCTTTTACACATCTAGAAAAACACGGTCTGCACAAAAGCCTGGCGATTACATATTGATTCAATATTTGACCAACTCGTATGTTTCATGGCAGGATACGTGCATGTAAGATTGGCAATCGTGTCTTTCTTTTCTCTATAAGAACCCTGTAATCGACTTTTTAAATGTCTGTTGTTTCACAGCAGTGAAAAGCCTCTCGGTTTTAGCTAACCATTAAGCCAAGCCTGGGGACATAACAGAAACAGCACTGAAATACAGTCTTTGTTCCAGAATGTTCTCCTACCACCCTTCCTCCACCATCAAGTTAGTGAACAGCTGCAATTCTGCATTCATCTATGAGAAAACATAAGTGTTTTTGCATTTTCTAGCATAGAGAAGTATTTGTAAGATAGATAAGATGGTTGCATTTACGACTTCTCTCTTCATTTCACCACCCCACCCGGTGTTTTAAAATAGAGGCTCTATCGGCACAATATGAGCTGCTCGGATAACAAAGGAGGCTGGTTTCGTACGCTGCCAATCATCTTCCACAGCGAGGGGTCATTCACGGGGCTGCCGAAAGTCAATGCCGTGCAATGTCACGTCACTCAAAATGGACCAGCAGCCATCTGTCAATAAAATGTGGAATCTCAAGAAAAGCTTGTAACATTAGGGAAGGAAATAAAGCTTTCAAACGAGATCATTCAAATCATTAGACGAAGTGTTTGTAATCCTTGATTTGCCTTTTTATTGCTTAGATATATACTTTGTGTTAACTGGAAATGAGAGTTTTAGGGAGAAGAGACAGAAGGAGAGATCTGCCAGGACAGCTGGCAAACCAACTGATCACTTTGAGTGGACTGGGAGGCTCGATTCAACGGAACACGGCAGTACATGTGCACACGCGCACGCACATATTTAGATCTCTTCCTTCAAGGTGTTAGACTAAAGATGTGCAGTTTCATTCCAAGATGGGGGATGTAGCGTGAGACCGACTGCTGTGAGAGAAAGTGAGGAGAAACAGACGGACGCCAACGGACGCACGGACAGATTCATGCGGGATGGTGGGCTACGTACTGTGCAAAGAGAGGACAATAAACAGCGAGGGAAAATGGACTCCTTCAGTTTGACAGATAGACAGAGTCAGACTACTGATAAGCAAACATGCAGTGCATACAGATGAGAGTCAGTGAAAGAAACAGCCGTTTGAGCTGACAGCGAACGAGACTGAGGTCTTCTATAGTGGGAATATAAGCGACTGTGGCATGGCCTGTCATGTAGAAATGCTTTAAAGCCAGAGGGAAGTGAGGATGTGTTCACACTTTTAATGTGGTTCTCTGGATTGCACCAAAGCACATTTTACATTTTAGATTGCTTTCACGTCTACATAGTTCACTTTCTCCATTAATCAGTTGATTGGTTTGTAATCTTGGTCATGGTTTGCAGAGTGATTCGATTCAACACAGTACACTGCACTTTCTATATTTCATCCTGGTTAACTTGGCATGTTGGCATTTTTACAAGCCAATTGGAAAGCATAAAGGATTGTGTGACAACTAAAACTTTCAAAACAATATAACTTTTGTATGAAAGCTATAAAAGAAAAATGTAATAAGTCAGATGTATTTAAATGTTAAAGTATGTTCACAATAGTAATGAACTTCAAACTACCACCATAAACAATCAAGCTACTTTAGTTGAAGCTGGTTAGATATTGGCATTTGTACAGATATTTGATATTAAAATAAATATTATTTTTCTTATTAAAAACGAACAATGCACACATAACACCAGAGTTGGCCACTAATATTCCAGTTCAGTTAACACAATATATTGTGACTTCAAAATTATAAGGTCATAAGGTAGACTTTAGCCTTTGAGAAAGGAATCAATTTGAGGTTTCGTTCTGATTTTCGCTTGCTTCCATTAACCTTAAACATGAACATTAATAAATCATGAAGCACTTAACACAATAAAGGTGAGTCCCGCTGATTGCCCACAATAATTAATATTAATCACACTAAAAGAGGACTGCTTCAGAAACTCGCACAAAGACACAAACATCTTTACCGATCTTTGTTGGGGACATCAAAAACAATGCATATGAAATGACAGTGTCATCGTATCACTTAACATTGATTTGAAATGTCAGGGTGTTTGGATTTACGATGATAAAAAGGTAGAGGGGTGAGAGAGGTAATGGCGTGAAGGAGAGATACAAGGGAGGCAGGATGTGATTCCAGCAGGTGGCAATTAATAATTCAGAGCGCTTTAATTCACATCAATGCCCTTCGTGCGCCTGATGCTGATTCCGATGCTAATTCTTTCAGCAGGTAGGCAGCTTTAAGTTGTGCAAAATGAATACTTATTACGATGAAGGTCTCTTTTGCACTGACACACAAACTCAGGTCCTTGGTGTCAGACAGGTAGGAGGTTTGGGAAGGAATGACTGATCCATTTAAGCCTTGCACGCTAAAGCAGATTATTATTAAAATTGTGAAATGATAGGGCTGTTATTATACCTGTTTTGGGATTCTGTTCAGATTTTATCTAAGTAGACTATACATAGAATATGATGGTGCAGGTTTTTCTATAGTCTAGCCCTGATGGAACACAAAAAAAATCATGCAGGGGTGTAATGTGGGCTGCCAACGCCGACAGCGAGTTAAGTATCCATACCCGCTAACACGTGAACCTTTTGCATGGGTATCTTCCACCAGCCCAGCAATGAGCATTTTTGAACCTCTCTCTTGTGTTTGGACATAAAGAAGTCAGCAAAACACAAGCTGTTGTCAGTAAAAGCCACATCATGCTGTGCATATACTGCATAGTATTCATATGCAATATCAAACTGTAAGTTCTATAAAAACATAAACACAGACCACAAATAACACACATGCACGAAGAGGTCAGTGGCCACAAAACTTGGAATTTAACATTTTACATTCCTGTGCACATACTTAAGGCATCATGTGTTCAATAGCTTTATAATGATAAAAAAACAATTATTCTAAAAGTGCCCTTCAACATCACTATATTGTAGGTTGGTAAAGTCAACATTTTGCCTGACAGTAAAACAGTGACCCTGGTAAGTAAACCACCTGATTCAAGTTTTGTTTTATGTATAACAGGCTAACATTAAGTAAATAGTGGAGAGAGAAAAAAAACAACCTTTGTGACATCTTTACAGTGTGACTTTTGAAGAACAATTGTCCCTTTGCACTGCATGCATCGTGATAATGTGTCTCACCGCTTTGAAGATATGACTGAGTCGGACTGAATTACGGGATAAATCCCTGCTATTAGCTGGGAAGTAAAGACATCATTGGAGTCCACTCAGTGACTGACTGCTGCCTTACAATGTAATCAGGGAGCTCAAGCTCTGAGCTGTGCACCATTCAGGTCAAAGCTTTGCCTTCTCATTTTATTCGTGGTTCTGCTCTGGTTACCGCAGACTGACATCACACGGAGCGCACAGGAGGATAACTGGGAGTATTAATGTCAGCAGTGCTGTGTCTGAACTTTACACTGGAGATTCTTCTAATTCTGCTGACACGCAGAATGTAACACACAGACGCAAGACATCGCAACGCAAAAACACACAAAAGGTAGAACACTCACACATTTGTTCAGTGGCCTGCTCACTGAGGCCTGCACTTAGAGAGGGAACAGTTGACATTACCAGTGTAGTTATATCACAATAACAGACGCGACAAAGTGTTCTTCTGTTACATCACTGGGCTAAAGTGACATGTCTGTCCAATCTATCGGGCATACTGGTCAAGTGCAGGGTACAAAAAATACAAATTTAAATAAAAATTTTAAAAAATGTAACCAACCCAAACATGTAACAAAATGTCCACATATAGTTATAAATAAAGTAGACAAAATAGATATTGCAGATTCTTTTGTATTATAAGGAAGGATTCACTCACTTGACCTTTAATTAGATACACTTCAATCAGATTTAATCTTATGGCGTACATAAAAAAAAATCTACCATTAAAATTCCATTTGATTTTTAATTTTTATTCGCATATTTACAAAGATAACTGAAATGAACCAGCACTTATGTATTCCAAACACTGCATTTGATTGAATATGATAATGACATGTATTCAACAATTAATATGCTGCTTTGTTAAAAGGGTACTTTACAATCAACTGTCAGTGCTATTCTGTGAAATTCATACCACTTCACCTGAATTTATACCACAACAAATTACAATCATAAAGACAGTTAAATTCATTACTTTGGACATTAAAACAGAACATAATTGCTTTAAAAGGGCAGCACTTTTAAAAACCTCTTCTTTATTGGATCTCATTAGACTCTGCAGGTGTTAATGTTGTGGCCAATTAGTGTATATTGACCTAATGTAGGCAAATCACCAAAAATACAACGCAATGTTACAATTGTACTTTATGAACACATGCTCACTCACTTGGGACCGGAAGTGAGTAAACTGCAGGGCATCAAACACAAATGTCAATCAGGACTGTTGACAGAGCTTTGTCTTCTATTTGCCCAATGTTGTCATCTTCTCCTTGCCTAAATCTAATGTTTACCTTCCTCCTTTTTCATCTCCTTGACTGCTATGAGTTGTGTGCCCAGCCAAACATGCACTGCCCTGACCCATTCACTTGCCATCTCAATAGATCTACCATTTCTTCAAACTCCTCTTCTATCAAGGTTTTCTTCTCCAATTCATCTCATGTAGAGGCATAGACTTTGCTAAAATGTTGTTCATACTTATGTTAATTGCACGGACTGTGGGGCTCTCTAAAGAAACCTTTGCCTGGCTATCAACCCAGCAGCCACGGCAGCCTCATTTGTCCGAAACATAGTGCAGTGTAGGATTTTGGCCATTTTCTTTTTTTCTTTTCCGTATTCAAGTTTTCTCACGGTCTATCACTACACTCGTGATGGAGCACATTCGAAAGGCGCTGCTGAGTCCCAGAGGCTCAAATGCACAGAACAGTTTGGCCAGCAGTCTACCACTGCTGCCAATACGTTCCCTCCAGGCCCCTCACATACTGATGGAGTCCCTCACGTTTCTCAAGTTCGGATCAAGGTCTGACATTTTTTCCACATTCTGTCAAGGGTCTTGTCAATAGTTGGACGTTGGGCAGCTTTGGAACACAATTGTGGCCACAGCACACTTGAATAAAGCTCCCCTGCCAGACCTTGCTTTATACCCCCTCCCAGACCGCAAACACTATGTCAAACTGAAGTTGAAGGCAAACGTGCAGTATCACACCGGACCCGTAAAATTACTGCATCACACATCTGATGGAACGAGACAAAACAGCTAACGTACATGCTTGCTTTCCTTGAGAACCATGACAAAACAAGGCAAAACTCACCAAACGCGGCAAAACATGACAAAACTTGAAAGGACAGTGAGATGCTGGGGAAATACAACAGATCAGTTTTTTTTTTAATTCACACTCTTTGACTATGACCAGGTTTGAGGTTTGTACTCCATACAGTGACTGCGATGGGAAATTTCTTTTGACAGTTTAAAAATCTGCCCAGCCGACAATGACAATCATAGCCGTTACGTTTGCCCATCCGGTTCCTCTGCATTGTCTCATGTCCATCGTATCTCATAAGATTGTGCAGGTGTAAGTACAGTCAATTATTGGCTGCATAGTGTCTAATTCAATATTAAATAGCAAATTTAAAATCTAAGCTGAGCTGACAACAGCATTCTTCATCACTTGTGAGGGAAACTTAACTTGCGTCTGATGCTGCCAGTGACAATATAATTAGTTCACTTGAAGATTCACTGATTGGTTGTGATATGTGCTGAAGAATCTCTCTTTCAAATCAATTTAGAAGACACTAAGCAGCCATAATCAGACCGTAAAGTGCACTGGCAGGATGTGTTTCAAGTGGCTTGCAGTAAAAGAGCAAAATAAGATTATTGTCAGCGTTAAGGAAGTGGGGGGGGGGGGGAAGAAAAGAAACATCCATCAGAATTCTTTATTCTCTTACATATGAGCATAATGTGTAAGTATGTGTGTGCACAAGAGTCCTCATCACTGGCATTATAGCCATAGCATCAGTTGTTAGCAAACATGTTTGCATGAGAATGTCAGGAAATTTCAGGTCGAGCGCTTTGAGAAATGAGATTCGATGTTCTGCTTCTTTTTGACAGTTACACCATTGGGGTGGTGTGTGTGTGTGTGTGTGTGTTTATTTTGTGTGCACATGTGTGCGTGTGCATCGCTTGCTTGTCACATTTCACTAACACGCAATTTCTCCTTCAGAGCAAAGACAGCTTAGGTAAGAGAAGTAATATTGATTTGTAATGCTGCCGAAGGTTAGGCACGCTCACAGCCTTTTAGACACCGTTCCTGCTTTGCAAAGCATTGTGTAATATCACCCTTTACGACTTCCAATTTTCAATGCATAAAAATGTATCACAAGCCACATAGCATACCTGCAGAAAGTTTGTGCTGTGGCTATTTAATATTCCAAAACCACAGAGTTACGAAGAGAAGGGATGCATGTGATACAACACTCATTTGTGTTTTTGTAGAGCACTAGACATACAAATATAACATTTAATAGGAATGAGCGCTTTTTTTTTTCCTTTTACAAAAATGTCTTAATTTGGTTCATAATTTACTGTGACACCTTTGATTAGATCAGGTTATTTCCACAACCTTCTATATATGCAGTGGGATGCTAATCAGATTCGCTGAGGAGGCATTTGGGCAAATAGGAAGTAAATAGGATGTTGAATGTTTTGTTTTGTGTGGACCTTCATTTGCATATGGGTGTGGAATATGGCCTGGTTATGGAAATTAACAAGTATTATATTAAATGGCCATGTCATAACAGCCTGCAGTCTGTTATGACATGGCCATTTTATTTTATTATTTGATTCCTTTTGAATCTGTCAATTCAACTGTGGTATGTATACTTGATATATGTATACTTGAATGAGTCCAACCCGTCCCGCCACCCCTTTTTTTTTTTTTTTTCTTCTTCTTCTTCTTCTTCATGGCGCAATTGAGACTGTGACCCAGATATGGAAAAATCCTGACCAGATAAATTCAATCCCCAGGAGTGTACACTAGTGCGGCTCTATACTGTAACTTCAACTGGAGGAAAAGAAGAAGAAGAAACTGTCGGGCATCTTTTTTTGAATAAGAAAAATGAGGTCAAGGATTTTAACAGTTCCTCATCCCTTGAAGACACCTATTAGAGTCACAAGATAGAAAAAAAGGCTTGAAGATTATGGATATTAGTACCTGTATACATTAACGTCTGATATAAAAGGTCTGGGTGCATCTATTAGAGCATATTAGCAGATGATTTATGAGAATGGCACAAGTATGATTATGCACATGCTGGCTTTCTCAGTGGCCAAAGATGATCATTCATCTCTATCAAGGATGAGATGAGGACGAGAAGGAGTTGGAGGGGGGTGGGGGATTACTTTCCAAGTAGGGAAATGAAAACCACTCATATATGAATAAAAGTGAAGTCACACGTTTTATGATGTCAACGCAGCACTGTTAAAGGCTCTGAAAAGCCTTTTGTGGATCATCCAATAAGTTCAGGGTCCATAGACCTTGTTTTCCTCAGTCAAACGTTCAAGTACTTTAAGAAATCTAGAACATAAATGGAAGCCGGAGACAATGGCATGCAAAGCCATGAGTTGGCCATCGGCAGAGGAGATAGCAGAAAGAGCGGTGAAATTATCTGATGATGAAGCCTTATAGTTTCATGCAATTTATTTGAAAGTACACCGTAACCTTGAAAAAGCAACATTTGAAGTACCTGTCGGGATCACGGTTCTACCGCATTTGTTCAGTTGGCCCCAAAGTTATTAAAAAACATGCCATTACAGTAGATGGATGGTTATGGTGGTAGGGGGGGGGGGTCACCAAGACCATAAGGCTGATTAAGTGTTTTCACTTCACGTAAGGAACGGTGTCAAATGCTTTAGGATGGGGTGTGCACCATGTGTGGGCGCATTCACTCTGTGTGGTGTGTATGTGCACGTGTGCATGTCCATGTGTGTGAACAAGACCCCATGTAATTAAGAACAGGTGGTCCATCAAGGAGATGGATGAGGTGGGCTGATCCTCCCATCAAACCCACAAGCCCCCCGACTGGTTTTAATGGCCGAGCTCCATGTCAGGGATCAAATCTCAAATACATGAATATCAAACACGTGAAAATAAACACTTAAGTTTGCCCGCATTGTCGTACACAATGAAATATGTCCTACAATGGGGATTCTTAAAGTGTGGTACGAGTAACACAAGTGGTACATGGGTCTCTCTCTGGTGGTATATGCAAAATAATTACTAAATTCAATACAAATCAAATTCAAAACATTTAAAACAGGAAGGGGCCGCACGGTGGGCGACTGGTTAGAGCGTCTGCCTCACAGTTCTGAGGACCGGGGTTCCATCCCCGGCCCCGCCTGTGTGGAGTTTGCATGTTCTCCCCGTGCCTGCGTGGGTTTTCTCCGGTTTCCTCCCTCGTCCCCAAAACATGCGTGGTAGGTCAACTGAAGACTCTAAATTTCCCGATAATATAAACACAGCCTCAGCTGAAAGCATACTCCATAGTTAATAATGATAATTATTTATATGTAACCTGCGATTGGCTGGTAACCAGTTCAAGGTGTACCCCGCCTCCTGCCCGATGATAGCTGGGATAGGCTCCAGCACGCCCGCCACCCTAGTGAGGAGAAGCGGCTCAGATAATGGATGGATGGATAAAACAGGAAATACAATTAAAAAATAGACTAAAGCTTGTAGCTAAATGGTTTTTTTTTTTCCAAGTACATGTTTTTTTTTTTACATACATTTCAGTTATATTTATCTTCATCTCATCTTTAAGAACTTTATTGAAGTGCATTTTTTATTTCATGCTTATGTACAATACTTTTTCATTAATATTTATTTGTTTTATTTTTCCTATATTTAATTAATTTTAATTTGCATAATGTTCCAACATTTTAAGAATAAAAACTATTTTTTTGCTGAATACTTAGGCCTACTACCCAATGTATTTTAATGTTGGTGGTACTCGCAGAGTTAGGTGGTCCTTAGTGCAAAAAGTTTGACAACCACTGTCCTAGAACACTAAAGCATTGGTTGTATTTTTTTTTTAAACACTAGAAATACTGGAAATGCTCATCAATCATTTTCAGTCACTTGAATCATCTTTGCAAATGCTCCCTGTGATAGGGTGAGCAGCAAAATTTAATGCAACCACAATTACCATATTTCATATTACCCGCTGTGTGAATTTAAAAAATGAGGCCTTGCAAGACAATCAGAGGCCGTCATTAAGCTTCGAAGGCAAAGCAGCCTTGACCCGGTTGTGTAATTAACTGATTTTTTTTTTTCTTTATGAATCTCTATCACCCATAACTCGCCACTACACCGCATTCCTTTATGTGGTGCCTTCCTCCATCAAAGCAGCCATTTAATTAAGACATCATGGCGTCATTAGGAGTCAAGGGAGAGAAGTCAAGCAATTAAGAGATTGAGCAAACAAACCAATGAGATGGGGGGATGAGGAGTGTGTCTGCTTAAGAAAAAAAAGCAATTCGCGGACAAGAGGTGACGAAAGTAATATCGTTATTTGTTTTTTGTCCAGCAATTCGTCTTCTCTTGATCCACTTTTTTTAAAATATCATTTTAATAACTTAATAGCCATTCAGAACATGGCTCCATCCTAGTTTGACCGAAAAATAACCATTACCAAGAACATACCATAGAAAAACCAGACCACTCGAGCTAATTCTTAGCAAGGTCATTATCCAGACATTAACATCTAGAGCCAACCTTAACCAGAAAGTGACTCATCCGGTATGCCAGAAACATTATGTTGCATATCGGTGTGTACATACAGACACAGACGCGCACACGCACGTGAGTGAGGCGTTGCCAGCCGAACCAAGAATGAAACTGGACTTTCAAACTCTAAACAAAAAATAACAAGCAGGAAGTAGCACTGACAGACTGTAGCGTCGTTCCCCCCCCCTCAATATCTATAATAACAGCTATGACATAAAACACTGTATAGAATCTGTATAATTATAACGTCTAGACAGCCAACATGAACAAGCAGTGACAGTTATGCCAGGCCTGTAATGTTAACAGCCTGGAGTGAGATAAACGATCATTCACTTGGTGTGTTTTCACGACTAAACGACTGAGAGCAAATAACTGCAAGATAATGCCTATTTCCCTGGTTTACAAATTGATGAGAGCTGGGCGAATGCACAATTTAAGCACGACACAAAGTTGGATGGATAAAGGTGGAGATGCTTTCGACTCATCAAATGTGTCCTTCGAATTTGCAGCAAATAAGGCCTCATTTTCAGTCACATTTAGAAAGATATTTTGGATGACACTGGAGTCAGTCTATGCATTTTAAGGAATGGTGCTGCGTATGTTGTTGAACAATAACCTAGAGTGAATTAAAATACATACAATCCTATGGTATAACTAATTGCTAAGATTAACACAACACGAGGTGTCCAGGCTGGTCCAACAACATTACAGATCGCATAAGCACATTTTGCAAGGTGACCACTGGCTATGGCAAAAATGATATCATCCTTATCCAAATCCGGATAATCCAAATATGCAGAAGAAACTTCCACGTTTGCCAAAACAGGTGAAAGCACACGTACAGTCAGGCCTGTGGTCCAGACTTAAACACCAGCATTTGTTCTGACCCCCACCAGCTGCTCAAACTGCAAGGGTAAATGGTGGAACCCTATAACAGGAGAATGTGATAAAGCATAAAGCACCCATAGGAACTTTAAATGTCTACGGTGTCTTCTAATGGAACACAAGATGTCACCACAGAGCCACCGAAGATGATAATAGCCAATGTTTATGCTTTGTCTGTGTTTACGTATATCATGTCACATTTGTATGAATCAAGGATATACAAGTATTTATTTAACATGCGTTCAAAGACACCAGACATAAATAAAACACAATTTTTGAAAGCACGGCTTCAAACTCATGTCATCAACCTGTAGTTATGCTTGTTAGCACAACACATACAAGAAGTCTGCTAACCTGTGTTCTGGGTTTGCTGACGTGACATTGCGCATATAGACTGGGGCTCGTGTTTCAAGTAAAAAATATGAAATATTGTTGCTTTAAAAGTGATCATTTGAGAACAAAAAATATTATATATTTGTATTCAACATTTACCAGTTCATAGAAACAGTCACTGACGTGTAAAATACTAAAACAACTATACTGACCAAGTGTGAAAATATAAGGTGATGGAGGGCATAGAAACTGGCAGCATATTTAGCTGCTGTGTGGGAGTGTTACTGTGTGTGCGCGTGCGCATTTACGCCTGTATCGATCTCTCCCTCCCCTCCAGCAGTACAGCAGCATCCCCCTCCTTTCCACTCGCTGGCTGAAAGCCTCCTCCCTCCGAATTTATTATTGCAAGCACCAAGGAGCCAAGCCAAAGTGGACTTTTGAGTGTAGGTGTGGCTGTGTATGAGCAGAGAATCAATAGAACTTTCTTTCTGTATTTTTAACTCAGCCTCACGGTCAGAGCGCAGCTGTTAAACGGTTATTGTCTATGGAGCCAAAACCGCATGCAGGATGAGCCCCGTGCTTGCTAACGATTGTACTTTTGGAGTACTGCATTTCTAATAGAGAGACTCATGACTGAATCATCATTGCAGCAAAAAGAAACTGTGCGGAACACACATTTTAGTTGCCTTTTTTGTACAAAAACTGGTGTCAGTGTGAAGAATTACTCCACTACTGTATCTTCTTTTTTCCACCTAACAGATTATTGACATCCTGTAGCATTAGTTTCCTGCCCATAAAAGAAAGCCCTTAAAATACCTCATGTGGATTGAAATGATCAATAAATGAAGTATTTGATGGATGACTGTTTGAATGTTAACTAGAGTTCAAAAGTAATAATTGCTGACAGCGCAACTGCTGATGAATCGTCCAACTATTTTCAACTTTATGATGTATTGTTTTAATAAATATATTTCATAAGAAGTGAATGTTATCAGTTCCTCTTCCTTAATTGTATGACAAATAGCAGCAAATCCTGACAGCCCCTCACACATACTAATAGAACTGAATGGAATATTAAGTGAGTGGTTGAGTGAATATATTTGTTTTTGATTGAGCATGTTTGGGATGCTCTGGATCGTCCTGCCAATATCCAGCAATTTTGCACAGACGTCGAAGAGGAGAGGGCCAACATTTAACAGGCCACAATCAACAACCAGATCAACTCTATACGAAGATGTGTTGCACTGCTTGAGGAAAATGAAGGTCACACCAGATACTGACTGGTGTTCAGATTAAACCATCTGCATGCCGCACATTCCAAGTTTCCACTCACTGTTTAGTCCTTTCTTGGAACAAATAGCCTGATTATGCAAAAAAAGCAGGAATCTGTACACTTGACTGAGCTACATAAAAATCACAGTCTTATCCAATCTGTTTGTCCGTGCAAACACGCGAGCGCGCACACACACACACACACACACACGCAGGCTCAATTTACATATGCAAGCACACAATTGCGCGCGCACACACACAAAGTGCCATGTCCTTGTTACAACGCTGCCTTCAGCCCATCAGCCAGTTGTCCTCACACACGGTCAATTTGGGTACAACTGAACTTTTGGTTTTTGCAGCGACATAAATAATGTAAATAGAGCTAACGAGGAGGTCACTTTTTTTTTTTTTTTAGGATATTATGATTTCAAGCGATTCCACATTCTCAATTTATCATTTGTAAATGACTCCTTTTTGCTGCTACTTTGGGGAGAAAGGAAATGGAATCAAGAGGAAGTGAAAAAAGTGCTTGAGCAGTCTGAAAAAAGGAGATGCAGGCATGAAAGACGACGAAACTGATTATTTTTCAAACATGGTTGGGTAACTGCCAGCAACTTCCAGTTTACTTGCCAAAATACTTCTCCATCTGCAACCGAGCCTTCCCCATCCACCCTCCAACTCATCTGCTCTTCCTCTTGTCTGCTGTTGACCCGCATCGCTCTCTCTCCGCTGACCTCCGCCGACCACTCTCCTCCATCCATCCATCTTAGCGTTTCACCAGCTCAACTTGGTCCATGTTCCCTCTCATTCAACTTTGTACACCTCCTCCTGTTCACTCGCAGTCTCTCTTTCCTCCCACCACTCTTGCCATTAATATCTCTCAGTATCTCTGTGCCCTGAGGGAAGAGCGGCGGGAACGTAGCGATTCTGTGAGGAATGGCCACGATCCAAGACCAAAATGAAAAGCACAGCAAAGCAAA
Organism: Phycodurus eques; assembly: GCF_024500275.1. Classification (NCBI taxonomy): domain Eukaryota; kingdom Metazoa; phylum Chordata; class Actinopteri; order Syngnathiformes; family Syngnathidae; genus Phycodurus; species Phycodurus eques. Next base: position 11,727,851 of record NC_084544.1, on the reverse strand, counting down.
GCATCCGAGCACACAAACACATATGATGTCGGGACCCAGTGCAAACCCAGAAGCAGAAACGCCCACCACCATCTACCACTTAATATGTACTACAAATACGCCTCCAGCTTTCTTGCTAGCAACTTTGCACAGAGTTCGCACTTTTATTTACACTAATTTTCCTTCTCTAACTTACAGCCAGTCCATTGGCACAGTTGAGATGGAATCTGTATTCATGACATTGTTTGTTGTGGAAATGATTGCCTTTAATGATTACAAGCAAAATTGGGAGTTTTACACGTGCTACTAAATTACACTGATTCCTGCTTAGGGAACCTTTGGGGAAGGTAAACTGTTGCCATGGAAATGAAGTTAGTGAAGTGTTCAAGCTGAAATATATATATGATGAGTTCAACACTGAGATTTGAAACCAAAGCGAAAATGATTCTGATTGATTCAGATAAGCGGATCTTAACCTTTGAACATTTATGTAGTCATGCACACATAAATGTGGAAGCTCGTCAAATATGAGCTTTTTCTGTAAAACTTAACATCTTCAAGAGGGGATATTGACACCTGAGAATACCTCACGAAACCTCCATTCAATTAGCATATTCCAAAAGAAGAAATGAAGGGGTGTTGCAAGAAGTGATGATGTAATAAGATCACGAGACAGCGGTTTTTGGGAAGCAACTCTCTAGCATGCCTGTCGTCACTTGTTATCCGAGTTAAGGTAAAGTGTTTTATGAATTACCATTCATTGATTCAGTCATTCATATGATTGGCTAAATTAATTTCACATTGTGACAATTAAGAATGTGCAAGTCAAATTACCATGTTATAAATATAGTTCAGAAAAACAGCCGCCTTAATTAATTGTAAACGTATCTAGAATGACCTACTGCATTAGTTGTGTACGGTGGTCCTGAATGTGGATTAATACTCAAATTGACTTCATTTGTTTTTCTTTATGTGGCAACATTAAACTTGCGCAGCTCTAGTGATAAAGATGTTCTTTAAGCCACTGCCTCTTTTATTACAAAGAGTCAAACCACATCCTTGAGGGACAAACTGTCTGGAGCATCAAGGGCATGTTGCGCAGAGAAATACAAGCACAGCAAACCCACACGGATATCAGTAGCAAGTGACTAAACAGGAGCATTTAGAGGCAGTAGTGTGCATCTGTATGTGTGGAGAGTGAGGAAGCGGGGGTTGACGGAAGCTGCTGACACAAGAATTGTTGGCGCTTAATGTGACATGACCACAACATGACCAAAGGGAATCAAGCCCAAGCGGACTGGAACCCCCAACAGAGCTGAGCTGCTTGTAGACATGATGAGGGGTTTATGAGCAGGGATGGCCATAGCTTGAGAGGAAGAAGGACAGTAAAATCTGCACAAAGCGTATGTGAGAGATTTAAGGATGAAGCTGGACAGCATTTAATATTCTCATTCAGTACCTGTTAGTATCATCCTTTTCTCTTACAGCCACACAGAGGAGACAGAAATGCAGACACAATTATATCTCAAACAAGGACAAAGCTAGCTGACACATGAAGGTCAACAGTACGGAAAAAAATGCCATGCAACAGTGCTGTGAGAGGGAAACAAAAGCAACACTGACCATGAGAACGTTGAGGAGACACTCATATAGACATTAAGTGCACACAAGCTCAGTGGCATTTGTTTTATTCTCCCATGCTCTCTCCCCCTTTTATGCACCGTTTGTTAAACATGAATGCGTGCAACTGAAAGAGCAAAAAGAGCAGCAGACACAATATTGTGTACTAAAAACATTATGAAATGCCATCAGACACAAGGTATGCTTTGGAGTCTCATCAAAACAAAACACTGCGACGCATGAACGGATGCATGAATTTTTATAAATTGTGATATATATATATATATATATATATATATATATACATATATATACATATATATATACACATATATATATATATACATATATATATATATATACACATATATATATATACACACATATATATATACACATATATATATATACACATATATATATATACACACACATATATATATATATATATATATATATATATATATATACATATATATATATATATATATATACACATATACACACACACACACACACATCCACGCTCAGACAGCCACAATAATCAATTTGCAGTTTCAGGTTATCATTACACAAATGGCTATGGACTATCTGCCCTTAAAGAATTAAAGTGTAGCTAAGTAACAAGAAAAAAATCCCCACAGTGCCAGCTATCCATCTAAATAGTGTTCAATGAACTGATATCAGTACACAGAGAGGTACACAATCAGTAGTTCATGCATTAAAACGTATATGAAGCTGTTACACAGGAACTTTTCAAACCATGTGCAGCACAATAGCGAAAGGCAAATCATCGAGGCTCCTATTAGCACTTAGTATTTGTAGTTAGATGGAATGCTTACACAAGTGAGCTCATTCGATTAGATTAGATTCAACTATATTATCACTGTGGAGGTACACAGTTGTGAAATGTCGTTAGTGTCTAACAAGAAATGGGGGATTTTAAGTATTGAATGCAGAAGGTGCAATGAGTACAAAATGAGCATAGAAGTATACAAGATGCCAAAAATGAATGTGTGTGTATATAATGAGCCTCCATCTATGCATACGTTTCCTCATTAGGGTAAGAGAGATGGAGCCTCACGCAACTAACTTTGGGCAAGAGATGAGGAACACACTGGACTCGTCACCATGATCACAGGGCATATATTATTAGCAGTGGTACATAATACAAGCATGTCAGATCTGACTTTTAAATGTACTGTACATAATATATAGTCAAATGCTAATATTAAGCCATAAAATGACAACATAGAGTATACACTCACTGGCCACAACATTAGGTACGTTTCACAATCTAATGGATCCAGTTCAAGGTTTGATTGTTTACTATTGTAAGTCAAACTATACTGCAACAGATTGTTTATCATATTTAGTGACTTCAGACAACATATTGAGAACGCCTCTCAGAATGATGCAGGCAAAATTCAACACCATTGTAAAATACAACCCCAATGTCAAACAAAGCTGTGGCAGAGACAGAATAATAAAAACACTTCAAAAGAAGGTGTAATCAAAAGGGAACATTAATTTTACAAAGGCTTCATTGTGTGATTCTTTGGTCTCGTGAATCTATCGAGTAAGCATGCTTTAAAAAAAGAATGCTGTGAATCAATTAATGAAAATCGAAATGAAATTAGAAAATATTATTGTATATTATTGAACACTGTTGTTAGAATTGAGAGGATATCCCTCTGGACATCTTGTGAAACGGAACTCAACACACAAATGGCTTTCAGTACTAACACACACCACATATCCATTCCATCCAGACACATGTTCTAACTGTTCCAGCCGGACAGAGGCGACTGTGTGACAGTTCATTAGAAAGGAAGTGGCATGAGCAAGCGATGCGACGACGCTGACATCACATGCACAGTCAAGTCCTCTTATGCTCAACACACTCACACAGTACACACATACGGGACTCACAGGGAAGCCTCAGGCACATCACAGCTTAAACAAACCCATTCCAAATGCTCCTAAGATACGAGTGCACAACTGTCAAGTCCCAACAAATAAAGTCACAGTAATGCAACAAATATTGATGCCGCAGTCACGTGTGGGAGGGAAACGATCATTTTAAACTCGGGAAGACATGAGGTCCAGGCTGAGGCGTCCGTGTAGAAAGGAAGGACAAGGGGCAGTTTGAGCAGCTGGTGGGGGTCAGAACAAATGCTGGTGTTTAAGTCTGGACCACGGGCCTGACTGTACGGAACCGCCATGTACACCATCAGCAAAGTTCTCATTTGGCTCAAAGCTGCAACCAGATGGACGGAAGGAAAGGGAAAAGGACAAAAAAGAGGAAAGAGTCTTCCACCCTAGTCAACCGACTGCAGGGCACACAAAATTAGACACGTTCACATCTATTCAGTCTTCAATTAACCTAACATGCATGTTTTTGAAATGTTGGAGGAAGCCTGATATCACAGAGAACATCCACACAAGCACCAAAGCATGCAAACGTCACATCTTATTACTGATAACGCAGCTTATATTGCTTGTCTAGGTTTCCTCATCTGAAGGTTTTGATTTGTTGGTTTTATGAATATATTCCTATAGGATTAGTTTTCTATGGGCTGTTTATACCACTATATATCCAGACATTGCTTAAACAATTTCCTTAAAATGGTTATTTAACAGTAATCTCTACCATTCAGAGGCGCTACAATTTGATTGCAATGGCATCTGATGATGGCTTTAAATGGGCCCCGTATTCATAGTTACAAACTGAAAAAGGCCATCACGCCTGCTGGGTAATTTCAACAAGTCATGCCTCTCTCAGCTTGCGAAAACAAACCTTTATTGAAATTTCTCCTTCCTCCCCCTTTTTTAAGCTGACACAGCTGAGCCTGTCTTAATGCTCCACGTTCACACAAAAAAACAAACAAGCTCAGTTATAAAGATTTTAGCACACACAAACAATGAAAATGCAAGTACTACATATTGAATGCACCGCCTGGCGTTGCCAAATAATGCATGACCTTGAACCACAACTGCACACACACTGGTAAAAATACGGTGCGACAAAGGAGCAGGACATGCCAAGAGCGGACACGCAGTGGTCGATAAATAACACAAGCTATTGGTCGCAACATACATCCTTTTCTTTATTAGTACCGGTCTCTCGTTTATTGGAGGTGATTGGTTGTTGGTGTTGGTTTGGGAGGGGAGACAGACAGAGGCTGCCAATTACATTGACTTTGCAATGGCGAAGTAAACAAGTGGAGTTGCTCCAGGGCTTTGCAAGTGCACTGCTTAAAATAATGAAAAAAATAGTTACCACTAAATCTTTAGAACACACTGATTATTCAAATGAAAACCAGGCAGTCTAGAGAGCTTCTGTTGAGAGTTACAACACATGTGGATGTTTGCTTCTGTGAAGTGGCTTCATAGCTATCGATGCACACAAATGCACACAATGGCAACAGCAGCACATGTGCTCCATATCTAATCTGGTGAGTCCACACCTAATTTTGTTTGATTCGGAGGCGCAGCAGACGCTGGCCACTTCTGTTTATGTAGACACATTCATTTCATTCCAAATGGTAATGAATGAGATCTAAAACAAATAATAATCTTTGATTGTTTTCTTGCAAACAAATTAAATGTACATATTTTATTTGCATATATGGAACAATAAGAAGTCAAAAGCTGCATCATATTGAGATGTTGCTAATATTGTGGGGCATGATATCAAGATATAATGTGAAAAATATGCAGGTATACTGGTGGAATATTGAGGCCATGCAGTGTGTACAATTATCAAAGTGATGTTGATTATATATCTCACACCTGAACAAATGTCAGACAACGTATCCTTGTTCATCCCAGACTTGCGGGAGTTCTACATTTGTTGCATGCATAATAATACTGACCTGAGTATAGTGATCCACTCTGACATACGTATCTGTCTGTTGACTTTCACAAAAAAGAAAATCGGTCCATGAAATAAAAGACACAGACAAGTGCACACAGAAATCCAGACTGTACTCCACTGCATTTAGCTCATGGCGTGTGCGTGTAGAACGGCAATCACGCTTAAGTGTGTTAAGGGATGCTGACATAGCGTGAGACCCACTGTCAGTTAGCAACTAGAAGCAGGGTCATACAAGGAGATAGGGAGTGAGCACATGGAAACTGCAGAAAGTGGCGTGAGAGGGGGTGATTTGAAAGTGGTGGTGTGGGCGTTGCAGGCACGGAAAGAGCCAAATGAGAGAAAGCGCCAGTAAAGGAGAAGGAATAAACATGCTTCATGAATAATTCAATGTAGGCCATAGCCCGAGAGACATGTACACACATACGCCCGCACATGAACACACACACAGACACACATACACTGGTCACTTTGTAACGGAGGGATTACGGCGCTTTCGTGACAAGTCATGTCTGATCCAGAGGGAGCACCTAAGGCAGAGCAGAAGAGACGGATTGGGGGAGGAAGGAGTGCGAGTGAGGAGCGATGGGGTTTTCCATGCTTGGTTTCCATCAGGAGGTCAAGTGCTTTGGAAGTTAGCACGGGCGTTACAGCTGTATTCTTTATTTACTTTTGTTGTGCAACTTTTCAGTGAAAATGTTGATTTAAAACAACCCTGCTCTCCGGAGCATTGTGGATGTCGAGAGGCTTTTCTTTGCAGCTTTGCAGCTTCGAAGCGGAGGAAAAATACGAGGCGATCATACGCGGCAGAAGCGTGAGAGGGTACCGCTTCCATAAGACGGGAAACATAAGATGAGACCTTTATTGATTTGTCCAGCACATACAACCTGGACGTTACGGTGAATATGAGATGCTCAATTTAAAAAAAAAATGATAATAAATAAATCTTTTGGCATGTAACCTGAACTGCGTGGGCGCGTTCCATATGCCGTCAACACTTAAAATTCATCCTTCAATGTTGTGCATTTCATAGGGTTGTCATGATCACATTTTATTGCACTCGGGTCTGAGTCGCTTGATTTTCAGTATCTGCTGATACTGAGTTCTGATCCCATACATTTTCACTGCATTAAGAAGGGGGGGAAAAAAAGAAGATATAAATGTAATACAAAACTAAGCTATGACAGTTCAATTTAGCAATATCTCTGTCACACAGGATTATTTTGTCACCTTGTGACCTTTAAAGATAATGTTCACCTGATACTTATGAACTGAAAATGACACGATCGGCCCCAAGTTCCGATCTCGTGATCGGATCGGGACAACACTGGCATTTTAAGCTCACAAAAAAGAAAGTCAAATAGATAATGTTAGAAGGTGCCTCTGAGGGAAGCAGCGGGGTTCTGGTTTCTCTGCAGGAGATGCCGCACTTCCATCAAATTGACAACTTTCGCACAATAACCCACACATGAATAGATCAATCTGTCAATACTTCCCCGAAAGCCAAAACGGGTAAGTGGATTGCTCACACACACTCAAAATGCTCTCTGGTCGGTTTGAGCTAACCCTGACCTTTGGCCTGTAAATGGAAATTCCCTTTATGGATCAATAATATAACACATTATGATTATTACTGAAGGCCCACAGGAAACGATGACGTAATCCTGCAAATGTGAGGCTACAAATAACACACGCACAGTACAGCCAATACGCCTCATTCACTAACCGTGCGTATGCACCAATGACATCTGTGATCCTTCAATATGTTTGTATTTGCGTACTCTGCGAATAAATTTAGAACCTCTCTGACCGAATAATGCAGGATCAGCTTTCGAAAAAGACATTTAACACATCTTTTACCCATGATGCACAATGTATTGAAACGACAGTCATTTTTAAAAACTGTAAAGATATCAACTGAAACCGTGCATAGGCTAATGAGTTGAATAAATGTCCTAAACAACCGTGAAATGGACACTTCCCATCACTCTCATTCCGTTCAAGTTCTAATATGTGCTGTATGTCTAGTGTAATTATGTGTGTATCGACCATTGGCAGGCTGTTAGCAGTGTCCACACATCGAAGAGGTTGCGCGAGAAGACACTTGATGGCAAAACATGATCAGACCACTCGCATCTTCTAGTTAATCCCAGGCTTCAAAGTTTTCATATCGACGAGTAGACACGCTAAAAATCTCAAACAACATTTCCCCAAATTTCCAGTTGACAAATGACCATCAAAACATCAGAGGTGAAGTTATTCTTTCAAATCCCTATGAAAATTTTAATGATAGCTATAATTTTCTGTAATTCCGCAAAATGTGATGCAAATTGATCGATTCGCACACACATTTTATTGAACCCGCCGCTAACGTGGTCGCTTGTGTCTGACTGATGAATCCGACAGTCATTTTGCATATGCGCTGAATCTGTGCGCAGAGCAAGAACATTTTTATGCATTTATCGAATGAGGCCCAGTGTGCTTCAGCAAGTGAACAACAATTTAGCTAAGGAGAAAACAACAGAATAGCTTAAAGTAGGAATAAGGATTTACTACCTATGCAATGGTTTGTTTTTCCAACGTATCGTTGGTTATGAAAGAGTAATTATTCCAATGACGTCATTAGATATGGTAACCATCTGCATGTTGATAACCTCGGCGGAGGTTTCTTCTCCAGGGAGAAAGCTCGCCCGAGTTGTGAAGTTGAATGTGTGCAAAACCACTGTGTGGAATACAAAGATAGTGGTAATCACCAAATTTAAAATAAATAAATCGAAAAGTAATTTTAAAAAAGCAACAATAAGAATCAGTTACTCTGTGGCTCCCCAAACAAAATGTTAATCTCTTGTGTTGTGTTACATCGTCTTCTTTTAAAACTGATGCTCGATAGGGTCAGATTTTTCTCACACCTTTTCACAACTCACCGCTGACCCAGGGTCTCCAATGACAGCGATATTGTCCTTATGCCATGCCAGTATATCATCAAATGATGAGGCGATATTATAATTACATACAGTTGCTTTAACGGAAGGGCAAAAGCATAGTGAGTATAGATTTCATTGGAGCAGAAGCGAGTGATAAATATGCAAAAAAAAAAATGACTAAGAAAGGGCGATGAAAAAATGACAATGTGAGTACAGAAAGAAACTGATGGGTACGCTGAGATGAGGGATGCAGCATGAGGAAGATAGCAATCTATACAGGAGGAGGAAGACAGAGAGACAGATGAGTGTGCCCTTGACTAGTGCCACTGTTATCTTCACGCTTTGATGGTGCTGTGCCGCACCAATCAGACAGAAAGGCAGACAGACAGACCGAGGCCATAAGACATGGCTCACATGCCAGGGACATTTAACATGGTCTATAAACCTTGCGCTCACACTCACACCTACACGACAGCCAAGCTTATTCATACAAAGCCAGAGCTTAATGGTGCCGCTGTCACTGCAACAGCGACGCAATCGCCCTCACCATCTCTTGGTTACTGATTAAATGCAAAGCCAATCACTGGAGCAAAATAAATCACAAAGACGACGGCCTCTCTTTTGTTATGCTTAAAAATGCGGCCTCGGAGGAAAATACGTGATAATGCCGCCTCGTTAATGAATGGAAGGAAGATCTGCAAGTGTTACAAGAATAGAATTGCGGCTCAGAGTCACATCCCGCGCCTAGTAACGGGTCTTGATGGCTGTTTGATTCCCCAAATTGAGTGGAATAGGAATTCTGCATCATCCACTGTCAAACAAATGTTCAAATGTTATTGTTTTTCCCTTGCACGAGGCTCCCTTGAGGGAGGCGCTAATGATGGTGAGCTTCCTGGAAATATATTGGTGGCGCGGTAAAGGGACCATGACAGTTGTGAGGAGTTCCTTAGATGACAATGCTGAGAATACACAAAACTTGTCATGGGACTACATAATATGTCAAATTGACATGTAGGTTCACTTCCTTTTTTTAAGCATGGATGTGGAGTTGGTTACATCTGGATAATTGGAATATCAAGGATATGTGGAGGAGGTGCAGCGATTCCCCAGCCATGCATGCATGCTAATCTTTAGTATGTGGAGCGTTCTCTATATGCCACATGGCAGTCTGCGTGTGTGCAAGGTTCAGCTGTAAGTGCAACATGCCTGGCGTGTGCATATACAGTTTTGCTTAAACTAACTGCCTCAAGGGTAGTTTCGTGTCATAGGATGAGATATAGCAGCACATCAGACATTTGTGTGTCTATAAGGAATACTTTTCTTTAAGCAGCTCTTGATCTTTCTTTTTTTTTTTTTTTTTTTTACAATTTTCAAGCATTGGCTGTTTGACTTACATTTTCCCGAGGATTGCTACACAATTTCATCATCATGCCAATGCGATAAATGCTACGTAGGCACACGCATGCCAATATTCAATAAGAATGAAAGAAAAGAAGCAGGCCTCTTAAAGACAAAGTTAACAAGAAAATGCAAAGCATTGGTACAGTTCTCCACTTTAACCATAAATGGTGAATTTGTTGGACAGCAATAACATGTAGAGTTGAGTTGCTTATACAATATTCCATTCATTCCCATTTCAGCACAATATGAATTTGTCTAGCATGTCTCAAGTTTAATTACTATATCCCCAATAAGCACAATTTGGTGATTAAGTGACTATACAGTACTGAGTTTGGCTGAATTAAAATGTGGTCGACAGATATAGTTGAAATATATTTTTCCAGGACCAAAGTCATTAAAACTTTGGTTTTGATCCAAAGAGTAGCTCTAGGAATGCAATTTTGCAAATACTCAGCATGGACATTATACAGGTCTGAGAAATGGAGTTTATGTAATACTATGTCATTTAATCTACTAAGATTGTACTAAACACACTTTACAGATGAAACGCATTCTCATGACGATTTCCTTTTATTCTTCATTCCAGAACTCATGGACCACTACAGACAAATCAAGATATCACTACGAGACTGGAAAAGGAAGGGACATAATTATCGGATTAGTCAAGTCGAAAAATCATGCTGAGAACTGGAGACCAACCCTGAGAAGTCAGAGAAGAGTGACGGGAGGAAGGGAGGGCGAGTGCGATTTTGTGAGGAGACAAAGGGGTGAAGTGTGTAGTAATGAGGCCAGAATGAGGACTGCAGCTGTGTTGTGTCCAGACAAACACACACATACACAAACCCGCACACACATTCACACGATAAAGGCAGCCAGCCGTGGAGAGTGGAGAATGACAAATGACAAAGTGACAAATGTGACATTGGGGAGCTGGTCGGCAGGAATCCAGAGTTCTGGAGGGTTTGCGGAAAAAACAAATCCAACACCACAACACACACAAACAGACAAGAGAAGTCAACAATGCAAAGAGCACTGCATGACGAGTGAGAGTACACTATATGGACAAAAGTATTGGGACAGGCAGTACTGTGCCAAAAAAAGCTTTGACGTTTTAATTAACTTTTTCAAACGTTGCTATAGGAAAACATTTGGAATTGTGCCTCCTAAAACTCTAATGAACAAAAATGCACCAAACCTTGTTGAAAAGTGGTGCATGGAACAAGGACGAAATGTTGCTGAGGATCTTAATATGAACACTTTCCAAGATATGTTGGACAATTGTATGTTTCCAATTTTGTGGGGGCATTTTGGTGTGTGTAAGCGTTTGGGGTCACTTTGGTGTAGAAGAATCTGACTGGCCCTGAACTTCAACCCTAAATACAGCGGCTGAAATAAGTATTTAACACGTCACCATTGTCCTCAAATATATTACTAAAGGTGCTATTGACATGAAAATTTCACCAGATGTTAGGAACAACCCTAGTAATCCATATATACAAAGAAAGTAGAACAAATAAACTCAGAAATTAAGGCGTGTGTAATAATGTGAAATGACACAGGGAAAAAGCATTGAACACGCCAACTGGTATTTATTTAATACTTTGTACAAAAGCCTTTGTTTGCAATGACAGCTTCCTGTATGGAGAAACTAGTTGCATGCAATGCTCTGGTGTGATTTTGGCCCATTCCTCCACACAAGTAGTCTTCAAATCTTGAAGGTTCTGTGGGCTTATTTTATGGACCTTGAGTTTCAGTTCTTTCCATAGATTTTTCAATTGGATTCAAGTCAGGTGATTGGCTGGGCCATTCTCGCAGCTTTATTTTTGTTCTTTGAAATCCATTGAGAGTTTCTTTGGCAATATGTTTTGGATCATTATCCTGCTGAAATGTCCACCCTCGTTTCATTTTCATCATCCTTGTAGATGGCAGCATATTTTTATCAAGAATGTCTCGGTACATTTGCCCATTCATCCTTCCGTCAATAATGTGAAGTTTACCAGTACCACACCATCATGTTCCCACCTCCGAACTTCACTGTTGGTATGGTGTATTTAGGGTGATGTGCAGTGCCATTTCTCCTCCAAACGTGGTGTGCATTATGGCATCCAATCCGACCAGACTATATTCTCCCAGTATTTACCTGGCTTGTCCAAATGTTGTTCAGCAAACTTTAAACGAGCTTTGACATGCTTTTATGTCAGCAATGGGGTCTTGCGTGCTGTGAGCGTGCATACAGGCTATGGCGGCGGAGTACATTACTCACTGTTTTCCTTGTGACAACAGTACCTGCTAATTCCAGGTCTTTTTGAAGCTCTCCACAGGTGGTCCTTTGCTCTTGGACAACTTTTCTGATTATTCTTTGCAATCCTCTGTCTGAGATCTTGCGAGGAGCACCTGATCGAGGCAAATATGGTTCTATGATTGGTTTTCCACTTACGTATTATGGCCCCAACCGTGCTCACTAGAACGATCAGAAGCTTAGATAGGTGCCTGTAACCAATGCTATTATGTTTTGCAACAATTAATTTGCGATGGTCTTGATACAGCTCTTTGTTCTTACCCATCATGAGATGTGTCTTGACTCACACCTTGACAATGAGACCTTTTTTTAGGCCATTAATTAGGACTGAACCATCTGATATTCTTTTGCACTGACAAGGGGCTGAATTGCTGTTTGATTATTGATAGATTTTAGGTGTTGTCTTGGCTTTCCATGCCTATTTGCACCTCCCTTTCTTCATGTGTTCGATACTCTTTCCCTCTGTCATTTCACATTTTTACACACAACTTAATTTCTGATCTTATTTGTTCTACTTTCTTTGTATGTATGGATTACTTGGATTATTCCCAACATCTGGTGAAATGTCCATGCCAATAGCCCCTTTGTAAATATATTTAATGAGAAAAAGGGTGATGTGTTAAATATTTATTTCAGCCGCTGTATACTTAAGGGTTGTTCTTCTGGGTAAATGCATAAAAGTTTCCAGGGACATTGCCTAATTTTGCTGAAAATTATCTGAGTAGAGTGAAAAGAGTATCTGTAATGAGTGGAACACACTTTATATTGTCTAGTGTAGGGATGCAACCAACTTATTTTTATAATTGATTAATCGGTCGATTATTTTGTCAATTGCTCTATTAATCTAATAAAAAACTTTTTCCAAGCGTTTATTTACAAACAGGACATTTCAAATTGTCACACAAAAGTCAGAGATTATATTGCACAAAAGTGCACAAACAGGTTGTTGCATTAATATGCCAGTGCTCTTAAAGTAATAAATTCTAAATAATAATAATAATAATGTTGGAAAAAACATGCCAAACAGCTTTACAATAGCTCATAGACCAACACACAAAAACATGCAAATGTGGGATCTAGCCTATAATATCTCCCAAATATAGTTTTTGTTTTCTTAGGTACACAGAAGTAGGTATTTTGTTTTGTTTAAAGGGACCTGACATGTCAGAACTATAATTGATAAAAAGGAAAAAAACTGCCAAGCATATACAGATCTACTCAAAAACGTACGACTACCCTAAAAATGACATTGTTACAAGTTGGTAGTCTGGACACAATCCGTCCTGCCTCAATCCTTACTCAGTGTCTTCACTCTAGTCATATTTCACAACAGTAATATTTGAAGGTGATTCATTCAGTTCCCCAGAGTCAAACTTTGATTGCTTTAAACTGTTTATTGACACTCCAGTTAAGGTTGGTTGTAAAACAAACACAACAAAAAGAATTACCTATGTTCTATATTTCTATACAACGTATACAGTACAGTACTTCATTTTAATAGCATCACCAGCTTAATGCAAACAATCAATGGAAAACCGTATTGATGGGGTCGCAAAAATTAGCGTTAGTTATTTTTTTTTATACAGTTCAACCATGACTTTCTTCTTCTGGTCTTTTATCTGATGAAATTGTGTTATCTGCATGCATACACCACACTGCCCCTAAGAGGCTAAGGCCCACACAGCAGCAACAGCACACTCTCCAATACAAGGCACAGAAAAAGCAGCACGACATAATAATCGCACGACACAATGAATCGATTAGAAAAGACTGTACGTCGCTAACAGTTTTTAATTATTGAGTGTTATCAATTTAACGATTGTTGCCGATCCTAGTCTTGTGGTTTGTGGATGCAATTGTAGCCTCCTCACATGCTGCTCACGCACATGATCTCTCCAGACGGCTTGGCCATGTCTCAACCGACCAGTACTGTATCCTTCACTAGCCCCATGCACACTGGCCATCTAAACCAGCTTTTTTTCCGGATTTTTACCTGTTAGCTATCCTGTGTGTAAGGTACAGATGAGGGATGCAGGGGTTGAAGTTGACCTATGAATTTTGCAGTCTTCCGAGATGGTACCATAGGTGAAAAGCCTTTAAGAAACATGGGAATGTTTTAATTGGTGACAAATATGCATGTCGTCTTTAAAGAATATATCACTTGTCGCTGATCTCCCCATTCATCCAATCCACTATGCTGAACCGCAAAACAGCTGTGTAAATGCAGCGATGCACATAAATGCATGCAAGCAGGTAATGTCCTGATTGGGTGACATCTGTCATAAAGGGACAAGCGTCTAAATCATGGCGCTACTGTTACCCCTCTGATGCACCAATTTACCAGGAAGCCACTGTGAGAGGGGCTCCTGATTTGCTCTTGTTTTCCCCTCAGTGTTTGTTTGGTTTGGTAGACTTTAATAGGGTTATTACACGGGTAGTTATGGGGAGGGTGGGCGGTTTTGTCAGGGTCATAGGCACACATTAGGTGGAATGCAAGAGAGAGAGAGAGAGAGAGAGAGAGAAGAGAGAGAGAGAGAGAGAGAGAGAGAGAGAGAGACAGAGAGAGAGTGAGGGTGGAAAGCAGAGATAGAGAGATAAAGAGAGGGAGGGTAGAGATTTGAGATAAGAGGTTTGCCACTGGGGTTATTGCCTTTCTCACACTGTGTATTGACTGACCCTATCAGGGGGTGGACTTTCCCTGGGCAGCGTCAAACACACACAAACTTTAGGTGTTGAAGGGTAGTTGCTGTTTACATTCGAGTCACTTACCAAAGATGCATGTACAGTATGTTCAAACAGACTGAGCAGCTTGGAGCCAAAAGTATCATAATTGGCATTCTTTTCCTGTAGCTTTTCAGAATGGACACTTTCCAAACACATGCCACAAGCGAAGGACACAAGGGCACACAAAGCGATGCTGCGACAAGCTGGGAGAAAAGTGGCGAGCTAGCAAAGGTATCGATCAAAGAAAAGGATCAAGCTTACACAACGGAGATTCAGAAGGTATCAGAGCTTGAGGGAACAATGGGGAAGCAGGAGAAGTCAAGTCAAGGAGATTCCCGCGAGAAGTAGGATGTAATTCCCCCTCCCCCATGCAGAGTTTAATGGTTTGGCCCAGCAGTCTGAGACACTGGCAGGAGGGTTGAGGATGGATCGATCCAATCCCTCTGACAGGAGAGGAAAACTTCTCTTTTGTCTTTGAGAAAGAAGTGGTGAAAAGTGAAGAAGAGTAGCTAAGTGAGAAAGTTGCACCAAAGATGAGCAAGCAAATGAAAGAGAGAGGGGAGAAAAGGGGTGAGAAGGGACTTCTAGGGGCCAACACTTTTAGGGTGGGTAGGAGCAATAGAAATCATCTCTCTAACGCTGCCTGGCGATGCAGAATATCTGAGAAATGCAGAATGAAAAACACACTGACACCCTGGGCACTGATCCGACTTTAATTTGAGCTGCAGAGCACCACGCATACAGGAATATGATTGAGGTGAAAATCACTGACTTATCCAATAAAGCTGCAAATACATACAAGATATTCCGGGGAAAAATTACAAAAATAAAAATTTGTAAAAATTCGACCTTTCTGCTTGGTCACGATTGTATTAAACAGGCACATTTATTTTTTTTAATCTGTATTTTGACTTTTTTTGTATGTAAACCCTTTAACAGAGTGTTGATCAGTGAAACAGAAAAACTGCAATAATGTGGCTGGGATAAAGAAAACAACTGCAGAAAGCAGTTTACTTCACATTTTATGGGATTTCAATTTTTCCTAGTAACTTGTATGAATTCTATCTTGTGTGTCCCAAAAAAAACATGGACTTCCAAATGTGCATTTTGTTTTTATCTAAAAATACTTTAACATTTAGAAAGAAACTTGGAGATATTGCAGATTTATGCTTTTCATTTGACAGCTCGTACTATTTGGAAACGTCTAAAAGATTGAGAATTTAACTGAGTGGCATGCATGACCTCAGTGCACCTTATAAGTATGCGCATCAAAGCATTATTGACACCTTTGTCATTTGTCATAGACGGTTATATTGCCAGGCAGGAGACAATAAATGCCCATATAAACCTGTGGCATTGCAAACATCTTCGAATGCCCGATGCACACATCAGAATGAGTTAGGCTTCATGTAAGTGCAGTTACTTGTCAGCGGAATGGCGTAACAAGTCGTTCTCATCGCAGCCATAGCAATGCGTTGTCACGCTGACCCTGACATACAGTACAACGGCACTCTTTGTGTCTGTGTGGGAGGCAGCCGACTTCAATTACCTCCTTCACATCATAGAGAGATGCTTTGCGCATTGTGTGACCTTGACCACATCCAACCACAGCTATGACCTTTGGTGCAACCGAATGATGCAAGACTAATGTAGTACTGGTACTAATAGTCTCCTATGGTTGCCTGAGAGGTACTTAAAGGCTTGATGTTTTTCCTTTTTAAAGTTGCATAATGAAATGACCTGGACTGGCGAGTAAGTAATGTGAGGTGTTTGAATTTTCTAAATGTCAAGTAACAGATTCCGAAATCTCCAGTACGCATTTGCACCAAATATTCCTTGGAGAGTCTTCTTCTTTTCCTTTCGGGTTGTCCCATTAGGGGTCACCACAGCGTGTCATCCTTTTCCATGTAAGCCTATCTCCTGCATCCTTCTCTCTAACACCAACTGCCTTCATGTCTTCCCTCACGACATCCTTCAACCTTCTCTCTCTTCTCTCCTCTAGCTCTCTTGCCTGGCAGCTCCATCCTTATCATCCTTCTACCAATATACTCACTCTCTCTCCGCTGGACATGTCCAAACCATCGAAGTCTGCTCTCTCTAACTTTGTCTCCAAAACATCTAACCTTGGCCTAACCTTCCCTCTGATGAGCTCATTTCTAATTTTATCCAACCTGCTCACTCCTCGAGAGAACCTCAACATCTTCATTTCCGCCACCTCTAGCTCTGCTTCCTGTTGTCACTTCAGTGCCACTCTCAAAAAATATTCCTTCTAGAGTGATAGGATATATTTCATGCCATGACCCACTGATGTAGAAATGTTGTTTTAAGTGACACATGCATCACCAACTTCAATGTTTAAATCTATAAAAACATCTAAAAATAATTGTTGTCTTATCTTTTAGAACTAATGCCTTAATTGCCAATCTGTCAGCTTGATAAACTTTGACACACAATTAGGTAAGAAATGAAATGATTAGAACAAAGATAATGCTCAAGATATTACTTACCAAAAATATTGTGCTTGTAGTTTGCAGTGGTATAGAGTGGCACTGCATCATAATCGGGCATTTTTATTATTCAACTTGTGAATCATAATCAATTCATGTTTGTACATTTTCTGCACTGTCAATTTGAAATGATGTCCCTTTTTGAATAAAGGCATGGCATTTTTTCTAATCTCATTCACTGATTATTTGAAAAATCATCAACAAATTATCAAAATAATTGTTAGTTGCCGCACGAGTTTATTGATGTCAATAGTGCATCTAAATTGAATAGTCATGTGCATGAACTGCAGATGCAAAGGCACCTTTTGTGTCACAGATGATAGGAGATTTAAATTCAACAAATTCCCCCTTACAGTGTTTTAATGAGACTTTAGAACATATATGTTCATTTTCTCATAGGACATAAGTAAAACTGCTTCCATTAGTGCTCCAACGTAGTGCTTAATCACTAGCACTGCCGCGTACCACATGGAAGTCCACAGTATTTTGAACCCACACTTAAACAGGAACAGAAATGCACAGCCATGAAGTATTCTTACCCAGGGGATTTGTGCAACCCCCATGGTCATTCATTTACAGCTTCTTATGTCCACCACCTTTGCAAAGATGGATAAGGTTTCCCAGCATCCTATCCATCTCCCATCATTCACTTTTAGCACCACCCCTTCATCCCTCCATCCAGTTTTTGCACCCCCACCTGGAGTAAATCACATCAGTGAGCAGGGTACAGCGGAGAATTTCCGCCTTTCTGCTGGAGGAGATTAGGTATGAGTGCAGACAAATGGATTTAAATAAAGATCACATTCCCTATGGGGCTCATCCCCAAACTGGATTTACTGTGGTCATTTAGTGCAAGAGCATTTATGTTTGTGTACATTTGTGGGGCATTCATACAGAGAATAAAAAAATGGCGACGACCAGTGTGATGCATACGTTTGTGTGCGTCGTGATTGAACTGCAATCTTATAGAAGCTATTATCTTCAAGCAGCATATCAGCAAGAATCTAAAATGAAAATGTGAAAGATGCCAGACTTCAGAGAACAATCCAACACACACACACACACACACACACACAAACACACACACACACACACAGAGTGAGAGCATGTGAAAACATGCATATAAAAGACCTAAAGGACAAGATGTTCCTCCTACTGAATTACATAACACGGAGTAGAGTGTGTTTGTTTCCTATGCTGGTCTTCTCGGAAAACTGAGATGGTGGCCATCCCTCCCTAGAACACTTTGGCTGGTAATACAATATGGACTACCACTCATCAGAATCAGAATCAGAATCATCTTTATTTGCCAAGTATGTCCAAAACACACAAGGAATTTGTCTCCGGTAGTTGGAGCCGCCCTAGTACAACAAACAGTCAATTTACAGAACACTTTGGGGACATAAAGACATTGACAAAAAAAGCTAGTAGCCAATTCTGTGTCATTACATGTTATACATTTGGTGAGACCATAACAACAACGCTAATAATAAAAAATGTCTACTGTACACAACCATTCAATCAAGAAACCTCCTGACCCTCCTGTCAACGAAGCAGTTCTAGGCTGTGGAAAATTTGGTACCATTCAGAACAAAAAATAGCAACTCTTATTTTATTTTTTTATCTGCTCGCTTTTTTTCTCCACTTCCTCTCTTCTAGCTACTTTGCAAATAACTTTCCGTGACTTTCAACAAAAACAGTTGTTCACATGAAGTCTGCTCTGTTTAATATGCAGTGCCTGGGTTTGGGTGTCACTTTTGTCTCCCATTATCACAAGATTGGATTGTGTGGGTAAACAAGCTCAGGGCTCTGTCTGCACTGTGAAGTATTATAATATACCTATTTGGAAACCAACCTAAATGCACCATATTAGGTTTTAATCTCAAACTCCTCAAACATTGAATGCCAGTGATAGACGAGAAGCAAGATTGTCTTTCATCCTACAATCAGTGACCTTGATTAAGTCTCTTTTAGGGAAATGGACAAAAATTCACAAAAACAAAAGAACCCTTGTCTAAACTGTATTTCTCAAAATCAAACACACCTGATTAAAAGTCGCATATTCATAAAGCACTCGTTGTTGAATGTGCTCTATCTGAATACAGCTTGATGTTCGCTATATTCTGTACAATTTCCCATAAAACATGGTAATAAACGTCCAATTATCTTGCACAAATGACTCCATAATTATCATGGTTTCATCACTATTGAAATCAAATGCTCTGTATGTTAGATAAAAGAATAGAAAAGAGCATGCCGTAAATCAGTAACGATCTAATCAGATGCCGACAAAATGACACAAAAGACATGGAGATGCAAACATACAACCTAATAATGAATGCAAGGTGTTCTTTTATTCTTGTTCCATGCAAACTTTCATTGTTCAAAGGCATCAGTCAGGAGAAGGGTACAAAATAATTTCCAACATATTAAATATACCATGGAAGACGGTGAAGAGAGTCACCATCAAGTGGAGAAAATATGGCCAATATTACCAAGAACTGGACCTCCCTCTAAAATTGATATGGAGACAAGAAGAAAACTTGTCAGGGTGGCTTCAAAAAGAACATGAATTTGAATGTGATTGGTTAACTCTAAACAGAGCCACATACCTAGTAATAAAGGTTGTGCACACTTGTACAAACACATTATTTTATTTTTTTTAAACATTTTTTTAAAAATAACTCTCTCCATCACAATGAGTTTTTTTATTGTTATTAATTGACTTGTATAGGTTATAGGTCACATTGAAAAAGGGTGTTCAAACTTTTTAAAACCACTGTATAAGAGGCGCAATCTATGAGAGTTTTCGTCACAGCTCAGCAGGGGAAATGAACCACAGTAACACGATGTGGGAGTAAAGCACAGGAAGAATGGGAAAAAAGGAGGAGAAAAAGTGGAAAGATCGCAGGAGAAGTGTTGTTTTGCTCGCCTGCCCAGCCCTCCTCCGGCCCATGATTCATTGCAAATGAAATGTCACCCTGGCAGGCAGTAATGCAGGCCGGCCTGCTTGCCTGCAGCCTAATTGAATTTTACAGCCATATAAACAACGGTCAGTCAGTGGAGAGCGAGAGAGAAAGAAACTTAGAGAGAGACAGTAGTTATTGATGCCAGTGTTTATAGGTGAAGGTTTCTTATGTGCCAACAGTGAGTATGTAAGACCCTCAAGGGAACTGTTGTGCAAACCGCACAGATGGACGCATCGCAAGAGTGCTTCTGTCACTAACATGACTCTCTCAAGACACACATGCAAATATGACCATCAAAATGCTTTGATGTAATCACCTATCCCCAAGGATTAAATGACATCATTTCCTGATGGCACATCAAATTACATGGGAAACCAAATGCACTGTAATTGATCATTAAAATCCTCTAGTTTTGCCATTTACTTAGATAAATGGCACAACGGTGTGTGCTATAACCCCTGTCGGTTAAGTAAGATGTGCTAGCCGAGTTGTTTCTGTAGACCGCCAGTGAAGACTGTATAGGAGGAGTCAGCAATGTCCCCTCAGGCAGCCCAGGGGGCCAAGTCAATTTGTCCTATTCGGATAGAGGACATCACTGTCGTGACAGCCAGGCAGGTTGGCAGACTGAAAGACAGCTACGATATCTGTTTGGAATCACACCCTAAGAGCCATCCACTTCCTTTGAATCAATATTTTACATAGAGCAACCTAAGCAAAGTTTGACTGTCCTGGTCTGACAAACAAATGGAACAATAATAAACAATCTATATTGTTAACAAAACCGCTACTGATGCGCCCCTTATTCAAAGCAACAGCCATGATATACAAGTTACAAGTTATACAAGAAACATCCCGTGATATCGCTTCAAACTAGCAAAGTTAAACTAAAACCTGTTTGTTTTCTTACAATCAGACTTTGCCTACAGTAGTTTCTACAGGTGTTTAGCTACGACATAGCCACTCCTACCACACAGCAGTTGCCTTGTCAGGGTCACTATCCCTGCCCTGTTCTGTCCCTTCGTGTCTGCTCCTATTTTCTACTCATTGCATTCCTTCCTCAAAGGGTGTAGTACTACTGCGTAAGATAGAGCCCGACCACCATGTAACGTTGTTGTAGTCATACACCGTTTTATAAAGCTAGTATTCTTTCGTTACTTTTTTTCTCTGTGCTCTCATTTTGTCTGATTCCATTTTCCAATAAATATCCATCACAAGATAAGTAACCGCAAAGGGAGTATATAATACTCCTCTGTTGCACAGAAAAACTGTCCTGACCAAGCAGCCAAACAGGACAGGTATACGTACAGTATATCCATGTACTGTATATCTACCATGTTTTGGGGTCTTACTGTTAGTAACCAAGAAAACAAGACAGATCTTTGGCAATGCAAACTCAGCCAATGACTAGTGGCTTATCTAAAGCATCAGTCTGCTTCCATTCTGTATTGTCATGGAAAAGATCTTATCTTATCTACAGACTATTAAACATGTCCCTTTCTATCTCTCAGTACTTGCAGTATTCTGCCATCCTCCTGTCCATCCATCTTTCCATTCGGTAGTTCCCTGCCTATCTACCGCTGTCTGGTTTATTATTGCTGCCACATAAACGTGTGCGAGATTTATGCAAGTGCTAAATGAGAATAATGACACAGCGTAGGGGGAAGACCAATAAAAAAAAACCTGCCCGCATGTGAATGTGTAAGCACTGGGCTGGGAAAGACTGAGTTGTGTGACTTCACTGGTCAGTAAGAAACCCGTATAGCGAGCCGACTCGTGCATTTTTTATTCAATGCTTGTGAATCATTGAAAAAGAATGCGTGTGTGATTGTGTGCATTTAAGTGGCTTGCTGGAGCCCAACGCTTCCTGCTGACTCTGACCTTCCGCTCCAAGCAGGCAGCCCCGTTTTTCTCATCCCAGCACATGACTTCCTTCCCTAAATCCCTGCATGTCATCCTTCCCTTGAGTCATCCATCATTCCCTCCATACACTGCTCTTTTGTCTGTCCTCTATTTAATCCACCAATCCTTCTCTTTGTCTAACTGGATGATACTTGCACTCCTTAATCATGGACAGGGGCTTCATAAATACGCCATCCATCAGAGTCGGCAGGGCCCGTTAACACCAAACAAACACGATTGATCGGGTGTGGATGTCATGTGGCTTGTCAGTGCAAAAACACACACAACAAACAAAATCTATTACATCAGGATTTAAATGAGCATCAATTGTATGAGTTTCATCATTATACATTAGACACGTTAAATATTAAGGACATAAAAGCAAATTGATACGAGCCACCAGTCATAAACAACAACAAAACCAGTGGGGTGAGTCCTTTATGTTTTTGCATATTGTGTTTGCACATTCATGTTGGGCCTAAGTCACTCATCCGGTAATTTCTTGTACAAAACTAGTGGTACATTTGCACAAGCTGTTGCCAAGCCAAAATATACACAAACTAGCACATGTGTGCTTTATCCCCCATGCCCCCACCCCCAAGTCTGATTGTTCAAACTGTGCAAATACACACAGTAGTACTGCAAAGGCTCGCTCATGGTGTGTCCAGCATTGTGGATGACTGTGAGATAAAATGAAAATTTCAACAGTAGCTTTACTTTGTTTTAAGAAGCTGAACAAAGGAGCAGAGAGTAAAATAATAAGAGAATGAGATGAATGGACAAATGAAAGGCTGCCAGATCGGGGGTTACAGATATACTATCGTCCTTTCACATCATTCAGAGTGTCTTCAAGGGAGAAGGATCACATGATTCAAAACGTGAAACATTTATTTGTTGTAATCACATTTTAGTTCAATTTAGTATGAAAACTAATGCATTTTTATTTTATGAGAAAAGTTGCATATTTTTTAGTTTTTGGGAAAAGGAACAATTTAAATATTGCTAATAATCCTAGTATTTTTTTATTTTTCCGAGGAGTTGTGTGTGGAGATGGCGTTAATGTTTATAAAAAACAAACAAAACAAAATAAATAAATAAATAAAAGAGCCAATAATTATTGGCTCTTTTATTACAATGTCCAACTAAACTTTTGGCGAATCAACTTCAACTGTTGCATTGCTGAGCTATACTATTATTGGTATGCTACACTCACTCATCAGTCGCACTGTCGCTCACACGCACGCACGCACGTACACAGCATCACAGTGGAAATGTCACCCATAACACACACCTCAGGATGCCAATCACTCCCTACTGTGCCCACTCTGTGAATGCGCATGTATTAGTGTGCAAGAAACAGGAAACGTAAAAAGGATGTAAAAACACTGCAGACAGAAAAATCACCAAGTGTCACAGCAAAATGTGCAACAAAAAAAGGCAAACACTATTTTAGTAATGTGTACAGAAATTGTCTAATCCAAAATGCGTGTTTGGTTTTAATGTGTTTTACTCAGTGATGTGTGAGTGCTTAAGGTGCTAATAAATCTGTCCATTTTTTCTTTGGGATTCTAGGTTGTTTCATCAGTGTGAGGGCTACTAGATATTTGCAGAACTCTGCATAATCGTACATCACAACAAAGCATGTGTATGTCTGAGCTGGGGCAACAGAAACAGATGGGTGGGTAATGGCTAAGTAATGCACATGAGCCATGGTTTTTTTATCCGAATATTGTACAGTCTGTGGTTTGATTTGGATCCCTGCATATCAACATGCATGTGTGGAATACATGAATGCAAATGTGCCGTTCTAAGAAATTGTGTTTGCATGCATACGTGTACAATTATGTGCATGAGTGAACGAGGATGCAGGCGTCCTTAGAAACGCCATCCAGTCTCCTTGGGGATGTGGTGTGGATCAATGTGTTTGAGGGAGGGTGCAACAAATGATAACAAAATGAGGGAGGCAAGGGTGGCAAGCCAAGCTGGCACAGGCTTGCACGCCGCAGCCAAGGGGGACAAGCACGCTGTTCTCACGACAGGCCCCCTTAGCCAAGCTGTGAGTACAGAGACAACAGCCGGCACACACAAAGGCACACACACTCACGCTACATCATACATGCAGCCACTCCAAATCACAAAGGTAAATACACGATTGAAACAGAGTTTCCAATTTCCATCAAATGAGCAGAGGGTGAATTTATTCTCTTGTGAGTTTGCCATGACCACAGGTTTACTGTAATCCAGTTTGGATAAACATTGCTGTTTAGCACTCATCAAGGTATTAAACCCACAATCAAACTATAGTTGTTGTTCATTAGGGATTATGTTTCACTCCTTTTCTGTAGGATAAGAAGGATGCAAACAGGTCAAGGTCATGAGCAGGATACGGATGCACAAGAACCAAAAATCACGTTAGAATAGGAATTTTGTAAATGTATCAGTTATCAGCCTACCACCTGGTTCATGGAGAATGACAATATGATACAAATGGGTGGTCGGCCATTTTATTCTGGGGATGAATTTTCTCTTCACACAAGACTGACAAATATGAGAAAAGTGAAAATTCAATTCCTTCCTGGCTCATGTGTCACCAGTCCACAAAGCTTTAAGGAATTTTGCTTAATCTGGTAACTAACAAATGAAAGAACTAACAAACTGTGATGAAAATCTAACCTCGTGTAAAAGTGTATTTTTCTATTGTTCGGCAACCTAACCAAATCAAAATGCATCTAATGGCAGCATCTACATTCATAATACAAATAAAATGTTGCCCAGAAATGTAGCCAAAACAATGTGAATCTCAACAGTCCACCGTGCATTACTTCCAATATCATGTTGAGGCTTTTTTTTCTTTTTTTCTTTTTTAATGCTGAAAATAAATTCACTTAGCATTTCTGATAGATTTACAATTTCATTTAAGTCGAGAATTGAAATTTGAAAACTAATTGTGCCAATTTTCCTGTCGAGGCGTATTTTCTACTAATTGTGTTTGTAGATCAATGGCTGGTCACCATCTTTTCATTTTCTCTACTGTTCTACTAGAATAAGTACATTTCTCCAAGGTTAAGTGGGGGCAGTTAGCTCTATGCACATATCCCACATCAATTTTGAACAGATGGAAAGTTATTAGTGGAGGTTGAATGAGGGGTGGAAAGAAGTGATTGAGGGACAGCGGGGCAATTGCGACACACTAGCCTCTCACCTAAAATAGATAATTTTTTTAACCGATCCAGAGTTTGCAGATGGAGGGCGGTAATGAAGCAACCATGTGTGTGTATTAGTAATCCTTAACTAAAATAATTGCCAGTGCACTTTCATAGAAATACTTATTTGACTTGGGGCACCAGTGTCCCTTTCCACTGTGTCGCTTCAGGACAAAGCAAATCTGGTATATGTGCAAGGAACACGCGCGTTCGACAAAACAGGTGAAAGCATTTGAGTGTTTGATGGAAAGAAAAAATAAACGTTCATGTGACAATACTGTATATTCCATATTTTGGACAAAGGGACTTCCCATAAAGGTGCCTGTTCAGTGACAATACCAACTTTGAATGAGTTAAGAAAAACTAAGTCTACTTTCAGTTTTGTGGCCATGCATTTTTTCCCTTTGTTTTCAGGAAGTTGAATTTTGCAACTCCTCTATTAACAGTGAAGTGGAACTGAGGTGAAAATATAATACAGTGGATTTCTCAAGTAAAGCACGCAACAGAGATTTTGAATAAAATTAAAGTTCTGAAGTAGCAAGAACTACTACTTTCTGCATTGAACTTCTTTCCACTCATATATTTGACTTAAGGTTTCACTGTTATTTACTGAATAAACGAAACAATACAAACAATAAACTAAGGTTAATGACAGACAAAATCCATCTTCTGAATGCACTATTTCGTTTGTTGTTTTTTTTATTGTAAGAAAAGACTAACCATCATACAAGTAATTTTACTTTCAAAGCTGTACTAACACGACAGCAGACATTATTTTGTAAATCTATATTTCCCTTGCTGCTTGAATGTTTTACATAGCTCAGATGTGGAGAGGGAGGCTGAAAGAAATGATGTCGTATCATGCAAGGGTGAAAAGTGATTAAAGCTGGAGAGCCAACCTGTTCTTGAATGCATTCATGTCTGTCGTATTTAATACATGAATCTGACGTGGTGGATTCAAAGTGGGACAGGCAGGTGGTGGTAATGTGCTCTCATTTGCATGTTTAACCCTCCGTCTCAATGGTTGTGACAGGTTCTCTTATCTCTCCCCTCCTCCTAGTTTGGTTCCTGTGGCTCTTTGTTCTGCAATTCAATGTGGCCTTGGAACTTCTCTTATTCATATCAACCATTCTTTAAACTTTGTTTCACGAGCCCTGAAGCTTCTAATTTCCCTTTCATCCAAAACTTACTCATTTTACTTTTTTTTTGGGTTCCACTCATGCATTGTTCACCATGTTTTCACTTTTAAGTCACCTTCCTTATCCTCATTCCACACCACCATTGTGCATGCATTTTGAATTTGTCCTGCGCTTTTACAACTGATATTTTATGCATTCAGCTCTCTTGCAAAGCAACTAACAAACAGCACAACCACAAGAATTCCCTGACAGTTTGTTTCGGTACTGCAGTGTTGTCTCCTCAATCTCATCCACGCTCATAATGACCCGTTTGTCTCTTGCTTCCAGTCTTTCCTCAACTGAGTCTATGTAAATAAAGGCAGGGGACGAATGAACGGTGACTACTCGGCCACCGCCCAGCTCACATATTCAACAACCAAGATATTTCATGTGACAATGGGTCTGAATTTACATGAGAGTGAGGGAAAGTTTGTTGGGCTGAAAGTCTTTTTGCGTGCTGTCTTGCCACATGTTGCTTGGTAGGCTAGACAAATAAATATATCAGATGTCCTTCCCAATTGAGCACATTACATTTTTTTTGTTTCCCCAGAGGAGACAGTGAATAATTTAAAGTGAAGGCAAGTGGAAGTGATGACTAACAGAAGTGGGGGACACTGCTAGGGAAGAGCTGGATGGGGAAGGATGGAAGCAGGAGGACCAGATGGGCAGAGTGGGCACAGAGCCAATGGAATCTGGTATATAAGGAAATGGTAAAAATTGTGGTGGTGGTAAGTGAGAGCGCCATGAACATTTTGAATTGGGGAGGGAATTTAAGGGATTTTCATCAATCAAAATAATTTTTTTCCACATTATTGTATGCATAACATGGGTCAAAATGAGTCTGTCAGCTGGTTTAAGTTTGACAACTATGCGGTTTGTCGACTGAATGCAAAAGACAATACACGGCATAAGGCTAGTAAACCGAGCGGATGCAATTTCCGTACAGTTTTGACCTAGAAAGTTACACATTTTTCAACTATTTGCCCACTTCGTGTTTGGCTCATGATCACTCATCTCAGGAAAAATGGCAAGTCTTGGGCAGAGCTTTGCGTCACCTGCCAACTTCAGAGGAGTTGACGAATAAATGGCATCCATTTATTTTGGGAACAATTCAGAAGCATTTCGGAACCAGAATTGTGCTGTGTTCGGGCAAGTGAATATTAGCCTAACCTCAAAATATGCCCCTCTCCTTTTATTTTCCCCTATGTTCTCTGTAGCAATAATCCGCTCCTTCTTGATTGTCATTCTCTCTCTCGCTCTATGTTTATGGTTTAACAAAAGTGATAAAGCACAATATACTGTAAGTGCAGCCTATACACTGATCGCCATTCAGGGTGTCATGCGACGTCATCATGAATGCTTGGAGGCATCAAGATGGTCCCAAGCCAACGGCCAATAAAGCGGAGCTATCAGCCATTTGTAATATGAGAAGAACAGTGATCCAATCAGAAAAAAGCTTATTCACAAATTGAATACTAATGAGAACTCTGTCTGTCAAAACTGGAAGGTGTAAAATACCAATTAGAATAGCTTGAAAAGGGTCATCCTGGGCATTTTCAACACAAATTGTCTTGCTGATAAAAGGACAAAGATATATTTTTTTTAAATGATGGGTGGACGACTGGTTAGACACGTCAGCCTCACAGTTCTGAGGACCCGGGTTCAATCCCCGGCCCCGCCTTTATGGAGTTTGCATGTTCTCCCCGTGCCTGCGTGGGTTTTCTCCGGGCACACCGGTTTCCTCCCACATCCCAAAAACATGCATTAATTGGAGACTCTAAATTGCCCGTAGGCATGACTGTGAGTGCGAATGGTTGTTTGTTTCTATGTGCCCTGCGATTGGCTGGCAACCAGTTCAGGGTGTACCCCGCCTCCAGCCCGATGACAGCTGGGATAGGCTCCAGCACGCCCGCGACCCTAGTGAGGAGAAGCGGCTCAGAAAATGGATGGATGATGGCTTTAGGCATTTAAGAACTTATGTATATGGGGTAAAAATTTATTATTTAAAGCACTGCAGTTGAGACATATCAATATATGCCAGGGGTAACAATTACTTTTGGCCAAACTAGTTAACTGCCAAATGGGTTGTTTTTATAGGAAGTCAAAAGTATTTAAATTAAGTGTGTCAACACCTCTGCATCTCAAAACGTTGCTGACTGACTGACTGACTGTATTCACATCTTAACCCTGAAGCATGTTTACATGCTCAGATATCCCAACAAAGTTGGATTGTGATGTGAAGCGGTTTGTCTCAGACCCTCAAGCTATGCTGGTCTAGAGAGTGATTTTTTATTTTTATTTAAACCAGGCAGTTAAGTACACATCTTCCTTTTCTAACATGTAATTTTTTTTCTTCATTTTTGTACACTTTTTGTTTTTTTGTTTTACATTTATTTTGTATTTATTTTAATGGTGTTGGTGTTTAAGTTCATTCTGTAAATAGACTTTAATTTTAAAAGATTGCTGAAGTATAATTCCTTCTTGGGTTAAAGAACCAATTGTTGGAAAAACACAATTAACAAAACCATAGGAATTGTTATGCAATTATTAAGTTCCCTAGACAGAAACAAGCCAGACAAAAACTAGGCAGAAGTTTGAAAGTAACAACTGAGAACACCTCAAGAGCTTCTTGTTCATGACCTAGAACAAGACAAGTAAGAGGGGGCTGATGAGGACATGACAGGGGAAGATGAGTGGAACACAGGGTATGAGTTCAGAAAGTTGATTGTGCACTTGTGCCAAGTCTTAATCACACAAACACACACACACACACACACACACACACACACACACACACACAAATAAATCTCCAGCTTCTCGAGCAGATTTCAGCCAGTTAACCTGCCTCTCCACCCGCCTCACCCTGCCACATGGTCCCCACAGGGGGGCAGGCGGTGAGACGGGTGGATCGGCAATAACAGCTTGATGGATAAGCGCACTGAAAAAGTAGGTAAATGAAGAACGGGTGGAAAGATGTAGGATACAAAGAGAGCCAGGTAGCTTGAAATCAAAAGCAGACATCACAGATACAATCACGAAGTGTAACTGAGATTGTTGGTAAAGACATTAAGCGTGCACTTCTGCAGCGTCGGGAGTGCATGGGGGGTAAATAGGTCAGAGAAGTGATGAAGTCAAGTGAGGGGAAAAAAGGGAAGAAGAGCGACAGGAAGGAACAGCAGGGTGGTGAAGGCGCCAGGAGATGGATTGTTGAGCAGCAAACAACAGAAAGATAATAAGTGAATATGCTAAAGGCATGCTCCACAGTCACAGTAATTACATAGCAAAGAGCAGGCCGCATTAATTAGAAAAGGAAGGAACTTGTGAGTGTGACAGAAACACAGCGTTTGCGAGGTGAATTATTACATAATTTATTTTGCCTCAGACCGGAGCGGCTGGTGGGTTTTCATCATTTCGTAATGAGACTGGAGAACATATGTGCAGCCATCAGTGTAAAGCTGAAGATATATGATAAAGAGTGCGCACGCGAGGCTTGCTGACAGCCAGTAAAACGAAGCTCTACTCGGTACTCTGTTAAATTCTCTATTCTTTTCTCTTTCACATCTTCATTTCACACGAAGAAGCTGAGCGAGCAGATATGCAAATTCGTTGTAATGTCCTGCCGCACATTTGTTCCTACGTTTTACTGGAGGCTGGTCAAGTGCCGCCACAGTTTTTTTTTCCCTCAACGACAGGAATAAGTGTTCCCTATTCATTAACGGTGGCAAGATAGTCTCCATTTATCCATTCCTTGCATACTGTACAATCATTTGTAGTTATTCAATTTCAAGTGGCAAAGGGAAATGACCCTGAGCTTTTTAACACCACATACATTTTATACAATTAGACATTTAAGCAGGAAGCCAAAGCCAAGAGCTTGACGGTTTGTACTTTTTTTCGAGAGAGAGAGAGATTTAAGTCCAAGGCCCCTTGAACATATTTTCTCAGAAAACCTTTTATCTCGAAGATTTTTCAGCTTGAATCCCAGAAATAACTTTTCTGATTCACTGATTTTGTTTTCACGTTTCCTGTACAATACACAACACTTTTGGACATGGGGTTCTCTTTACAGGTATTTCTGTCACAAACATATTTATTAGATATAATAATAGGTATTTTTTAGATATAATATATAATAATAATGCTGAGTTTTGATTGACGAAGTCAGAGGTATTAATTGAAAATATGTTTCTTATTGAGGTAGTTGGCAGGTGTGTAAAACTGTGGTTTTTGTAATTTGTAATGCACAACGCTACAAGAAAGGGGAAAATTACAATATGCGGTTGTACCTCAGAAATGTCCAGTCAGTGTATGAAATTAAATGGAAACAAGAATAATGTGAATGAGTTAATTGTAACATTAGAATTTATAAACATGTTTTATAACTATTAACCGCAATAGCAACAATAATCAAGAACTGTAGCTACCAAAGACTGATTTAATAGTTATGCGTGTGACAGCGTTAAAGAAAGGATAAAACTACTGATTCTGCAAACTCTGTAGTAATCCAGTGTTGCCGGAGACGGGCGCGACTGTTACATTGCATGTGCTAATAATCCTCTGCTCCACAACACAGCTCACGCCGTGATCAGTAGCTACTCACAGGCTATTCAATATTATTGACCTGTGTTGAGACACTTAGTGCATTCGCACTTGCGTCGTTACACCCTTGAATAAGACGTGTTTAGAGTCTTGTGCAGTTGTTAAAGAGAATCAGTGACAGGGGTTGCTGATTTTTTTGTGTGTGCATTTATTATATTGTGTTTCAGAGGTGATGCACAATCATTTATTTGTCGACACTCATCGTAGTTATCACGTAATCTTTTCCGATCAGGAACACAGAGCCTTAATGCATCCGTCCCACACACAATGCAATCAACAACTATTTTTGTGTTGAGTGTCGTTGTGCCGCCAGTGTGCTTGTCCTTACTATGAATGTGTATGGGCATTGTCAGCCCAATTCTTCATCTTAGTGGAGCATCAGAGCAAATCAATAGCTCTGGTGCGATGCGAGTCGTCTGCATATTTATACCACAAATTAACCCAATGATCTTGTGTATATTTCTATATTTTTTTTTTTGCCTGTAGATGTGAATGTGAATGGTTGTTTGTTTATATGTGCCCTGCAATTGGTTGACGACCACTTCAGAGTGTACCCCGCCTCTTGCCCAAAGTCAGCTGGGACAGGCTCAAGCATACGTTGTTCAACAAAGCAATCATGTTGCTTATGGTCGGTCATGTCATAGATGAAATTGTCAATTAGCCTTTAAATTATTATATCTGTAGCATGGCAAAAAAAGCTGTTTGTATGTCGACCTCACAGTTCAGAGGCTCCAACATTCCAAAAACATGCATAATATGGCAACTGAAGACAAACTGGCCTTAGGTGTGAATGCTTGTGTGTCTATGTGCCCCTACAATTGGCTGGTGACCAGTCCGGGGTGTACACTATCTCTCGCCCTAAGTCAGATCTGATAGGCTCCATCTAAGGCCTGGTACATGCATAAAGATTTTTCCACTCTTAAAATATTTTTTTTAATCTGCTACAGACCCCACACATAAAGATAAAAAAATCGGGTATTCAACTGTTTTGTGTGGTGTCCTCCGAGAATGTCAACAGAGCAGACCACACACAAGGAATCTGTTGCACCGCCAATCTCGTAAGTCTCGCGTGATCACATGTGATTTTACAAAGAAGAAAAAAAACACTTCTGGATATGTGCCGATCTTTCGGGAGTGCTCCCGATGGTTGCCGGAGCCGAAAGCCTTGTAAAATGGCGATGTTCTCGAAAAACGTCTTGCTTTGGAAAATACTTCTTGCCGTCTGGGGAATCCACTTTTATACATAAAACAGCATTGAGTAAGACATTTTTGTTGTCATTGACGGTCGTTTCGGTGTTCGTCAGTCTTGGGTGCGTCTTTGATTGGCTACATTCTGTTCCACGTCACGATTCTCGATGTCATGACTCGGGAGTAGTCAGTGTTCCCCACACATATGTAGAGGTTTGGTTGTAAAAATTTAACACGTGCATTATTTAAGATTGTCGGCCCAGACCTGTTTCGGACCCAAAAATCTGGACAAATCCACTCTTAACACACATCAGACCAAAAGACAATCTTATAGGATAATCTCATAAAACAAGATTGTCTGGCGTTTGACGTGCGAGGTCTGGAAGGGGCAAAATCGACACAAAAACAGGCCAGTTGTCTTTGTGTGTGTGTACCAGGCCTTACCCGTGACTCTAATGAGGACAAACATTATAGAAAATAAATGGATAACGGAAAATACAGCGTAACTTCAAAAACCAAAGAGAGAAACATCATTTAAGATCTCAGATATTGTACAAATGGACACAATTTCCACTGTATCCCTTGATATCCCCTATGGAATACAATTAGTCATTTGTTATCACTGCCTCTCCAACACATCCAGTGTTACTAGAAGCCGCTCATTATGATGCAGTGCTATTGTACACCACTATAAACTACAATAACAGAGATCTTGATACATTTATAATGCAGATATTTTGACACAGCTTTGTATTGGATCTTACTGGAGGTGTACCTAATGGAGTGTCTGGTGAGTGTAAAAATGAACTGCAATTTCCTTTGTCAACAAAATTAATAGAATTGGGTATTAAGAGGAGATTGATTCAGAGTGATCACTTCTTTTCACTTTGTAGGTTTCCTCCACTGAGCTGTCAGCTGTCACTTTTGTTCCGACTTGTGAAAATGGCTCGCTCATTGAGTCAAACATGCTTTATTCCACACCACGCCACACAATCACTCTGTTCCATTACCACCTCCCCAGTCTTACCAGTGGCACATCATATATCCATTTCGATTTATTTGTTTAGCACAACAGCAAATTAGTTTTTTGTTTTTTAATATTAAAAAAAAAAAAAAAAAAAAAAAAGTGCACCACCTGGTGGGGGTATGCCTCTACATTTATATCCATATCAGCTGTAGGAATTTGATTAAAAGGTATTACGGCAAATTTCTGCCCATCTGTTATTATATTAAATAATGGAGGCTCATGGATGTTCGCCTATGAGCAATGTCTGGTGACAAAGGATTCAAAGAGTGTTTTACTCCGTCTACGTCAGCATATTGCCCACTCCACCCACACCACACCACCTCCCCGTGGCTTTACACAGATGATGCTTGAGTGGGAACGTGTACGTGTGTCATTTTGGCTGGATGTAAATGCCAGAAGTGAAGCTGTGGTTTTCAACAGAATGAGGGCACAGTACATTAGTCACCATGTTCACACACAGGAACACAAGCTCATTCAGATTGTGGAGCCTCACCGCTCCACATACCACGCCTTGTGATATGTGCAACAATGTCTTTGTTTTTGTTGTTGTTTGCGTCTTATTTGGATGCACACATATATCGAAGGGATATGACTGATACGTTGCAGCCCTCATTGCTGGTATCAATGTTATCGAAAATAAGTCAATCTATTCATCTTATTGATGAATAATTTTAGTTTTAGTAAGATATTTTAATTTTTCTTTCCTATTTTATACCGTACAACATGGTGTCAAACTCAAGGCCCGGGGGCCAGATGCGGCCCGCCACATCATTTTATGTGGCCCGTGAAAGCAAATCATGCTTGTCAACTTCTGTGATTTTTTGCTAAAATCTGTACCCAAATTCCAAATTGTCATAATAATAAACAATAATGTCTAGATGTTGCATTTGTTCCGTTACCAGACCCTTCTTCTATAGTAACTTAAACAGTACTTGAACAAACTAGTATCCTTGTCTTCTGATTTCAAAACTAGTTATCCCTCAATTTGTTGTGTAATGGTAATAATATGTTTTGGTGATGATTAAACATTTATATGGTTTCACTGTTCACGGCCCTCTGATGGAAATCATAACTACAATGCGAAACAAAAAAAAGAAAAAAGAAAAAAAAAAGCTTGACACCCCTACCTTACAATGTATTTATGCATGTACATACTGTAGCGATGGTGAAGCCTCGCATTTCCCCCATGCTTTGCTGTGCTCTTTGTAAATAGCTGTACTACATGAAGCTAAACCTTGCATTCATTTATTGTTATGAGTGGGTGCCTTAATAATAATAACCAACTAGCCCAACATAATAATATGTTGGGCTATTTGGTACTTTATGTGGGCATTTTATATCATGAAACCCTGATTATGGAATATGATATATATGAGAAATAATGGCCCCTCAGTCATGTCCACTGTATTGCAAGATACCCGACGGCTTACCAAGTGTGCACGTTGCCATTTTTCATGACAGCTTCATCTTCTGAAAGCCAAAATATCCTCTCTATTTCTTGTGTGACTTATCAGCGCCACAATTTAGGATATATATGATAAAGGGTAAACACGTTTTTCTGATGAAAGACAGCTTTATTAGCGCATATTACCTTGCATTCATATTTCATATCCTTTCAAAATAACTATAACTACTATTTTGAAGAAAAATCTGCATTAATATTGGAGCTGATGTCTTCATTGCTCTGTGGTTATTTCATTTGGTTTATTCATCTGTCTCGCATTGTTGTCATTTTGACATCAGTAGACATTTGTTAAGTCACATCAATCCATTCTTATACTTTTATATCTTCTGTGCGAAACGTCATACTTTTAATTGGTTTACCCCCTGTTATGAGAGTAAAGTCTGTGGTCATTATTTATTTTTCTATCCATACTGATTTTCCCAAAAATTGTACATTATGTTTTTCCTACCTTCGCAGCTGCTGTGTCCCTCCTCGTAACCTGCACTGCAGCTGCATTTCCCAATGGGCACCAGCCATTCCCCTTCGGCACTGCAGTGCATCCTGGGGGGGCTGTCGGCGTCCACCTCAGAGTTGTTGACGCAGCTGCCGCGCACCTCGACCAGCGTGGAAAAAGCCGCCTCAGCTACCGTGTCGGGAAAGATGGCCAAGTTCTGGACGGTGGCAAGGCAGCGCTTATAGTACACCCGCACCGCCACCAGAGCTACGCAGGCGCCGACATCCTGGAAAGCCAGGTGGAAGCCCCTACGGTTGAGGTGACCGATCTCCCGGACCTCTGTGTTCAGCTTCATCTTCCTTTCACCCAAATCACCCTGCGTGAAGCTCTCATCTGCAGCAATGGTGTCAATCTTAGTGTAGCGGTCCTCTCGGGTCACACCGCCCAGGTCCCTGTCCGATTCAACGTACAGGAGGTTGAAGGTCTCCTTGCAGGTGCCCGCCACGCCGGGAATGCTGTTGCAATCGCGAAGTGTGAACTGAAGCTCCACGAAGATGCGTTGGCCACCTTGACGTGCCACCCAGCCAGTCTGCAGCCAGTTGTTCTGCTGGGTAGGCTCCATCACATTGCACACCTGGTAGGTCCGGATGGGCTTGTACTTTTCGTCTACACCACTTATCTCCTCCCACTGGAGGGGGAAATAAAAAAAAAAAAAAAAAAAAAAAAACACAAAAAAAGGGAAACAGTTACAGACATTCAAAACTTTTCGTCTCGTCATTTCAGGTTCTCTAAAGAACTTTATCTCAGAGTTTTGTTTATTGTTTTATTATTAAGCTTTTTCATTTGGACATTTCTAGTTTAGAATACAAAATTGCATATAGTAAAAGCACAATAGGACACTGTAAATTAAAATGTGCTGTTTGAAGAATCATTGAATTGTTTGATAGCCAATGCTGCATTGAAAATTATGCTTCTCATTTATATCTTACCCATATTTAGAGTTACATCATTTTTATACAGTGGAAAGTGAATATTTCAGTTTCAAATGACAAGAAAGATATGAATAGTTTTTAAAAGAAAAATGGCAAATTTTAACATCTTATGTTAGTGTTTTGCTACTTGTGTCATTTCCAGCTAAATTTCCATTCTCCAAAAAAGCATGAGACAAATCACTACCCAAAATATGAGCATGGGGATGAATAATTTGCTAAGATACTATAAAACAAGAAAAAGAATTCAAAGCCACAAGCCTGCATAGGAGGAGTGGGTGGGGGGCATCCGAACGGGATTTGTCGGGCATTAAAACCATCCTACCCCCGCCAATTAATGTATTTCGATCAGAACAAATGTTAGTGCCTGGTGCAAATGCACAAACATAATGCAGTCAAGATGGAGAAAAGTATTGTGACTTGTGAGAGCTGTGGGAAATGAAAATGGAATAAAATACTGAGTTGTCGCCTCCCATGGCTCTCAAGTTCTCCCATACCATGCCTTTATTGACTTGCGGTTTGTACACTGGGGCTCAGTCATGCTGGAACACAAAATGTCCTCCCCCAACACGTTTCTACAATGTTGGAAGCATAAAATTGTCCAAAATGTCTCAGTGAAATGAAGAATTAAGATTCAGTGTGGGTCGAGGCCAACCTCTGATTGATTCATTGATAAAGAGGTCTTTTTCTGACATTCGGTCAAGCAGTCAAGCAGGCATTGAAAATGGCTCGTTAGTGCTGGTCTTGTGCTAAACAACACTACTGCCATGGTGACAAATGGTCTTTTTAGATGGGGAGCGATTGATGCGTCAATTGATTCTTTCACTGAGCGGCCATTCTGACAAGGCAGCACGACAAGTGGACGCAATCCCGTGAAACTGTTGTGTTTGTGTTCAGCTCTCACATGTGCCAGCCTGCCAACAAACTGTTTTTTCTACAAGACTAAAAGTGTAAATCAGTGGACGAGTAGATTAAAAAAAGAGAAAGAAAAGAAAAAAATCCATCGGATTATCATGAATAAACCCATATGTGACTTCGTTGTTTTATTCACTCAGATCAAATACAAGAAGAAGAAAAAGTACAGCATAT
The DNA here is from genome assembly GCF_024500275.1 of Phycodurus eques. NCBI lineage: Eukaryota > Metazoa > Chordata > Actinopteri > Syngnathiformes > Syngnathidae > Phycodurus > Phycodurus eques. Next base: position 11,690,481 of record NC_084544.1, on the reverse strand, counting down.
AACCATTTAATAATGATTGATTTATATTTTGTTACAGAGATGTTATGGTCTGCTACCTTTAGAATTTAAGTGATAATCTGATCATGTATAACACAGCATGCACAAATAGAAACATTGCGTCTAATATTCTCCACACACTCTTGATAAAAAAAAAATGACTGATGCATGACGAAAATAATTTGAAACCTTATTTAGCAATGACTTTGTTAAGAGTCAATGAAAGGCATAACAGGTTTTCTCCGGGTGCTGCAGCTTGATTCCCCAAGCATAAGAAAATTGAATACTCTGGATTGCCCATAGTTGTGAATGGTTGAATTCAGATGGAATACACATGTGGTATACAAAATGGTTGGTATGTTGCTTATGTGTTAGTTCAGGTTTATTATTATATTCTACAATAAAGCTGCATGAATGTATACAAAAAAAACTGCTCCTGTTGGGGAATCTACCTACTGTTAGTAAATGTATAAATTGTTTTCATCAAACAAATGCCCCTCTCTAACTCTGGGGCGACAGGGTTTTACAATCTCAAAACCATAAATCTAATACCATTATGGCTTTCCTTTCCCTAATGGCTTTAACACAAACAGATGTACAGATGTGTACTAGCTCTGAGACAGTGAGATGAACAAGGTGGGAAAGGATGGGAAATGAGGAGAATGAGGAGAAACACACGAGCAGTTTGCTCAGACAGATGTTAAGTGGGCAGCTGTGTTACAAAACACATCCACTAAATGAGCATGTCAATGAACACACAAATAGTCACAGGCAAAGAAAACAAAAGATGCCAACTCACCCCATTGGGGGGATATGAGGTCCAGCCCAGCTCTGCCTGAGACTCTTTAGAATTCAGCAGCACCACTGCAGGAAGAAAACACGTTAATTAGATAAAGATGTTTGTTGATGGTGCATGACAACTCACAAAAAGCTTCTGCTCTCAACTTTTTAAAAGTGTAATAATGAAAGTGCAATATGACAAGCTACATCTGGAATAATGAAATAAGGATCATTGACTCTGAAGGAGTCTAGTCAAAGCATGGACATAGTGTGTTATTTTATTGTTAGATTGTCATAGAGTTTGTTGAAGACTTTGTCATCCTCATTGATCAGAGCCCATTAAATTAGATTTCAGCAGCATGGTTGTGCACTCGGGAGGAAAAGTCCCCATTTTCAGAAACAAGGACAGCTCACAAGTCAACTGAAATTGTGAGCGGCAGGGTCAATATCACTATCAAGTGGAGGTCTTAATACAAGTGGCCAAACATTCATTTTGATCATCCATCCATCCATTTTCTGAGCCGCTGCTCCTCACTAGGGTCGCGGGCGTGCTGGAGCCTATCCCAGCTGTCATCGGGCAGGAGGCGGGGTACACCCTGAACTGGTTGCCAGCCAATCGCAGGGCACATACAAAAAAACAACCATTCGCACTCACATTCACACGTACGGGCAATTTAGAGTCTCCAATTCATGCACGTGGAAGTGGGAAGTGGGAGGAAACCGGAGTGCCCGGAGAAAACCCACTCAGGCACGGGGAGAACATGCAAACTCCACACAGGCGGGGGCGGGGATTGAACCCCGGCCCTCAGAACTGTGAGGCTGACGCCCTAACCAGTCGCCCACCGTGCCGCTCATTTTGATCATGTTTATTTATTAAAGTAATGACATTACTTTATTTCTTCAATGGAGGCTAAAACAGTGCTTAGTTGCAGAGTAAATATTTACATTTATGTTTTGTAATTTTCATATTGTGTGTGTCGTTTGATGTTGTCAAGCTTAATTTGTCCACTCTGTCATAGTGAAACATCAATTGATAAAAAAAAACCTTTCAGAAATTCAAAAGGTATTTGTTGCACAGTACACAGTCAGCTTGCTAATGTTAGCCATCGCCATAGCTATCATGCTATTGTTTTTCTTAATGTTAACTTGTCAGCTTGCAGTTAATTGACTAGGGAAACGTGATATGCAATAAACCCGGGCACTTCCATCATGGGTCGTCCCCGGGGTCTCCTCCCGGTGGGACGTGCCCGGAACACCTCACCAGAGAGGCGTCCGAGAGGCATCCAAATCAGATGCCTCAGCCACCTCATCTGGCTCCTCTCGATGTGAATGACCAGCGGCTCTACTCTGACATCCTCCCGGATGACCGAGCTTCTCACCCTCTCTCTAAGGGAGAGCCTGGACACCCTGCGGAGAAAACTAATTTTGTCCGCTTGTATCCGGGATCTTGTTCTTTCGGTCTTTCCTACCCCCGCCTATGGTCACGACCCACAGCTCGTGACTATAGGTGAGGGCAGGAACATAGATCGACCAGTAAATCGAGAGCTTCGCCTTTCGGCTTAGCTCTTTCTTTACCACTCTTTACCGATACAAAGTCTGCATCACTGCAGACGCTGCACCGATCCGCCTGTCGATCTCCCTTTCCATTCTTCCCTCGCTCATGACCCCAAGATACCTGGTGCAGGATCTCATCCCCGACCTGGAGAGGGCACGCAACCCTTTTCCGACTGAGGACCATGGTCTCAGATTCGGAGGTGCTGATTCTCAACCCAGCCGCTTCACACTCAGCTGCGAACTGCTCCAGTGAGAGTTGGAGATGACAGCTTGATGAAGACAAGAGAACCACATCATCTGCAAAAAGCAGAGATGCAATACTGAAGCCACAAAACCGGACCCCCTCTCTACGCCTCGGCTGCGCCTTGAAATTTTATCCATAAAAGTTATGAACAGAATCGGTGACAAAGGGCAGCCTTGGCGGAGTCCAACGCTCACCGGGAACAAGTCCAACTTACAGCCGGATATTTGGACCAAACTCTGACTCCAGTTGTATGGGGACCGAACAGCCTGTATCAGGGGGTTCAGTACCCTATACTCCCGAAGCACCCCCCACAGGATCCCCGAGGGGCACGGTCGAACGCCTTCTCCAAGTCCACAAAACACATGTAGACTGGTTGGGCGAACTCCCACGCACCCTCGAGGACCCTGTCGATGGTGTAGAGCTGGTCCATTGTTCCACGGCCAGGACGAAAACCACACTGCTCCTCCTGAATCTGAGATTCAGTTTCCCGACGGACCCTCTTCTCCAGCACCCCTGAATAGACTTTCCCAGGGAGGCTGAGGAGTGTGATCCCCTTGTAGTTGGAACACAACCTCCAGTACCCCTTCCTAAAAAGGGGGACCACCACCCCAGTCTGGCAATCCAGAGGCACTGTCCCCGATGTGCACATGACGTTACAGAGGCGTGTCAACCAGGACAGCCCCACAACATACAGAGCCTTTAGGAACTCTGGGCGAATCTCATCCACCCCTGGGGCCCTGCCACTCGGTGACCTCAAGCCCAGAGATAGGAGAGCCCGCCTCAGAGACCCCAGACTCTGCTTCCTCATGGGAAGGCGTGTCGGTGGAATTGAGGAGGTCTTCGAATTATTCTCCCCATCGGCTCACAACGTCCCGAGTCGAGGTCAGCAGCGCCCCATCCTCACTATACACAGTGTTGATGGTGCACTGCTTCACCCTCCTGAAGACAATACATTTCAAACTTATTAAGATGCATCGTAAATGTTTTTCTTCCAATGGTTCAATTACAATAACAATTCTGATGCTATGGGTGACAAAAATATATGGTGACATACATAACATGGACATAAACATTTAATGAAAATGTTATTTTTCATCAGCCTATCATCAGTCAAGCTGCATTTTGAGCTGATGCACTAACATGAATTCAGGTTAGCTATATTCAAGCTTTTTGTCAACATAAGCACTTTATCCAGGTGTTGGTCCATGGACCTGAAATATGTGGAGGAGGTCAACATCTCCAGCTGTAAGTGCATCTGTGTGGGAGTCTTTGAACTTTCATAAGTCTCCATGACACCACAAAATATTTACTTTTGCTTGCTTTACAAAATAGCCACCAGATGGGTCTGAATAACATTGTGTCACTCTCAAAGAGGCCGTGGACACAGAACAGCACATTATGCTAAACAAGGTACAGGAAGTCTCGAGTCTCGACCGACGACGTTTCGACTTTACGACGGCCGTGCCTCGTCCGCCATTTTGTCCCCAGCACCATAGTGTTTATGCTTAGCTAGTGCATAGTGCTTGTCTGTGTTTGTGCGGCTGGAGTATCTTTGCCTTCTTCGCCATCCTTTTTTCACACTCAGCAGTAGTGGTAAGTAGAGCATCTTATTTTTTTATTTTAATATATTTTAGTTTCTTTACAAGAAGTGTTAACCTTTCCTCCTATGGTCACCTGATCGTGGTCGGGAGACACAGGGGAGACGCCTTCCCCAGGGCCGAGGTTGTCCTCCTCGGGGTTAACTCCCTTCTTTCGTTGCACAGCTGAGCTGGGTGGCGGCAACAATAAAGGCACCAAGCACCGATTTGCTGCTTTAATGGCTTTATTAGCTCCTCTGCACATTCAACGTCAATGGGTCCTCCGCTAATCGCTACTCTTCCCCGCTCGCCCTCACTCCACTTGCCACTGTACACACTCGCACCGGCGGGCACTCCTTCCTCCTGCGCAGTCCCGTCTCACTCACACATCGACGTACACGCCCACACACACTGAGCTTGCTGTCACAAACACGTAGGACAATACGCGTAACAGAAGTATTTCAACGTAAATTTCGACTTTAATGGTGAAATCCGACTTACGCGGAAATTCGGGTTACTTCGCCAGTGTAGAAACGGAACTCGTTCGTAAATCAAGGACTTCCTGTAGTAACAATAATTACAACCTTAAAATGTATAACTAACAGTTTATTTTTTTAAATCAACCATTTATCTCTAAATGGTTTCATCCCTATTTCCCACTTTATGTTACATACAGTAATACCTTAAATTGTGACAGAAAAAGCCAGCTTCAAAGGGACAGCAATTTGCTTTCATGAGGACAAATTGCTTAGAGGCCATTTGGAGAAGAGTTTTGTACTACTACTTTTTTTTATTTTTTTTTTTATGGTCGGCCCTAAAGCCAAACGCAGCGCCTTGGCTAGAGTGCAGGAAATTAAGCCTTGACACACCATGAGAGATCATTTACTAAACACTTAACTTTATTGTTTTTGGGTTAACACCAGCGCCTTGGCCAAAGCATGGTTCTGTGCTTAGCAGATAACATGGAGGCTTTTGGAGGAGATTACAGCGGCAGAGGGCAAGGTTGCAGGAGAACTGCTGAAGAAAGGATGAGGCAAGACACTGGGAGAGAAACTAATCATCATATTAGGGATGAAAAAGGGAAGAAAAAGGGATAAAAATGGAGGAAAGCTGGCAAACAGAGATGAGGGGGGAAAAAGTGAACATGAGCGCAAATGAATGAACACTGGTTAAACGCCAAGGGATAAATGTTCCTTAGTGAGACGTCTATTCAGCGACTCGGAGGAAATAGTTGGCACTATGAGCCCACAATGAATAGAGAAGTCATGTAATCACAGCCTAGTTAGGGACACTAATGGGTCTTCAGGGGGAGACAGAACAAAGACTAGAGGCAGTAGTCAAAATACGAGGTAAAAAAGGAAACCACAACAAACGTAAATGGACTTAGAGAACATAGGACAAGGACGCAGAAGCTCACTCTATTAGCTATTACACAATAACAGCCAAGACTAATTCAAAGGTTGATTCATAAATAATTGCTCATCATTAACAGGGATGATTTGGGCGACACGGTCATAGACTGGTTAGAGTGTCTGCCTCACAGTTCTGAGGACCAGGATTCAATCCCCAGCCCCGCCTGTGTGGAGATTGCATGTTCTCCCCGTGCTTGCGTGGGTTGTCTCCGGGCACTCCGATTGCCTCCCACATCCCAAAAACATGCGTGGTAGGTTGATTGAAGACTCTAAATTGCCCGTAGGTGTGAATTTGAGTGCGAATGATTGTTTGTTTATTTGTGCCCTGCGATTGGCTGGCAATCAGTTCAGGGTGTACCCCGCCTCCTGCCCAATGATAGCTGAGATAGGCTCCAGCACTCCCCGTCAGCAGTCATTTCAGTAAATTGAGAAAAGAATCTCAGTATTCATACTATTTAAGACATTTTTGTTTGGTGGTGTGCTGTGAAATCTTTGTACTGTAAAAAGGGTGCTTTGGCTTCAATAAAGGTTGAGGAACACTGCTCTATGCAATCCTAAGTATTTTATCCAGTATGAGAGATATTTTCCTCAGTGTAGTTTGCCAGTCCGAAGGCTTTGCGCCCTTTGACTTGTACACTTCTGCCCAAATGTGCAACCCTTGCTAGTGGGTCACATCCAAGTCTTTCCAAATGTCCTAATACATGTCCCTCCCTTCTAAATGTGCCATCTCCACTAAATCTGTTTTGATTTATGGTGGTATAGAGCTTAAATGCTGATTTTATGCCTTGGACATTGCTGAGAGCTTATCTGGAACCATTTCAATGACATTAGCAGCACTAAGTGTACTCTGTTGTTCAACTGGAAGACAGAACACAGATTTCAAACATTAAAATTCAAGGCAAAATGTAGAGAAAATACTGTGTTCGATGTCTGCCTTTATGAGGCAGGACCTGGTGGCTTGCATGTGACATCGGCCAGCTGGAGGGAGGTCGGCCGCTTGGCCTGAGCTATGGCGAGTTTGCGTCTAAAATGTCTGGGCACGAGCTGTGGCCGACAGCAGCACCTGCGTAAATGTCCTCATTGTGTACATAAATAATATAAATAAGCAACAGCATACTTTGGCACCATCTTGTGGCATCGTGGCGTCAAGGAACTATGTTGAAGTGATGAGGAGTTTCTTTTTGATAGAAATAGTGCTTTGCTGCCATCTTGTGATATATAGGAAATCGGGTGTTACTACTTGTGGATGTTGTCCATTTGCAGCTGGGCTCAGTCCCTATCCCCCACATATAGCTGGGGTTTACTGTACTGTAAAACCCCACAAAACAACAAAATAAATTGCAGAGTTCTGTGACAATAGCGTGGATTTCCACGATAGACAAGTGGATACAGTCTACAAAGAATTCTGCGATGTAGTGAGGCTGCAGCAGATGGACAGCGAAATAGCAGGGGAATACTGTATGGCCATCACCGTACACATTCTTCTGTTATCAAGCTGCGGCGTTTAGTTCCTTCGTCACTGTGTATGAGTGGTTCGGCAGCAATTTGACTGATACAAATGGTACCAGTGTTCGCCATGCAGTGAGAGGATTGGCGACATCCACAAAGTAGCAACAAATGGTGCAAAGTCTGGTGTTGGAGTGTTTTCTTCCATGTCAATGTCGTCCAAGTCGTTTTTAATCAGCATGTATTATCTAAAGTCGTGCCTCTGCCCCTCTGTCTCCACAACATTGATGTACAAGTGACACAGCCGCTGCTCTAAAATCTACTTCGAAACACCAGAGTGTCCGCACTGTACAGTAGACACACAGATCACAGTAGGCCTACACAGAAATCCAATCGGAAGTGGATTTCAAACAGACTTGCCATGTGATTTGGGATCAGTCTTACACAAACTGGATTTCATGTAATTTTTTGTTGTTCAGACTTCTGCAAATCAAGATGGATACAATGTGGATGTGACAAAAATTGAAAACGTGCTAACCGCTACTCTAATGTGTGGCCTCCTTAGCAAAGGAATATCCTCTCACAAAAAATATGCAACTGCAGGAGAAAACAAAATCCTGGGCCTGACCCCTTGACACGGACACATGATTCATATTTGATTCCAACATAACAGTTTTTGAAGTACAAAATTTCAAACTTTATACAGTGCACATTACAAAACATAGAGCAACACTCTTTCTGTCACCTCGCTCAAACCTAACAAATAAATATAGACAATACTGTCTCATCCTATATCACATCAGAAAATATAATTATATATCGTAAAACTTGATATATCGCTCAGCTTCTAGCTTGAATCATGCTTTGCATTGCAGATGCACAATATACCAACACTAAAACAATATATCCCATGAGGACATCCTGCTACGAGGCAAGGCTGCTCACAACTCTCGGGACCTTCTGGGATACGGTGACTTCAACATCAGCTAAAAAGTTACTGGATGTTTGTGTCAGCAGTTTGCAGTGCAGTTATCATTGTACAAGGTGAGGTCTGCGTACAGTATGTAATATAGTATTTGTCTTCCATAACATGTTCTCGTGAGAATTTAGCAGCAAATGGAAAGTTAAACACTATGTTACATTCAAACAAGACTACTTTCCAGCAAATGGAACAAACAAAAGCATATGATAGCCATGCTTCGCTAAAAGAAAATGCTGTTTTGGACTAATTTTGAATTTGTATTAGTACAAGTAGTATAAGTATTAGTAACACAAAAAGCTTGAGGAGTGTTAGAAAATGGATGGACAGGTTGTGAAAGGCTCTATATGACAAAGATTCTCTTGGGCCTGTTACGAAGTTTAAATGAGTAAATACCATAAAAGTACAGAAACAACACTGACAACTAAAGTTGTACTCAACTAAAGTACAGCAAAGTTCTCAAATATATAATACAAATCAAACTGCACCTTCCCTTTATGTAACCAAAACTTTCTTTTAGTACAGCAGAAGGCAGATTTTTCAGAAGTGGGACATTACAAAGACTAAAAGGGACCCTTATACTGTTTTTTTTTTTTTTGTAAACACATAAAAAGACTATGGTTTTACCTAGCATTCTGCCACAGACAAAGATAGCTCTCCCTGGTGAAATACAACTCTCGGTAACACAATGATGCACACGCTAACAAAGGCAGACGGCTTTAATCCATCCCACTGAAAGGGGCTCATTTTTATAATTCGCCTCTGTAATATTCTATAGTTTCATGCTGGGATTAGCGCCCGGCATTGGCTGTCCTCCGCATGACCCACAGGCTACTTATCAGCTAGCCGACACTGAGCCAACTGCGTAGCTCAGAAAAGCTGAAGAGAGAACACCGAGACCTGGATAAGCAGAGTCCGCCAATGCTTAGTCGGGCTAGCTATTGTCCAGGTATTATCCCTCCCCGACAACAGAAGAGTGGGAGAGGGCACGCAGACTTTGAAGAAGCTGCATATAATATGGGATGAGGAAGCCGAAGAACGGGACTTAGTTACAGCAATGTGGTAACCTTCAATCTTGGTCTCCGACAGGAAAATGGGATATTTGCCAAGTCGTAAAGAAATGTTGCAAAACTCTACTGTGACATGTTAGCCTTATATTGTTGGACTACAATTGTTATGTGCCTTAATTGTCCTAATTAGGCACAGTGTTCCCCCCGCTACAGTATATCACATAACATATATCAACAGTCATCGATATTGTTGATTTTCAGATAAGAATAAACGATGGTTTCCACTCCCATCCACCCCCGGTGACTTTGTTGTCATAGTTCCTGCTCCCACCCGCGCCCGATGACACTCCTGCTCTATCATCTGATTAATAATGAAATTGAATCCTATCCCACGGGAATCCCCCCCCCAAAAAAGTTACACAGGCTTACTGGTCTGGTCATTTTTAGAACGCCCGCAAGAATGAGTTTCAAAGCTTTGTAAGAAGTTTTAAAAACCATGAGTTGTGTCAGTGGCTTTAAAAAATATATATACTCAGTAGGGTTGTAAAAATGTAATAATAATGCCTCAAGTAAAAGAACATTATTAAAAAAAAAAAGAAAATACACTCATGTGGCCCAACGTGTAATATATATATATATATATTTTTACAATTTCAGTGAAATTGAATTTGTATAGTCAAACCTCTACCTAACTAGGGAGCTATATGTTATGGAGAGACATTTTAAAAACATGCATCTCACATACAAGATGCATAATGGAGCCATTTTCAGCAGGATACTGTTGATGCCTGAGGACACTACTTATTCACTTGCCCCCTAAATATTGAAGACAAATCAGCCTTGCTTGAGCTTGGTGAGAATTTACCGCCTTGCTTGAGGACTGCAGAAGCAGAGTGGGAACACGGGAGACGGGTGGCCTGAATCACAGCACTTTACATGAGAAATGTTCTTCCTGTTTACTACAACACCCGGCTGCTTAAAGACATGGGAGGGGAGAAAAGGTGTAGCTGAACAAACGCAATACTGTAATACAGTCCTACCGTAGAACAGATAAAAAGGATAAATGGATGGGGATATGAAGTGTCACATAAAAACACAAACAGGCACATAAAAGATAAATGCTCTGTATAAATGGACACAGGCGCAAATCAAGAGCACACAAACACGCACACACATACTATCTTCTTAGAAAAATGGTGACAGGAAACCCACTTTGTCACAGACACACACACGCGCGCACACACAGCAGGACCATAATAGCAGCTATAACAGCGGAACACATTAACTTCAAACTGGGCTCTCCCGTTAAAAGAGTCATTAAACTTTCAACTTCTGTAATGTGACATACTGTAAAGAGACTGGGCTGTCCTTTCTCTGAAGTCCACCATGCAATTAACTTCATGATGAATGGCCGTATGTCTGCGCAGTGCGTGTGTCTCTTTATCTATATAATGTGCTGAAATAAGTGGTCAAGCCATGACACAAAATATAATACAGTGGAAGGCTGGAAAATGCCAATTTTCATCCCAGATTTTGGTCCACAATTCATTAACGGATCAAAAGAGAATATGTCCATTAATGTACACCATTAAATCAGCAATTGCCAACAACAATTATTTCAAGTTCAGTGTTGTTAAACATGGTCAAGTGAAACCAGGGATACTGTAAAATTATGTTACAATGGTCAAGATGGGCGATATATCGAAAAATAATTTGAGAATTTGGCAACATTTAATTCTACACCATTAACAATGAGTCCCAGCTTGTAAGCTTAAGTGTATATTTTAACTAACGTATAGATAACGGCCAAGCAAACATTATATTGTGCACTACTGATATTGCAGAAAGAAAAGTGAAAAATAAGTTTCTTATTCTGTCATTGGATTTTTGTTGTCTCAAATATTCACGACTGTCAAAAGGAGTAACACCCAAAAATAATGAAGTTAGAATAATTTAATAATATATTGTGTGATCTGATGAAGGGTTACCCTAATCCTACAACAGCTTTGTGCAGGAAGTTGTAAATGTAAAAGTGCTTTTCATTTTACTTTAGTAACTATCAACTCGTAACTTTTTGCCACATCTGCAGGGATGGGCTCCAGCTTCCCTGCACACCAGGATAAGCAGAATAAAAAAATACACGGATTGATGGATGGAAGAAGAAGAAGAACTTGACACAGTACAAAAAGGGAAACAATGCAGGGCATCCAGTATTTTGCATTGTTGTTTGGCTTTTGTTTTTAGAATACAAGCTATGTTGGAGTAAAAAGAACATGCTGTTTTCTTCCCACTGTATTCTTGTTGGGGAATTGTGTCATTCCCCAATAGATGTCAAAAAGAGGTACCTTGCAGTTATTTGACACCCTTGACAACTTTTGAGAATCCAAACTAAATATTTTTCAACTCAGTTGAACTGCTCAGCAGAAACGGGCCTGAAGAAACAGACAGCCATTCACAGAGGCACTAACAACTACAGGCAATTTAGTCTCTAATTAACCCAATTAGTGTGTTTTAGTGCAGGGGAAGAAGCGGAAGCAGCTGGAGAGAACCCACACAGGCCTAAGGGGAGAACATGGAAACTCAGCAGCAGGTTAGACGTCAGATGATGATCTTTCTTTATGGCGCTAAACCACTGCCTGCACTTCTGTACTCCCCAGAATTTAAAGTTAAAACACAAGGGATCATTTTTCACATAAAAAGATTTGATGTGGAAAACAGCAGCGCGGCCACAAACAGGTATCGTACTGAGCTCAACAGCTCCACTAGCTTGATTTTAGCACAGTGCATAAAAACCATGCCCCTCAAGATACACCTAATATGTTTTTTTTTTTTTTTCCTACCTCATATTCCTGATAATCTTGCCATGCTTAAAACTGACATTTTCCTTGCTTCTAGCCCGACCACACACACACACACACACACACAGTGCCAATCCTGAATCTGAATCACCACCTTTTAAGACTCCTTGAAGCGAGAGGAGGAGGGAGAGCGGCGATAAGGCGAATCCATCGACACGTGTGTGAGGCAGGTTGCACTCGAGGATAAAGAAAAGAGTCACGGAGTGATTCAGACTAAGTATCAGAGTAAAGTGATACCATCACTTTATCCAAACACTTTTATTCTGACTTTTTAAAATTATATTAAGGATGATTATTTTTTTTGTTGAATGATACAAAACTTCACTTGTCTTTAGCCATCCATCCATCCATTTTCTACCGCTTATCCGAGGTCGGGTCACGGGGGCAGTAGATTTAGCTGGGACACCCAGACTTCCCTCTCCCCAGCCACTTCACCCAGCTCTTCCAGGGGGATCCCGAGGCGTTCCCAGGCCAGCCGAAAGACGTAGTCTCTCCAGCGTGTCCTGGGGTCTCCTCCTGGTGGGACGTGCCCGGAACAACTCACCAGGGAGGCGTCCGAGAGGCATCCGAATCAGATGCCCCAGCCACCTCATCTGGCTCCTCTCAATCTCTAAGGGAGAGCCCGGACACCCTGCGGAGGAAACTCATTTGCTTGTATCTGGGATATTTTTCTTGCGGTCACGACCCACAGCTCGTGACCATAGGTGAGGTTAGGAACCTAATTGTAGAGGTTCCACTCTTCATACTGTAGCTCCAACATTCAGAAATATGATGTCTTATTTTTATTTTCCCACATTAAAAAAAAAAAAAAACCTGAACAATTAACATTCCAACAGGGAGGCAAAACAAAAGACAGAGAGCATAAGAGCAACCAGAGGCCAAAAGGGACAAGTGTTTATTTGAGGCTGTTAAAAGGTGGTAATTAGTTGTGTGGATAGTGAAAATGCCAAGAGTGCTTCCGGATTTCATTACAGTTGAGTAGACAAGGACAGACTTGGGGTCGGCGTTTGTATTTGAGGCAGAACCGAGCACATTCTCTAACAAATTTGTAGGAGACTGAATTACGGACGTCCATAATAATCTATTAATTGATTGTTAGAGAATCTTTCGATTGTGTAGATTAGAAAGTGCACGTGACTGCACGACTTGGCTGCAACCGGCAGAGACGCTGCAGCTTATCCAAAGCAACACTGGCATTGAAACAGAACACAAGAGAACATTCTCCCATCCTTTAAAAAATTATATCTCACTATTTTAAATTGTCATATAATAGTCAATCACCAGTAGTATTATTTGGTAAAGCCAGAGTAAAATATGTCTTCCGTGACTGGCAGTATTCAATGGAGAAAAATGCGCCACGCCACAAGAGCCATTAAAATAATGGCCAGAGTGTAAAGACAGAGAGAACATGTAGACCAGTCACTGTTTTAGTTAAGTGCCCACTGTCTGAAATAAATCATTAAAATATTCCCAGGGTGATACCATGCCAGGCCAATGTGAGTATGCAAATGCAGACACAAAGAAACGTCCGCTCATCCAGCATGATTCAACTTCATTTTAAGTGGGGAGTTCATGGACAAGCTACCAACACTGAAACAGGCCATTTACACACATTTCTGTTCCCGCAGTGAGAAATTCATGAATCAGCAGAGATGGATGACACTAAATATATATCAGCTATGAAAAGAAATATGCCTAAGAATTTTTTTTGGAGCCTATTCAAATAGCCAAAAGCAAAAGGAACGAATAGTGCTGTAATACATTTGCTTAAAAGCATTTAAATGTGACACAAATAAAGACCCTCTGAAATAGCTATTTGCACAGTATCAAGAATTGTGCGAAACAGTGCTCCCTCGCTATATCACCTATTGTGGATTCAGTGCATTGAAGATTTTTTATTCATATTGCACATAATTCACCACATCGTGGGATTTTGAGAGTATGCGGTAATTTTATGGGGTGGTAAAATCAGCATTTTCTAGCTTAGAACAAAACTATTAAACTATTAAAAAAAGTCATGAAAACACATTACAAGGAATAAAATACACGGTGTACAGTACTACACTAAGCATTAATGTACGTTTAAGAGTTTAAAAGGCGTTTAGGAGTGTCGAAAGTGTTTATAAGAATATGGTAGAAGTTCGTAGGAGTGTGAGGAAGATTAATAAGAGTCTGTTCAGGTTCATTCATACAGCTTTAAAATATGCATAAATGAAAAAATATATATATATTCGGTCGCTACTTTGCAGATTTCACCCACTGTGGGGGTGGTCTGAAACCTAACCCCCACGATACACGAGGGATGACCGCCCCAAAAATCTGGCTCTGGCTTCAGTGCTTATTATCCACCTCGATCCAATTAAAGATCTCTACTGTGCAGGTGGTATACCGAATATCGAGTGAACGAATGAATGTAAACGTTTCAAATTGTGCTTGCGTTCAATCCATAAATCCATAACCAATAAGCCATATCACATGCATAATGCTCTACCATGTATTGCATACTGCAATGCTGTCGTGGTTAAAATCATTGGCACTGCAGAAAATAGTGCTCAGGAATGGGGACGGGCATTTGAAAGATTTGTATAACCAGAAAATTATAGCTCAATGATCCATTATACTAATATTAAAGGCTGAAACAAAAATGCATCGTTTTATTATAAGAGTGCATTACATTGTAAACGTGCTCTTTGTTTGGTTTGAAAAAGAAATAAGGCAGGACGGCATCACAGAATGACTCCCATCTTCACGTGCACCGACACAAGCCAAATTAACCAAAATTCACTAGCTCCGGTCACCGGTGATTCTTGAATGCGAGTGACAGTGAGTCGAGTATCTGAAATGACTATTTTCAAAGTGGGGGGAATGCATACACATTGATGCCAACTTTAGCAGCATAAGCAACCTCACTTGTGCACTGAAGCTACCCAAGATATTGTACAATTGACAAAAAATATATATTGTTTGGTTAAACATAATGAACCAAAGTTTTCTTTCAGTATTTAAATATTGATTGCAGCTTGTTCACGCAGCAAACGACTGGAGTTTGATTTAGCAGAGCTCTCTCTTGTGGTACAGTGAAATCATTTGGCGAATATGCATTATAATAGACAAATTATATTAATTACATTCCTTATGACTGGAAATGTATTATTATAATATGATTATGGGGACACCAGGTTTATTTAGACATTTATGTAGTTTCAGTATGTTCCCTATTGTGTCCCGTTTTTCCCTGTGCATTTAGAAAAAGTTGCTAACACACTACAGTAAGGTGGCCTTATTCCACAACCTTGAAGAGGAATGGTTAAATAATACAAGAAGTGTGTAACTTTGCATTGTGACAAGACTACTTCCCAATGCAGTCGCTCTCTAGTCCAGCCTGCTAGGCGGGCGGGCGGCCAGGTAGAAAACTGCATTATTTAACTAGACACTCATTCAGGCCGCTATCTTGACAAGAGCCTGCTGAGACCCAAAGACAATATAGTGACAGATGCATCATCATCATCTCACGTTATCATTTACAACACCTTCATCCAGTTCCTCCTCACGCCTTCATTTATCATACACTGGCCTCCTATACATTGTCCCCCTTGTTACTATCGTGTGTTCACTATCTGTTAGGCTGTCCCTTCTAATCCATTTCCTTTGCCAGCCTCCCTTAATGCTTTCTTAGCCAGATACCACCCCCACTGCCCTCCTGTCTCTCTTGTTCACAAGGTTGAGGAGCAGAAGAGCTCTAAGTTTGTTTGTTGCTTTTTTTTTGTTGACAAAGTCAGGTGCAACTCATGAACCACTTTAAATTAAAAAAGGAATTCATCAACCACCTCTCCCACCCTCAAACTTTTCCCTCGTGTTTGATCACTTTATTCACTAAGTGATAAATGATTGAGGAACGTCTGCGGCTCGCTAAAGATTCACAGAGGACTGATAGATGTCAAATGTGCGTACAAACGTAAGCAAAGAGTGGAACTTGAATGTACAAACATATTTTAATGTTTTCCTACCAAGTCATTCCGCAAACAGTCACGCTGGGGTGTGTGAACTGCATGAGCTTCACTGACATTAGGTGATCACGCGCATATGAACCAACACTAAAGCTTCAGCACTAAAATTCCTCCCCGGCTCGACAACTACTTTGCAACTCTACTCAAGCATTAACAATAATGATACAATGTTTCCGCAGGGGAGAAACGAATGTGTATGTAATATTTGCATGCATGCATCATTACTTGCTTTTCATTACTTGCTTCTTCCTGTCCCGTAATGTAAAATACACTTGGCTTTCTATGCGGAGACTGCTGGGCTGCTGTCCATCCGCTAACAGTCTCCACTCGTTTCCAATAACATCTATCTTGAAGCTATAATAGCAATATAATGTTTTGGGAAAAGGAAATGTCAAACTAGGTTAATACATAGGCATTAGCCATCTGGTGAGCATGTCAGTAAGAGTGGATTATTTCACATTCAAGAATTAGGAAGCGACCTCATCTTTAAACCTACCTCACTTTGGGGCTAAGCCTATATTTTAAGCCTATATTTGGTGTGTCTGACTCATGCTATGTTTATGAACACGCAACATGCACATAGATGGACACTAAACCCTTTAATACTACTCTAGCATCACTACAGAAACATCTAAATGTAAGACCCTCGCTTAGGAAAGTCTACATTTAAGTTTTTAGAAGTTCCACAGATCTCAAAAGAATGAAAAAAACGCAGTGCGAAAAGTTACACGAATGTACAACTCATCTCAAGGGGTGATGACTTGAAATGTATATTTTTGTGCAGCTTTTTGCTTTATTTTTCCAAAATGTTAGAAATGTAGACACCGTGTACTATGGATCAGTTACCAGGCAGAACCCTGTATATAATTTGATCATGAAAAATCATCAGAAATAGGATTATTATGAGATTTTACTGTGTTGATCTTTTAAGCTTAATGTTAGATAGACATTTTAGAACAGTACCTGTATATTGTCAAATTTATATTGTAGTAAAGGTGATTAATAGGTGCCTGATGATACTGTTAGGAGTCATTGAATCCATTTCCAGTTCATAAAAAAGACATTTATAGGGATAGTTTCATTCTCGTCTTCCAGCGCAAGTGTTTTGTTTTGTTGTACACTTCACTATACACTCAGCATATTTGACTCTGCCTTTTCCATTTTTGCCTCTCCTGCATGTCACTGACGAGAGTGACAGTGGCTCTTCGCCTGTATGTACTGTATATCAATCATTTGTACTTTTTCTTCTTAGCATCCGAATGGGGTCAGCGCTATACGTTGGTAGTTGCCAAAGATCACTCCCCGGTGGGCTGAGCCTCTATTATCCTCCCTCTTCGATCCATGCTGCATCGATGAACAATTGAGGAGGAGTAAAACGGCGGGACACAAGAATGGGCGAGTTGAAGGACAGGAAGATAGTACTAGAGATGAAATTTGTGATATGCTGTATTGCAGAAGATTGGTCGAGGGGGGCAAAAAAGTGGGGAAATATACAAGTTTGAAATGGAAGGGAGAAAATCATGGCGAGAGGGAGGGAGCTTAGTGGGACTATTTGTCAATACCCAGTAGCGTGACCTTGGGGATCAATGAGACTGTCAGGCAATCAGTCAATAGTGTCTAAAACTAGCTGTGCTGGGCAGGAGCAGAGAAAAGAGAGGGAGAAGGAAAGATGGCTTGGTGTTGCCAGTCAATAGGACATACTGTACTGTAGAACCTGAGAGCCAATCGACGCTGAAAGGGTGTCCATGACCACAAAAAGCATGTTTCTACTGTGAAGTGAACGATACCCTTGAAGAATAACGGTTGCTAGTAAGTAAGTGAAAATCTTTCAAAAGTATGTAAGCCAGTAGTACAGTAATTGTATCCGGTAAAAATAGCAAAACTAAAACTAGTGATGATCCTGAACCTTTGCACAGTGTTTTAATCGTTTCAATCACATTTAGCCTGCCAATATAGTGTCAGGTACTCAAACGACAGCGGAGCAAATCAGAAGAACTGAAGTGGCAAAATAGTTTTTAGCCCAGCAAGTAATCGTATTCTTAATCAACGCTGCGCATAGGACTCCTTTGGTAATCATGGTTATTAATATTCAAGCTAAATAAATAATTAAGAGTGAAACAGCGGCAGTAAAATGTGAGTGGCTGGGATGCCAGATTGTGCCAAACCACAGCAGTAGGTCCGTAATTAAGGAAATCAAAGAGGCACTCTAATGAGAGCCATAGAGTACATCCCTAACTAATGATCTACCCTTTGAGTAAACAGAAACTCGATGGGTTGAAATACAAAAACAGGTAACACACACACAAATCTTCACAGTATGCTCCCAAATATAACATATCTGCTAACGCTGGGCACTATGCAAATGCAACCGGAAAACGACTAACGACGCAAATAAAAACAGACAAACACACTTTAGTCAAAACACACACAATTTAACAAAGTCGCTCCAGCCCCGTGGGAGCACACAGCCGGCTTATGGCCCTCATTGTTCCACTAGTTGTTTAGCGCCAACACCACGTCTTCCTCCCCCCTCCTTTGCCTCATCTCTCACCAGCTATTATTCTATGTCTTTCTCCACAGCCAATTGTTAATTTGCTTATCGCCTGGCAGATAATAGAACAGAATTAATGTGCTAATACCTCATTTTTTTCAACAGACCAAATCTACTGTTTATGTAAATTGAGCAAAAACAGCAAGAGTGGCTTAGACAGCGCACGGTAGCTGACTGGAGGATTTAATTATCAGGACTAATTACTTGTTTACCTCTCGCAGTTAACCACAAGTCTGCCGCTGCTTCTGCTGCTTTACTTCCTTGGGTGCCAATGTCGGAAGCTGCTTCTGGTTCTAATGGAGGAAAAGGGTGGTGAGATAACACCACAGGGAACAAGCATGTCTCATCTTTGCTTGACATTCCAAATCACTAGCTAGAGTGGCAGTGTGCCGTTTGGCAAAGATAGTTATTCACAATTAAAAGACTGAGGAGTAAAAATCTGTCACAGTGTGTAATCTCTACGACGTGATTGTGCAAGACCAGCAATGAGTGAAACAGGTTGTAACTCGTCTGATAGTTTAAAATCAGGAGGTCTCTTATTGATAAAGTGAAATAGTACCTGACGTTTTAAGACAATAAAATCGTGTGCAGTGAAGAGAACCAATTGTATGTTTGCTACTTAGGTTACTTTGTACTGGAGAAAAGACACTGTGTCCCAATTCAGGGGCTGCATCCATGTGATGCTGCATTTGAAGGACAATGATGTGAAAGCACCGCATGAAGGCTGTCCAAGATAGGAAGGCAAAAAAGGGGGGAAAAAAATCACACGGACCTAGTTCAGGTGAGTAGGGAGGTTGGTCCAGCATGACTATGTTCTTCTTGCCACAACTCTCACCTCTTCTCTTCGAAACAAACGCAACAGGATCTCTGCTGGTTGGTTATCTGGCGCAGATTTTGTCAATTGGAATTTGGGTTTGAAATGACAAATGACTTTTGTGGCAAGTGTCCTGGCACCTTTCCAACACACCTCATACAGGTTCAAAACAAAAGCTAAATGAATAAAGAAATTGCTCTGACTGTTCCAATATTTCTTGGAGGGATGTGTATGTTCTACTTTGTGGGATTTTAAAACCTTACAATTGCTGGTAAAATATCTGATGTTGACCTCTTGTCCCGGAATTGGGTTGAATGAAAGGAAGAAATTCCAAATAATTTGAAGTATTTTGTATTCAGAACTTCAGGGGTCTTGATCATGAACACCTTGCACCTTCTTTGATTTCAAATGTACAGGTCAGGTCTTCTCCCTGTCTATAGAGTGCACAACTAAGAACTACCAAAAGAGTTGACAGAACAATACTGGAAACAATGTTTAAATATACTCAAGAGATTCAGTTTACTATCTATCAGACAGTCCGTAACTTACAGAAATAGATCGCACAGCACAGAACGTAAATGGTGCCTTACTCAACGTGACTTTGGCAGTGCTTGGGAAGCAGACTGAAAACTCTTGCAACAAGTTGCTGTTATGTTCTGTCTAAGTTGTGTCTTGTTTTTTATGTCAGCTGGCGCTTACCTGTGTTTTATTTTGTTTTTTTATTATTTCCTAGGGGGCACTGTGAGCTGGGTGGAGTAAGAAAGGAGGCGCACAGCTGGGAGTGATAGGTAATCAACTCCCAGTCTCAAAGCGCTGCCTGCATGCACACCTGGAAGACACCAGATCGTTCCTCTTGTTCATTCGTTTGGAGCCATTTGCTGTTGTGTATCCTGTTTTGCTTCAGTAATATTTAATACTTCTCCCTGTAGAATTTAGTCTTTGTTTTGTTACTTTTTTCCTACTTGTTGGGTAGCGCTTTTCAGTCCCCAGTTTTTGCTCTTTTTTTGTGTTTAACAGTTGTATTTATTACTTTTGGCATTTTTTTATGAAGACTTGAATTATCGCTACGCTCTGTAAATGCTTTGGGGATGCAACCTGTCACAAACCATAACGGTTGCAAAATTAAATATGGCCCTGCAACTGGTCTCAAACACTTTTTTTTTTTTTTTAATGTCGTATTTATGCTGTTTTGGTATTGGGCTTAAATATACTACACAATCTACTAATACAGAAAGACTCATCTTCACACATACACTTTGGTGACGCAAACTGAGTCATGACAAGCTTCGGGACACACAAACACGTCATTGTGAAGTGTCAGCATGCATGTGTTCATTTACAAATGCATGTTAGAGGGTTGGCAACCAGCAGACGCTTCACACCTTGCCACGGCCGTCATTGAATGAGAAAGAGAGCAAATGTGTCATGTGATACACTTTACACATGCCACAAAGGGTAATTATAGTTCTCCAAGACAACGGATATATACAGCAAATCCTGTCCCATATCAACTGTATAAAATGAAGGCACAGAATTGGGCCTTGAGAAAGATGCGAGAGAATGTCATTAATCTCCAAGTTAATCTTGGAATCAAAATAGCATGTAGTGCAATTTGTAAAAGAAAGCAGCCCGAGAGCGCAAATCTCCTCCAACATTTGTCACTTGCAACATTATATTGGTACCAGTAAAGTTTTGGATTCGGGACAGGCATAATAATGTGTTTATTCATAATTACTCCCCTACGCAGCATTACTCTGCTCAATACGACAACAACAAACATTTCAAAGGGAGATTCTACAATCCCATTAAAAACAAAATTAAACAAATACATATGAATTGATCGTCATTACACATAGTTGATCAAGGCTATTTAGTCAATTGTCCATCAGATTTTCATCTTCTAAACAAAGGCAAAATGTGTGAGAGTTTACTGATCATAGTTTCCCTATATTAAATTTAAATAATGGCTAAAATTTGCAATCTGGATCAAACTTTTGTGTGAAACTTTTGTCCGAACCAGATCAGATTTGATTGTTTTTCTCCCTTTAAAAATTATTCTGGGCATCTTTATGGTGGCTTTGTGTTGTCACCAAAAGTTTGTGTTAATAGTCATCAAGAAATAGCTACAGGGGACAGAAAGTTACACAACAATAAAAAAACATTGATTAAAATACATCTTCTGGACTAGAGGTAAAATGAATGGAAAATGTGGGTAAATGTCTCAAAAAGCTAAACACAATTTTATAAAGGTTTGATAGCAGGCGAGTCATTCAAAAATCCAGGAATTCCCCCCAAACCACAAAACACAAAAAAAATCTTACAAAAGAATTAAACAAGCTGCTACACAACCAAACTCATACAGCCTTATGCCCTGCAGTTGACTGAGCGTCAGCTAACTTGACCTCTAGAGACCTCCTTGGCACCGTGCAGCAAACAACCATAACACACTGCATGGAAATTAAAGGTCAACCCCGCTGGGTCATCGGCCTATCAAGAGAGTTCTCATGTTGACGTGGCTGAGCTGTACAGGAACCAATCAGGCTACCTAGAGGGAGCGACATGCAAGAGGGATTCGATCAAATGTACGTACACCTTATTTTGCAACCAGGAAGCCTCCAGTTATTTTGCAGCCTTGTTTGCAAATCATTGATGATGACGGATTGACTAAGCCATTTGTCATGAGGTGCTTTAGGCATCTGAGCACAGATGGTAATAAACACCCAGATGCTGCCAAATGTCTGTCTGTCGGGGTTTTAAGAAAGCTGAACCACGGCTGCATTTATAAAAAAAAAAAAAGCCGTTGATCTCAATTTAAAATGCACTATAGCAAAACATTACATTTACATAATAATAAAAACATACCTCTTGTTGTCATGATCTGGAATATTCATATCCTACAAAATTTTACACAAATCTCAACAATGATGACAGCTGTATTGCACTCACACCAATTTTCTTGAGCGTTTTGCCATTTTGTCCACACGCACGTTATTTTTACATACATTTAAATGAAAAAGAAAACCTTTTTTGCCCCACAGACATCACCAGTGCCTTAATATTTTTTTGAAAGAAAAAAAACTTTAGAAGCAGAGTGTACACCTACATTTACTCAAACTCTCCCAATATATTAATCATTTGTGCCTTTTTTAAGGGTTCTTTTAAAGATATTGTCTCATTGGCTGGTCAAATTTGATCAATTCACTGTAAATAAATGTTAGTGTGATATAATTTATGACCAGAGATTGACTAGCGAACAATTCTGGATGTACCTCTGCTATCACCCGCACTCAGTTACCGATATTCTCGAGCTACCATTGAGCAATATTATATCTGGAAAAGCACGGCAGCTTTAGTCTCTGATATATTTTTACTTAATATGGTGCCTGTTAAGTGCATTGACATTGTTCCCTATAAGAGGTATCTACAGCCCTTGCTACAGCTGCCCTAAATTAACAGCACTGTTAACTATTATGTTTCTGAAATGGGTAATACACAAATATGTGGACAGTTATAGAACCAAAATGCCATTTTTATTGCTAAATTCTAATTATTATTGATATTCATGATTTACCGTTTTACAAAAGATGGGCAAAAAAAGCTGTAACCTAAAACTACATTATTCATTCCGGGGGGTGGACATGCTTTGTTGTTCTGTGCTACTCTCTGATACGGTCACTGGCAGTGACTGTTCAGCACGCTGCACCCTTACCCTGTACTGCACAGCAAAGCAGAGGATTTCCAACTCTTCAGAAGAACACTTTTCAACAAAACCAATTTGTGAAAGTTTTGGATGCCGCAGGGAATCCGTGACTATAACATAGATGTCTTCCAGTTGGAAATCAGCTAGTAGCCAGGGCCGCTAAGCCTGAGCCATGATAAGTCTGGGGTACTGTATTACAATGTTACAGCCCTAGTGAGTCCAACCTTCCCTGGTCTAGACTCTAAGGAGCAGTTTGCCGCATGAGGTTAGATCTTCAGTCTGTCAGAGACAGTTTCGGTGCATATTCCAGATCTGCCAAATGTTACGGAACATCTGTATTTTGTTGCAGAAATCATTCCTTGCCATTCAATTGGTGACTCGTTAAAGCTGTAACACTGTTCCTGATAGTGGTGGTGGGGGGGAATATCAAAATCCAGCGTCTGACATTATCGGCGCGACCACAAACGGCTGCTTTGCGCACGCTATTTTATTACTCCCCCCACTCCCCCCCCCCGGCTGCCAAGCCGTGGAGGCGGAAGTTCTCTTTGCGTCAAATGTGAACACATTGTAAATCGCTTATTATCTCCTCCACGGTAAGCCAATAAGCTACACTTCTTACCGTGCTTCTCACAAAAGTGTCATGAAGGGAGGACAAGGAGTGGATAGGCGAAGACGATGTCAAAGCAATGCTAATTACTAAACTATTGTTAAAAGCGGTCGCAAAACATCGAAATAAGTGATTTGGTGAAACAATACACTTGTCACATAGGTCTGGGTGGAACCGCATTTTCAGGGTGAATGACCAACTTTAAACAACAAAATAACAGGCCAATTAATACGCTTTTAGAGATACAAATATAAAATAATACACGTCACAGAGGATGCTGCGTCTGAACGGGAAATTAATTAGTACGTCACTGCACACGTCGCTTTAGAACGTGGGCAAGTTAAAAGTATATTATTCTTATTAATACATATTTGTAATAAAAGAGGCGGCACGGTGGGCGACTGGTTAGAGCGTCAGCCTCACAGTTCTGAGGACCCGGGTTCAATCCCCGGCCCCGCCTGTGTGGAGTTTGCATGTTCTCCCCGTGCCTGCGTGGGTTTTCTCCGGGCACTCCGGTTTCCTCCCACATCCCAAAAACATGCATGAATTGGGGACTCTAAATTGCCCGTAGGCATGACTGTGAGTGCGAATGGTTGTTTGTTCCTATGTGCCCTGCGATTGGCTGGCAACCAGTTCAGGGTGTACGCCGCCTCCTGCCCGATGACAGCTGGGATAGGCTCCAGCACGCCCGCGACCCTAGTGAGGAGAAGCGGCTCAGAAAATGGATGGATGGATGTAATAAAAGATAAGATTTATTAGTACCAAAATGGGGAAATCTGCATCCTTTCAGCAGCAATTGTGGGTATAGGCAATATAAATATGTCATTTAAATAGCATGCAAAACAATTACATTTCGTCTTCTTACACGTCAAGACTGTACATTGCACAAAATAGAAACCATTGTCCATACATAAACTATCCAATTCAGTCCATCAGCAGTGTTTGTTTGTTTTTTTGCAAAATAGTGTGCTGAGTTTTTACGTGATTAATCTGCTTTAACAGACTTGCGTTTGTGTGTTTTTTTTTTTTTTTAACCAGGGTTGAAAACAGAATTGGCAAAGGTGAATTAATCCATAGACAGATATTTTGGATGATGGAACATCAAAATCTCATACTTTTACTTTGATTCAGGCTGCAACAGCGTCCACCAAGGTTGATGAAATAAAAACAAAATTATAAATATTGAAGCCATAATTTATTAACGATTATGATTATGAATCTCGCACTAAAATGTTCCTGACAAAAGTTTGAAAATACAGTAAGAAAATGCAGACAAATTCGGAGAAATTGTTCTGGAAGTGAATTCTTATAGGTTGGCAGCTTTGATATTTCAGATGGCTGGAGGGGATTTGGTAGAGGGAGAGGGGAATAAAAAAAAAAAGGGGACTGCAATGGGATGGGTGTTTGTAAAGAGGGAAAGCATGAGAGAGTGTGTCATGCTTTCATGATGATGAACGGAGTCTGGAGTCATAATTCCATGAGTGCTGGAACCCTTTGGAGCAGACTCACACATCACATGGCATCACTAATGAAATCTGTGCATTCGCTGTCCTGGAGACGAGAAGTGTGTGGGGTGGGATAGGGTAGGAAATGAAGAGATTGATAAAAACAAAACAAAAAAATACAGGAAAACAAGAATAGAGGGTTATCGTAAATACGTAAGGGATGGAATTGCAGAGCAGTGGTGGAAAACAGAGAGAGTGACAGTCATGCAGAATGAGTGAAAGTTACAGCCTCATCTCCAGATTTGAATTTTGTACCCATCCCTCATGGAGGGGACGAGAAGCAAACACCAGGCAATTCCACACAAATTAAAATGCAAATGCAATGCTTTTTCCAGATTCCAACTGCAAGATAAGCAAAGGACCTCTGTTCATTTCATTAAGTGTTGACGTTTGTGTACGTGTTTATGAGTGTGTGCGTGGGTGGGTGTGAATGTGTGAGAGAATGAGTGTGTTCATGCATTAATGTGTATATTTGTTGGTCTACTTTGGAATTAGAGGGGACAGGAGGGAGGCCGGAGGTGATGTTGTATAAACAGACTGGATTCAGTATTGTCCTCCCCGAACTGCCTTTCAATCGTCGTCCTCTCTGGCGTTTCTTCTGCCCTTGTCTGGCTAGCTTGGTTAGGCTTGAACCACATGCGAGATAGCAAGACTTTTAAAAGAAATAATGAAAAAAAAATTACTTCAATATAATACTAATATAAGTTATTTGTTTCAACTGAGCATTAACAAATCAACAACAGTATGAGCTATCCTGTTTCAGGATGTTGTCGGGTTGCGAAGCAGTCGTTTCGCCGCATGAACTCAAACCTTTCCAAGTGACAGGTCAGAAAATATATTAGACTGCTGCAGTTACATGATCTCACTGAGCAGAAGGTTTGTAATCACAGCCAAGTAAAGGGCAAATGTTGACCACAAAGTGCTGCCCAGTGACCAATGGTAAACCCTGCTTGAAACATGGCACAGTCACAAGCTATTTGCCAATCATTAGCCTTATGCTAGAGGGTGATTTTTTGGGGCAGACAAACTCAATGTTGAAAAATGTGGGTTAAAAAATGCAAAAACATAGGAATTGAGCATCTGCAGCATGATTGTCTGCAACAGAAAATGAAAGGCAAGTAGACACTGAGGGTGTCTGAAAGCGTCTGCTATCCTACGGCCCAGTTTGCTTTCTGATGAAGTAAACTGATTTTTTTCATGTCCACTCTTAACTAATTGCATTGATGCCAACATCCTCAAAGTTACAGGCAACGTCTCTGTTACACACACACACACACACACACAAAACCTATGTAAAATGGAGACAAAGTCAAGGTTAAAGAAAAAAATTGGTAAAACATCACACCACCACAGACTGGATAACTTTCAAAATCAATAGAACAAATTCACTCTTCAATGATTGTGTATACACATGTAAATGAAGTAGAAACCTGTGACTGTATCTCTATTTGTTCTCGACACTTCAGTTCAATGTTCAACTTGGGGGGAAGAATACAGAAACTGGCAAGGACAGAAAAAATAAATCAGCAGAGGCAGACAAGCTGCTGCTCTGCTTTAGGACATTTTGTGGCTTGAGTGTTTGTTGCGTGTGCGCACGAGAAAGCATCTTTGTACATATGTACTCTTCACTTGCAATACCGTCAATATTGTGTTGTTAGATTTTTGTATTGGGTAAAATAAATAAAACCCTATAAAATGGTAGACTGTACGATATGACTCTGCCCTATCACCCAGCCAGACTACAGCGCTCTGTTATTTGTGCCACAGGACTCACTGCTGCACTTCCGTAATTTAAAGTTCCACTTTTCCCATTCAGACAGCATCAAGTTATTCAATAATCAAAATTTGCTTTTGTTTACATCTGCATTGCGATGGTATTAATTTTTCCCACACCTATTTTATTGTGACTGATTTTCACTAAAAGGTAATGGGTTCTTCCTCAACACATTGACCCATCCACAAAGCTTGGTAAATATTCGTAGCTCTACTATGTAAAATGTCTCTTTAGCATAAGTAAGTACTATACAAATATGGGATAAAGGTTCATCGGGTCGTCCCTCAATGTGCCTCAGGCCAAGTAATCAGATTGTACATTCACATCTTTACTTGAAGCTTTCCTCTAGTGATCAGACTATAGGTATGTAAATAGACCAGATATGAGCCAGAATACCAATATTAAAGTCTTGAGTGCTGAAGACAAATTCCAAAGCACAGGGGAAAAGAAACACACACCCACACACACACACACACACACAAGAAAACAAAAAAAAACAATTACACCACACAAGCTGGTAGCCAATTTGCGCACTCATGTAAATCTGCCCAATCCCTGCCAATGAATCGGATTCATTGAGTGCTTTAGCAGCATTTAGTGATTTAATGGTAGGCTCCTTCAAATGACCTTCCAGGAAAGTCCATTACTTTTAAGTCCTCTGAACAAGTACTACGATCAACTCAAAACTTGGGAGACATAATGTAGGTAATTCTCCATTAATTCAATCCACTCTATCCATTTAACACTGCCCGGTTTAATTTTGACAGTTAAGAGAATAAGGGAGTGGGACAGATGGAAAGAACCAATGAGAATGTGATCAAGTCTACCACCTCCTGTGCTTAAAGTAAACTATTTCAACCTGACCTTGAGAGAACATCCATAAATGTCTAACCACTACACTTTCATATAACACATCACTCTTGTGCAGAAGTGCATTTACCAGCAAAAACAAATGAAATTCTCCAAGAAACAATAAATATTCCTCTGAAATAACAGCAGGTAAACAAGAGCATCCAGCCACCACACATACTGTAGTTTAAAAAAATAATAATAATAAATTTAAAAAAAGACACCTCCATCCCCCCTAATAATAACCCTCAGTAAACCCATTAAAATCTATTTATCCGTGAAAAGGTCTACTTAATACTCTCTTCCACACACAAACATTTAAACACAAAAAGGCAGCTCAGACTCGCCAAACACACTCCAAATGTATGCATTGCGAGGCAGAATCAATTACACCACATTTAAACCAATTCTTGTGACAATGAACAGCGTGCACGTCACCTAACACAAAATCCTTCTCAAAATTCTTTAATAACCAAAATATTGTTTAGCTACACACTGCACCAAGTGGAGTTACCGGGGGGGAGGTTTAACTTTTTTAGAGTGTAGACATAAGCAGACAAAGTATTTACAATGATTTAAATAAAGCAGGTGTTGGAAAATGGCTGACGAAGATTTGTTGTGGTATCGGAAACTTTTTAATTCATTACATTTTAATGTTAAAATGTTGTGCAGCAACTTACATAAAATCTATGTTAACAAGCTGCTTCGCAAATTTACAATCTACATCTTCACTGTGGTAGACTGGTTAGCACATCTGCCTCACAGTTCTGGGGACCGGGTTTCAAATCCCGGCCCCGCCTCTGTGGAGTTTGCATGTTCTCCCGTGCCTGGGTGGATTTTCTCCGGGCACACCGGTTTCCTCCTACATCCCAAAAACATGCAGAGTAGGCTGATTGAAATTGTCAGCAATGAGGCTATCAAGAATCTTAACTACTTAGATTGCAAAGACTTAAAAAGAAATGGTTTGAATTTTCTCTGTTGTATCTTTCTCTCTTTCAAATCTATTCATGCAATATTGCTAATTCGCATCTCACCATATTCAATTAAACTTCAGCTCTACTGGCACCAATGGATGATCAACTTGTTTTGCGGCTTCTGCATGTTGCCGTAGGAAGAGTATTTACCCCCTTGTGAAACCAGGCAGAATAATAATGATGAATGGAGGTAAACACAGTTCAGCAATTAGAAACACAGCAGGCACTGGGAGGGAATGCATTTCTTGCTCTCACTGTTGCGTTGACAAAGACTGGCTTCTCTCTGCCGTTCCTAATCATCATTATCTTTGATTTGGTGACTGAGCCAAACTCCATCGCAATTGAGCACCTCCCTAAATAGCCTCTTGACCAGCTGCCGTAGAGGTGACTTAGTTCCCCGGATCACCTCACCCATCCAGCTGGTTATCTGACTAACTGATTGACTGGCAAACTAATTGCCTCGCAAACAGGAAAGCAACGTTTACGGCTGAGAGGTTGCCGAGACACGGGAGCGGGGCACCTCACCAACCACCCTGCACCGATGACACTGATTGCAATCACTGCCGAGTATGCTTACAAAGTGAATAATAAAGCACACAGAAATGTTTACACCTAGGTCTTAGAGGCCAGGAGCAATCAAAAAGAAACTCGCATACAGCCATCAACAGTGCTGCATGCAGAGTGTATTTGGGTTGAAACAATTTCCGATTTACCGATAAACCATGATAAAATTCCAAACGGAGAGTAGAGTATTACACTTCCAAATTGTCGTCACCATTAATATCGTATTTTGCATCTCTGAGAGTAAAAAGCTGTGCAGTCGGCACTATATTGGTATTTTGGGAACAGCGGGTGCAGTAGTGCAATGACAAAGGCGATAGCATCAACAGCTAACAGGATTAAGGGAGGCATTATTGATATGTAAGGTATGCCTGCGAGATTGCCGAGATAATTATTGAAGTTATCAACAAAGGCCAGTTTTGCACCATATGGTGTGCAGTTGTGTTGCTTTATTCGCTTGTTACTCGCTAGGGCACACGGTAGACCTTCTTCCCCATACATTCCTTGTGACGAGTCAGAGAAGAGAGCAACGTCATGTCACATTTTTTGATGAGTCACATTTTGGTAAGCGTAACATTTTTGCTGTGCAAAAATATAACAAGAGGTGACACGGACATAATTTACAAACCCATCAACGGATTAAGACCAGAGAAAGTGAACTACATGAGTTAAAGCATTTAAATGTCATGGGGTATTGCATGATGCTTTGGTTGCTGCTGCATATTTTTTTTACTTTCTGTATTAAAAATACAAATGGAATGTAACACAGGACTGTATTAAAGAATGTCTTTAAAAAGATAAAATGTTATGATGTCATTTGATGTTTTTGTAGCTTCAATGAGGATTATATTTTGCTAAATAAGACATCTCTCAGTATGTCACAGCTACAGAATAACTAAATTAATGTCACTGTGATAATGTCAAATCAAATTATTAGAAGTCTTTAAAAAGCCTTTGCCGGTGAATTCAAAGTCAAAAATTGTAGATATTGTTTTGAACATTAATTTTCTTTATTGTTGATTAAAATGACTTAATTTAGGTAGTATTCATAAATAAAATGATGTAAAGTAATTAAATGTACACACCTCTGTAACCCAACATATTTCCTGCAAAATGGTAAAACTCGTGCTGCTTTTCTTTTTCAACATAACCTACCAAAGGCAGCTTATTAGCAGGACAACTTTGTCCTTCATTCCGTTTCAGTGTTGTTTATATACAACAACCACAGATAGAAAAGGCGAAACATCCTGGCTTTAGCCGGCAGTGCAAAAGTGACCGATGTGGACAATAATCAAGATTGTCACTCTGTTACCAAAGACACTCAACATATAAGTTAGAAATACTGACATACATCATTATGATCTGATGGACAGGCAATAAAGTTGTAAAGGAACTGGCACCCATGAGAGGGGACAATATCTGGGGGTCTTGCTGAACGGCACTTTGATGCCTTTATAAAACAACTCCATTTTCAGACTTGTTCACAAGTGGTTTGGTCCACCATTCGTTATGTGCATAATTGCTCTGCTGCCCTTTTTACCCACACACTTTTTTTCCCTTTAATCCAAACAACCATTACAGAATTTTAATAAACTCTGTGGAACAGTTCCCACACTGCTCAGTTACATCCTATCCTACCTGCTGTGCTCTCAGCCTTCTGCCCTCGCCTGCTGATTAACTGAGAAGAGTAGCTTCCATGCTGGTCTCTTAACCCGCCTCGCCCAGTCACCCTTATTACATTTGGCTGTTTGCTCCTCACATGCATGCTTTCTGGGCTCCAGCCCAGCCAGTAACACCCTTCATTAAGGATAGTCATCTCCACGGGGGGCTATCACTTCAAAGACACCCTGCTTTCCTCTTTCGTGTCGACGGTGAGGGTGCAGGTGGTATGAGGTGTGATGAGGTGTATGGGTGGGAAAACGTGGGGTGTTGGTCAGGATGGCTTTCGTAAAACTGGCTGAGCCGAAGCCACACGATTTATGTATTTATTATCATCACCGAGGAAGATGTGTATTAAAAGGTCGGGCAATTTTACAGGTCGCTGACCAAGCCTGCATGGTGAGGAGGTGAGAGGATGAAGAGGCGAGTGATGGGGGGGAGGAGGAGGAGGAGGAGGAGGAGGATGGCTGCTAAAGATGATAATTACACTCAGACAAACATGAATGCATTTACACTTCACTTGTGAGTTTTTGATTGTGTAAGATTGCCTAAGTATTGTAGCTTATGTATACGTTCACATCTGTCTGCTCCGCCGGCTGCCGGTTAATGAGTTTGAAAGGTCAACCACCCCTCACGAAGATTAATGGGGTTTCTGAGACATGAGGGTAATGGTTTATGAGGCCCTGCCGGACACATTTCCAACGTGACAGTCATTACCACTACTCAGTGGAGACGAGAGGAGGGATTACAAGCCGAGAGAAAGACGGCCATCAACTCCTGGGCAGCAGCATTGGATAGAAAACACTTGACGAGTGTCAGTCAAGCTGATACAGTACATACACTCCCCTCCAAAAGTACTGCAAAAGTGAGGCCAATTCTTTCATTTTTGCTATGGATTGACAATAAAAACATAAATATGCTATTAGATCAACATTGCAGCTTTAATTTCCAGGTATTTAAATCTAGCTCTGATTGTGTGATACATAACTTATACCACCTTTTGTTTGAACCAACCCATTTTATTCATGTCATCAAATGTATCGGAACGTGACTGATTATTCAAACAGATAACTCAGTTTTAGATTTGTGTTTTCCATGTGAATACTACATTTACAGTGTACTACAGTAGTTAGCGGTGCAACAAACATGAAAACCAGGGAGCTGTCGATAAGTGGAATAACAAGCATTTATGAAGATGGAAAATCAATCGGAGCAATTGCACTAGCAATGACCATAGCCATTTGGATCGTCCTGAAGAGTTGGTGTTATAAGTAACAGACGACAAAGGGACAGAGAGAGACCAAGGAAAGCAACGACATTTGATCACAGAAAGATTTCGACAGAAAAAAAACAAGTACAGTACAAAAGCCACACTAGAAGATGCAAACCATTCATTAGCAAAAATTGCAAGGCTTGGATGGAATTTGTCAAAAAGTACAGACAAGCCTAAAATAATTCTGAGAGGACATTTTGGGGACTGAGAAGACAAATTTTACCTTTTACCAAAGTCATTGAAAGGCTTAAAGGGGAACTAAACCCCCATTTAAAAAAAATATATATATATATATATTTTTGGAAGAATAAATTGTATGAGCCAGCACTAGTCAAAACACAGCACTCTGATTAATATTGCATTTGTGGAATAAGAGTTAAATAGGATAAATAAACTTCAGGAGGACACCATGTTTATTAAAATCATCATCAGATGCAGACCAGAAGTGACCTTACAACTACAGTAGTGTGTTTCCTTGTTTATAGCACATTTGAGTAAGCTTGGTTTGTTCAAAATGGATCGGTAGGAACTGCAACTGTGTCAGGCTGTCAGCATCACATGTGCAGATTCATTTTGGCCCATTAAATGCCTTTGAAAAGTAGTAAAAAATATAAAAGTAGAAAAAAATGACGGGATTGTGTCGGATGGCTGTTGCGAGCCAACCGGGCAACCGCCACGCGCCGGCCGAGTGGCCAAGCTCGCCGGCCGTGGCTAAATCGCTGCCTGGCGAGCAGCTAACTGCTAGGCACTAGCCACGAACCGCTAACGGTGGCAACTGGCACCATATTTTTCAATTTGAATTAATGACGGCATAAATAATTAACAATTATTTTTCACGTATTAATTTGATGATTGAACGTGATTTTGGGATCTGTTGTTTTAATGTTGGTGGCGCTGGCAACGGTACATTATATGATGGCAGTAGAAGTTGGGATACCAACTTAAACAATGCTGAAAGATGACAAAAGCTGTTGAGAGTCAGCATGTCTGTGATTAGCAGGCTAGATCTTGTAAGTAGAGGTGACAGATGTGTAGCACTGTCACTGCTGAATATTTAGCAACTCTGTCAGGGTTTGTCAGTAAATAAAAGTGGATAGGAAAGGTTCATGCACGTTACATTCTAGCAAATTAGCACACTCACGAGAGCGGAAAATGTAAAAATGGCAAGGGGATATGAGGTTTTAAAGATTTTTTGGAAGAAATACTTTCAATATTGTATTTAAAGTAAAGAGCATCAGATAAAGAAGAACATTTAAAATACAATTTTGAGATCTTGGCTTGGAGAAAGAAATAATCTTCTTAAAATAATGGATTAACTTCTTAGAACAAGAAAATATGACAGGATTGTGTCGGATGAACATATGTTAACATGTTTGATAGCTTTCTTCCTGTCTGTTCAGGACTTGCCCAAGCACAGCCTGCAGATTCTGCTAACATGTGTCATGAGTTCAGAAATGGTAAAGGGCAATCAGTGGACATGAAAAGTACATGATGAGGTCGCTTTCACGGTTCGTCCAGTCTCTGCCGGACTAACTAAGGCAGGCATTGACAAGGAAAATGACTAAAAAAAGTAAAAGTTTATTGAGAAGGTGCATGGAAGGTGCATGGAATTTTTCAAGTACAGTAAGTCGTCTATGCTATGAGATCATACATATTGAAAGTAGATGAAGCCTGGTCTGCCTTGCCAATTTGATACACAGGCCCACAAAGGGAAAATGTAAATCACATTTGAACAAACTTAAACCTTCTCTTGTCAAGCTCATAGGACTATTGCCTAACCAGATCTGGACTACGAGGCTTGATATTGCCTCTGGTGCAGCCAGAGGCTTTAAAACCTGATGGATGACCTTGTCTACTTTACCCAAACTGAATACAAGAGCGTTACCCAAACTGAAGCAAGACCACTAATAAAAGAATACTAGTAAAAATACAAACAGTAAATATGGAATAAGGTATGACTTTACAATTGAGTTTGTCAAACAGCCATTAAGCGTAAATGTAGGACTTTTTCTTTCATCTGCAGGAACGACACACACTCACACACACCTTTCACAATTGGCCCTAAAGCTCATCCCTGATTCAAAAAGAATGTGACAGAGCGTGCTGTGAGTTAATAGCTCATCCGGAAGCAAGTTCGAGTTCATTTAATAAGGTCACTCAGCAGCTAAATTTTGGTGTTTTGAAAGAAGGCTAAGCAAGCTACAAATGGCTGATTCGGCAGAGCTAAATCTATTATTTTAGAGTTTGGGCTTTTTTTTTTTTTTTTTGCTGTCTGCAGGTATAATTACAGATCGTAAGCCCTGTTATGCTCAAAGTAATTTACATTTTTTTTTTTTTTTTTTACTTAATTGAAGTCATATAGTTAGTGTTTTGACTCTCTCCAATGCAGATCAAAGGCAACACTTTTAAAATTCTGCCAAGAACAAAGCTGAAATGCAGCAAAAACACACCAGTGGCTTTTATCAACTTTAGACAACCCAAGACTGAAAAGCCTGCCAACAAATAGCATTCTTATCCATTAATAGCCCAACAAAAGTTGCGGTGGCAAAACGTGTCTGGGGCACCAGCACAAAAATCAAGAGGTAATACATTTGTCCTGAAATGTTAGAGTCTATGAACAATTTTTATTTTATTTTAATCTAATCTTTGAACATTCCCCAGAGAAGAAAGCCTTGAGATGCTCACAACTGGGTCACGTCTTTTGCAAAAGGCCCTTAATCTCCCTGCATAAACCTCAAATTTGATTTTATCCACACATCAACTAAGTGCAACTTAACCGATTTCTCAGGACTTTCGCCAAGTCATGGAACTTGTTGGTCACCAAGTCATGCATTAGTCAGTCTTTCTGAATACAAACTATATGGCTCATTTTCATATAATTTTATCAATAACGGTAAAGACCCTGGTAAAAAAAAAAAAAATGGAGATGGCCCACTGAAATACAGTTCTTGCATAACCGTAATGACAAACAATTTCACAAAAAATGTGCGAGTTGCACAATCTACGTGTTGCCCTTCAAACTCTCCGGGTTATGTGCATAAATGATTGTAGCTACACATTGAACCCATTCCACGCTTGTTTTTATACGATCATAATAGCGGTAAAGATATGCAATTGTTCAGACACTTTCATAAATTCATACTTACTGTATCTCAGAAATGATTTATTTTGCTGGCTCCTATTGTCTGAATGCAAAATTTTGTAATTATTTCTAGGTTATGCACCTCGAAATAAATGGTGAAATGAATAAAAATAATTAGAATAATAATAAGCAGACCTAATTATAATAAAGACGTCCACCAAGTCTAAACAATCCTTAAAAAGACGTTTACTGCAGATCTTTTTCTTCACCTCTGCTTGATTCGTTCTTGCCAGTGCCTGCTGATGGTATAGTCCTTACCGCGAACAGAGGCCCTCACATCAGCCTATTGGGTTCCAATAGTCACACAGCCTCTCATTTACACGTATGCAATTTGTCACTTTATCAGTTTCAGTTGATGTCTTCAGAGCGGACCGAGACGTAAATAAGGATCTGTCGGACCGGCTGCGCTGACTGGTAGGAACACCCGGACTGTTTGATTACATGCAACATACAAGCGCAATGACAGAAAGCAGAGGTGGCAGCTTCCAATTGCCCTAATGCTCCCTCTGCACTTGCAGTCATTCCCCTTACGCTTCCACATCTCGGCAACTGCTTCCTCCGCCATTTTACTAATATTGTACCGAATGTCCTTTTACTCCAACTGTCCCTGACGACTTGACAAGACAATATCGTCGTGCAACGCCTGTCATCAAAACAAATCACTTTGACTTTTCATACTCGCAGAGGTCAGAGTTATGGAACCGAGCACCCACACACATACTGTACACACACGTGCATGTATCACAAGTAGTCCCCGCTGATATAAAATGCGCAAGTCTCAGCAGATGTCACTAAACGGGAACCGCAAAGCTGGATGATGTCACAAATTTTAGTTTTAAAAATAACCTTTAAAAGACTCATTTTTTTTTGCCACTTGGGGGCAGAAGAAACAAATTGTTGACATACAAGTGACATACCCTTTTACAAAATCGCTCATTTTTGCCACATTACGATATGAATAATGCAAATGTCATTTTTTTTTATTGCACAGCAATTAACGACCCTGAATTGAATGTGAAACTGCCACTGCTCTTGGCTCAAAGAGGTTGAAGTGTTATACTTTTGCAAAGTTGCTTGCAAGAGACAAGAGGTGGTAAACAAACATATTGAAGCACTAAAAAAAAAATGGCAGTTCAAGTATTAATGTACACAAGTAACATTGTTGAAAATCTGTTTTACCAACAGTAACACTCCGCGTAGCCTTAAGCATTTAAAGAGATAAACTAATTGGTTATAAAAAAAAATACAATTAACAAAATACATACTGGTACGTCCGATTTTGTTCTCATTCCAATGCTGATTTAACCCTAACCCATTTTAACAATTGCATGCGCACCATGCATACTATGCAAGATAGAAATGCATATATTCTGGGGCTAAAAATATTCCCACAGTGGGATCATTTCTGTCAGATGAGAGCCGATAGCGAGGCTTATGGAAATATGCTGCAGCAATGATGTCCCCATTGTGAAAGTGAAAGATGGCTGAGCTGCAGGTTCACCTGTGCATTTTAAAGAGAAAACATCGCTGAAGCTAAACCAATTACACGTTGTCTTAAGCTTTTGCCTGCTATGTGTGTAGAGTGGAACCTCTAAAATGAAATAAAGTCATACAATTAGGAATTGAAGAAAACATGCCCCTAAAAATGTAAGCTTTTCCAGACTAGACTTCAGAATCCCAATCAACACCTCAGTTCTCAAGCAAAGGATTAACTCTGGCTTTTTCTTTCTCATCTCAACAACAGGTCTTAAGAGAAGAAGAACTTGAAGATAAATGATAACATTGAAGGAACTCGCAATTAACATTAGGTAACTTATTTTTGTACTTGTAAGATAGTTAATGTTATAATGATAGAGTTTGACCTTTGAACCAATTATATTTTTATTTTTCCAGAGCTGAGCAAACTGCGGTCCTCCATTATTCCACCAAAGATTACGTTCCACTTTAAGAACTCCCCTATAAGGATAAACAATGGGAATTATTGTTTTACTGTCCCACAATGCATCCTGGTGGAAATGATCATCTGAAATCACGTGACAGGGATGAACTGGGCCGTAGATCCGTGCAATACGACTGCATGTGAACAAAAGTGCATGCAAAGCCCAGTAAAGTCCCTCAAATTACTCTGACATGACAACCGAGGCATCAGGGAAAACCAGTCACACTCACAGCATGGACCCATACACAGCCTCAATCACGCCAATCCTCACCCTCACTATGTGCTTATTGTTCTGCAACTGGCTCGCTCCCCTCACCTTGCTGCAGAATGGATAGATGGACGAGGACGGAGGGAGGGAGGGAAGGAAGTAGGGGAGGCACGGAGGCATGTGGAAGTAAATGAGAGCCCGATGAGATGCCAAGGTGTGTTAGTGGTGAGGTGTGGGGAATGAGAAAAGCGGCCTGCAAGGGAGAGGGGCTGGGGGGGGCTGGATTGAGTGTGCTATGGGTGATGGTGGCCACCCGGCTCAGCCTGTGAAGCGCCACCCCGGTTGTGTTAGTTTGCATTTCCAAGGTCAGCTCAACATGCAGCAGGCATGTACAGTATAGGAAAGAAAAGTGAAGTGGAACCAACAAAAAGGATGTTTTAAAATGATTACATCATTTAATACTGTATTATGCATACAGACAAGCGAGAAAAGCATAGTATATAGACAAATATGTACCATACGAATAAATGTACATGTTTCTATATGCATATTTGTATCATATCAATTTGACAATGAAGCTTCATGTTATACTGAAGAGCACGAGTGTGTTTGTGCGAGTGCGCCAAAGCGTGCAAAAGTGCTGGTTTGATTGCTCTTCTGAACATGTGCGTTCACATGTGCGTGCCCAAGAGATCACTTCAGCAGCGGTCCGGAAATTATTACTTTAATCATCGGTGTGCACGAGTGTTGCATGATCAAACTTGCGTACGAGCGCAGCATGTACTTTATGTGTCAAGTGACTGCGTGTATTAAATCCTGAGTTGCGTGCGTATGTGTATGATGTATGGCCGTGACGTGGGTACAGTGCAAGTGTCTCAAATATGACTTGTTTTGGCATCTGTGCAAATGCGTCGTCAAATGAGTATTTGGTTGAGTACGCCAGTGATTTCCAACCTTTTTGGAGCCAAGGCACATATTTTACAATTGAAAAATCTCACGGCACACCAACAAACAAAAATGTCACAAAAAGTGGATACATTCATTACTGTATGTACTTCCTGCCATCTAATAGAAGAGCATTTATTTGTTCAGTCTGTCACTATGCCTCACTGGCATAAATAGATGAACAGAGATACATTATTGCTTGTAAATAAATCATTTTTTGAGCAATTACATGAAATTGTATAATTTCCCAAGGCACACCTGAAGAGCGCTCACGGCACACCAATGTGCCCTGGCACACAGGTTGAGAATCCCTGGAGTACACTCACCGGCCACTACATTAGGCGCACTTGCAAGTTTTGATGTGATCCCATACCAGAGAAATGTAAGTGTCATGTGATGCATTTAAGAAGAAATGTATATTATTGTGGCTGCACGTAAAAGTGGTGTCAAAGAGCATCTTACAGAGAGGCGTTTCTAATATTTTGGCCACCGACATGAGCGGATAAATATTACATTCGGCAACATACACACAACTCGTTTGCCCGCATACTGTACCTGCAAACAGCAACCAAAACAAACAAACAAAAAAAAGCACATTAAGTTATTAACTTTGACATTTCTAATCAATTCTTCAAAGTTTTTGAATTTGTTATATTTTGATACAGTTCTTGTACTGGATCATAATAAATGCTTATGTCCCTAAGGTAGTGACAGAAAATTGTGTTTTAGCATTTAGGATCTATTTTGTATCAGATATTGCCTTTAACAATGTGTGTACATTCCAATAAACAATATTTAATGTAAAAAACAGAATTTCTGATACAAGCCGGGTTTGTGCAAGTGTTCCTAATGTACTGCATTTGTGTTACCCAAACCTGGAGGAGGTCTGAAGCCATTACACGTTTCACAACCCCCAAACTAGTAGTTCAAATCATAAGGCAGTCTCTAACACTGCAACATCCCTAAAAGTAATTTTAACAAAAGCGTTTGTGGAGACCTGCGCAGTTTCTCTGCACATCAGAGGAGCAAAGAAGAAACCACAGCCAAATCTCATCACAGCATTAATTCCATTCTGTTCCATCGTATTGCTCAAATGCAGCTTTGGAACCACCGCAGTTTCACAGCAGCAATAATACCACACTGGGAAAAGTGCGCCAAAGTATTTAAAAAAAAAAAAAAAAAAAGGGGAATAAATATGGACAAGCAAGACTAAACAAAAGCAGTGAGCGCAGCATCAGGGAATGAGAAGACAAAGAAACCAGTTGCACTAAAGATGCTGTGACTAAATCAAACCGCACAATTCAGATGCAATCTGATTTTGCATGAAGCAAGCAGACTTTGCATTGGAGTTATGAATTGAAATTAAAAAAAAAAATTTAAAAACATGACTGCAGCAGTTTCCATCATTTGAAATGTGTTTAACAGCATATTGTTTTGACGCACTTAATAACATTTGTTCTCATCTTTGGTGAGCTGCTCTGCCAATGTTAAACTGGCAGCAACAAACTCATTGCGGTTCCTATTGCGCTTCAAATGCTTTGAGCGCACACCGCGCAAATGCGTAAAAGCTGCTTTTAGAGTCTTGTCAAACATTTGTCAACAAAGTGGACTTTCTTTTGTTTATTTATTTATTTTCTTTTCTTTTTTCGTATCGCATCTTATGTTGCTCAACATTTGGAGTGGATGCACCTGCTTTCTCCAAACAAGCGGGCATCTGTCTGTTGCTCACCGCACTGCAAACGACCTGTTTTGAGGACCAAATTAGTCATTTAAGTGTCCTGTATTTCCACATACCTTCCTCCGCGTTACACTCTTCCAAAGGGTTCAGCAATAATATCCAAAGCACCGAAATCATCGTTTTATGGAGATCCATGTTTGTCTGGCCAGTTCCGCGAGGCTCTTGTCATCTCTCTCCGCAGCAGAGGCGCACTCGCGGCTGATCGGAGCAGGAGCCGTCTGGCCAAATAGTGCTACGATGAGGCAGGCGGCCTGCCTATTTCATACCTCGGGGGAGGGACTTTGCGGCGAGATAGACAGCCAAGAGGCGCAGCGACAGCGGGACTGGAGGCGAGCGTGCAGGAGGCTCCGACCAATCACAGGGCAGCACGCGGAAACGTTTGCGCCAGGTGTTGCCACTATAGTAGTCAATTCCACAGCATGACTTCTCTCCACTGCCATTGAAATGCAGTCATCAGAGAAATATAGAAGCTATATAAAGCCTATGAAATGTTGAAATGAACAGAAACGCACACAATATAAAATGGAATAGGCGAAGAGATCATTGAAGTACAGTAGCGGACAGAATAGACCTGGAATTTGCCTCTATTTTCTACAAAATCAATTCTTTTATTCCATTTACACAAAAAAAAAAAAAAAAAAAGGTTTCCATTGCAAATGATTCAAATATGCTAAACTGGCATATTCCAAAACCCCTTTTCCTTGAAAATAAACAAATAATGTATGTTAATTTTAATCATGTGCAATTTTATACATGTTCAAATTGAGTAAAATCAAATGACTTTTTTTTCTGTGTAGGACTACTGTTTACGATATATCCAAGCACACAAAAAAACTTGCATGACTACCGATGCATAGTTATTAATTGATATGCAATTCTTTTTTTCCCCCTTTTTTTTTTGCCAAGGATGCAATGTTTTCACCTTTGTTCAGACCATTACCTCCACCAAATGCAAAGCCTGAGGTAATGTTTTGATTGCCATTTGTTGGTTAGTTAGTCCAGCCATCCATTTTCTGTACCGCTTTATCCCCACAAGGGTCACGGGCGTGCTGGAGCCCATCCCAGCTATCTCCGGGCGAGAGGTGGGGTACACCCTGAACTGGTAGCCAGCCAATCGCAGGGGTTAGTTAGTCAGTTAAATTAATCCTGTGGTACAGGGTGTGTGCGATTTCTTTTCTCACTCCCCAAGTGCACTGAAAAACGTCCTCTGAATTTAGTTAATTCGAACATGTACATTGGTTGAACATGATTAAAATGTGTTAAACTAACATCATGTACATGATCGAATTAAGTACTTTTTTTTCTCAGGGTACTTGGAAAACGGTCAGGGCAGACAATCATGTTAAAATCTGTTCAATATTTGCAAACGCAAGGTAGTTACCAAAGAAGGTAACACTTGGCCAGGTTTTGTCTCGATGTCCTTGCATTACTACTCTTTCTTCTTCTTTGTATTTTCCAGCCTGGCTGCCCTGTGGCATCACGCTGCCCCTCACAGGTCAGTCTGGGTACTACGCCAGATTTCTGGTTTAGGGGAGGAGACACCCGATTGTCGGTGGCGACATCATTATGTGTGTGGTGTGCTGTGTTGGTGTTAAGGGTTGGGGGTAGAGTTGTCATCTTGATTATATCACACGCGGTAAGAGCAGCAAGCACACGGTTGCTGATCGTTTCTCTCGTCATGTGTGGGGTCGCTCACATTTTTAAAATAGGTTTATATGTCAAAAATTGCTATGTGGGTACTGTACCACCCTTTAGTTAGCTAAAATGTATTTGTAGAGGTATAAAAGGGGATTTTCTTTTGATTTTTTTTTTTACTTATTTGTGCCACAGTCTTGTGACCCACCAGATCCAGCAGATGGAACTGAGTATGGAAAACGGCTTGTGAGTGAAAGTTGGCACCAAGTAATATGCAATAGTGTGACCTG
Source organism: Phycodurus eques (assembly GCF_024500275.1). Classification (NCBI taxonomy): domain Eukaryota; kingdom Metazoa; phylum Chordata; class Actinopteri; order Syngnathiformes; family Syngnathidae; genus Phycodurus; species Phycodurus eques. The sequence continues at coordinate 11,648,453 of NC_084544.1, read as the reverse complement.
CAAGACTGAGGTGAAACAGAATCACACCATAACCAAACTTTGTATAGATGTGTCGCATTGCATTTCATTTCAGACGTGGAAAAAGGTGCAATCAATAGATGTCCCTTTCACTCGGTAATAACATCAGAAAAAGTATAATTCTTCACGTCTCAATCTGTATTTATGCTTTAATATGCCAAATTGATGGGGAGAAGATCCATGAATGTCTCCATTGTGTTTTTCACTGTATAATACAGAGTAGTGTAAATTGTAAAGAAAGGAGAGGCAGATGTTCCAGGTTCTTGCGTTCTGTGTGAAATTTAGTTTTCCATGGATTCAACCCACATGCCAAACACATACATGTTAGGTTAATTGACGACTCTAAATTGCCCATAAATGTGGATGTGAGTGTGGATGGTTGCCTGTCAATATGTGCTCTGTGACTGACTCGTGTAGCCCTATAACAAGGCAAGGCAGGTAAATAGCACTTTTCATACACAAGGTAACTCAATGTGCTTTACATTATTAAGAGCATTTAAAAACCAAGCGCAAAAAGACATTTAAAAAAAGAGAGACAAATTAAAAGAGAGCCTACTAAAATTACCAAAAAACATTGATCATTCTTTCCATTTTCCATTGCCATAGAAAAAGCAACTAACAAAAAATGTATTCAATATCTTGTTATTTCAAACAGTGATAAATGACTCATTTATCATAATTAAATTTCAGTCTCAGATAGAAAATATGAAAGCCACGGGACTGAGTTAGATTTTCATATTTAATTGCTCATGCTTACATGACCCAGAAGTTTGGTGATGAGCATTGGTGAAGATACATTATCTTTTTCGCCGCCACAAGCAGTCCAAATCATGTCAATGATTTGTCAAATGATTTATCAGCCATACTATATCAAAGACAAACATGTTTCAAATGTTATTGTAATCAGCTTCATGCAAAATGTCTGACATGGAAGATACAGTATGCTTTTTCAGCAGTCAGAACCAGTTTGTGAATGTTTCCCTTCCACTACTTCTCCTTCAACTCACTGCCTTACTATTTAAACACCACATTACCACTGCTAAACCTGTCATCACCAATAAAAATGTTTAGTTTTGTTTTCTATCTATCTATCTATCTATCTATCTATCTATCTATCTATCTATCTATCTATCTATCTATCTATCTATCTATCTATCTATCTATCTATGTTAGGTGTTGCCTTCTGGGACAGTTTGAAAAATGCTTTCCTCATGCAACGAAGCAATTGTTTCAAATGTCCTTAAATAAATCCAAATGAACCCTCTTTTTGCATTGGTTTAGGACCGGCTTTGATTGGCAAAATGTTCCGTCCTCCGGTCTGTTATTCCATTTTGTATTTTCAATCTGAGCCTAAAAAAACAGGCATGTTTTGACACATATCAAATTATCAGTAACGTTTTTCATTTGTTTATATGTTTTGGGAGTGCCAACTGACAATGGCATAATGAATGATACACAGATTCTGAAAGAACCATTACCATGTCAGTGAAATGCAAATAACATTTCCCACAATTTATATGTAAGCTATGGTAGTTAAGTTGTAGTTGTTAAGAGAGACTGATTAGAGATGAGGGCTGCAAAAAAACAAACAAACAAAAAAAACCAGACTGCCGTAATTAAATGAGCAATATATTACTGCAGTGTCCAAGAGCAAGCCACAGCAACGCTAATATTAGCATGTGTGTTTCTAAATTTCTAGCTGTGTGTGAGCACTGGCGGCACGGTGGAAAAAACTGGTTAGCCCATCTGCCTCACAGTTCTGAGGACCGAGGTTCAAATCCCGGGTGGAGTTTGCATGTTCTCCCCATGCCTGCGTGGGATTTCTCCGGGTACTCCGGTTTCCTCCCACATCCCAAAAGCATGCACTGGTAGGTGAATTCAAGACCCTAAATTGTCCGTAGGTATGAATGTGACTGTGAATGGTTGTGTGTTTCTATGTGCCCTGCGATTGGCTGGCAACCAGTTCAGGGTTTAACCCGCCTCCTGTCCGCAGTTAGCTGGGATAGGCTCCAGCATACCCGCGACCCTAGTTAGGACAAGCGGTGTAGATAATGGATGGATGTGTGAGCACTAGCGGTGAAGAGATGCAAGAGGTATGCAATGGTCCAAGTGCCCTTTCTAAGTATCAAATGGGAATGGAATTTGTTTTGATTTTTTTTTTTTTTGTACTTCGAAATTGTTTGTGTTCACTAATGATTTTTTTTTTTTAAATCAATCTGACTACAACAACACAATCTCTGATATTATTCCTGTGATGAGACTCCTCCCTTCCTTAAGTGAATATCGATTCAATGCGACCTGAAGTGAGAAAACAAGTTTGGCATATTCCTCACCAAGCAAATATTATCGAGCATCTCTCTCAGCTTTGCTTGTACTTCTTTAGAATCAGGAGAACAAGACAGTTTGCAGAGATGCTGAGATGCTGATAAAGAGATGCTTTTTCAAGGGTTTGCATCATGCGGCTGCACTTCCAGGTCACCCACTCTGTCTCTCGGTGTCATAGCTGCCGACTCAACTCACAAAAACGCACACAACTTTGCCCTGAATTGATTACTCACACAACTCATCCTCGAAAACCTGCACCGCCGATCGACGTGTAAGGCACCATTATTCCAAAGTGAAAAATAGTAATGTGAATGGAAGTTAGGGATTCAAAGAAAAGGACGCATTTTTTTATTTCAAATGCTTATTACTATATCTTTTATTTATTTATTTATTTTTTCAAAACGATTGTCTCCGAAACTTTACTGTGTGATGATGCAAAAGTTATTAAAAAACTAAACTTCCATGCAAGGGGTGTCATTTAGTGTGGACATCCAGGGCCCGAAATGTTTTATCTCAATGAACACACACCAACCTATTAATTACTGTGTGAAATATATCATTAATCAATATGCATGTGTTTATGGTTTCTTTGTGTCAATAAAGCAGCTGAATAAAGCCTGGTAAACACACACAAAAAAATAATTGGGCTAATTCTGAGGCCTGTTAACACAAGCCAAGAAAGGCAAAAGTATTTGGCAAGGCATGCAGGCACTCCTGCTCTGCCCATAATAGTAATTATAATGAAATATGTATATGGGGGTATATGTGGTTGGCACACTTGCATGAGATAGGGCCGACCCCTCAAAATGAGTTAATTTCAACAAGACAAAAAAAGGACAGATTGAAGAGTTTGCAACCGCAATGTAGTTGCCACTTAAGATAAAAGTTGTCACAGATTAATCTTGTTCTTCTTCTGCTTTATGATCAATTAGGCATGTGACTCTGCAAAATGTAACAACTGTACCTAAGCAGTATTTAGTCCTAAAATCAAGCTACATCAGACAAATTAATCTGACTGTTTATTATTTGAGAATTATATTTTCTTCGTGTTCTTCACGTTTAAGTTTCCTGAGTGCAGGGTTAAGCTTTTTTATTATTTTCTGCTTTTGATCATGAACTTTATGCCCTTACAAATAGAAATGAGCCAACTTTAATGATAATAAACCACCACTGATTAGCACTTCAATTTGTACCACTAGCCAATGACAAGCTGATTAAAAGTATTTTTAGTCCACTCCTTTTAAAACAAAACACCGCTCCATGTTAACAAATGAACATTTGGCAAATGGGTACTTCTCCTCCCTTTTGCTTTCTAAGCAATGGCATGGTCCATTATTAAGTTCGTCACCCTGGCACCGATAGATCCCTCTTCTATCTACTCTATAAAGCTCACATCATACATCAACTCACACTCATGCAAAGATTACGGGCCATCAGCCTGACTGATCCAGCCCAGTGGGCGGCCATGTGATTTTAGTTCTGGGAGCTGATGAACACAGTCCTCTCTCCTCCTCTCTAATGGTATCTTACTAGTGCAGAGGCTTAAGGGACCTCTCATTCCTTCTCACAGCCCACCACATTCTGATCAGTCTCATCTCATAGTCATAATATTGACACTTGGTGGGGCTTGGCGTTTAACATTCAGCCATTCATCCAAGCATTCATGGAATTTGCTTTTGGAATTTGGATTTTGCCCAACCGTTACCTCAAAATCAGAAGCATAGAATTGTCCAAAAATTCTTAGTAAGATGCGGAATATTGGCCTTTGTGGAGCAGCGGGCAAACAACCCAAATGCTACGCCACCCAGAAGACACAATTACAGCATATTGTGCTGCTAAAGAATCAGATAGTCGGCTTTAAAGGAGATATACTTTCCATTCTTTCAGAACAGTTCCCAGGTGTCTGTGACATGAACTTTGCCAGGGATCGTGCAATCCTGTTTGGTGTTCTGAAAAGCCTGATCAACCAGATGCACATACAGTCTGTGGAAAACAAATTAACTCGAGTGTGACACTTGCATGTCACCACTGCACCAAAACAGGAATTGGCAGTAAGACCCCAACACTGAACACCAATCATGCACTTTTCTACAAGTAGTTAAAACATGCCATGTTGTTCTGTTACTGTATGTGTGTTTTTTTTTAAAATTTTTTATTAATAATGGCATGGTTCAAAAAAACAAACAATAGACAAAAACAACCTGATAGCATGCAAAGGTGAAGCAGTAATAGATGTCAATTCCAGCCCAGCTAACACCCACACACTCAGCACATATACATGCAGCTCAGTCTCGGAGTTCATTATGTGACAATTTCATGCTTATGCACTCAATCGGCCAATCCCGCTGTAACCCCCCTCACATGTACTCTTCTGGCCCCTCCCTCTAATTTCATCCCATGGACTTGCAGACACGAGGCATGATGTCACTTATATGCCAAGGATATGTGAATTTCCATTTTTCATGCATATGATTGACTGTAAAGAACTGAATATATATTTTTATTTTTTCCAGGTCAATCGAACAGAATAAAAGGGGAGGAGGTTAAAGATACAATGCTCGTCATTTAGTAATGTTCACTAACTAATGTTCCACTTAGCACACTAAACTGCCATCTCCATATACTCCAAAAAAGTAAACACTCACTTTAATAGTTCATCAAAAGTGTAAGCAGAGGTGTACTGTGTAAAAATAAATAATAAGGTAATGCTAGATTTATTTAATATATTTGTGATTTACTAACAAAATACAATAGTGCAGAAATCTCTAGCCATCCATCCGTTTTTTAATTCCACTTATTCTGTACAGTGTTGTCGGGAGCAGGAGCCTACACAGCTGACATTGGGCAAAAAGCAGACTACAACCTGACTACACGCTCTTGGTCTGTAAAAAATACTATTTTAAAAATGTCAAAAATATTAAGTCTGTTTTCTAATACTGAATATTACATTGTACATCACTACTAGTTAAGCAGGTTTCAAGTGTGTCAGCCATTCTATTTCTACCGCTGCCCCCACATTTGCCACAGGGACGTCACAATCAAGACACTTGGATACCTTTTGGGATTTAAGGGTTGAAGCACTACGAGGAGCCTGGTGGGAGGAGATGTGAGGTGAGAGGTTGAATGGAGAGGAAGGCATGGAAGCTGCTGATGGTGAGAGCGGGTGTTTCATAACAGTGGGATACAAGTCCCAGATGAATTGTACCATAGCAGTTATTCCCAAAAGGGGACCCATTATACGCTGCCTGGTTAAAAAAAAATAAAAAAATGTTAATGTGACTTTTGAACGAGATATACGCCTACTCATATATAGAATAGAGTCCACTTATAGTACAAACAAACTCATGCACACTCATACACACAGGTCCCCATGCCGGTGTGACAATAATAGAAACAGAGTGTTTTAAATTGGCACGAGAGACTGGATGTCACTTCACTGCTTTATTCCACTGGGTTTGCAGTGAATTTTAATTAGCTTTATGAGATGATTACCTGCAAGGCATTATACACAAGCACAACAACATGTAATAATGAAATTAGGTTCCAGATATGCCTCAATAACATAACTGGATGCCTTGTTTTCATTACTATCATTACTATTTTTATACAATTATCACAACCTGTGATGTGTTAGTGGATTTATTACAATGCTACTTTCAATTTCTTAATGCAAATGACACCATAAAACATATAACTTATATGGAAAGTGTCTCTGACGTTAAAGTGACAGAGGTAGTTTCATTCTTTTCCCTCATTGCGTTTGCCAATTATCCAAACAGTATGTTTATTTGTTTACATTCATCACATTTAAGAAATGGGTAACAGAGAAGACCCAGCAATGTGTCCTGGTAAAATGGTAAAGAGCCAATGGGGAAATTACTGCTAATAAGTCCTTGTGATGAAATTAGCCGTGGGTTACAAGAGTGTCATCAATGTCATATACATTTCCAAAGTCGCTTTCACAAACTACGTTCCTCATGTCAGCAAAGACATTAAAGGAAAATCACTTTGTACTAGAGATATAAAATGTTAAGCGAGAGATAAGAGACATTGAGATAGAGAAGAAATGTAGAGGCTCTCTGCATTTTTCATTTTAAAATGTAATTGTTCCACACATTGAAGCAACTACTGCAACAACTACAGGAGTGAAAAAGAAAATCCTGGAATTTCATCTTGATCCAGTCTGATTGATCAATACTAAATAATAATAAACATATTGTTTTATTATAACCACTTGTGATTTTAATTTGGAGCAGTGTGTCATACATACTGCTAGACGTTTAATAGATTTCATTTCAATTCATTTCATTTTCATTTTCGGAATGTCGGCGGAACCTGAAGGACCTGGAGAAAAACAGAAAAGCCTGATCTGAGATTAGGCTCCAGTTATCCGTGCCCCTAAAGAGTCCAACCAATATAGAAACTGGTTAGATGAATGTCAGTTTGTGTATAATGGAGCAAAAAAAAAAAAAAAAAAAAAACCACCAGAGAAATTTTAAAAACATTGAGGTCACAGTTGATCAGGTGGTATTTCATGTCTGCCTCAAAGTTGAGATATTTGGGGTTTGAATCTCGGCTCAAGCCTTTCTATGTGCCTTTCTTTAAAATGTGCATACAGTATATGTGAATGTGAATGGTTGTTGTCTTTATGTGCCCTGTGACTGACTGGCGAGCAGTCCAGAGACCACTTGTGCACAGTCAACTGGGATAGGCTCCAGCTCACCCTGGACCCTGAAGATGATAAATAGCAGAAAATGGATATGTGGATTGGTATGACAGGTATGGCCGAGCCAACGTCTGAAGTAACTATTGATGCAGTGTGTAAATAAGTAAGATGACTAATAACTAAAAACGTATAGTGTTATTTAACGCCTTCAACACATTCCAGATGTGACAGACTGTATGCTCAACTGCCTCATGTCTCAACCACAGCATTTCTATTTGACAAAAAGGCACTTCGCAGGACTTGAATGCTGAATGCTCCTCTTTTTCTTCACTTCTATATTGTTTTCTTACCTTTTTATTTTTTTCATTCCATATTTTCAGAGACCATATTATTCTTGACATTTCAAGGACACAATATATTGCCGTGAACATTATCAACCACTTAACTGCTGCAGCCAAATGACGTTCATCTCAGGTTATTACATTTGACCTCAGTCATCACAGTTAACTTTTGACCCACATCTAGCACATATACAGCAGCTTCTTCATAAGACAGCTATAAAATAAAATAAAACAAGATAATGCCATTTGCAGAAATGCTAATAACCTTTAACCAACACTGTCTGTTCACTGTAAGATACTGGAGCCTAATCTATTTTATATAGTTAACAATACCCAAACCCCTATGATTTTCCCTTGCCCGGACACGGGTCAGCGGGGCCCTCTATGGAGGTGGGGCTCGAAGGCACAGCCCAAAAGGGTAACGTGGGTCCCCCTTCCCATGAGCTCACCACCTGTGGGAGGAGCCATAGGGGTCAGGTGCAGTGTGAACTGGGTGGTGGCCGAGGACAGGGACCTTGGCGGTCCGATCCCCGGCAACAGAAACTGGCTCTAGGGATGTGGAACATCACCTCTCTGGCAGGGAAGGAGCCTGAGCTGGTATGTGAGGTTGAGAAGTTCGGACTAGATATAGTCGGGTTCGCTTCCACACACGGCTTGGGCTCTGGTACCAGTCCTCTTGAGAGGGGTTGAAATCTCTTCCATTTTGGAGTTGCCCACGGTGAGAGGCGTCGAGCAGGTGTGGGTATACTTATTGTCCCCCGGCTCGGCGCCTGTACATTGGAGTTCACCCCAGTTGACGAGAGGGTAGCCTCCCTCCGCCTTCCCGTGGGAAGCAGGTTCTGACTGTTGTTTGTGCCTATGCACCAAACAGCAGTTCAGAGTACACACCGTTTTTGAACTCCTTGGAGGGGGTGCTGGAGAGCGCTCCCACTGGGGACTCCATCGTTCTGCTGGGAGACTTTAATGCTCATGTGGGCAATGACCGTAAGAACAGGAGGGGCTTGATTGGGAGGAACACCCCCTCCCCCCTCCCGATCAGAACCCGAGCGGAGTTCTGTTGGACTTCTGTGCTAATCACGGATTGTCCATAATGAACAGCAACTTCAAGCATAAGGGTGTCCATTTGTGCACTTGGCACCAGGACACCCTAGGCCGCAGTTCAATGATTGACTTTGTGGTCGTGTCATCGGACTTGCAGCCGCATGTCTTGGACACTCGGGTGAAGAGAGGGGCAGAGCTGTCAACTGATCACCACCTGGTGCTGAGTTGGCTTCGATGGTCAGGGAAGATGCCGGTCCGACCTGGCAGGCCCAAACATATTGTGAGGATCTGCTGGGAATGTCTGTCAGAATCCCCTGTCAGAAGCAGTTTCAACTCCCACCTGTGGCAGAACTTCACCCGTGTCCCAGGAGAGGTGGGGGACATTGAGTCAGAGTGGACCATGTTCTGCATTTCTATTGCTGAGGCGACCGACTGGAACTGTGGCCGTAAGGTGGTTGGTGCCTGTCGTGGCAGCAACCTCCGAACCCGTTGGTGGACACCAGCAGTGAAGGATGTCGTCAAGCTGAAGGAGTCCTATCGGGCCTTTTTGGCTTGTGGGAGTCCAGGGAAAGCTGATGGGTAACGCCTGGCCATTTTTGGTGATGTTTTGAGAGATATACGGCATAATGATCGTTTGACTTCCATGTTTAGTTTTTTAGTAGAACTCCAAATTGTACAACCTTTGGGGCATTCGACTTTGAAAGTTCCACTGCATGACCCAAGTGAAGCTTTTTGTCTTTGGAAACCGGCAATTTGTCATGTGACACTTCGTCAGCGTGTGGCCTCGCCATTTAAAACACAATATCATGAGCACAATGTGAGACATGACTGGCACATTGTTGTAATTAAGCAGCTACCCAACATAGGGCACATGGTGCTTTGATTAGATTAGGGATGCTCAAATCAAAGTAAGTTTAATAATATCTCTTGAGTTGCAATTATGGCGTATAATTCTCTGTTCGCTGTAGTCATAGAGACATGCGCGTAATCGACTCTCCAACCCTCCTAACACTCTACATAATGAACCTCAGCAGATATGAATCACTTGTACTCACACTCTTGATAAGTCTGCAAAACATCATTATGGGAAATCTGGAATACAAAAAATGAGCAAAAGAAAGGCATTGAAACAAAATGATGAAACAAATGTAGGAAGAGATTCTACTTAAGTGCCTTTAGAATCACATATTAGTGTTTGGATCATCTCTGAGGAGACACATTCCTCTACAGGGGGCAAGAAGTAGCTTGCAGATATCAGGTTACTCTGAGGCCAACTCCTGGAACTATAAATAGAGCAAAATAGGCATGGAAAAAATTACAGCCACCCAGTTAGATTATCTCCAAAAGTCCAATACAAGTTTAAGACAAGGGTCACCGTGAATTACCTGCAGTTCACTGCTTGGTGCTAACTGATGACTGCACTGAGATTGCGTCTAAAATGCGGGCAAATGTGTTTGGAGTGTGGCTGTGTTATCCATAACAAAGGTCAAGTATAATTTCATATCAATTCTAGATTGGGTTGCAGCTAAAGATTTATCTTGGTTTAAGTCTAAAGCTATACTGATGACTCATCACCTCATTTTTGGGCCACCATAGCTAATTTGCTTTGTCGTCACAGTATCGTTGTTAATAGGGCACAGAATCCTACAATGCAACCTTTAAAGTCACATGCTCCTAAAGCCATACAAATGTAAATTCATCCAAAACTGCACTAAACTGGAGTTCGAACCACTGTGATGAATGAAATGTGTGAAGTCAACCTATCGTGCAAGACTTCTCCTCAGCGTTTGAATGTTTATTTGACGTTTTCTTTGGCACTTTTGGCACATGTAGAGTACAGTTCAGTAAGCGTAAAATGAGTAACAATATGCATTTTTTGCTTTTTTTGGGGCTTTCTGCAACACTCATGTAAAGAAATGCCAGTAAGAACATTAACTGAGATGCATGAACAACTGCATTGTCACATTATACCTGTAACGGATGTCTTCATTTCATTAAAGTACATCCTACTTATTGTTGACAGATTTTTATCTCTGATACACGAGCAAATTCTTGTATATTGGGTTATAACCTGCCTGTCAATAATTTTAAGGCATTTGTTGAGTTCCTGTTTTGAAATGACTCATGTACTTCCTTATATGCATGGCCAGTTGAAGCGTTTCCATATTTCCAAGTGCAAAATACAGAAGAGAGAATGTCAACATCCTTTAGCTCCACTTGTCAACGTCAAGCATGCGCGCTGACAGTCCTCAATTTTGCTGGGACAACAGTGCTTATTTACATAATTGATTAGACCTACTGCTTATGGAGCGGAGCAGACGAGAGGAGCAAACAACGTGATGATGACATTTGTTCTAGTGAGAGGATAGCAAGCTGTCTGTGAGATTAGCAAACTGTGATGTAAGGTGAGCAGGCCAAAAAATGAAGAACTTAAGTATATGCAAATTCAAAGTGGAATATTCATGTTCTCCTATTGGGGTCCCTCACTCTGGGATCTCTCCAGGCGAGTGAATGAAAGATTGTTCCTCAAACTGAACTTTCTCTACCCTCTGTCAGCATTAAATATGTAATACTATGGTGCATGAAACCAAATTGGGGATATGGTCACAGATGAATCACTTTTTTCATTTTCGGATCTTGTTTAAAGCTGTCGAATGATGGTGTTTTATTTTTGTTTACAAAAAATATACTTTTTCTTGTTGCAGCAATTCTGTTTTATCCACGTAGTAGATGGAAAATAAAATGAAATATTAAGGGTATTTATTAATAAAAGAAAAATAAGTATATATAAATAAATAACAACAGCAAAATGATTGCGGAATTGCCTCTACATGCAGATTGTATATTTTTTAATATTGGTGGAGTAGCCACAAACATCTCATCATGTTTGCATCTGAACTTTGCATTCCTTTCTGAGTTATGTACCATGTTTATTTTTGTGTACACTATTTGCTGCATGGTATACTGATCTGATGATCTGATCTATTTTTCAAGACATGGCATTATAACATGAAAATGTTGAAAACAAGTTATTCCTGAGTGCATCTTTGCAGCAATCCTTTTCATTGCTGCAAGTTCATTTCATCAAACAGTCTTGTCCCATTCTTCATAGAATGAAAGCATTTTGTTTGTAATTACCTCCAAAAAATGCTTATGGAAGTATCATCTGACACACAATTGGAACTTTGTTTACAGTATCTGTATTTATGCCCAGAGAAGACAGATGTACTCTGTATAGTACATACAAATGCACACAGGCAAATATAGACAGACTTATACAATCATAAGCATAATAAATGTGTGCACACACCAATGCATATGTTCTGCATATGTTTTGGTGTAACATTTAGCCTCATTTACAAAGCCGCTTGCAACTGGCTATTCAGATCGTCTCCAGGGCTTTAAAAAACAAAGCAAATGCACACCAGCAGTGCATCACACAAAGGTTACAACAACCAACTACATTACATTGCCTGGGAGAGAGTGAATATGGTACTAGTAGTTTGGAAATGTAATTTAAATGTTTCATGTGCTCTCAAAATCCTACTCAGACAGTGTTCTACCATTGGTTTATGTCACAATTATGTTTAACTTATACAGAAGCTTCATTTGGTGGATGCCTGAATTTCCAATGAAGGTAGCTATCTTTAAAGTTTGTCAAATTTCATGAATTAAGTTGCAATAAGGTAATCATTACTTTTTTACTTGATTGGCTCAATTCAGGGTGTATTGTTGGTGCTGCTTAAATTATTGCTGCATTGTTTCTCTTAATGGACATCTTTTCTCTTTCTGATGATTAAAGAGGGATCCTCTCAAAAAATCTAATCAAAAGATGCATGTATACAAATGTTGGCGCCCTTCAAGAAAGAAAAAAACTTCAATGCCACTTGAACAACTGAGACAAATTGAAACATTGAGGAAGCTTGGTTATATTGTGAGGCTTCATGTCTGCATCTGGCACAGGGTGTCTTTCGTGCAGGGTACAATTAAATATGGACATTCTGGAGGGAAACTGTGCTACCTAGTGTAAAAAAGCTTGGTCTCTGTCAGAGGTCATGGATTTGCCAATATGAAAATGACCCATAGCACACAGCTAAAACCAAAAATGAGTAGCTAAGAACAAAACATTGGATTATTTTAAAATGTCTTCATAAGCCCCGATCTAAATCGTATTGAACCAGGTGAAACCTGCATTCTTCAGGTGGCACCCTTCAAACCCACGATAGCTTGAGCAGTTTGCTCATCAGGAGTGGGACAAAATACCTGACAACAGGTGCACAAGTCCCATTGGGAATTACAGAAATTGTTTGACTGCAGTTATTCCTTAAAAGGTAGTGTAAAAATATATTAAGTTTACAGTACAACTATCTATGAATGGCAACCACACCAGGGTATACCCTGGCTCTCGCCCAAAATCAAATGGAATATGCTCCAGTGGTATAGAAAATTGATGGATGGATGGATATGATAAGTACTGTATTACCATAATTTGTCTAGGCCTGTTTTATTATTTTTATTTTTTAAAGATTCAGATCTGAGGATAACCAATTTCATGTACAAAGTATGTTTTTCCTCTTTATTGCTGGCCTGGTGCACAGCAGAAACCTGTAGTGCAAACCGAGCCTAATATGTACAAGCTGTTTTACAACTTTCACACATGCTATGTTTAGTGTTTAGTATTCAGTCCCTCTACTGAGACATCTTTGTCTCAGGACCAAAGTAATGAATCGAACATGACTAAATATCTTCCTCTATCAAGTAGTTTTTAAAGAGTTGCAAGAAATTATTATTATAGTATTAAATATAGCTGTAGGAAAGCTTTTTTTTTTGCGGGGGGGGGGGGGGGACATGACATAAATAAGTAATGCATTCCTGATTAACGATTTTAATTGCTCATACAGTACTTGAAGATATATAGGCACAACCCCTGGAACTGTAATTAAGAAGCCCCATGTTTTTTTAAACCAATATTGCTGTCAGAGATTTTGAAGTTACACCCGATGCTGGGATGGATGTTGTCAAACATTAATTATCTGATTCCTTGCCAGGTAGCTGAGCATGCACAGCTGCAGCAGTATCCCACCTTACTGGGTTCTGTGTAAAAACCAAAGGTGGCTTATTGCCAGGTTTTCTGTTGTGGCTCTGATGGGGCTGCGATCTCCGCGCAAAAGTGACAAATAGAACAATTAATGAACCAGACTATACCTATAAAATCTCTAAATACTCCAATAGGCCTGGTAGGTATGCATGTTCTCTAAACTTTATGCACTTAACACAACAACATTCTTGCTCACTCACAATCTTTCTCAATATTGTATTACCTCTCCCGCCACAGGCCGAAACATGAATCTTCATTCAGAGGGATTTGGACAAAGACAGAACAGTAGAAGGGCGACACAAAAACTGCAATGAGTCAGTGCTTGTAATATGATTTCTCATTCCCTCTGCTCTCAATCTGATGTGATTACGGGACGGGCGTCAGCCGACGGTGTCAGCTGAGATGGTGGCCCAAGATGGTGGGAGCTGAGCAGAAACCTGTAAGTGCTTGGCCTGCCTGCAATCCATCTCTCCAGAGTCAGGCAGATCAGCTTTGGGTAGGTAACAAGTACAAGGATGCTCAAATTCTTCAAATTATAAAGTTTTGTGTATTTGAATGAGCTCGACAACATTTTGCTACTCAATATGTAATTTCAAGTTGCTCTATAATGGATGCAATGACTAATCTGTCTCTATCCAAATGCATAAAGCTTGTCACATACATCCCTTTGTGTGGTCATGGTGTGTCCAGAGGGAATGAAGCGTCTGTTGCACGGCACTTTCCAAGCAGTGGTTCCCATCTGTCGAACGGCACGTTTTCTTCCAGGCTCTCATTAATTCTGCCACCTCAGCCCTCAATATGTTAAGATGTTAAACATTCCTACAGTATACACCAAACATCAAAGACAGACAAGACTGCATTGGGAAGGAAATTCTGCACTAAAAATAGTATCCGTTGCCATTATTTGAAAGCATTTAGATTATTAACTTTATAGTATTCATAAATTGACGAGTTGAAATTCAAAAGCAGCCATTTAAATTTTTTGGTGAATTGAGGAAAATATTTTTTCTTTTAATTTCTTGTTCCAGGTTTAGGCCACAATGCCTGCTTGGATTCATTCCATTGAAGGTTGGACTCCACCAAGGCTGCCCATGGTTACCCGTTCATTACCTTTATGGACAGCATTTATAGGCGTAGCCGAGGCATTGGGGTGGTCCGGTTTGGTTACCTCAGTATTATGTCTCTCCTTTTTGCAGATGATTTGGTTGAGATGGTTTCATCAGGCGGCGGCACAGAGGAGACGGGATAGAGCGTCTGCCTTACAGTTCTGAGGACCGGGGTTCAATCCCCGGCCCCGCCTGTGTGGAGTTTGCATGTTCTCCCCGTGCCTGCGTGGTTTTTTTCCGGGCACTCCAGTTTCCTCCCACATCCCCAAAACATGCATGGTAGGTTAATTGACGACTCTAAATTTCCCTGTGTCCTGCCCAATGATAGCTGGGACCCTAGTGAGGAGAAGCGGTTCACAACATTGATGGATGGATGGGTTTCATCAGGCCGGGATCTTCAACTCTCGATGGAGTGGTTCGTCGCCGAGTGTAAAGGGTTTTGGGATGAGAAGCAGCACCTCCAAATCTGAGACCATGGCACTCAGTCAGAAAAAGGAGGAGGAAGAGATCCCAGTCCAAGCGGAGGTGTTCAAGTATCTTGAGGTCTTGTTCTCGAGTGAGGGAAAAATGGACCGGGAATTTGACAGGTGGTAGCTTCTGTCGGTCTGTCGTGGTGAAGAAAGAGCTAAGCAAAGCTCTCAATTTATTGGTCAATGTACTTTCTCTGACAGAAGAACAAGGTCCTGGATACTTGTGGCCAAATGAATTTCCACCGCTGGGTCTTTGGCCCTCTGGTGGTAATTTCGGTCATCCAGGAGGGGCTCAGAGTCTAGCCGCTGCTCACTTCGCAATGAGAGAAGCCAGATGAGGCGGCATGGGCATTTTGTTAGGATGCCTCTTGGAGGCCTCCTGAGTGAGGTGTTCCGGGCACATCCCACTGGGAAGAGGCCCCAAGGACGACACAGGAAATGATGGAGAGCCTATGTTTCCTGTCTGGCCTGGGAAAGCCTCAGGATTCCCAAGGACGAAGTGGTTGGGGAGAGAGAAGTCTGGGTTTTCCTGCTTAAGCTGCTGCCCCCGCGAGCCAACTCCAGATAAGTCGAAAAATGGATGGATGGATGGATGGATGGATGGATGCACACGAGAGGTATTGTCTATTTTGGTTTGTCATATATGCAAAAAATACAGTACATTTTAGTTTTCACTCTTTCCAAAATATTGAGGAGGCATGACAAACTATTAAATCAACAATAAAAACTGTTCCCCCAGAATAAAAAAATGGTACAGTCCGATTGTCTTCCGCGTGATAAAATATGGCAGAGAGAAATGAACAGAAACTGCTTCTGTTCACAGTTTATCCTTGGCAGAAGTCCTAAATAATTTCTATTTCTATTCATCTAATCTTTCTGATCTTACTATCTGATAATTACTACACTGAAAGAAGTCCTACATCATTACCACTGAGATATAGTAATGCCCGAATGGTTTAGGCACTGTGGCTGAAAGCTCCCCATTCCCTTCCCTCCCCTTGGCCCCCAACTCACATAACCATATCCTCTCGATTTATCCTTTTTTTTCCCGTCAATCCTCTCTTTTGGTTCCAATCTCGCTCTTCCCCTACAATCGCTTAGAAGATCTCTTTTCTTCTTCCATTTCATCTGTAAATCCTTGTTATTGCCAATCCTGCCTTTTTGTTGTTGCTTCCACATGCTCAACATCCCCACCCCCAACTTCAGCTCCCTTGCCGAGTGGTGGCTTACGGGGTAGCTGGCAGCCCGAAAGCACTGTGGAATAGTTAGTAGGAGGTGGGGGGCTGGTTAATGTTGGCATGTCTTCCTCACTTAGCATGGGGAGCCAGTAGCAAACCGGATAGGTAACCTGTACCCAGTGTCAGCGTTCGGGTGGCTCTGCTCAGATGAACACGTTTGACCCCCTTAATTTCAGTGGGAGTAAACGGAACCAATTTCAAGTGTTAACCACAAAATATGAAAACTATTACGCCACTGCTGCATGCAATAATGCACACATGCCCTCATTTTCACACACACACACCCAACCGCCATGACACGCTTACAGTCCACCCGCAGATGAAATCGCCCCTCTGACACAAATCCACGCCATCTTTGTTTCATACACCCCCTCCCATTTTTTTCAGCCGCAGTCTCACATGCCTCTATAGCACGCACATATACTGTATGCTGAATTCTCTCCTTTGCTTAACTTAATCCACATTTATCCTCACAACAACGTGCTATCATAAACTATAATCGAAACTGCCCAGTTACTTATTTTGGTCTGATTTAGCTTTGAATATTTTATATTTATATGCTATCACCCTTTATTAGGTGCACAATCTACTACAAATCCAACACATTAGCTTGAGAAAAAAAATCTTCTCATATAAAAAAAAATTATAATTGTATTCACATCAATATTGATTATTAATATTGTAGATGTGTTTTTAATATTGTAGAAATGTACTGTATTACATTCACGAATGTATTCTATCTCTAAAAGTGGACAAAAAGGATTTACAATGATATTGCCTGCAAGCATGAGGCTTATGCACAGTATTGAGGTTATCAGTCACACACATCACAATATCTCATTTCTAGGACTTCACTTTTTGGTACAAAGTTTATTTTTAACCATAAAGTAGCAACCTAACCAACATTGGAATAGACAAAAATACATAAAAATGGCCACCTACAACCACGTTTGTTATGTTTTTTTTATTTTATTTATTTCTATTTGTCATTTCAGCTATGATGGAAGCATTTGCTTTGACATCTTACATCATTGTCCGTTTACCACATGTAATTGGATGAGGCTTGTGTTTCAATGACAAAGGTTATGTTGCATGATGAGTTAACTGGCTATAAGCAGGAAATTTTCCTGTTTATTTTGTTCATGTCTGGCTGAAAGGCTAAAGGTCATACTTCATTCTTGTCGACGCGCACACTGCTAATTGCAGGAACTATCCCATGCTGTAATGTTGACAGACAAACATACAAAATATGGCACATCATGTTTTACCTTTGTTTTTAGTTCAAGCTTTGCAGAGTTCTGTGCTCTGCTGGAATAATGTGAAAGGAAGAATTTAAGGTACAGCTTTTGTGTTGGCTCTCATTAGATTTAGAGGTGTACCTAATTTTGTGGCAATGAATGCATGTCTTCATTTGCAAAGATCTAATTGCTTTGCACACCCCCACAGGGAGGTGAGTGGTTGTGGTGGAGGCAGGTGAAAGTGGATGGATGGATGAATAATGAATCCACTTCAACGCTATGTGTAATCCTCGCAACCCCCTGTGAGCTGACCTCAGGAGGTAAAGACACGCATATCAGTCCCAAGTAAGTATTCACTGTACTTTATAGACCTGCCTTATACTGATGCTCTCAGCCTTTCTCCTTTCTCTATTGCCTCTGTCCTTTCAAATTTCACATGAAATGAGCTGTATAAGATGTAGTTGTAGCTGCAACCATTGGAGACATTCTATTCCTCAGAAATACAAAAGTGTGAACATGCTTATGCTCAGTCTCTTTGTTTAGCTAACATGAGTTTCATATTCCAGACAGTATGCACTTCGCTCTGCAGTAGAGAGATAACAGCTTGGCCAAACACTATAATCAACAAGCCAGAAAGGTCATTGGCTCAACAAGGAACACAGCAGCAGAAAAATGCTTATCTCTCCCTATCAGCATGTCAACCACCCTCACCTCCACCTTGTGCTCCTCTCCCACCTTGCCTTGAACCACTTTCCTCAAGGGTTGTTGTCCTTGCCTCCTTCACCTCTGCAAGATGCTCATGGAGGCATTGCTCGGATTGCTATTCCATCAGAATGTGCATGAAGAAGAATGCTAGGAAAACTATCCAGTAAAAATAAAGAGGTGGGAGGAATCCTATTCTCCACCTGCCATTCCCAGTCTTGGCAGGAAAATGGCAGGCATCCCGGTGCTGGGATAAACTGTGAAAACAAATAGCTCAGTCTGCTCCATGTCGTCATCTGCTATTTTATTTTTGCACACAACAACAAAGCCACATAATTATGATTAATGGTGACATGTATCTGCTCAGGTATAATATAAATATATTCAAAACGAACAGTAGGGTTCATGAGGTGGTTGATTTCTTCAAAAGAAAATCAAGGCAAGGGGTTCACATCTTGGTGTGATTTCAGTGATAACTTTATATATTTACAAGGAGAACACTGACTCATGTTGGCACCTGGAAGGGGGGCGTGATTGGGGGTTTCCAATCATACTATGAGATGGGTAAATAGTAATCAAATCTCTCAAACGGTGTTCTTTTATGTCCATCCTACTGTTCTTATCTCATTTCTGATCTTTGCCTTGGAGTCTTTAATGGAGTTAGATTTCGATGTGCCGTAATGAGGCAAGGAGGAGAGGAACAAGACACAGTGAGCCAATCTGACACTGAGAGAGAAAGGTCCAAGTTTAAGAAAATTCATTTCGTCAGAAAACGTAAACTATATACCTCAAAAGCCAGATGCACCACTAGTCCATTACAGTATGTTCAAGTTTAGTACCTTTGAAAACTCTGTAAAGTATTTCATTACAAACTCTTTTTAAGGAAGACACATTTTTAATTATGTTATTGCAGCAAGTCTCTATATTTTACACTCAATGGTCACAACACTAGTGATCAAATGTTATCCAATACAAGAGATTAATTAAAAATGTGCCATTTTAACATTAACAGAGAACATTTCTTAGTTTTGAAAGACATTGTCAAAGAGGTATAATTATAACAGTGTGAATATTATTGTAATTGCAGTTAGCATTAGTGTAAAATTGCATTTCATAAAACTGGCTTATTAATATATCCCCCCCTCCCATACAACAAGTACCGGTATTACTTTACAAAGTTAAAAATAAAAAGACGGTTTTCTACAATTCGTGCTGGCTTATTGAAAAATGAAACCTACAGCTGTACTTTATTTG
This sequence comes from Phycodurus eques, assembly GCF_024500275.1. Taxonomy (NCBI): domain Eukaryota; kingdom Metazoa; phylum Chordata; class Actinopteri; order Syngnathiformes; family Syngnathidae; genus Phycodurus; species Phycodurus eques. The sequence goes on along the minus strand of NC_084544.1, from coordinate 11,628,956 downwards.
ATTTTTAGTTAACTTTGTCTGTTATCAGCTGTTATCATTTATAACAAATGTCAGGAAGAAAAATATTGCTCAATGTGGGTTCACTATACTCTATATGGGTGCACAGAAAATAGTTTCCCTCTATTTTAATTTGCATAGTGCTTGTACCGAGATGGTTAAAAAAAAAAAAAAAAAAAAGAAGCTTGCTAGCATTGGCTAATGCTTTTATGCGATCAAAAACATCATGTTCCTATAGCTTAGCCAACGTGAAGGGATAAACAAAGAAATGCTAAATTAGCTAATAATAACATCTGAAAAAATACAAATTACTTGTAGGTGTTTTTTTCAGATTAGTCAGAATTTTTTTTAATGCCATAAATTTGTGGTTTTTGCGGATGACTTTACCTCTCTCTATTTACTTCTTTTTTGATGTGTTGCCATCCGCGGAAGTTGAAAAATGTAACAAGCCAATTTTGACATATAAAGGTGTAGAACATACAGATAACTGTTTTGAAATGCAAGGAATACAACTAAAAAGACACGGGAAAAATTAATACTCCACTAAACCACAGATACCTGAAAAATATACTTAAGTACAGTAACAAAGTATTTGTACTTTGTCACTTCCGACCATTGATCTCAAAGGGTTTGCATACTGAATTGTTCAAGAATAATTGAAAAATAATGCATAAATGTTTGAAAAACGGTCATTGTAAACTAATACCAGAATACATGAATTCACAAAAGTTGTACACTAATTCAAACAACTACAATAAGAACATTGAATACGTAATACCTCAATACTGAGTCCATAAAAACTGGCCATCATTATCGTTGTAACGACTCTTGTGGTGAGGATATCTCACTAGATTATGCAGGTTTACCGAGTAAAATGTTCATTCAGTGCATGTTCAAAGCATCTGTTTGATACTTGCCATGTTAAAATGATAACATTTCATCTTGCATCATCGGTCCACCTATAATAGGATCATGTTACGTAAAATAAAAAGGCCATATTTTCCACTGTTTTAAATTGCAGCATACAAACTGAGATGTGCAACGGAACAGTTATCTACACGGACACCGAGCATTTGTCATCCATCAACTAGAGAAGACGGCCTGCTGTCATCACCACACGAGGGCCGTCAATTTCATTATTTCTGTCTCTGTCTCCTGCTCTTCCTCCCTGTCTTTCATCTCATCTTGGGCCTCGCACTGACCTAAATATCTCCTGCAGCATGTGATGAGTTTACGTAATGGGGAAGAGCGAGAGGTCACAGAAGAGTGTAGACAGTCCCTAACACACACACACACACACACACACAGGCACACGCACACACACACAAAATCCGACTATCCCATCATTCCTTACACAATGCACAGACACGCACACGCGCACATGCACCCACGCACGCATACACACACACACACACACACACACACACACACACACTGCATATGGAGAGTAGTGCCGGGATGTTTGAGGAGGAGGTGGAAGTAATCCTCCATGAATATTCTATCGCAGCAGTAGCAAGCGATTTTAATTATCAGCCCCTCCCTGGCCTTCGGTGAGGTCTACCCCAGGTAAATTAGCCTCAGCAAACACCCTGTCTTCAACCAAGCCAAATTCAATATGATGTCAAATAGAGTTCAGCAGCCACCGAGCACACACAAAGCAGACACTGCGTTGCATGTGCACGACACATGTTGACAGTTGACAAGATGGGAGTTTATGTGTACTGTATGTAAGGCAATGGAAAGAAAAGTGAATGGAAAAAAAATATGTCAATGTAGTTTAGATAAGTAGGCACGGTGGACTACTGGTTAGAGCGTCTGCCTCACAGTTCTGAGGACCGGGTTCAATCCCCGGCCCCGCCTGTGTGGACTTTGCATGTTCTCCCTGTGCCTGCGTGGATTTTCTCCGGGCACTCCGGTTTCCTCCCACATCCCAAAAACATGCATGGCAGGTTAAATGAAGACTCTAAATTGGTGTGAATGTGAGTGCAAATGGTTGTTTGTTTATATGTGCCCTGTGATTGACTGGCAACCAGTTCAAGTTGTACCCCACCTCCTGCCCGATGATAACTGGGATAGGCTCCAGCACTCCCGCGACCCTTGTGAGGATAAGCGGCTCAGAAAATGGATGGATGGATGGATAGTTTAGATAAGCACAGGCGTACAGTAAATATGGCACCTTGTGCTGTAAAGTAACTAAAGTTGTCCACTTTCTCGTTAGGGTGACGGGTGAGCTGAAGCCTATCCCAGCTGACTTTGGGCGTGAGGCATGGTACACCTTGGACTGCTTGCTCGCCAATCACGATGCTATTGCTGTGTTTAAGCCACTTTGCAACCAGTTTGGCAGGATGCTTTAAGTCATTGTCCATTTGGCCTCATTTGCCCCAAGGCTTTAACTTCCTGGTTCATGTGTTGAGATGTTGCTTCAGTATTTCCACATAATGTTTTTTTCCTCAAAATGCCATCTATTTTGTGAAGTGCACCAGTCCCTCCTGTAGCATAACAACCCCACACAGCATGATACTGCCACCCCTGTATTTCACAGTTTGGATGGTGCGCTCAGAATTCCAGGCTTCTAACTTTTTCCTCCAAGAGTGTGGGCTAATAGTTCAATGTTAGACATGTTTCCAAAATATAATAAAGACAACAACAACAAATTGCAAAACTTTAGCCTTGACAAAGATTGCAATGCTGCATTCTGACTAAAACTAACTCAATTAATATTTTGAAAAACGTGCCTGTAATGTATAAATAAGGTACAAAAACAAACATGTTGTTAAACTAAGGGTCAATCAAAACTGGAAGCATTAGTTTGTAGGATTAAATTCCAATAGAATGTGCAGTTGTGCCTAATGTTGTGGTCCAGTAAATGTATAATCCAGGTTGTGTTGCCATGGTAGCACAACTAATCTTGTCACAGATCCTGTGGTTCGGATCTAATCAGTGTTCTCAATAGTTTTGTGTTAAAGTACCGGTATTACTCTATCATAGTATAGTTATTCATTGCATTGTTTTTTCAGTATTTTTGTGACCATTAAATTGCCGTAAAAATTTTGTCTAAAGTTCTTCTGCTGTTCAAACAGCGAGTCTATGAATAAAATTCCAAAAACACTATTTTCAGTTGGACTATATTGAATATATATATATATATATATATATATATATATATATATATATATATATATATATATATATGTATACATATATAAATATATATACATATAGTTTTTTTAAATGCATTGATCTAGACTGTCAAAGACACTAACATTATTTCTTTACCAAGTATCTTTGAAAGTGTAAATATGATTTTACTCATCAGTCTCAACACAGTCTGGTCTCCTTCACAACCACATATAGTCAATGTTCTTGTTCTTCATTCATTAAATAACTGTTTGGAACAAAATCAGGCAAGACAAGGGCTGCACAACTAATCGAATTTTAATCGTGATCGCGATTTTGGCTTCCACGATTAAATGAGCCTGATCGTCAGTATTTTTTTACATTTTAAAATGCGGGTACTGCATACGGAAAGTGCTACATTTGCAGCTGTGCCTGCAACCTAGTCCACCAGTAAACAGGGGGCGAACGCATGGATAAGGCTTCATTAAGCTCCGGCACGGCGATCTGGTACCAACTTCAAAATAAAAGCCTAAAAATGGCAGATGTCCAATGTAGTAATATATGAAGGTTTTATTTTGAAGTTGGACCACTCAGCACGTTGGCGGGGAGGTGGCACGTCATGGTAAGACACTATTTACAATCGTTATAGCCGCTGCCTTGACTTCAACTTTTTGGCTAGCCTGACCGCAATGAAAAAACCCAGTGAGTTCTTTGCCGTTTATGACCATGCACGACTGACCAATGGTCAAGCAAAACAACGGAGACGTACCATCCTTGACAATTCACTATGTTGACGATGGGGATTTTGAAATGAAAAGTCAGTGCTTGCAGCCTAATGTTGCATTTTATGCATAAACTGTGAATTTGCTTATGTTGCAATATTGATGAAAATATTTGTGATTATTATTTTGGCCATAACTATACAGCCCTAGGCAAGACTAATACGTCCAAGCACAGATCCATCCATTTTCTATACCAGGGCACATGTAGACAAACAACCATTCACACTCACACCTATGGGCAATTTAAAGTCTTCAATTAACATGCATTTATTTTTTTTTTAAATGTAGGAGAATTCTAGAGTACTCGGAGAAAACCCACACAAACGGGGAGAATGTGCCAACTCCACAAAGAGATGTTCCAACGGAGAGTCGAATCTAGTTCTGATATCTATCAGTTCCTCTCCACTTAAAGGTAAATCTACCCTGACCTTCCTACCCAGACTTTCTTTTTTGGCCTATTGGACACAATAATGTGCAAACAGGCATCAAACAAACACAAACCTTAATATTTCCCCTTTCTCTGTGCCAAGTGCTCTCCCAGGAGTGATTATGTCCGCCTACCCCTGAGTGGTGCGACTACATTTAGACCTACTAATGAGCTGCTCCCTGGTTTTTCTCCAGCTCTGCTACACTTCTAATCACAAGGACATCCAGAGTCTGATCTGCAGAGACCCGCCTGCTTGGCAGTTGATTACCATAATCAGGACTCATAAGACAGGTATTTAATTAGCCACCCTGAAGAACAGGGGCCTGGAAAGTGTCTACAGTGGGCTTGGTGAACGAATTTTACAGTGAAACTCATTCATTACTACATGGACCTTTTGAAGAGGGCAGGAAGGTGAAAATTGTTACATCTTTCATTTCCATAGTTAGAGTTATTGTTTTTAACTGACCCTTTGTCCCGCAATACGGTCCACCTGAGTACGAAAGGAATAGTTGTAGTTGTAGTTCCTTTTAGTTCCTCTATAGGTGTCGAATGCATTAACTACATACAACGCTATGACTTTTTGTGCAAACATACAGAATGTCCTTCTGGAAGCTAGTGTCTCGCAACATCCTCTCGCTCAGGTAATAAGGTAATAGGATAACTTGTGGAGGGTATAAACTGTCCTATATAACGAGTTACGCTGAAGTCAGTATTTTATTAACAAGATATTGCTGCCGACCAGTGCAAGGTGTAAACGGCCTCTTGCCCAAAATCAGCTGGGATGCGCTCCAGCATATCTGCAACCTGAGTCAGGACAAGTGGTGTAGAATATGGATGGATGTTGTTGGCATGATGTAATTGGCCCCTTTTGTGTTTGTTATTTTGAAATGCTCTTTACTATATTATAGAGTTTAAGGACTGACACAATAAGTCTTAAACACAAGTGGAAACAATTGTTGTTATTTTGTTATTTGCTTTATGAGGGTTCCACACTTTTGAATTTTGTATACTGCAGATCAGTATGACTATTTGGTTATCAAGCATTGTAGTGTGCATGTGTGTATGTTTTTTACTATTATACTGAATTAAATTCATTTTTAAGGCTATGTTTTCTTTATATCTAATATTCCTATGATGTGACCCTTTTCAAATGTGCAAATGCTGTTTTGTGTTCCTGAAGAGACAACTTCTGTCAAAGTTAGGTTTATGAAGAACAGATTTATAAACTGTAACGATTAAGGAGTTAATATGTTGTTTGGACAATTAAGCATAACAAATGTTCACACTGCAATTAAGAATTAAGATTATGTAGAATTAATATTCCAATTCGAAAGGGTATATGAAATGGAAGCCGACTTTTTTTCTTAATCTATTCCGAATCACAACACCAAATAGAAGTATTACCTTTACACGGGAGAAAATGGCATCACCTGAAGTGATTTATTGCATCATGAATAATCTTTTTTGTAGAGATTGTATCTCTCCATTCTTCACGTAACTCAAGTATGTCACAGTTGGCTTGCGAACACGAGCTACGCTTGAGTGCAACGGATTGTCTCAAGGATTGTTTGTTTGCGTGAAGAGTGTTGGTACTTAAAGCATCTGCTCTTAATGGCCTCAAACACATTCAACACAGCATATGTGAGTGCATGCGTATGTGCATTTCACAGCTTGCATGCATACATGTCAGCCATAAATCCCATTTGTGGTGCAAGAGCATATTCCAGCAGGAAATCCTGAAAAAGATTTCTAGTGTGACACCCATCCATCCGATAAGTTATGGTGTGTCGTGAGACTGCTTGTTCTAGCAAGTCGGCAGATGCATTTCCACTTTGCATAATCCCACTGTCACTTATACCCAAAAAGACAAATCCAATGTGTTATGCATATTTTCATGTTCTCTATAAAAAAACATTTATGGACCTACTTAGTTAAATAGATACAATAGATTGACACTTTGGTCATCCTGTGAGGGAACTATAAAAACAAATCAAATGTAGATATTTACCAACTAAAAATGCACACCTTTTCAAAAGGTACTTTGTTGTGCTTTTTGATTCAATGGTGATTGGTTTAAGGAGCATAAAAACATTTATCGGTAATGCTCTCATTGGGTTGTGAAATATGCTAATTTATGTTGACGTGAAAGGCTGAAAAAGGGTCACTGATCATGACATGTCAAGCAAATCAAATTCTTGCACATACTTCAGGTGTTAGATTGAGTGCAAACAGACTCTCTTTAAGACATAAAGGAGGTTCATCTACATTTATTTGCTTTTAAGCTGAATAACAAAAAACAACATTATGAAAATCAAACACGTCATAATGATTTATAACATAGTTAAAATGGCGTCCTGATTATGGTAGGAGTTGCCAGGATATGTAATGGTGCAAAATGTTGCACTCATTCAAAACTGTACAAGACCAGGGACATGAATCAGGATGTCTTTTACACCTTTTTTCAGACAGAACATACCCATTCATCAAAAAGTTAAAAGTCTTAACTCTATACAAGTTATAGTTTTTGTTTGCAAAGGAGGTTGTGTTATTTTTCTTCAGATACCAAGAAAGATAATGTATAAACTGAGTAAGTGATTCCCCACAAATAATTGCAGAGGGTGGGACATAAAATATGGAAGAACCCATTAAATGGTGTAGATCTAGATAAAAATCCAAGGTGCATTGCCCCTTTTGTTGACATGAAGATTTCCGAATTTCATGACACAATTGTCCTGGGATGTTTAGGGAGCGTCTTTGCTTTAAATTTGAAGATGATCCAAATTAGGATTGTTTGACGTTGAAGTTTGTGCTGAACGTTATTATAAAAGTTGAATCTGCCTTTATATATTACTTGGAACAAGATTCTTGACTAGAGCAAAGTTTCTGGTTACAGAGAGGAATCTGAATTTGGGGTAGGAGCCAAAAGTGGGATTGGAGCTCGAAGACTTTCAAATAATCCTGGATAATCCCTGGGGGAAAATCTTGGTTAAAATAAAACAGCATATGGCGAAGATAAAAAAGAGTGTGAAACAAAGAGGAGGGCAACTTCACAGTTGCAGTTCAGAATGGCACAGCTTTACAAATTCAATGTTTTTACAATGTTGCCAGTTAAATGACGATGATGAAGCAATAGAAACTTTATGGAAGTATCGATGGGCAATTTATTGCTCAGTTAATTTATGTTTCAAAAGTTAGCGCAAGAAAATAATGTCACAATAAATGGATAACTTTAAATTTTAATTATGGCTATCGATTAATCTTCAATAGGAGTAAATGATGAAAATCCAGTGGTAATTGACTTGATTGATCAGTGATCCCACTGGTGAAGACGTGGCAGTGAGAGAACATCTAAAGAGAAGCCTCCTGGTATTTCATTTAGAAAAATAGAGGACATCTTTCATCTTTCAGAGCATTGAAAAGATGGCCATAGGATGGATGGAATGGACCTGAGAGAGAGGTTGAAAGAAGATGAGACTTTAAAGAAGCAGAAGATTGCACATTAGGTCTTTTTTTACTATTCAAAAGGAGAGTGTGGGTGTTAAGTGTGAGCACAACAACTGCCTCATTATTTGTTTTCTATCAAGATTGCAACTCTTATTCTGCCTTCCTCTACCCACTCATGTTTTACAGTCATTAACACAAAACACTGCATCAGGTCGACACCGCGAGTATCCAGCACACAGGCTGGAATACACTCTTTGCCTTCACCTTTGTTTCTCTTACACTTTCCATATTCTTCTCTCACGCCCTAGCTCGCAGAGCATCCATCCATCAATTAATCCCGCAGGCTTTCAAAAGCACGCCGATTTTCTGCCTGAGATTAGGATGCAACTCATCTCATTAGTGCCTCATTAAAAGCATCAGATGGTGCTGGTTTGACAGAGAGCCAGCAATTGGGAAGAAGAGATGGAATATTATTTTTGTTAAAAAATGTAAGATAAATAAGAGCAAAAAGAACGTATAAAGGGATTTGTAGATACAAATGAGCTCCAAGCACCTTGTTATCCTCAGATGCATCTTTTATTGAATATTTGTATGTGTGGTGAGTTTTCTTGTTTTGTTTTGTTTTAACTAGCGACGAGGGCACCTCTGGGAAAAATGTATACATTATTAAAAAGTATTAGCTGGGCAGGAGGGAGGCATGCAGAGTCTGGGATACCAAGCAATATTTATTTGAGTATTCAAAAAGTAGCCAGAGGGTTCAGACACAGAAAACTAGAAAGAAAATACGAAGACACACGCACACACTTTGGCCCTCCGCGGAACCTCACAATTATCCTTGAGCTGATGACAAGTGTGTAACATCCTTCCTAATCATGCATGATTCCTTGTCATCTGGGATCCCACAGCAATCAGTGAGCCTTGTTTACACAAAATGAACCCAGTTCCCAGATGTGTTAGCTACCTGACATCACTGACCAACTATCACGCTTGCGGTCATTGTTGTGCATTCACTCCCCTTATTAATGGGAGCCATCCTGTCATTTGAATTACATTTTAAACGCTTAAAAATGATGATGTGGTTATAAGGGGAATATGAGAAATTCAGAAGAGTTTATATGCAGCACGAGAGACTAAAAAAAAATGTTTTTTTTAACCACTGTGCCATTCTTGAGGTAAACTGTACAGTATGTGTGTTTACTTTTATGTGATAGGCTTCCACAGTTTACCAGATGAGACAGTGGCCCAGTCAAGCCTAACAGCCAGACACTTGCCTAAAAGTTCATGCTGTGTCAGCTGCTTTGGCACCCCTGCTGTTTTACTGGAGTGGCTTCATTAAAATGAAAGATATGCCCCGATGGCTGCGTCACTTTTGATTATTTGTTTCTCGTTCTACCCTCCATACACATTGCTCTCACTTTCCCCAGGGCACTACGTTTGCAAGTAACCTATGATCTCTCCGTTCATAACTTGTACCCCGGCAGACCTCCATGCATTCCAATTTCACCCAATTTCATCTTCTTTTGCGAAGAGCCTTGACTATTATATTTGCACAAATTTTATACACACCAGTTAAATCTGCTGGTGTAACAGGTATTGTACAACTTTCGAGAACCGCTGCTCTATAACTCTAAAATATGGAGATTATATAGTACGTGCAGTTGACCATGATCCATTACTATGCACCTATATAGTGGCTAGTGCCATAGGCCATCCTGAAATCGAATATCGTCCACCATCCTTCAAATCTGTTGTTTGGATGTACTCTGGTTTTAGTGTTACGCATGTCCCAGATGGCAAGCGTGTCGTAGACAAGAGTACAACGGTATGTCGCAAGTGTCACACAATGCGTAACTACGTCAAATACAACAAACATGACATCACATTTAGGCCGACATCAGCCCAATGAGCAAATAAGTGCCAGACAAAAAACAAGGAGCACATGCTGTGGAGTGGACACTTGAGCCCCGTTAATGAGAACTTTGCGAATATCGTTGTTGCTCTGACCTCAGACGGCTGGATGTCGAGAGCTACGCAGTTACCTGACTTAATTACGGCTCTATATTACTGGAGAATGTAAGATGAAAAGTGACGTTCTTCAGACATGCCTCCTCGACAGTCGTGCTTCTGATGATTTTTAACCAAAGGTCTGACAGAAGCTGTGGAGGATTGAAAGTAAGTGCGACCAAATGTACAGGTAAGTCCCAATAAATTAGAATGTGGTAGAAAAGTGAATTTCTTTATGTACTCATACATAATATATATTCATTAAACACTTTTTTTTCCATTCATTCATTTTCCTCCGCTTATCCGAGGTCGGGTCGCGGGAGCAGCAGCCTCAGCAGGGAAGCCCAGACTTCCCTCTCCCCAGCCACTTCCTCCAGCTCTTCCGAGGGGATCTCGAGGCGTTCCCAGGCCAGCTGATAGACATAGTCTCTCCAGCGTGTCCTGCGTCGTCTGCTCCACCCCCCACAGAACCCCCGAGGGACACGGTCGAACGCCTTCTCCAAGTCCACAAAACACGTAGACTGGTTGGGCAAACTCCCATGCACCCTCGAGGACCCTGCCGAAGGTGTTGAGCTGGTCCACTGTTCCACGGCCAGGACGAAAACCACACTGCTCCTCCTGAATCTGAGGTTCGACTTCCCAACGGACCCTCCTCTCCAGCACCCCTGAATAGACCTTACCAGGGAGGCTGAGGAGTGTGATCCCCCTGTAGTTGGAACACAGCCTCAGGTCCCCCTTTTTAAAAAGGGGGACCACCACCCCAGTCTGCCAATCCAGAGGCACTGTCACCAATGTCCACGCAATGTTGCAGAGGCAACATCCAGAGCCTTGAGGAACTCCGGGCGAATCTCATCCACCCCCGGAGCCTTGCCACCGAAGAGGTTTTTAACCACCTCGGTGACCTCAACCCCAGAGATAGGAGAGCCCGCCTCAGAGATCCCAGACTCTGCTTCCTCATGGGAAGGCGTGTCGGTGGAATTGAGTAGGTCTAGGAAGTATTCTCCCCACCGGCTCACAATGTCCCGTCTCGAGGTCAGCAGTGCCCCATCCCCACTATACACAGTGTTGATGGTGCACTGCTTTTCCCTCCTGAGATGTCGGATGGCGGACCACAATTTCCTCGAAGCCGTTCGGAAATCATTCCCTGATGGCCTCACCGAACTCCTCCCACGTCCTCACCTTTTTAGAGTGCAGATTCCTGCCTAAATTTCTCCATTAAAACAATTTTCAATGTTTCCAGATTGATTGTTGTGTAATATTCTAGTTTCTTGAAATGGTGAAATTGGGTTTTTTGTTTGCTCTAAGCTTTAATCATCAAAATGATACTGTACATACTGTATATATGAACAAATCGTGAAATATTTCACTCTGGCACAGAACTAAATTAAGCTTTTGACACTATTCCAATTTATTGAGCTGTACCTGTAACTATACCTGTGACAACTGACAATGTCAGGATTATAAATAATGCTGGTGGGCTAGTTATGGTATAACATTTATTTCTAAGGATCTATTGATTTGTAAAATATACCCTGTTGCTAAGAATACACCACAGAATATACAGATGTTTTTATTAATATTATATTTACATGTTGGTCTATTATTATTATTATTATTATTATTATTATTATGGAAGCAGAATAGATAGAATACAGTATGAAGAAGGGGTTGGATAAGTCGAGATCTTCCCACTCCTTTTTGAACATAGAATTTGTGTTTAGTGTCTACTATTGTTATTTGTAATATTGTTTTCACGATCAATTAAATCAATCAATAAAATGTTTAGGTCTTACTGAATTCTACATTATAAATACATTTCTGTAAATAAAACAAGTTATATATCAATAGTCATAAGACTATTACTATGCAATCAGTCTGAACTCCCGTAATACAAATAGTTCAATCATAACAGATTTGGTCTGAGCAAGAAAACGTGGTCCTAAACTCAACAATATCGTCCATATCCATGCAGTGAAAGGATTCCAAAACAGAACAAAATCGACTGCCTCAACATATTTGGCCGAGTACCCCCTACTGTACAGCCGCAGGCTTACGCTGTACCAATCTAAAATAAATCTTTCCCTTGTGCAATTAGTAGCAGAGGCCTAATTCTCGTGTCCTCAGCTCCTACTGCCAACCCATTAACCCATGTAGGCCACTGCTGTGGCCGGCTCCAATACAAGTCAGCAGGATGCAGCTCACAGGCTTAACATAGACAAAATCCCCTCACACATCAATGTGTTTTACAGTGAGCAGGCTCATGTATCTGTTGGCACTCCAGGGGTTGAGACGATGCTGGTATGATGCCAGCTGGGACCGTCAAGCCAAGAAATGTACAAACCCCAACTCCAATGCAATGCATGCCTGAAATGGCAGTTAGAAAACATCCTGACCTGGGGATGATTCGACACTTTGTTGCAAAGAGCCACTTGACACACAAACATTAATCAACTGATACATTGATGAAGATGGAAACAGCTGTACCAACTTCGGCATTACACTGCCTCTATTAATTAAATTGATTCTAAAGGGAATGCGTCAACTGTAGATATTCAGCAACGGCTGTGTTGTTTGTGAAAAAAATAAAAATAAAAAGATAAATGCCACCGATCCATTTTCCAGCTGAAGAGCTGCCAACTTTGTCATTATTGACAACTGCTGAATTATTTTATTTCGTATTAGCTGAAATGGTCAGTCACAAGGTTGGACTGCCTTTGCTCCCCGAGTAAGACAAACAATTTACGTTCAGCTTGGTTCACTAGAGTAATAAAGTAAATTATGGTGAATAATCACATGGCGCCAGCACCAGTACAATAACTGCCAAGCTGCCTTGATTTCTGCAGCACCTGTTATTGAATAATGACAGAACTAAATGCAAGTTCTACACCGGCTGCAATTTATCATCGCTCATCGACAGCAAGCTCACAGATGAGAGTGAGGGAACGGAAAGCGAGAGAATCAACCCAGCAGAAGGTGAAGAAAGAAATGCAGAGGCATGAATAATGGAGGGAGCGCAGTGTGTGTATTCCCAGCGCTCGCCGAATTACTCTCACTTTGCAGCATTTAATCAATGGCTCTCCCTCTATATTTTAAATCCTGCTCTCCTTTCCTCCCTTCCTCTGTGGCAGATTTCATTTGTGTAGCAATATGCTGTAATATGAATGACCTCCACATGCACACAAAAAACTTACACTGGTGCTATGAAAGCAAAAGCGAGGAGAGGTAATAACATCTTAACTTTTAACTGTGAGATGAGTTTCTGGTGTTCTGAATTCTTTACTTCTTTGCTCTCACTCATCCATTACTTAAGCCTCTTCAAGACAGGATCGTTTATAACCACAGATTTATTTCTGGGTTACCTCTCGAGTTGCTTTGTTGTTTGTTTCTCTAATATAGCAGCTAAGCTTTGTCAGACAGCAACAAAAACGATAACAGTCAGTAGAAATTGTGGTTGTGTAATATAAATTACTTCGAATTAAGTTAAATGCCTTCTCTGTGGGCAAAATGCAATATTGTTCAGTTTTGCCAGAGCCAGCACCACGCACCATTCTCAACAGTAAAATTAGCACAGAAGATAGCACTAACAAATATTATGATGCATATGTTACCATGACAATGACAGAGTTGCTGTTCTCTTTAGGTCAATGCACCATCAATATGATTTGAAGCTGTTTTTGATGGTAAAAATAGTATACATTTTTGTTTCAATTAATCCATTTTCTGTACTACTTGTCCATATTTAGTGTTGCAGATGATCTTGCCACATAGAACTTATTAAGTGTAACTACCTTGCGCTCTAGCCAAACAGCTAGTCGGTCAACAAACACAGTGCAGCTCAGCTTCTGGTTAGCAGACGGCATGGCTAGCCTAATGTTTGTTGTTGTTATTGTTGTTTTAAATAGCAAGTTATGTACATAACTTCCAGCATCATTTAACCAGTCTCTCCTTAGATCGTCATATAGAGACAAAAACATAATTTCATTTATTTTTACATCACTATTATGATAAGTTATTAGCGTTATTATAGCATAATATTCTCTCTACTGTTGCACTTGTCTCCATCCTTTATTTCTAAATACACACTATTGCTGTTGAACTTTCCATATTAAAGCTCTCAATGTTTAATTATACACTATGTTCCATTTACACAAAAGATAACCATTTTTTTTTTCTATTTCGTTCCCTAAATGTATTGAATGTGAATGTGAATGTTAAGTTCGCGGCTTAAAACCAAGGTATCTACCAAACTGATTTTTGGCATACTGTTGCACCTCAAGCTACAGTATGATACATTTATGTGGTTTCACCATTACCTTTATAACAACCCGCCCCCTGAGGATAAAGGTAACTACAATGTGGCCCACAGTGAAAATAAGGCTAATGGTAACCACCCTTGTTTTTCTGTTGCTGTTTTTTTTTTTTAATAAAACCAGACCTTTGCTGTTTGTCTACTCCCAGTTCAGAAAGGGAACATCAATATACCAACTGGCCATGCTGCCATTCGTTCGGTACACACTTCTGGCCTGGCTGCTCAGCACAATATGGTTGAGTCAACAATAATAATAATAAAAAATAAGAATGAAATGTACACTCCAGAGTGAACTACGTTACGTGCATGTAAGCTGACTTGGGCTGGATTTACAACGCAGGTCCAAGTTTGTGATTTGATGCTCAATAACAGTAACAGTATCATGGGACACATATCCAAAATGGAAACACATGAAACCCGCATCCGCAGACAACTTAATTTCACCTTTATGAATACACGAGCACCCGGCTGTAACAACACGGAAGTAAACAAAATTAAATAAAAAGTAACTGCGAAGTAACGCGTTACTTGTCCCGTTACTTTTTTTTGACTACAGTTACTTCTTCAATCCAACAGTAGTCACTTTTGCATCATCAATGTTTCTCACCAAACAGTAATTTGTAACTGGTGATTCAAACAAAGAGCAGTACAAATGTGTAAACGCATTTAACCAAGACTGCCCTTTTTTCCAGCGAATAGAAGAAAGTGACTGGGAAGTGATTGTTGATTCTACAATGCACAGTGACAGTACAGTAGCATAAAAGTGCAAAGAAATGTACAATTTCACTGAAAAACAATTTCACAAAAAGTGTATTTGATTGTTGTGTGTTTGATTGTAGTAAAAAGTGTATTTGATTGTTGTTCCTTTTTTATTTACGCATTAAGAATACAGTTTTACTGGCGTGTTAAACGCACAATGCATTGTGGGTTAATTATTCATACCGAGTGTGCGATCATCAATCTGTCATGGAGGGTAAGGACTGACTCACTGGAGGACTTACAATACTTATAAATAATATTTACAATGAAAAGTGAGAACTCTCAACTTCGTCTGTGAGCTGGTTGAACGCGGTGCACGGCTGACATCACGTCGTAAGAAAAAAAGCTTTCTCGCTCGTCGCATCAAAATTACTGTGTGGTGGGAGCAATGGTGTGTGCGTATGTGTGTGTGTGTGTGTCACTCACTTTCACGTTAACATACATGCACGCACACAGTTGCTTTCATGGACCACAATCGGCAGTGTACTGAGAATGGTGTGCTTGTTCACGTTGACTGTATTGTGTTGGTATGTCAAGTCTGCACTAAGTTGCTGATTTAATGTGGCTTCAACTACACTAATATTAAAATTATTGCTTGATGTTGATGACATCATTCTGTAACTTGTGTGGCGTACATTACCAAGTAATGGGGACGGTTAAGCTGATGCTTTTTTTTTTGTACTTTGGATAAGTGATATTCCTGCCACTTGGCAGCTGCCAAAAGTAACTAAAAAGTAACTTTTTTCTAACTTAGTTACTTTTGAAATCAAGTAATCAGCAAAGTAACTAAGTTACTTTTTCAAGGTAACTGTGGCAACACTGTGCACAACCCTCAGCCTTAGCTGTTGTTTAGATTTGTAAAGGATGCTTTTTAACTTGTTTATTTGTATTTGGACACACGCCAGAAACGTGTCACCCCTCAGCCTGTTTCGATCATGTCAAGCTCTCATTGACGGGGGTATACTGTATCCGATATGTGCTGTTATGCTACACTCATACTGGCACATATGCAATACGTATCAATTGTTATCCACATTTGAAAGAGGCCTGGTCAACATTGGTCACACATCAAAGAAATGGGTAAGGACACATTTTGTTTAGCGATGGGTATTATTAACGATTAATTGATCAATTAATAGTGCTTCCTCATGCCTCCACTGTGTTCTCAACCATGTTGTGTCTGTTAAATGTTTTTAATTGTCAGAATAACGGCTTTTGCACATGGGATGGGGATGTTTAGAAATGCCCCTGCAACTTGTGTTTCTTTAAATATGAAAGGTATTATACAAATAAAGTACTGATTGATTGATCATTAACATTTTGGTTGAACATTTAGTGAAAGATTCTTTTTTAATCACAGTGAACCCATGAGTTGATTAATTTTCCCCATGGTCAATCAAAGAAATTAAGTCAAATTAACACGTCTATTTTCCATGTTATATTAAAAACAGAGTTTAACGTAGTTTTACAAATATGTAAAGCTGACTGTACAAATTGAATGAAATCAGAACAGGTTCCGAAAACCGATTATGTTTGAGTTTGGAGCTTCCACTGCTGTTCCACAATAGTATTCAACAAAATTGTTCTAATGATGAGAGGGACTTTGGAAACATTACATCTCTTTCATCTCTTTGTCTTCTTGACCTTTCGAGCCTCGTAACCGACTGTCTAATAATACCAAAATCCTCAAAATATAACCACTTTAAAGCATAAAGCATGGATACATCTCTGTTCTTACACTCAGAGGACTGGGAAGAGGCCATGCAGAGTTCAGCGTAGGAGTATGATACTCCTGCTGCTGGATTTCCTTGGCCGGGATCAGAGCTTCTACATTGTGAGAGAGTAAATTAACAAGGCCGCTCATAATTAAGCAAGTTTATTAGCCCCTAGGGAGTCCCTCCTCCACATAAAAAGCCCATGAACCCTTATTTATATCCCTTTCTTCTTCCACTATATCCTTCAGCCAAGTTGTGTGCAATTCTAATTATGATTACATATTTAAAAGAAATGAGCTTTGTGCACCACCTCTGTGTCCATAGGCACACATGCACAAGAAAAGAACTATGCACACAAAATAGATTGCACAGTTGTGTTGAAAGTGACACAAACGCAGCACATTTTCTGGTCACATATTGTTGTGCGCTGCAGATACAGGCGCATATACGCATGCATGCATAAAGCACACACAGGTATGCATGGGGTAAGAAGAAACTAGCAGCTAATGATGTGCATTAGATCGCCTCAAAGGTTCGGACCCCGAATCACAGCTGTCATCGTACATCTCTTGTTTCTTTTTTAATTATATATTTTTGAATTATATATCTTTGTTGTGGCGCACTGATGCGAGGAGGTACAATCTGCCACTAATCCAAGCCGCAGATTCACCACAAATAGAACATCCTCCTTATCCGGCTATCAGCTCCATTTCTCCCCACACTGTCACCTTCGACGGTATTCTCCCTGAAGCCGATGCAAATACTTTTGTTATTACTTCATTTCCTTTGTTGGTCAGGCGTTTTGTTTTTCACCTTTTCACAGGCTGAAAACAAGTATCGTAAATCACAAATATGCAAGGAAAGAGTGGATAATTAGACTGTGTATCTTATGGTGGGGAACACACATCCGTTTTGGTCATTCTAATTAATGTGCGTTAATGATAACTTTATCATATAAATACTTTCTAATCTTTAGTCACAAATCACAATGGAGTTGTACAGCACTTTTAAACAGTTTTGAGTGGAAATCTTCAGTCAAAGCAACTCTACTTGACTGTGTTTTGACAACTTTGACAACAACATATTTGTGACACTTTCACTGGTGATATATTTTACTGGAACTTTGGTACAATTAACTACAGCATTATATACAAATGTTTTTTTTTCTTTATATATATATATATATATATATATATATATATATATATATATATATATATAAAACAAAGCATTATTTTTTCATAAGCAGCTACACAAACAAAAAATGTTCAACCGAAAATTGCATTTTGACAAATTTGGTTATTAGTGCTTGAAAGGTGTTTCATTGAAAAGTCCCCCCCGCCAATCTCCCCCATCTGCTACTTCCACTCCCTCAAAACCAGACTTGTCTTGTTAATTTATTTTATTCCCCCAGTGACGAAGATTGTGTGTGTGTGTGTGTGTGTGTGTGTACGTGTAAATATATTGCTATAACTGACGTGATAGGTAAATAAGCTAAAGAAGAAGCTAAAGAGGCCACGCTAACGAATGTGATGGAAGCACTCACACAATACAATAGTTTCAAGAATGTTTGGGGTTGCCATGGCAATGACGGAATGCTGTTTTCAATTGTTTAAGCCAATACTATAAAAAGCTATAAAATAGATTTTTGTAGTTTGATGTCAAATAACTCCATACTTTTGCTTTAAATGCCATCACACTTTTACCATAATGATAGAGGGGATCAGCTCATGCGTATGGACATGATTTTTTTTAATTATTTGTTTTGCCTTTCACCTATTCATAGAACAAAATAAGAGCTAAGATCAATAAGCGCAACATAATATACAGTATGTATAATGTAAGTATAATTATTATGCAAAACTGAAGACTAACTTATACAAGACAAAGTTTGACTGACATTCCAGAATCGGCAATCAAGGATGGGATTGCCAAACATTTAAGTACTTTCTTCCATTTGGTCCAGATGCAATTAAGCTATCAAACTGCTGCCTGCCAAGTCTGACGCGGAAACACAGAGAGAGTTTGTTAATGAATTAAACTAAAAACACAACACAGGTTCGTTTTAATTGGCCCTGACAACTGGGCTAACCAGTTTTTTCATTTCGGAATTGTTTTGTTAAGAGTTACATTCTGACGTGCCAACTTGCCTCATGACATATTCCTACGCAGACCCAACTTGTGGAGAAAACCCGATTACAAGGACGGTGAACAAGAGAGGCTTAAAGTAAAGGAGAATCAAGGGAAGAGAGCCGGGAAGAATACAGAAGCAGCACAAGCAACAGGATTACTGCAAATGTAACTGCTTGTCATGAAAAATGAACGAGCTTTCACTGGAGATTCATAAACATGCACATGCCAACACATGGACAGTACATACAAAGTGAATCACACCATGTGTACTGCAGTCGATTAAAGCACCTAAAAATATGTTTTGTTGAAGAGATCTCCTTTTATCATAATTCGTTTTCATGCGGCGGTCATGATTATGCTTACTGTATGGTATGGCATAGTATGCTTTTTATTGTCAAACCTCTATATGTGTGGAACATACCGAGGGTCCAAATTACTTTCTCAAGGGTCCGCAAACAAAACAAAAAAAACATGAAACAATAACAAAACAATCACAAAGAACCACCAGAATATAGTGCATTAGAAATGTAATACTAGCACTAGCACATCTAATGAGATCTAATACAAAAACTGAATGAATGCATTGCCAAAGTGATCTGTTTCTGTGGAATTTTTCTAATAATGTATTTGTTTTTGTGATTCAAGTTGCTAGCCCGGTGGGCGACTGGTTAGAGCGTCTGCCTCACAGTTCTGAGAGCCCGGGTTCAATCCCCGGCCCCGCCTGTGTGGAGTTTGCAGGTTCTCCCCGTGCCTGTGTGGGTTTTCTCCGGGCACTCCGGTTTCCTCCCACTTCCCAAAAACATGCATGGTAGGTTAACTGACGTCTCTAAATTGCCCCTAAGGTGTGAATGTGAGTGCGAATGGTTGTTTGTTTGTATGTGCCCTGCGATTGGCTGGCAACCAGTTCAGGGTGTACCCCGCCTCCTGCCCGATGATAGCTGGGATAGGCTCCAGCACGCCCGCGACCCTAGTGAGGATAAGCGGCTCAGATAATGGATGGATGGAAGTTGCTAGCCCAATTATGCAAAAACAACCAAATTTCCCTGAATCTTTGTGGATGGATACAGGATTGGAAAGAAAGCAAGAACCCATTACGTTTTGAGAGTGCCATTGTACTGTATTCTGTTTTGGATTTTGAATTGTATTATTGGTTTGTAATTTACATGCTTACACATTTTATTTTCTCCTTGTCTACCCACCCCCACATGTTGTACTTTATGCATTCTATCTGCAGCTGCACAAGCAAGTTGTTGCTAATTGGTGTTTACAGGGAATGTGACGATAGCCGATCGTTGCTGAAGTGGTGGCAGGTGTACTGCGAGGCACAAACAAACTGACTTAAATCAATTACAAACAAGCATAAAAGACTGACAGCATCTTCTCTAAACAGGCTTGGAGAGGACCTTCAGCGTTATTTCACTTGTCCAAAATAGTCAATGAATGACTCCACAGTGTTTACACCCGAGACCAGCTGGTCACATTGAAACGGTCCCATTGTCATGGTGACGACAACAGCATCCCCCATAAAGTAAAGAAAGAGTGGATGCAGAGTGGAGAGAGAAGGATTCGAACTAATGGAGAGGTGTGCTCAAACAATATATAATCACAAAGATGATGCTGTTGTTTGAATTCTCCGCCCTCTAAAACCACTAACCATGTGTGTGATTCAGTATATGACTTTGACCTTTAGTCTGTGGGCTACAAAGGCAAACCCTCCCATAGACCAGCTCATTTTTATTTGAAAAAATTACTCATGAAAAGAAGCCGTGTGGGAAAAGGCCAACTTCATAAAATAACTTCATGAGCTGCAACATTGCATAGAAAGCTAAGAAAAAAAGGCCGCCCTCCATCTATGCAATGCTCTCTCTGGTACTTGGCTTAGTAGCTCACCCTCGGGATTCTCTGACACTCCTGTGATCCCTTTTTAACAAAACCCACCTCAAATCCAGGTTGTAGTCAAACAACTGCTGCGTCTGTGACAGTTAATTTGTGGCCCTTGTCTTCTGATACACATGCACATGCGCTCTTTTGTGTAACAGTGACATGCTGTGAGCTTTCAATTCAATCCAACGGAGAACAATTCACATGAATGTGAGGGCCATGGATCTACACACAGTGTGAGACATGCATGCATATTTCAGTTCCAACCTTCACCCCAAACTATCCCCACCAGACTCCAAGCATAAGCTCTGCATACTGTAAAATGAGAAAAATAAATTAAATATCAGTTGGTCCTGATTTATAATTGAATGTGATGCACACAAAAGTTGCCAATTAATAAATGTATTTGATGGAGAGATACTGTAGATGACAGAAAGACTTTAATTTAAATGTTTCTTTTGCATGCCCATTACCCTGCAATTTGCTGGGGATGAGTTAGGTCACCAGGTACAGGCACCCTAATGAGGCCTAACACAATAGAAGTTGGATGGATGGATGGATGGCACACCAATTCTGTAAAAGCGTGGTTTAATTCTCGTTAGTCATTAGTTCTCATTTTGTGGTTCTGAGTTGATGGCTTTGTAAACTTGGTCAGTTCAGTCACAAAACCTCACATGACTGTTTTCTTATTTGTCACAATATTATATGCTGTGGGAAAATTTGGCGTGCAGACTCAGGAGTAAAGCCCCACTTCGAAACACAACATGAACAAAATTGCTGATGGCTTAAATCTTTGTAAAAACAATCTAAGAGGCTACAATATGTCAGCAAATACTGTATCAAAGTATACATTTGAGGGATGTTTTCATTCTTGCATGGTAAACAGCATACTTATTAACTCGAAAAACTAAGTCTGTTTCATCGTTGGGCATCAGCCAGTG
This sequence comes from Phycodurus eques, assembly GCF_024500275.1. NCBI lineage: Eukaryota > Metazoa > Chordata > Actinopteri > Syngnathiformes > Syngnathidae > Phycodurus > Phycodurus eques. The sequence continues at coordinate 11,607,447 of NC_084544.1, read as the reverse complement.
TAAGGAGCGAGGTAACCTACAAAAAGCAATTGGCAGCTCGTGACTGGTTGTACAGCAATTGGATTTCAGCAGTGTTCTTGTATAGTCTAAGCAGAGTTACGATTGGATTTTTCAAACACTTGAGAATGTTTTTGTCTCTGCACCTGCCAAAGTGGATGAAGAGCCTATTAAACTCATGTTTTGAATTATGTTGTTTTGTGTAAATATGTACACGCCATCTGAGAAACAACGACCATGGTTGCTAGCATTGTTTTTAGCTTTAGCATTCCAAGTCCAGAGACAGCCGGAATGATTGTCTACTTCTTGATTAGTTGTAACAGTCGACAACAGATTGAAACGCGTTACCGACATCTGCGTCAACAACCCAGATGCAGCGTGAACAGTCAAACCATGGCTCTTAGTCGTTCCTTACAGCCTGAGCACTCCAATCGTTAGCGTTGACTTTATGACACAGGTGATTAACTCATACAGTGTGAGTTGGAACTTGAAAACAAGACTTCAAAGTATCCTGTTAATACCTGAATTTATCTTTTTACTACGCTCCGTTACAACACCGTTATACCATTTAGGGTCTTCCCTTCTTGGTTTGTTAGTCAGTTGGACTGGATAAATTTGGAGATTGTTTTCTCATCACAGCCAAGAAATACTTTACTGACTGTACTGAGGGGGGAAGTGAACTAGAGTTTGATTAAAACAGACTTAACTCATTCAGTGGCAGCCTTACCAGTTAACATGGATATTTGACTTCTGAAGCCGTCAATGGCAGTGAATGTGTTTTAAGAGTGATAGTATGAACGCACAGCCACATTTTAACTAACTGGTTTAGATTGAGTCACTGATGGTGTAGTGGTACACTCGTCTGACTTTGGTGCGGGCAGCGTGGGTTCAGTTCCCACTCAGCGATGGTGTGAATTTGAGTGCGTCTGTGTCTATATGTGCCCTGCGACTGACTGGCGACCAGTTCAGGGTGTACTCTGCCTTTCACCCGAAGTCAGCTGGGATAGGCTCCAGCGCCCCGCGACCCTAACCAGGATATGCAGTGTTGAAAATGGATGGATGGATGGTTTAGATTGGTATTGGTTTGTTATTGTTTGTATTAATTAAACATGTAATTTTACTTCATCATTCCTTTACATAGAATGGATCCAAACAGTTCAATTAAAAAAATAAGTGAAGCTAGTGGGAAAACTATGAACTTGGGGTCACTGTTATAGAAGGTTACAAGGGATAAAGGAAGTTTCACTTTGAATATAATAGAAAATACAAATGATTTTTGCCTTGGGCAAGATGATTTTACAAATTACATGTAGTATAAAAAGGCAACCCTCCTTTCTTTTCTTTTTCCTGCTTTGACTTTTCGGTGAACCCTCGATCATCTGATTCTCCCGGGCAAAGCTCTATTTCTTCCCTCGGTGAACAGTGCCTTCTATCTTACCTTTGACTTACTTTTGACAATTCCATAATCCCTTTTCACCTGCCCTCCACCACCACTCGCCTCACTTCTCTCACCTCTTGACTTTTGCTTGCTTCTTTTTCTCGATCACCTTATTTTCTCTCATTTTCACACCAACGCCATCCGGAGTGAATATGCTTAAATATTTGATGATGTAACTACCCCTATGCTTTTGTAAGACTGATTCAAAAAGGCTTATATTTTATTACAGAGGGTCCTTTGTTCTGGGATTTGGGAAAGGTAAAAGCATGAAAGATTGATGGTGGGTGTGTTAACTTCCACAGATACAGTAAATCAAATGTGTACAATGATCAAATGTACTCTGAGATCACCTGCAGGGACTTCATAGCTGAGAAAAACAAAAGGTTATCTTAATTTTGCTTAAAAAAATAAATTTTTCTGTATATCCATACACTCACTGTCTAGATCTAAAATGTAGCCACTGATTACCAGCTCTTCAATTGTCACTTCAACAATGATAGTACTGGAATTTTCTTAATTTTTTTATTTGTACAATCATCCGATTGTAGTAATTAAAGAGTTCCACAATTAATAAATACATTTAGTCACTGGAATGTGGAAAATGATGAGATTCTGCTTCTCTGAATTTAAAGCACTCATTTGCGTTCACTATTTAGTGCAGCTGAGGGAGAGCAAATTTCACTGGAAAATTAGATATCCCATGTCAGTTAAGCTTTTAACATAAACACTGAAAGATTCACCTCCATTCATGGATCTCTCCTCTGTGTGCTTCCAATTGAGATGTTTTCTTGTTGCAGCTAAAGGTATTAAAGTAAAAAGATGCCTTCATATCAAACCAAACACAAACTTAAGTCAGCACAGTTATGAGTGATAAACACTCCTGGCTTGCTTGTTTCTGTATTTGAAAGGTTGAAAGACTGAAAAGTGCCAAAATGTGGTACAGTCATGTGTTGCGTTATTTTTGCACCCTTTACTACTTGAGAGACAATAGTGTGTACTGTTTGTGTTGGATTGGGTTTTTGTCTATTTTCAGTTTTGCTTAAAAAGCCCAAACACCCCTAGATAATCATTTTGATATGACTCAATTGCAAAACAGTGACAAGGTTTTTCTTTGCAGTTGAAGCACATCAATAAAACGAATGTGGGATTGAAACTCATTCAGTCAATCGACATTTAAGATTTTATTGTCTGTAATGACTCTTAGAGCAGTCATACCCGGTGCTTCGCTCATACTGTGAAATTCACTTAGGGCAAGCACATCCGAATTCTCTTATGTCAACATGATGTAAATGTTGTGCTTTTCATTATCATAGCAAAGATCGTTTGAAAAAGACATCATAGTATGAATTCTTGCATTTGCTTATAAAAGCAGGAATCCCTGTGAATTTGGCAGAAGTACACGGGGACAAAGGTAAAGTTTAAATGTTCTTTTTTAAAAGTCTCTCCCTCACAAATTTGAAATGATTTACTGATCAAACTTTTAAGCGTGACAATGTTGCAAACCAAGATCAGTATTGTTTTTAATATATCAGACACAAGCATGCCAAGGAAGTAGATTGATGGATGCGTGTACATTTTTAGAATTTTCTACTGAGGTTTAAAAAAAAAATGGATTCATAAATTGTCTAAGCAATAAACCTAAGATACTTCCCTTTAATCTTTAGCTGTATTTACTGTAATGCAAATATAAACCATATCTAATTACAATAAATAAATAAATAAATAATAATAATAATACTGGCGGGACATCTGCCTCACAGTTCTGAGGACCCAGGTTCAAATCCGGGCTCCCCTGTGTGGAGTTTGCATGTTCTCCCCGTGCCTGCGTGGGTTTTCTCCGGGTACTCCGGTTTCCTCCCACATCCCAAAATCATGCATGGTAGGTTAATTCAAGACTCTAAATTGCCCGTAGGTGTGAATGTGAGTGTGAATGGTTGTTTGTTTGCATGTCCCCTACAATTGGCTGGCGACCAGTTCAGGGTGTACCCCACCTCTCGCCCGACGATAGCTGGGATAGGCTCCAGCATGCCCGCGACCCTAGTGAGGATAAGCAGTACGGAAAATGGATGGATGTATAATAATAATATTAATAATGGTGGGTGGCACAGTGGAAAAAAAGGGTTAGCACATTTCCGGGCACTCTGTCCTCCTCCTACATTTCAAAAACACGCATGTTAGGTTACTTGAAGACTAAATTGTAAAACAGTCCATCCATTGTTTAAACTAGTAATGTCACAGCACCCTTTCCATTTATCATCGCCTTCACTTCTTTGTCATTCTCAGAATGTATTTGTCTCTAACAAGAGAGGATGACAGTTAATATTCAGAAAGTAAAGGCTGTGAATAAGTAGACAATATAGAAAAAAAGGTGTGGGAAGTAGACACACCGAACAAAACAAAATAGGAGATGCAGAAAGATATCCAAAGCAATAAACAGAACAAGCAAACAGACGAGTGAGAAAAAAAGGAGATAGACTAACTTTTGGGAGGAGGCATGTCTTTTAAGGTTATTGTTTCATTCCCTTCCAAATACCTACAAAGTGTACTGGTGTGGCGGTGGAGGGGGAAGAGGAGTTGAATTCTGATGGAAGATGAGTGGACATGGAAGGAAAAGGTTTTTTGTCCCAAAGTATCCCAAGGGTCTCTCTCTCTCTATTATGGACCCTGATTGAGCACAAGGATTTCGGGCATATACATTTTAAAATATATACAGGAAGAAATGACATAAGGCAACCTGAGCAGAGCACGATCCCATTCAAAGGCTCCACAAGAATACACCTTCACTCCAGATCAGCTGGAGAAAGAACGAGGTGCTAAGGGAGAACCTCAAAGCTCCCCCTCGGAGGAGCTGAATGGATAGATGCATGGACATGAAGGAAGATGAAAGTGGGTTGAAGACAAACAGAGGGAGGACAGCAACATCAAACTGTGGTGGCCAGTGATGCGATGTGCATAGGAATTTTGACATTGAAAGGGAAAGAGATGGTGAGGTCAAAAAGATAGGGATGGCTGCTCAGGTAAATCTAGAGTGGGGGAAAAAAGGTAAAGATGAAGCAGATAAGTAAAGGAAACGGCGGGGCACAGGTCAACTATTAATTTGTGTAGATTTCAAAACATTTGAAATTTTTAGCATGTTTGGTGAATGCAATCCTGGGTGCGGCCATTTAATAGATAAGCTTCCTCATGTGTTTGTGTTAGCAATCAAGTTTGGCCCGGTTTTTGCACGTACGTGTCTTTATTAAATCCTGCCCTATGTGTCTTGTCCAGTTAGGACACACGCATGCATACAGGCAGTACAGGCAATATCTGACTCCAGTGCAGCGGCATTCTTACGAATCCCACTAACATTAACCCATCCGAACCCTAACCCCAACCATAACAAACTTATTTTTCTTTTGTACAAATGTGAAATATATTTGCAACACATTTCTTCTGCAAAGCCTGCCCTTTCCGCTTGGATGCATTTGGTGCGTGGCCTAGTTGAATGGAGCAGTCAATCAAATTGCAGCGGGGAACTTCTCTTGAACTTGAGTGGGATACATAATAACGCCTCTTTTACACTGAGATTACAAAAACATGGGCACAGCGCACCTGTAAAAGTGGGATATTGCCACATCTGTATGTGTCTCGACACAGTGACGTGGCACCCAGCAGTGAAATAATTAGATTAATGAAGTCATCGCGAGCATCTGGTGTGACATGGAAAATTGAGCCACCTTTCTATGATGGTGCTGTTTATACAGAACAGTGAAAAGGAAAAAAGGATGAAAACTGACAGCTTTTTTAAACAATGTAAAGTGGTGTTTTGTCTCATCTTGTTTCATGTTTCCTCGTTTTTATTTCAGCTCCTGATACTCATTTGACCAATTGCACCAGATTTCTTTGAAATTTTGGGTTGAATGACGCGTTGTTCAATCAGTAAACCATTCAATTTTGGAGATTCCACTGCCTGTTTTAACCCATGTGCAAAATAATTGTCAAGAAGTGCACCACCAGGAAATAAAAGTGCATCATTTCGAAAAATATTTTCCCGGCAGCACGGTGCTGAACCTCTTTATTTTAGCAAATCATGTCCCCCCGACCCCAGCTATTAAAAGATCCAAACAAACATTTTTTTGTTAAGCTGCTAATATCTTCAGGGTGACGTAGACGTGTGGGAGATTAGGTGAAATCAACATGAAGATGCTTGAACTCTGCATGAACCTGAGAGTATTGAGGCTGCATTATCAAAATATGCTTGGGACCAACATTTCTAAAGCTATTAAAAAAAAAAAAAAAAAGGAAAAGCAACTCACTTCCTAAGGCAGTTTGCATTTGTGTCACTCACATTTCCTTCCTATCTTATCCAAACACCTGTAATGAGGGCTCCCTGCAGCTCGAGCATCAAAAACACATACAAGCACATTGAAGAGACAGACACAGGGGTTTGAATTCAATGTCAACCGAAAACTTCAGTTTACAAAGCTCAGGAGAAAGCTGAGAAATAAGCATATTTTTCTTACCAGACAGTTTTCGGGAGGAAGTAGTCCCAGAGAAAAATATAACATTGTATGTTATGTTCCATTCACAGACATTGACGTCACATAGGGAACTCATGAGAATATCTGCTTCGGTTCTAAACTTTATAAAACTATTTGTTTTTTAACCTGTCCTGTTCAGCCTGCATGGCCATGCAAAATGGCGGACCTGTTTGCCTTTTCTGCTGGAACAGTTTTGCTGTGCAGCAGGGTGGTTTGAAATACTCCCTCTGCTTTTTTTTTCTTTTTGTTTTTAATTATTACATTTATTTAAAATGCAGCCAGACAGAAAAGGGGTTTTAGGGGGCAGAACGGACAAGGGGAATAGGTGTGCAAACCAGAGCAGAACAATAGTTAGACAGTCTAGATATCTGACCACAAGTAAAGTCAAATTGTGTGCTTATTTGTGGCTGGGGGGGAGTGGGGGGCACCCGGCGAGGACATGCAGCAACTAACCAATCGGACAAGATGAGAGAGGACAGAAAAGGGGAGGACAGGACAGGATGTGGGAAATGAGCAACGCAGTGCTACTGATGAGTGATGCGGTGGGATTTTTATAATAGTGTCTAAACACCTAAAAGAACCTGTGAGTTGATATCTTAATGTTATTGTTAGTGGTCCCGTCACAAGAAATTCAAGCTTATAGCGTGTCTGTGGAGTTTATGAGTGAATAGACACCATATCACATGTACATTAGTCAACTGGTTTATGGAGTTGCCGAGTCGGCACATTGAGGAAGGCAACGGGGGGCCAAGCCAGCGAGCCCATCCCATGGAAGACCCAGGAGGACGCCACCCACTCCTCAGGACGCAGGGCAGTCCCCTAGCACAACCGAAATGCCCCGACCAGTCCCAAAGGGAGGGCCATGGGTACCGGACCACCGCCCCCCACACAGAGCTTGCAAGGTGAGACTTTCTTTTTTTTTTTTTTTTAGCAACCTTGATATTTTGATATATTTTTTAATGCTTTCTGCAGCAATGGTAAAACCATGACATCGTCTTCCATACTGAAGTGGTAGTGTTGATGATTGACATAGTAAATACATTACCTGTGTAATAGGTTTTAGTTTATATGGCCTTATTGAAGTGCATCTTTGGGGTAGCACCACCATTGTTGGGAGACATTTGTGTGATGAAAGCATCCCACTGAAGTCAGGCTACACAAAGTTGTCTTTCAGAAGGAATTCTAACTTCCAATACATTTTTCCCCCATCAGTGGGCATACATTTAAAATTTAGGTTTTCATAAATGCAGCACAATATTCTGAGCTATGTGTGAAGCAAGTAAATATATATTTATTACCTGCAAAGAGATTACGTTTTCATGTCCTTTTGCCAGTTAGTGAGCTTGACAGCACAAAGCAAGACAGATTGTGAAAAAATACATTGTGTAAAGGTATGGGGCATGGGTCTACAAAGAAAAATGTAAACCTTTCCTTCTCTGCCTGGAGGGCAGCGCTGTGAATGACTGGTTAGCACATCTGCATCACAGTTCTGAGGTCGCAGGTTCAAATCCAGCCTCGCCTGCGTGGAGTTTGCATGTTCTCCCCGAGCCTGCATGGGTTTTCTCTGGGTACTCAGGTTTCCTCCCACATACAAAAATAAAATCATGCATGATAGGTTAATTGGGGACTCTAAATTATCCGTAGGTGTGACTGTGAGCGCAAAAGGTTGTTTGTCTATATGTGCCCTGTGATTGGCTGGCGACCAGTTCTCTCACCCGAAAATAGCCTGGGACAGGCACCACGATCCTAGTGAGGATAAGTGGTTCAGAAAATGGATGGATGGATACTCTGCCTGGGTTCTTACCACATCAGTGTTCTCTCTCCGACGGGGGAATGCGGGAACAGGTAACATTATACATGCTTGTCATGCGTTTTGACATGCTTTCATCAAAATACCACGAGGATCAAGAATTACAGACCTGTGCACTTTATACCCTCTGTTTTGAGTCTCACCTAAATGATCCTATTTCAAGGGGACGGCCCGGTCACATGCAAATAATCCACTGCTCAACCTGCACCCTCAAATGCAAGGCCAATGCCAAATATGGTTTGCATTACCATGACAACTAGGGCCGGGGCTATGGGGTGGCTACTTGTCGAAGTGAACGCAAACTGTGCATATGAGACAGCACATTGTATTTTTACTAGAGGAGTCAGCACCAAACCACCGGATTACACTGGTCAATCCGGTGTATGTGGAACATCACGTGACCAATTATACACGAATGTCATCAAATGTTCAGAACTACCTAATCTGACTGAAAGTTTTGATGTTTGAAAATGGTCAGAATGTAGCATGCATAAGATTGTTATGTAAATTAATATTATTTGAATTTATATACAGAATAGTGTTTTTTTTTAAGCATTAAAATTCAGAAATTCATTCATTCATTCATTTTCTGAGCCGCTTCTCCTCACTAGGGTCGTGGGCAAAATTCAGAAATATTTATATAATTCTTTTTTAAACTACTACCATTTTCTTATGCAAAAACAAGCATATTAATTTGAGCTATGGAAATTAGCAATGTGAATATTACTCAGCAATATTGTGTAAATTGTTTTTTTTTTTTTTTTTTTTACAAACCCAAATTGTTGTGGTCTATTTAAATACTTAATTTTGACAAGCCAAAAAACAACAACATTTAATCGAGGAAAACGATGGCCACTTCTGCAACTATAAAACAAATAGCTTATAGCTTAGCTCACAACATTTTCCAAGTAGCTTGCCCGACAGATACAGTAGACACAGGGCCAAACACAAATATTCCCCCAAATCTCACTTCCCCCTCTCCTGTTGTGTTTAAAGTAATTGTCGCTGTGCGACAAGTATTTCATTTGCTCTAATTATCTGCTTGCTGTGTGAAGGTGCACACATTTGTCTCTTAAAAGGAAGCTGATTGAGCCACTAGTTGTCAAATCCAATCACTTACACAATTACAAGATGCATTAGCCAGAGTACATACTCTATCTTCTCATAAATAATTACTTTCTCAAAAGTAAGATATTTTCTTAAAATATAGTCTGAAACTTAGTTAACAGTATTTACTTTCTTAGTGTGTACAGAAAATCAGAATGTACAAGCCTAGTGGGGGAAAAAAAAAATTCAACCTGGGAGAAATACTGTAGGTCAACCTTTGCAACATATCCTGTATGTTTTCTCTATTTTATGATTATTTTTTTCTCCTCTTGTTCAACCTGTTGTTCTCTCTGTAACACAGAACAAGTCTGAATTCAACTTCTCCAGTTTCTTTAACCAATTCAACTTCTCCAGTGTCTTTAACCATTTCTGACAATAAACAAAAAAAAAACTAAAAAGACATTCTACAGTGGCAGGTTGGTGCAGACTGCAAAAGAAGGAAAGAAATTCAAGAATTAATATTTTTTTTGCCTCCAGCTAAACAAAAGCCATTATACACAGAGCTTTGAACTGCAAACCAAAAAGATTTTTGATGGTAAATTGAAGTGCTGTGAAGTGGAAGTTTATGTATGTCAGGGTCATGTTGACCAGTGAGGGGAAGCTGGAGTCCTACAATCACATTGGTGCTGCAGGAGATGAGCTGAGAAGGCAAAGCTCTAAATGTTCCAGTCGATTTATTTCCCAAACTTCACTTAAGGTCACAGGCTTTGGGACAGTGACCAAAAAGGAAGCTCGCAAATACAACCTGCCAAAATGAGTGTCCTGTGAGGAGTGGCTCGGGCTTAGGCTACACGGAGATAGGATGAGGAGCCCAGACATCAAGAGCTCAGACTCTAGCTCAGGAATGGTGGGCCTGCCCTCAGAGAGGCTTTACTGACATCCCGATGACAGCAGACAACTGTGACAACAACACAAATGATGTCGCTTCAACAAGCACGTAAAGGCCACGTGTGTGCTGAAAGACCAGTGCTTTCATAGTCACACATGAATGTTTTGTTTCTTCCCAGCATTATGTTTGCTGCTTCAAGATACGGTAAACAGCTGGCAACAACAACAAATAACTAACCTGACCCTAACAGGGAAAAGATAGGCAATATACTGTATTGGTCGATCAATTTACTTTTGACAATAAAATAGGTTACTATCATTATACACAAGGGGTCACCCACAGCGGGGTAGGCCCCAAGGACCACTGTGGGCCTGCTCCAAAAATAGCTCACCAGTAATTCAACATATTGATTTCCGAGGAATGCTGAGGAAGTGATCATTTGAAAAAATGTAAAAACTTTTTATATATATTATATTATATTTATTTATATATATATATTGTAGCGTATATTAGTCAAAAAAAAAATCATTAATTTAGGAGAAAAGAATAAGCCGGAAGCGACGCTTGCTTTACTTCCGGTTTGCCGTAATCTTAAATTTAATTGTTAAAATCAAACAAATTATACCTATCAAATGGGCACCACGTCACTTTTTATGTGGATAAAATTTAGGGAAAGTGACGAGAAACCTTTTTATCAGTCTCGTAATCTGAAGGTTGCCACACTTTATGAAATTTTGAGTTCTAGAGGACAGAAGCTTACTTAAACTCAGAACACACCAAATACAACCGAGTGGAATTCCATCCATCCATGCATTTCCTGAGCCGCTTCTCCTCACTAGGGTGCTGGAGCCTATCCCAGCTGTCATCGGGCAGGAGGCGGGGTACATCCTGAACTGGTTGCCAGCCAATCGCAGGGCACATACAAACAAACATTCACACCTACGGGCGATTTAGAGTTGTCAATTAACCTACCATGCATGTTAACCTACCATGCATGTTTTTAGGATGTGGGAGGAAACCAGAGTGCCCGGAGAAAACCCACGGGCACGGGATTGAACCCTGGTCCTCAGAACTGTGAGGCAGATGCTCTAACCAGTCGTCCACCGTGCCGCTCCGAGTGGAATTTTATAGTATATTTAATGGCATCTACAACGGATCGAGAGGGCAACACACAAAGGGTCTATCTAAAGAAAGAAAATAACACTAATAATGGTAAAAAGTGGGAAAATAGGCGTACAAAAAGAGAAATAGAACATCGTGTGTCGGACTAAAGTTGGAAACTTGAGCATTTACTGCGTCCAGTGCGGACGGAAGAGAGAGGACAAAGTTGAGATTTTGTCTGAAGCTAGTAACTTCCTCGAAATTATTAGGCACGAATATTGTAGACTGGCAAAGGTTTTGCCACGTCTACTCACGACCGTAGGCTCAAGCTGGTGGGTGGTAGTCTCTCTTTGGAAGTGGGTCAGGAAGCAAGGTGACAAGATTTGGTTGCAGAAGAAAAATGTGTAGAAAAAAAATATAACAAAAAGGAAAGACGCAGAAGAAGAAAATATTGTTGTACATCACGCCTTCTTGGGAGAACCGGACCCATTTCTCTTCCTGCCTTTTCTTTTTGTGTGTGGCTCGCTGGCAATTTCAGAGCGATCCCGCTTGGCTGGAAGCGTACCGGGTACCTTCGTAGTAGCTGCTCTGATCGCCTAGCGGCTGGCCCGCAGTTAGGCTAGGAAGCCAAGTCTGTTCTATCCCGGCTTTCGCGGTTACCGAGCCGTGTGCCCGAATAAAGAAAGGGCAAAGGGGAGGGGTGGCCCACGGACTCACAGGTCAAACACATGGAATGTTTATACTTTAGTTTTGGCAAATCAACTGCTTATGATTCAAATAACATTTCATGCTGCAAATCAAGACAAACAATTCTCAAAATCACACAGCTGCGTTTGTAAAGTTGACACAATGACACAGACATCAAGGCATACATTTGGAATAATAAAGCAGAGTTCGTGAAATATCAAAACAGACATTTAGTCTTGGTTAAACATCAAATGAGAGTCCACCCGGTTCGACTGCAGTTCCTCTCGACACCAGCGGTTATCGCCTTGGCCCAGCAATTGTTCCTATTCGCAG